>NC_140587.1:832899029-833499029 GCF_964204655.1 Triturus cristatus
CAGCACGTGCTCTCAAACTGAGTGATCCTCAACATGCAACGTGATCCCAGGGGAACAGAGACAAGCAGCTTTGCGCACCTTCTGCCGCATGCAGCGTGCGCACGGGCACTCTTTTATTTTTTAAAGAGACTTGTCCGTAAAAGTATGGGCCTGTCCCCCACCCTCGCTCGCCCGCTTCAGCTTCCTCCTTAGCCTTGGCCGGAGAGGAAGCACGGACATTCTGAACCTGAAAAGCTGCTTGCCAAAGAGAAGGGGGGATGCGAAGACCACAGGTGAGCTGGGCATTGAAGTAAGTCAGCCTTAAACCCACTGATGTTAGGCCAATGGGACAGAGGTCCTCCACTCAAGGGCTGCACACACCTGGGGTCAGCGATGCGCTCGCTGTGCAGAGCTCAATCCACACAATCGGAGAGGCACTTAACCTTTCTGTGTCGTCACACCTCCTGCTCTGCTGGCTCTGCAACTTCTATGCTTCGCCGTCAACTGCTCTGCCTCTCAGCAGCTATTCAGTCGGGTCCTCGATGCCCAGCCATCGACTGCTCTGCCACATCGCAGTACTCTGGTAGGGTCCTCAACTCTTGTGGAGATTGGGGCGAGTACCTCTCGGTTCATACGGTGCGTATGTTGCCCGGGCGATGCTTCATTGCTCCGCTTCTGGAGACACCTCAGCTCACTTCAGCTCCACTGCTGGTCAATGCCTTGACTCCTACCACTGCTCCTCTCGAAATTACTGCTGCGCTGCTTCCCAGCTCCACAATGGCAATACTGAGCTGCAGTGTGGGGAGCGGTGCCTTATAACCCCACTGCAATATTCCCGCCGCTAAAGGCAGTTGCTCACCATTGGGGTGTTCGAAAATCACCTAGCCTCCCACTGACCAGGTGACTCAGCGTCTCTCTGGCATGAATTTTGGCATGAGGGGGTAGCCCCCTCTTACTTTTGGGTGCTTCTTAGTGGCTCAAACTATATCCTTCAGGGGGTTCTGGCGTCTTTTATGGTGCCGGCACTTGAGGCCCCCTTCTGGGACGGCCTCTGCAATAATCCTTTTAAACCAACCAGACATCTTAGCAGATAGTGACCGCATTTGAAATAAGTAACGTCATTTTGCGTATTGATCCCACATTATGTGGAATCCCTTAATCTCATCAGGGGTCAGCAACAGTTCGAGTTCTGCAACTTCATTTCCCCTAAAAGTCTGAAATTACCAGTCCCAGCGTGTGGAGCAGTATTGCCTAAAGTTCCAAATGGGGGAAATATTCTGGTTGGCGGCTTGGCAGACGTTTTCCCAGTATGACACCTTATCCTGTGCCGGTTGAAAGCAGGCACTTGTTGATGAAGTCTCACTTGACAAAGGGTATGCTATGCTGTTGGACAGGGGTACTCACAAACTTTCTCTCGTGGGCCAAATTTACAGTGTGGTTTGTGGCTGAGGGCCGCACCGGTGGGGGCGGGGTCAGAGGGGGAGGGGCGGGGCTAAAGCAAAAAAAATTGTGACCATGAGGTTGAACACAGGTCCCTGCAGCAGACGCCTTCGTCCACTGAGCCACCAGACCCGGCATACACACATCTCTCTCTCTCTCTCTCCCTCCCTCCCCTCTCCCTTCCTCTCCCCTCTCCTCCCTCCCCCTCTCCCTCCCTCTCTCCCCTTCCCTCTCCCTCCCTCTCTCTCTCTCCCCCTGTCTCCCTCCCTCCGTTGCCCTCCTCCCTCTGTCTCCCTCCTCCCTCTGTCTCCCTCGTCCCTCTCTGTCTCCCTCCTCCCTCTCTGTCCCCCTCTGTTGCCCTCCCTCTCTGTCCCCCTCTGTCGCCCTCCCTCTGTCGCCCTCCCTCTGTCGCCTCCTCCCTCTGTCTCCCTCCCTGTCTCTCCCTCCCTCTCCCTCCATCTCCCTCCGTCTCCCTCCTTCTCCCTCCGTCACCCTCCCTGTCTCCGTCTCCCTCCCTGTCTCCGTCTCCCTCCCTCTCCCTCCGTCTCTCTCCCTCCCTCTGTCTCCCTCCCGCCCTCTGTCTCCCTCCCTCTGTCTCCCTCCCTCCGTCTCCCTCTATCTCTCCCTCCCTCTATCTCTCCCTCCCTCTATCTCTCCCTCCGTCTCTCTCCCTCCGTCTCCCTCCGTCTCCCTCTGTCTCCCTCTGTCTCCCTCTGTCTCCCTCCGTCTCTCTCCCTCCCTCTGTCTCTCTCCCTCCCTCTGTCTCCCACCCTCCGTCTCCCTCCCTCTCTGTCTCCCTCCCTCTATCTCTCCCTGTCTCTCTTCCTCCCTCCGTCTCCCTCCCTCCGTCTCCCGCCCTCTGTCTCCCTCTCTGCCTCCCTCTCTGTCTCTCTCTGTCTCCCTTCCTCTCCCTCCCTCCCTCTGTCTCCCCCAGACTGCGCCTCTCTGTCTCCCTCGCTCTGTCACCCTCTGTCTCCCTCCCTCCATCACCCTCTGTCATCTCACCCCCTTTGTGTGTCAGCCCTCAGCCCGGGCTCAGACAGCTTCCCAGCGCACACACACAGCTGCACTGAGACAGCTTCCCAGTGCGCACACACAGCCGCACCCGAGTACTTCACAGGTCTTTAAAAGACCATTTACATGTTAATAAAGCTTTGTTGTATTTCACCTCTTAGGCCCCTGCATCTCCACTTTGACAATCCCTGGAATCCCCCGGCCCCCACAGAGCAGAGTCTGGGCTGCTGCACCCGGCAGTGTTTGCTATTTTTTTTAATTTTTTTTTTAAACACAGGTAGAATGTCTGCAAGGTCCGCGGGCCGCCAAGGAAGGCTTGCCGGGCCGCTGGCGGGCCGCGGGCCGTACTATGAGTAACCCTGCTGTAGGATGAAAGTGGCTGCTGTTTGTGCTCTGTTTATTTCCATGCATATTCCTTGTATTTGAAGCTTTACTTAAGCCATTGTATGTCGATAACCACAAGTGACAAATTACATAAGCTTCCATACCTGACATATATGGCTTCTAGGGATCTCTGTAACCTTATTAAGGGACAACAGATAAGAAGATTAGGTGCATCACAACATGGTATACAAAGTGGTTTCATACTGCCTCATTTAAGATGTGACAAGATCATACTATGTTTTTCGTTGGACTCTACTACTTAGCATTTTTTGTTCATTTTATATGCAAGATTTCAAGTATTTTCAATTGAGTAAAAACAACTAAATAACATAAGCTTAAAACGGCGCAATGTGCAACCTCTCGAAACTTTTATTTGATGTGTGATTTAATATTTTAAGACTCACCCCAACACAGGATGGGTGGTAATGTATTTTTGTGCGTCAGGCATGCAGCTAGTCACTGTGCTTACAGTGAATAAAATATGCAGTTGTTTTTGAGAAAGGTATTCTGATATAAGAAAAAGTAGCACTTTTTGATTTAGTTTATTTTTGTGTTTCCTTGGCAACCTTCACAGGTTCCTCAGACAGGAAATGGATGTAGAGTTAATTTGACTTTTATATGCTCATGCTGACATCCCTGTGCTAAGCACAAAACGTAATTTTATATGATTGATAGCTCCGTCTTTATTTCTCCATTCTCTTCAGCTAGCTTAATCTAATGAACTAGCTGTTTATCATGATTGTATAACTAAAAACAAAGGACCATACATGGTATTTTGGGGTAGGGCAGTGCAGCAAGACATTTGTTGCACTACCCTACGCCAAAGTAAAAGGGCAGGAATGCACTATATTTAAGCAAAATGGTTGCATTCCTGTCTTTCTGCCTCTGATGGTGCTGTTTCGACAGGCTAGCACCAATGTAGGCACCCTGCTACAAGGGTGCCTCAGTTGCAGACAGAATTGTTTTTATGCAAGAAAGGGTACCTTCCTGCACAAAAATAATCCAACGAGGCGTTCTGCTCTTTCTAAGTGTGCTGTAGAATGTATCATACATTGAAAGAAAAAACACTAGGAGAAATTAACATATTTCTCCGGATTTGATACTTGCCTGGGTTTACATCACTTTGTAAATCTGGGGCAACCTCAAATTCCATAGGTGTTGCATGGGAAAATCCACTACGACGCCCATGGAATGCCTACTGGGCGCAATTAGCGCCTGATTTATGAGGCCACTCACTTCCACGCAGGCTGGCTTTGCATGGCTTCATAAATCTTCATGAGAGCCCTGTTTCACGCATGTACCACTTTATGTGGTGCAAAAGTGATGCAGAGCTTTCATAAATAATCCTCAAAGAGTCCCACTAACACATCTAGGGCCATATTTATCAAAAGGTGACACAGCGCAGTGCAGTGCACCTTGCTGCACTGTGTTGTATTACAGAGAAAGAGCAGGAATGCACAGTGTTTATCATAATGCACTACATTCCTGACTTGTCCCAGCGCCGGCGTGCTATGTGCTGCCTGGGACCAAAGCAGGCACCCTTGCACCATAGTGCAAGAGTGCCTGCATTGCAAGCAGAATTTGTTTGTGCTATAAGGGGCACCTTCCTACATAAAAACAATCCACTGAGGCAATTTCCCTTTTCGATGCGTGCTGCAGAATGCAGCACACATAGAAAGAGGATGTAACGTGGGAAAACCAAGATCTTTCTACTCGCTACACTACACCTTAGAAGACGTAGTATTTTGGCGCATTCCCAGGTCTACCAGTAATGGTAAATCTGGGAATGCATTAAAATCCATAGGTGTTCCTTGGGAACTCCCACGCAACCCCCATGGAACGTCTCCCTCAGGCAGAGTAACGCAACACCAAGATTTGCGATGCGTTCCATTACTCTGGATTTATCCAGCCACTCAGGGCAATGCAAAGTGGCATTGCATGGCTTGATAAATCACATTTTAGGGTTGTATCAGGTATGCACCACATTGCATGGTGCGAAAGCAACGCAGCCCCTACATAAATATGGCCCCCAATATCTAGCATTCAAAGCATAATATACTCATTTATTCACTGGGATGTATATAGTATATAAGCAAAGACGAGCATTAAGTTAGCAGCTCAGCATGCATGTTACTATTTGCATTAGCTGATAAGTGGGTGCCATAAAAAGTGCTTTTCAACAAGCTGTGCACCTGTTAGACGCCATACGGATCCATAAATAATTTCCGAATTACTTAACCTTTGAAAGACAAGTTCTATAGAATAACAAGTAGGTTACACTTGACTCAAATGTAAATTGCAATTGTGACTGTAAATCAATAATTTTAATTAGCACAGCTTTATGATATGTTTTTGCTAGGCACTGTACATTGTGTAAACCGTTCCTATACGATAACTTTAATTTCCGGTTTTACTTAACTGTGCTTCCCAATTCAATTAATAAAAATATCATATTAGGCGTTCAAGATGACATTTAGAATACTAAAATTGGTATCACAAAAAGTGCGCATTGGAAGTGCTAATTTAAGACTTTCAGCTGGATCACCAAACATATGTAGCTCACACTTTTTCAAGACCTTGGTTGTAAATAAAAGCACTGCTTGCTCCAAACATCTTTTGCAATATTATGAAATGAAACTTGCGGGTATGTGTGCGAGGAATATTTATTCATTCTTGTGCTGCATTCTGTTGTGTTGGTGGTGTGTTGATTTTGTCTTATAGTGCGTTATTGCCTTGTGGTTTTGTTGTGCAGTATTATTGTTATGTTTTTTTTTGCAGGGCCATGTTTATGTGGCTTCTTGTTATTTTACTTTGTGCCATAATATTGTGTTGTGTTCTGTTATGCTGTGTTTTTAAGATGGTGAACAGATCCTGTTACATATGCAGTGAAAAGCATCCTGGGGCATATCAGCAACGAGGCGATATAAAATTATCTCCGCTTTTGCGTCCATTTTCGGGCGTAAAGCGGCGATAATTTTATCGCCTAATTAGCAAGGCCACGCTATCGCGTGAAACCTTGCATTAGCGCCCGGATTCCTAACACCCAGCTTTGCATCTCTAATGAGATGCAAAGTGGGCGTTCCTGACCTGACATGACTGGAGAAATGTCGCTAAGCGACATTTCTCCTATCATCAAGCCCCACGCTATGAAGCATAGTGGCAAGAAAAGTAGCGATAACCCCTGTTATCGCTACTTTCCTTACGCCTGCTTCAGGATTGACTTAGACATGATATCCTATGGAAGGTGGATATCATGGCTAAGTATGTGAGGCCCTATCATCAAGCTGACGCCAAACTTCGTGAGATTATCGCTGGCTTTCCAGCGATAAACTCACGTTTGGCAGTTAGCGCTAGGATTTATATCGCTTTTGAGATAAGCGTTGCTAATAGCACGCTATCACAGCGATAAAAATCCACGTTAGCCGGTGATAATTATCCTAGCGCTAGGCGTGCTTAGCGATAATTATCGCCGGTTGTTGCTGATATGCCCCCAAGTTCCTTAAAAAAGTTCCTGTGATAAACAAGCATTTAGGACTCTCTAATTTGGTAAATATCACTGGATTAATCTCTTCAGCTGTGTAAGATAACAGACAGCCCAAAACTGTCGTACAGACCATTCCTTACAGTAGAACTTGAAGTGCTCACGTTACGTGATATGACCCTGACTTCTGAGTCACTGTTCAGTTGAAAGTAAGCATATAGAAATGAAGGTAAGGTCTTTTATGGAATTGTATTTCACACTGGAAGGTCTGGGGGAGTAATCTTTTCAGATAACCTGGAGCCGGCAGTGCTCGTGGTCATAGCATACAGCACCCGTGCTTGGGTTTAGTGGCTACAAATCCAACGTAAAATAAAAATACAAAAATATATGATTTCTGATAACACTATTTTAAAGAAGGATCTTCCGTTTTTTAGGTGTTTGCTTTCCTCAGTTTCCATTTGACTTGAACTTCCCCTTTTATCTTTGGATGTGAGGCTGATGTTTACTTTTGGCTTCCTTGCTTGCCTTGTCCACTCCTCAGCTGAATATAGCATTCTTTCAGCATTCTGTAGCACCTCTCCCAGTATCATCTTCAACTAGCTCCGCTGCAAATTTCCACTTGTGAATTTCTGTGAATGTCCATTTAAGATTTGACTCAAGATAGTGTCTTCATAATTGCTTTATGTCTTTAGAACCAGCAAAAGTTATTCAAACCCTATATGGTATTTGACTCATCGAGTTACAACATTATGTTGTAAATACCAGGAGATGCCAGTTCAAGAAACATAAACGACTTTCACATCATATTCACCCGACTTGTAGGTAATAACTCAATGCTCTACGTCCTATTTTCATATTAAGTAAAATAACGCATCCCCTACTACTAACAATTGCCTAGGCATCTCCTTGAATGGCAAGAAGAAGGGGGAAGTGGTAACAAAGGACAAGATTGGACTTGTTCTACAACTCACCCTCACCATTAGCACAGAATGGATCTGAGGAAAATAAGCACTCTCCATCAATAGACCAGAGGTCACCAAGTCCTTCATTCAAGCATTCATAAACAAGTAAATCATGAAATTTTGTCACAATTCTTGTATCTGTTTCGTACACCAGTATAAGTGACATGACTCTCATTTGACTTGTAGACTTCATTTCATCACACCTACTGGTAAATCTTAAACACTTGGGGGACATATTAACAAGGGCTTTATCTCCGCTATTTTGGCTTTAAAAGCCAAAAAAGCGGATATAAAAATATCGCCCTATCAACAACAGGGTGCTAACATGCAAAATCGCATGTTAGCACCCTTTTTCACTACGCTTCCCTTTGCATCTCTAATGAGATGCAAAGTGGGCGTTCCAGAGAAAAATAATAGGAGAAATGTCGCTAAGCGACATTTCTCCTATTGGCAAGCTTCACGCTAACCCTGTTAGAGACAAAAAAAGCAGCGCTAACCACGGCTAACGCTGCTTTTTTAGGTCTGCTAATTTTCAGACTTAGCTATGTAATCCAATGGGAGATGGATTACATGGCTAAGTCCACCATGGGCTATCAATAAGGATATCCCTATCCTTGTAGTTTTATCGCTGCATTACCAGCGATAACCTCCCAAAATGCCGCTATCGCTGGATTTTTTATCGCCTAGGCGGTTAGCATTGTTAATAACGCAATAACCAGGCGATATTATCCAGCGATAGCGGGCGTTAAAAAAATGAACGCTAAGCGCCCTTAGCGCTAATATTCCCTGTTTCTTGGTAATATGCCCCACAGATCTTTACACTCCATACCTTTCCCTCAATGATAATCTTGTGTGAGAAAATCCTCCTTTTGACTCTGATCACCCCCATTCCTTTGATTGGTACTTTTGGTAACTGAGTCTGGCTGCTCCCTGGGCTCTGCTTACCAGACTCAGATTCAGTGTTCTGATATAAGGATATGCAAATTAGTGTACTTATTATTGGTACTGACAGCCTAGCTGTAAGTCCCTAGTAAATATTAGGACAGCAGGGTTAGAGGCCCAGTAGACTTATGCATTTAAGTGTGCACTAATGTGTTGCCTGCTGTCATTTTAAAGGCAGCACTGCCTTTCAGGCTGCTTTTACATAAAATGTATATGCAAATTCCACTTTGGATTTAAAGATATTTTCCAAAGTCTCAAACTACCTTACGTTTACCTATACGTTGCCCCTAAGGACTTACCTAGGTGCTCCAGGGGTACAGTGCCTTCTAACTATAAGCAGGGACCATATACTATATGTTTTATAAGCCCTGGTGAGGGAAACACTGCCAATTCCATTTTCCCCTTTGTAGTGAATGGCTCCATAGGCTTACATTGGAATATACTTTTTAACAATAAATATTGATATGAGCCATGTGAAAATATACTTCAAGGTATCAAATAAAAAGTTGAGATAAATCCAACAACTTGCCATTGTTAGATTTAGGATAACTATTACAGAAAATAAGTTATTAAACTTTCTTTTCTGGGAGCCAAAGTTCAACTTTCCAGCTGCTTTCTCCTAATTGGGCAGCCTACTCTCTAGCTGTGCCAGTGCTGCCTCATGAGGTGTGAAGTGTCCTGTCAGAGGACAAAATAGGTTTCCTGTGGGCAGAGAAGTTGAAGCTGCAAAGCAGATGACAGGAAGGGGGTAAGGGATAGCCAAACTGGCTTCAAAGGGAGAATGTCACTTTAGGACAATGCAGGCCTAACACCAAACCCTGCTTCCCACAGCCACACAGAGCCTCTGTAATTATATTGGCGGAGGATTGAAAGGGAGTGTTCAGGAAAAGTACCCACACCAAAAGATTGGGTTAGTCTGATCCAGCTCCTCTGGAGAGATGTTCTCCGTGTTGGATTTTAAGAGAATATTGCTTTCTAGGGTAATAAAATGCCAAAATATGGGTGAGCTGCATAGCTCCTCTTAGCAGCTGCATTAAGAAACAAGAAGAAGAAGGTCCTGCACCAAGAGGACTGCACTCAACAAGACTGCACCTGCTGCACACTGTGGGACTCAGTGCCAGAAGGACTTTATCTGACTCTGAAAGTCTAAGGAGCGGACTCCCTGCAGGCTACAGGTGAACAGAGCCCACCTGCATCATCTCCACCAAGAGTCCTCAGCCTGGAGTGCATCCAGTGGACCTTTAAGGATTTGGCCAGGTGCATTGTGGGAATTGCAGTCCAAACACCCCAAGGCCCATCTAGAAGATTCCAGACCCTTGAATTTGTTTTTTGAACACTTTGAAACATCAAGGGAATCTTCTGGAAGAAGTTACAGAAGTTTGGAGAAGTTTGGAGCAACCTTTGGAAAAAGCTCCATAAGGTGACCAAACCAATGTCAATAGTAAAGCAGGCTATCTTCAACTGTAACCCGGCCTGGAATTCAGGTAAATCCAGCTGAAATCTCTGGAGCTCCAGAATTTAGGATTTGACCGGGGCCTCACAGACAATCAAGCAGCAATCCTGCATTAAATCTGGGCTGATGCAGTAGCCTGTCAGAGGAAAAAGCTCCAGAGTGTGAAGGTAAACTTTTACTGAGGCCTCCCACTTAGTGTATCCGACCAGGACACCATCACGGTCAGCCACAAACTTTGACTTTGTCCATGTCAAGCGTGACCAAATGTACCAAAGAGGTGCTATATGTTTTCAAGCACTAGAAAGTGTTTATTCTTTACAAATTCAAATCTTCGATTCCCTACATTGGATTTTTATAATTTTGATGTCTATTTGTTCATAAAAATATAATCTAGTTTTATAAATTGGAGTTGGATTTTTATTGTGTGTTCGTTCTTACAAATTTATTGTATTGGTGTATTTAAATGCTTTAAACACCTGTCTCCTAAGTTACGCCTGCCTGCTTGTTGCCAGCTACCAAGGGTTGAGCAAAGGAATAATTTATTGAGACCTTTACTGACCCTTTTATTGTGTGTGTGGCCTTATTACTAGTAGTAGGTCACTACTTATCCCTATTAATAATCATTTTTCAATATGTTGTCTGCCATGTAAGGCCAGAAACTGACCAGATGATGCAATATCTTGGTTCTCCATTTTCTTCCTCTTTACATTTCAGGAGTAGAGAAAACACAGATACAACAGAGTATAGTAGCTCAGGAAACAAATATATCTCCGAGGTCTGGAAGCAAATCTCCACACTTGAACACAGCTGTATTTCAACCACCCTGTAATTTTCAATGTATTCCTCAAACAATTTTAATCTTACTGCCACTCCCCAGTTTCTAACCTTCTTTGTTAATTTGTTTTGCTTACTGCTGGGTTGTTAGTTGTGCCTTTATGATGCAGGATTTGCTTGTTTTGTGCTTCTGTCAATATTCTAAACCTACCTCTGTCTTGCCTTCCAGGATGTTATTTTTCTTACAAACAGCTGTTTGTATTAGCAATTGTTTTTTCTATACCTGCTTAAAGCACACAAATCCCTTAGCTTTACTGTACATGTATACCTATTTTAAATGCACTGCTATTTTGTTTTAACATGATGCACATTTTAGCCTAAATGTCCAAGTAAGCGTAGTCTCATTCTGAAGCTGATATAGTGATGCAAGACTGTATATTTAGTGAAGTTACCCTTTTTAATATAGTTTGTTTTATCTCTTCTTCAAGGGTCTTCTCACTTTCATTTCATGAGAAGAACTGGGCACCCATTCAGTAGTGTCTTTCTGTAGTTTCTGTTTGATCACATGTCCTTTCTGTGGCATCCTCCCCAGCCCAGATACATGCAAATGATCAGGCCACACACGGAGCTTGTTATTACATGTCTTTATTCCTCAGTGTGTAAGCCTCAACTGAACATTCTATTTCACAAAATCCATCCCTTTGTGCGGTACACATAGAAGATGCAACTCGTCATTTTTAAAATAATTGTTTATGTGCAGGAAGGGACACCACCCTAAACATAAACAATCATGCATGGCGTTTTGCTGTTTTTATGTATGATGCACAATGTAGCACACATAAAAACAGCAAAAGTGAAGAGAAATAATGCATTTCTCATTGCGCCCTGTTAAGACCAGGTTTTTTTGGTCTTAATTTTGGCGCTTCCCCATATTCATGTCACCTTTGTAAATATGGGGCAGTGCCAAATCAATGGGTGCAACACCCATTGCCAACACCTTTCACACTGAGTATACTGTGAAATGGGGCCTTATTTACAAGGCAGCGCTAATCCACGTTAAGTTGCTTAACGCTGCCTTGTAAATAATGCAAAAAGAACTGTTGATGGACAGAATGCAGAACAATGTCATACATTCACCCCAGTAAAGAGATCTGGGCCTAAATCCATTGTTGTTTTGCTCACCATGCCATTCCAGTTTGGACCCAGCTATACGCAAATCAGTCTTGACCCTGTGCCCCATGGGAACAGTCCAGCCCGAACTGCCAGGCCAGGTCCTTCCTGGACTGGAAACAAGCATCCTGGGACCGGTTTTGGGGTTTAACTCCTCTTCAGCCAGGATAGCTTGAGTCCAGTGGCATGGAGAGCACGGGACTCACGTCTGAGCATACCCGTCCCACTCGGGGTGACAACTGCAAAAAGAACTGTTGATGGACAGAATGCAGAACAATGTCATACATTCACCCCAGTACAGGGATCTGGGCCTAAATCTATCGTTTTTTTGCTCACCATGCCATTACAGTTTGGACCCAGCCATACGCAAACAAGTCTTGACCCTGTGCCCCATGGGAACAGTCCAGCCCGAACTGCCAGGCCAGGTCCAGTCTGGACTGGAAACAAGCATCTTAAGACCGGTTTCGGGGTTTCACCCCTCTTCAGCCAGGAGAGTTTGATTACAGTGGCATGGAGAGCATGGGACTCACGTCTGAGCATACCCGTCCCACTCTGGGTGACAAATGCAAAAAGAACTGTTGATGGACAGAATGCAGAACAATGTCATACATTCACCCCAATACAGAGATCTGGGCCTAAATCCATCGTTTTTTTGCTCACCATGCCATTCCAGTTTGGACCCAGCCATATGCAAATCAGTCTTGACCCTGTGCCCCATGGGAACAGTCCAGCCCGAACTGCCAGTCCAGGTCCTGCCTGGACTGCAAACAAGCATCCTAGGACCAGTTTTGGGGTTTCACCCCTCTTCAGCCAGGATAGCTTGATTCCAGTGGCATGGAGAGCACGGGACTCACGTCTGAGCATACTCGTCCCACTCGGGGTGATAAATGCAAAAAGAACTGTTGATGGACAGAATGCAAAACAATGTCATACATTCACCCCAGTACAGAGATCTGGGCCTAAATCCATCGGTATGCCCAGACGTGGGTCCCTTGCTCACTTTGCCACCGGATTCAAGATAGCCTGGCTGATGAGGGTTATGAACCCGAAACCAGTCCCAGGATGCTTGTTTCCAGTCCAGGGAAGACATGACTTGGCAGTTCGGACTGGACTGTTCCCATGAGGCACAGGGTCAGACTGATTTGCATATGGCCATGTCTGAACTGGGGTGGTGGAGTGAGCTAAAGAATGATGACAGATTAAATCCAGATCAGTTGACTGGGGATGAGTGTTTGATTAGCTCAAACGCACCGTCCATCATCCCCTTTGGTATCACCCTGTAAATAAGGCAAAGCTCAAATCACCACCACAACGTCCCAAAAAGTGATGTTCCTGTGGCGATAGGTGCTTATAAATAAGCTCCTACATATCCCCCTTTGTTACCAATAAAACAAATTTAAATTATAACTCTTCAATAAAATTATTTTGGTGGTTGAATCAAACATCCAGATCTGGTCATAGGAGGCTGAGGAGATACCAGAAAAGTGTTCATGACTGGCATAGGAGACAGAGGCTTCGGTACAGTCATTGGCCTCTCTGGATTCTCAGGTGGACAAGTCTCACTCCTGACATCTGGAGTTGGTGAAGGTCGAGGCAGATGCTTGAAAGGAATCTCATGTAATGGTCTTTCCTGGATGGTGAGCAGTCACCATGTGTCCTTTACTAGTCACACCCTCAGTGGGTCAGCATCAAAAGGAGCATTAAACTTGCATTTCTGTTTCTGCCTGATGATCACTTGGTCTCCTCTGGTGAATGCAGGGCCAGATGTATGTACTCTAATTTGTGGGTCGTAAAATGCGATTTTTTGTGACTTCCAATTTGTGACTCACAAAACGGAATGTACTAATGTGTCTCAGACACATTTAACGATTTCCAATATTGTTGCAAATGACCTGACTCATCAATATTCATTAGGCATGTCGCAATTTGCAACCCTTTGGGAATTGGATACAATCAAAGGGATGGTGGCCTGCTGGGGACAGCAGTCCACCATATCTGTGTTTTCTTTTTAAATAAAGCCGCTTTTTTTATTCAAAAGCATTCAGTTTTCCTTTAAGGAAAATCTGGATGCATGTAAAAGAAAAAAAATGAAGAGTTTTCTTTTCATTTTTAAGGACAGGCAGTGGTCCGTGGGATCTTTAAAAATATTTTTGCTGCCAAACGCAAAGGGGAATGGGCCCCTGGGGACCACTTCCATTTTGTTTTGCGACTAGCTTACCACCAGTTTGAAATTGATGGTAAATGCGATTGTTTTACGACTGCTTTTTTCAGTCGCAAAATAATTGTACATCCCCCTGCGTCTCGCTATTAGGAAGGGATGCCCTCGGCATACCCCTTCCTAATAGGTACTTCCAAACCCTATTTTGTGAGTCGGTAATAGGTTACCGACTCGAAAAATAGTATTTGTACATGCTATAACCATGTTTAGCCATTGCAAATGGCGCAATTTTCTGTTTGCAACCTCTAAAAACATTTGTCCATCTGGCCCACAGTGCTTTGAGCACAGCGGTGCCTGTCCGCGTAGGTCTTTATTTTTGCGTCTGTGAGATGAATACATGATTCGAAATCTACCAATGTTTATAGATCTCTCAGTGGTCCATTGTGGTATTTAGGTTTCCATGGATCAAGTCTTTCTACAAACACATTCGACATTTCACCAGCTCTCTGCCTTTCCTGACTAAAGATGTACCTTTCAAAGTCGATTTTTGGCATTGGATAGAACTTGGTGTTTAGCACCTCTTTGATTTCACAGTACATCACGCCATCACCTTGTGGTTTTTTCTTTATTACTTCTCAAATATTAAGGTGGCAAGGCTCTCACCCATAGTAGAATGGGTAGTTGAACTGTATGCATAAAGTGTAGAATGAAGAATTGATTTGAGTTCACGCTTTTCAGCACAACAGGCAGAACAGTCTCTGAATATAATTTGATCTCCTTTAGGTAATTTTGAGATCACACTCTCGACCTTACACATTATACCCCACACACCCGCATGCACCATCACTGCAGATACAAGAAAAGATTTAAGACAAAGAGCCCTCTTGTGGGGCATTGCAGCCCAGACCCCACGAGGAGCAAAACCCCTGATGATGAAGTAGTACACCCACATGGGTGTGTGAGGGCAACACTTCCAAATAAGGAAGATCTCCCTGGAACCATCTATTCCAACCATATCTTTTCTTTAACATTTTCAATACCCTCTTCATATAGAAACAAGTACCCACACTGTTTAGACTTTTCTGATGTTTGACATTTAAATGAGTGTGAAAATCTTTAATTTCTCGATTATTGAAAGGTGGGTGTTAAAAATTATTTTTCTGGTTGGCTAGGGTATGCACCTAAGCCAGGCAGAGCCCACCACTCTAGTCAGGGTAAGAGAGTTACACACCCAAGATAACCCCCTGCTCAACCCCTAAGTAGCTTGGCAGAGCAATCAGGCTTATCCCAGAGGCAATGTTTAAAGTGTTTGAGCAACACACACACACCAGTGACACACTAGGCACACCAAAAAAAGAGACTCTACACAAGGTTATTTAAAAATATCACTTGTATTATATATGAAGCCCATTAGACCACAATCACATAAATCACTGTGCCACTAGGCACTTGTCATAAAAATGCATATAAGGCATGATCAGTAGTTCGCAGAGTTTTGCTATGTGGAACTCCGAGAAATGACAAAAGAATAACTCTGCGAAGTTCCGCAAGTGGCAGAGTGCTGTGCGAACTGGCGTTAAAGGTGGTCTTGCTGCGGCTCGGGTAGAAATTCTAACCAAGTGCCAACTTGCGCTCCCAAACGTACCATTTGTGAGCGGGGAAAAATACTCTGCTATACTATGCGGAGTGCAGTTTTCTGCACTCCACGAGCTCGGCGGACCGCGAAGTGCACAAAACTCTGCAAACTCTGCAAACGAAGCAGAGTTCACCGCCCATACCTAGACAGGATCACATAATAGGTAGTGCATTAAGGTCACTACCTAAAACTTGCACATGTCATAACATGACCTTTGGTGCAATAAAGCAAATACTTACAAATTGCACCTGTCATAAACATGTGATAAAAACAACATTATTGTGCATTATTAGCAGTTTCTGACAGTGAACTTTTTTGTTTTGTCACTGCAGGTAAAATATATCATATCACCATTACTTGGTCACCTAATCAAGTATCCTTCGTAAGGCAGTGCCAACATTCATAAACTTGAAACTCAGGGGAGCTTAATTTTTTAACAGGGCTTCCCCTGCCCTCCCCCATCCAGGCTGCCTTTGCCTCCAGGAAATACTCTACCAGTTTCCACAGAGCAGACAGGGTGCACAGATCACACAGGTGCAATGCAGGAAAACAACATGAAACTGCCCAAGGTCCATACTCTAGGGACCAGCGCCTCTGGGTTAGCTGGTTGCGAGTTCAGGGTCCTGGTGCACTCTTGCTGATTCTCATGATGGCGTCGCTTCCCTAATTAAGCCCAGTGGTGGGATGGCTGGATCCGAATTTCCCCAAGGTATGTGTCAGGACAGGTGGGAGGGTGGATACACCCTACAGCCTTCAACGAGAGGACTACCCTAGGTCCCCCGCACAAGCAATGTAACCAGCAGCTGCCCATAACCGCGTGGTGCAGCTGCCCCGTATGCTGTCAGGCTCAGCCCCACTCCACAAGCACCAGGTGCTAATCTGGCCGTGGCTATACCTGCCCAATGACAAAATGAAGCCAAAGTCCAACTGCCCGGACGGAGAACTGCCGGAGTGACTGGAGCTCTCCCTGAGTCTCTGTTTGTGCATGGTGCGCTTCACCCCAGTGGGTGTGGGCAGAGGTGGCTGGGGGATAGCCCGTGAGGCTCTGGCATTTTCTGGCGGTTGGGCCCCTCCTCCCTCTGTACTTGGGTTGCTCCAGCAACGCAAAGGAACTCCCATCCGGGATTCCTCTCTGCTGGGTTGCCTCAATGATTTTCAGCCCCGGGCCACTTGGCAGAGCCCCGGCTGCCGATGCGAACCACAGATGCCAGAAAGACAGGCCACTAGGGAGAGGGAAAGTGCTTTCATCTTTTCAGCTCTCCCCTCCTGTGGTTCCAAGACCACCAGGAAAGTGTAGCACTCAAAACACGCCATGAAAAAGGGCCTTTAAACAGAGCTCTCCACACACTGTACTGATAAACAAAGTCCTCCTCACATGCATTCACCTTTGTTTAAACAGAATGATATAAGGACAATCCAGTTCTTTTCCAGCTCCAACAGGGGGCAGCCACTGCAGCCCTTCTCACCCCACACATAACAGGGGCACCGCTCCTCACATGGCACATAGCACTGCCGCGCTCTTTCTAGGCAGGTTTCCTTTGAGATCCAGCAAGGATCTTTCCTGAAGTCTTTTGTATCCCTGAGACTTCCAACAGGAGCACAGCATACACAAGCCCTTAGCAGGATAGCACAGTAAGGCAAAAGGAGTGAGCCCTTTTTCTCCACCACAGACAGAAGCAGCAACTGCAGGCCAACCCACTCCTCACTCTGAAAAGGCAGCGCTCCTCACACAGTCCTTCCGCTATTCTTCTTGGCAGGGTCCTCTTGTTCCTTAAAGTAATCTAAAGTCCTGGTGTTTTAGGTGTAATACTTATTCCCCAATTAGTCATTGTTCTCTTTGTTTATTGTGAGGGTCCCTGAACCCAGTCCAAACCAGTCCTGTCCTCCCTGGTGCAGCATGCACACAGGGGTTGGGGATAGCATTGAGAAAAAGGAGACAGCCTATTCAGGTGCAAGCGAAACTCCTCCCACCACTCTAAATGCAGATCAGGTCTATTCAGCCCTGCAATGAGTCACCAAGGGAAGGCAGGGAACACCTCAACCCCCCAGTGACTGTCTAGAGTGAATGTACATCCCAGCTCCTGTCACTCAAGCACCAGGCACTGAATACACAAACAGCCAGAGGCACACAGAATGGTAAAGTAAGAAAATATGCACTTTCTAAAAGTGGCATTTTCAAACACAAAATTTAAAAATTACCTTTACCAAAAGGAGTGTTAATAAATTCTGAGTTCAAGGAGCCTAAACTACCTTTTTCCAACTTGTCCCTATGGCAATTACACATGTAAAATGTTACAGTGCAGCCCCAATGATAACCTATGGGACAGATAGCCTTTAAACAGTAAAAAAAGAAAATACACATTATTTCACTATCAGGACATGTCACACACATGTACTAACTTTCACATACACTGCACTCTGCCCATGAGAGTACCTTGGGCACAACTTAGTGGTAAAGTAAGGGAAGGTTTGTACCTGTCAAGTAGGTGTCAGGACAACATGGCAGTTACAAATGTGCACGTAGACACTACCATGGTAGGTGTGAGGCACATTTACAGGGCTACACATGTGGGTGGCACAACCAGTGCTACAAACCCACTAGTGGCATTTGATTTACAGACCCCTGTGCACTTTTCTAGGAACTGACCATTAAATCAAATATACCAATCATGGATAACTAATCATTGTCACAATGTATACAGAGAGCATAGGCACTTTAGCACTGATCAGCTGTGGTAATGTTCCCGAATCCTATAGCAAATGAAAACAGGGTTAGAAAAATAGGAAGCAAAAGGTTTGGGGTGAACCTGTCAAAAGTGCAAGGTCTAACATTTGCCCATTATCAGATTTCTATATCGAAGGAACATCCCAAAAGTACTTTCAAGTCTCTCAATGACTCTGTAATGAGCAGTTGATGACAGATCTTCCACCAGGGAAAAACAGGTATATTTTTCAACAATTACTAGTAGAAGATATCCATTGTCAAGGAGTCCAAAGAAATCAATGGCAATCTTCTCCCATGCATGTTTAGTGGATGTGGGGTTGGCTTAGATGATCAACAGTTGCACACTAGGGGTGAACGGCAAATTCCGTTCCGCTCGCGGAACTTGCGAAATTTCGGCATTTTTGCGTTCTGCACGGAACGTGAAAATGTCGAAACTTCCGCGATCCGCGGCGGAACGGAATTCGGGGGGCATGAGGTATTTTTAAACCTCACCAGGAAGCACTTGCAGGAGCCCGAGTGTCCACTTCTCTGCCACCCTCCCTCCCTCCATCCTTCCCTCCCTCCCTCTCTCTCTTTCTTTCCGTCCGTCTCTACCTCAATCTCGATCCTATTGACTTGCTGGCAAAATTCCTCCATTTGTTCCCCAGTGAAATGAATCCAAAATCGAATGAAACTCTGTTGCTGGAAAAGCAGTCTACTGTACAATCCACAACACTTGATAAAAGGAGAT
Source organism: Triturus cristatus (assembly GCF_964204655.1). Taxonomy (NCBI): domain Eukaryota; kingdom Metazoa; phylum Chordata; class Amphibia; order Caudata; family Salamandridae; genus Triturus; species Triturus cristatus. The sequence goes on from NC_140587.1 coordinate 832,917,878, forward strand.
AAAACAATAAAAAGTCAGCTGGAGTTTGTTGCAGATCCTGCTCCTCACTCTGACAGCTTCTGATAACAAGCATTGGGCAAACCACTAGGGCCTGCTTTAGTTCTCTGCCAGATATTTTCACAGAGAAAAATATTTAATAAAATAACAAAACAACGCATGGCTAAAGAGGAGCTGTGACTCAAAGGCCAGACCTATTGGCGTTGCCAGTGCCAGTTGTGCACTGATGGTGATATGACATGGCTTTGACACGTCACTGCACTCCAAAGGCAACCCCACCCTTCCCACTCTAGAAGCCGCATGCCTTCTTAGGACAATAAATGTCCATATCACCTCCACCCTTCTTCATGTGCGTGTCTGTCGTTGCTGTGGTGCGGTGTCTTGCTTGTGAAATCTGGATCAGCTGTGATTTTCTCAGTCTGTATAAACAGCCTGGCTGCTTGAGGACTTTTTAGCAAAGTTGCAAGCATATAATTATGTTGTAGACGTTTGTTGGTTTCGGATTGTTTCACCTGGCTCTTTACACTTTGTTAGGGGACATGCTCGACATTTTTCGCATAGCACTCGGATCCGACGTGAGGGCCTTCATAATTATCGGCTAACTCTCCAGAGTTTCCCAACAGTAGATAGACCAACACAACTACAGCAATTGACCTGAGAACTCCCTACACTGTTGACAATGAGAACTCTCTGCTCTGTTTCTTTCATTTTTCTCTTTCAAAGTGCAGCATCTGGATGGAGACACTTGCATGAGCCCGAGTGTCCACTTCTCTGCCTCCCTCCCTCCTGCCTTTCAAAGTGCAGCGTCTGGATGGAGAAGGGCAGGAAAAAAAGTTAAAGAGAACGTGAAAAATAAATAAATAAATAAAGCACAGCACGTTGGCCGCAAAGCGGCAAATAAATAAATAAATAAATAAATAAAGCAAGACACAGTGACCAGGTTGGTTTTATTCTCATGCAAACACAGTAGCGCCACTTTACAGGCGATACTTTAGACGGGCGCAGCAAAATCTCCGCTAGCACGTGAACTTTCGCATTCTCGCGGAGATTTCTTGCCGTTTCACGGAATTTTGCGAAAGACATCTTCACAAATTCCGCCCACGCCTGCCTTTAACTTTTCCTCAACTCTTCCAACAAGATGGGGGACCCACACTCGGTCCCTTAAAGCCTATTTCAGAGCAACAACTCCACTGTGTTGCTCTTGGCCAGTTCAAGAACTTAGTTTCTTAGACTCATTGGTATGACAATTCTTGAACCATGTAAAATGATGCCTTCTGGGGTAGCTGAAAGTTCTTTTTGCACATTTTTTGAATATCTGGCCTTTAAGGACATTATGAAGAGGGTGAATATGCTTTCGCCACTATTGGTGTGTAATAATGTTTAGGAAACTGGGTTTCTGTTGCAGAAACACCCCCACACTTTTTGCCAGGCTTTTTGATGAAACTTCGACTGTAGAGTACTGAGTCCCTGCTAACCAGGTTCCCAGTGTTCTTTCCCTAAACGTATACCACCATTGGCACAACTTCAGTTACCACTGTAATTCCCTAGTAAGTGGTATCCCTGATACCTAGGGCATGGGTACTGAATAGGGGCTCTGTGGCTGCACACTGGTTGTGCCATCCTCAGGGAACCCTCACCAATTATATGCTTTCTGCAATTGCAGGCTGCGTATCTTGATGAAGAGTAATCCGAAGAGTCGACATGGCACATAGCCTTGTGTGCCATGCCACCCATACACTGCATAAGATATAGGTAAGTCATCCCTACTGGAGGCCTTTAGCCTTAAGGCAGGGTGCACTTTATCCTATGTGTGGGCATATCAGCATGAACAGATATGTCCCTACAATGTCCAGTCTATTCTGAGATGCTGTAAGTGCACAGGGAAGCCATGAAGAGTACATGGGCTTAATACTTGTCAACACGAGTTTCATAGCTGTATGATTGCTTCACTGATTCCAAATATGTTTGGGACCAAAGATCTTGTCTTAATAAATCCTAACTGAGACCAGTAGTGAATGTATTAATAAATTCACACAGGAGTCCCTTTCAGAGGGTCCCCTGAAAACCTACCAAGCACTGGTGTAGTTCCTGACTTATTTTCACCAGCCTGCCATGCCAGCTGTGTTTCTGACCTCATGGGGTGAGAGCCAGCCCACTCAGAGGACAGAGAAAAAGCCTGCTCTTTGTGGAGGTGTTTCTCACCTCCTCCAGGACAGGATGGCCTGCCTGGGAGTGAAGTTTCAAAGGCTTAGTCACCTTTCAAATCTAACCCAGGAACCTCCAGAAAGTGGGGGAAGCAAAGCCCCATTCCTGCTTCACTTTTGGTGGGAGGAAAGGTGGAACATTAGTTAGATTAGGAGGTGGGTCTTCACTTAGCCTATACCACCCCTAGAGCGAGGCAGACCATGTGAACTCCTCTCCTGAAATTAAACCATCTTAGAATGGTGGAAAAACATCCTATCAGAGCTAGACTAGTGCCTCTTCCCACAGGTACTGGTAATTAGAGGGTGTATACAACCCTGCGTTCTCAATTGTATGTTTGCAATCACTTGCCGATTGAGTGGCAAAGTCACGTTTATACCTCGAACAGTAAGTAGCCATACCTATGAAGGATCTCAGCATAGTCAGCAATGTGTAGACCAGGATGTCGCTCTCTCTCAATCACCTCATACACTTGGTGAATATCAATGGATGGCTCATCCACTATCCTTTTTCAGCACTACTACTATGGGTGATACCCATGGTGTCATACTAGTGGATCCCTCAATGATGTCTTGCTTTAATAGGGTATCAAGTTCTTTCTCAAAAGCCTCTTGTAAATGGAATGCAATTTGACAATGTTATTTAGCAATAGGATGTATGTCTTCATTTATGTGAAGTTGCACTTTCATGGTCTTACTTTGCATGTATAGTTTTGTGCTGTCTGTGATGTATCAAAGTGCAAAGACAATATTGTCTGGGTAGACGGCAACAGGATAAAAGACTGGGTGGGTAGGAAGTAGAAACAATACGCTAATAGGGAAAATAGGCAGGAGCACCTGGACACAAAGCATAGAAACTTGAAGGATGAAAGCATGTGAGAAAAAGGCCTCATAGTTAACCATACCATCCCCATCAACAATAAAAGAAAGGCCAAATACAAAGGGATCTTTCAGTGTGAGTATACAATACCTTACCTACACCCTCCACGTGATTAGCTAGAGAAATATCTGAGAGATCCCTTACCCTACTTTCTGTTTCACTCCCAGATCCCTCCATGGGATGGTCTGTGGCCATAAGGCTAGTAGACCCCCTCCTGCTTTCTGTGTATGAATACATGAGCAGTCTTGAGGAACAAGCATAACAAGCATAACAATTAGGGGTGGGCATGACTGGTGTAATTTTCTCAACTGTAATTGCTCGTAATTACAGCAAAATTACTAGTAATTATGCACAAAAACACGAAAGGTGCAATCCAGCATTTAGAGCTATTTTCCTGTTGCAAAATTCACCCTTGACTCTAAATTGAGCAGAGGATGCAATTTGAGCTAAGAAAATAGCGCTACATGCTACAGGACATGAACAGCAATAGCCAGCAGCTCTTCGCCCTCTCTTAGAGGGTCATTGCTGCACTCCTGTGGCAGGATTTCTGCCCCAAATTACTCTTAATTATTCCGACTGAAGCCATTGCGTAATTTCTGCAATTTTGCATCACAAGAGTAATATCTGATTAGGGAAATTACTCTGGCATTTTAAACCTTTTGCTCAGGGTTACTAAAAGTCGCTCAGTGTAAGGGACTCTTGCCCAGCTATGTACCACCAGTACGGGAATATTCACATCCCTCAAACAGGTGGTGGAGGTCACTAACGAGGGTGGGAAACAATATTTTTCTGAACATGGTACATTTGATCTTGACTGGTTGAGCACCTGGAAAAAGAAACTGAAGAATCCTACAAATAGGATAGACACTAAGCAAATGCTTGCATTTTGACTTTGCATCAGTAAACTAACAAACGTAAACATGGATCTGAAGCCTGTCGTATGAATCAGACTTAGGAGACAATGGAACACCAAGTAAACCACCTTAGGGAAAGACTTAGGGCTTGCATTCCTATTGCCATGCATCCTCCCTATTTACTGCCCAGATGACTAATTCTCTAGAAAAAAAGAAAGAGAGCTATGATCCAAGGGATAAGGATTTGCTGTATATATTCCTCATTGTGTCTGATGGAGCTTGGTGCATCCCGGAAACCTGGAAACAGGGCAGTGCCAGCAGAACCACCAGTGGATGGTGTGCAAGGAGGAAACACGCAAGCAAGTGCTGTCATGTGAATGACTGACCGTAAAGTTCTTAATGGAATATCACAAGTAACTAGACAAGATGCAGACTTGACTACTGTGGAGTGCTCCAGACCTACTGTGTGTTCAAACCCAGCTTGGCATAGAAATCCCCATGAACATATCCGCACTATTGCTTGAGATGGTTTAAGGAGGTCCATAGATTGACTGGCTAGGAACAGAATTCAGGTACAAAGGGCAGATCCTTTCCCTCACTCTAGCAGCACAGATGACAAAGATCTGTGTCTACCAGTTTCAAATACACTCCTTCCATTACAAAAGGACCTTACCCTCAGGTAAATCAATCAATCAGTATTTGTAAAATGCAGCTTATTACCAATGAGGGTATCAAGGCGCCGGGTTGCTGGGCTTAGTTGATGAGCCAGGTCTTGAGTTTCTTCCTGAAGTCCTTTAGCGAGGGTGATGTTTGGAGGTGGAGAAGAGGGAGTTCCAGAACTTGGTGGCGAGGTGGGAGAAGGAGCGACCTCCGCTGGGGCTATGGCAGATGCGAGCTGTCTGTGCCAGGGTGAGGGAGGTGGAGCGAAGGTTTCTAGATGGTTGGTAGAAGTTCAGGCGGTAGTTCATGTATGCTGGTCCTTGGTAGTGGAAGCCTTCGTAGGCATGTCTCAGTAGTTTGAAACTTAGTTAATTACAAGTTAGAAAGCTTGTAAGTGCTGCGCACAATTCACCTGGTGTATATACACCGCTACATAAACAGAATTTTCACAATTAGTTATTTTATTCTTAAGAGTTCATTTTCAGTTCCACTGATGCATATATCCAAATGCAGTAACACAAAACATTGGCTCAAGTAGAAATTTTTACATCCAAACCAAAATTATTACATCATACATTTGTTTCTCATGGATGCGAGTTTCAAACATATTATTACATGTACAAAAATACATTGATGAGTATCCGCACCCTATGCATTTCAGAACCTAACGGTTCCTTCCTCAGGAGAAATTCTGGAATGAAAATAAACAATACACTGTCACTATTTATGTGTGAGGAGGCTCAAAAGTTACAATTTTTATGTCTTGTGATTAATTAAATCCATGGGTGTATAAGTGGTATTTGCCCAAATGTGATGTTATAAAGTGTTTATATGTGAAGAAATTCGTACCTGCACTTTGCTGACTTAGCTGTCAGAGACCAGCTTTCCTATTAGATAGAAACTAAAGAAACCAAATATCAATTATAATGCAGCACCCAGTCATTGGTGCTTATGCTGAAGCTGTCAAATCTGTAATCTGTGTGTAAAATGCACTATTCATTTCTTGGGCTTACCTCTCTATGATATTTCCTGTAAGCAATCTAAAATATAAAACATGAAGAGCATAACGTCAATCCATTACGGAGATAGGAGTCGTGGAAATCTACCACTGACACGATTGGTCAAACCAACCACTTACATTTATAGAAAGCGTCCTTACCTTTAAGACGCCAATGTTCACGTTAATCTACAAGACGGGAAAAAATATTTTTGGTTACTAAGCCCCGTAGCGTTAAAAGTCTGTGACGTGATCAGTAAAGGAATATGCTGGCAGTATTCATACCTGAAATAAGGTCCAGACAGGTAGCAGATTTTCACCGTGATGTGAGTTAACATGAACGACCCCGAGTTCTCGCGTTTTGAACGATGCGAGTTAATGGATATTCATGAACAGAGACGAAGGACTAAAACATGCGAACCGGTCTACAGACACCTAATCCTTGGGCGCCATATTGACAGAAATGCCGTATGAGTGTATATTAATGATATAGTGCTAATGTGAAGATAATAAGACGAAAACTAACGGACAGAGTAAAAAATAAGCAGGAGTGCACATGATGCACTAAACATTATAAAACCAGTAGTTAGACAAGAAATCTAATTTTATGTCTACTAAAAATCCTGATGTGATGCCTGTGCCTGAATCTATAAAGAAGATATTAATACGAGAATAGACTAGCATCATGATGCGCTGTTGTACATCAAGATTACGTCAATTTAAGTTATCAAGGATGTATCACTATACCACGAATATCCTAGACCTGCAAGATGCTAAACACTCAAAGTGGATGTACCACTGTGAATAAACGAGAAAATAATAACAAATCACGCTGTGTTTTGTGAATGTTTGTTTTGTGTCAAGACGTGCTCCATTAAGTTGTGTAATTCCATAACTAACAAATGGTTGTGTTAAGATTATTTACCAAGCAATCATAAGGTTCCCATTATATGTATGGTTTGGTGGTCCTATAAGTGTATTTATATATAAATCATGCAGCCTGTGTTGCCTAACCCAACCTTTTCTGAATCTTATATGAAACATGACATATCCAGTCTGTCATTCATCCCTTTCGGGATCATTGTGTCCAAAAATGTGATCCAATATACTTCTCGTTGAAGTAATTTGATGTTATTATCTATTCCTGGTTGGATCTTAACTCCTTCTATAATCTGAAACCTGAGTTGAGAGATGGAAGGATTAGCTTCTACCCAATGGGACACAAGTGCTGAATTTAAGTTCTTGGTTCTTATACGACTCTTATGTTCTGTGAGTCGAGTCTTAATTTTCCATTCTGTTTTTCCAATATAGATCCTGCCACACGGGCATTTGATACCATATATGACATTACTGGTATTGCAGTCGCTTGTATGTTTCAATGGTATTGCTTTGCCTGTGGAGGGATGTGATAAAACGTTTCCCAAAATTACATTATTACAATGTGAGCAATTAAAACATTTCAAAGTGCATTTAGGAGATGTAGGAGTGTCTTGATCATTAGTTTGAGCCAGTAATTCACTAGGCATGTAGTGGGGGTTCTTGGAATATATTATTAAAGTCTGGCTCATTAGCCAGTAGTTCCCATTTCATGTTAAATATTCTTTTAATAGCTGGGGAACTTGTTGTGCATTTTGATACAAATACGATGTTATTCGTTTTTGTCGTCGGATGAATAGTAAGTAATTCCTTACGGTCTTTCGTGGCTGCTCTCTGTGCACACTCTTATAAGGTTTTTTCCGGATAACCTCTTTGTTTATACCTTTGTTTATATTCTTCTATCTTGTCATTGCTCACTTCAGGATTAGAGCAGATTTGCTTAATCATAATGAATTGGGAATACGGTAGGTTTCTGATGAGACTTCTGGGATGGAAACTCGAATGGTCTAAAGCATTATTGCAATCCATAGGTTTTGTATAAGTTTGGGTTTCTAATCATTTGCGATTTCCACGACTCCTATCTCCGTAATGGATTGACGTTATGCTCTTCATGTTTTATATTTTAGATTGCTTACAGGAAAGATCATAGAGAGGTAAGCCCAAGCAATGAATAGTGCATTTTACACACAGATTACAGATTTGACAGCTTCAGCATAAGCACCAATGACTGGGTGCTGCATTATAATTGACATTTGGGTTCTTTAGTTTCTATCTAATAGGAAAGCCGGTTTCTGACAGCTAACTCAGCAAAGTGCAGGTACGAATTTCTTCACATATAAACACTTTATAACATCACATTTGGGCAAATACCACTTATAAACCCATGGATTTAATTAATCACAAGACATAAAAATTGTGACTTTTGAGCCTCCTCACACACAAACAGTGACAGTGTATTGTTTATTTTCATTCCAGAATTTCTCCTGAGGAAGGAACCGTTAGGTTCTGAAATGCATAGGGTGCGGATACTCATCAATGTATTTTTGTACATGTAATAATATGTTTGAAACTCGCATCCATGAGAAACAAATGTATGATGTAATAATTTCGGTTTGGATGTAGAAATTTCTTTTTGAGCCAATGTTTTGTGTTACTGCATTTGGATATATGCATCAGTGGAACTGAAAATGAACTCTTAAGAATAAAATAACTAATTGTGAAAATTCTATTTATGTAGCGGTGTATATACACCAGCTGAATTGGGCGCAGTACATATAAGCTTTCTAACTTGTAATTAACTAAGTTTCCTGTAGCATCAGTGGACAACTCTTGCTTGCTGCAGCACCACAAAAAGCTTGAACAAATTGATTAAAACACGGAGTGCACCCCCTACTCTATAACTACCAGTAGTTTGAAACTGCCATCTTTTCTGGCAGGAAACCAGTGGAGAAAATTCCTTAGGTGTTGGGTGATGTAGGTCCATTTGGGCAGGTTGAGGATCTGTCTGGCCACTGAAGTCTGTATTGTCTGGAATATTCTCATGAGTTCAATGGTGGTTCCTGCGTACAGTTTGTTGCTGTAGTCCAGACGCCTGGTGATTAGGGCTTGTGTAACTTTTTTCCTGGTTCTGGTGGGGAGCCATTTGAAGATTCTTCAGAGCATGCAGAGAGAGTAGAAGCAGGCCAAGGAGAGTGTGTTGATCTGTCATTTCATGGTGAGTTTCCTGTTCAGGATGATACTGAGATTCTGGCCATGGTCTCATGGTGTGGGGATGGGTCCAAGTCCAGTGGGCCACCAGGTGTCATTCCAGATCGATATTTGGTTGCCAAAGATCAGCACTTTGGACTTGTCCCTGTTGATCTTCAGACAGTTGTCCTTCATCCAGGCTGCAATGTTCTTTATGCAGTTGTGAAAGTTGGTCTTCATTGTGGTGGGGTTTGCGAAGAGTGAGAGGATGAGCTGGGTGTCGTCGGCATAGGATATGATGTTGATATTGTGGGTTCTGATGATGTCAGCTAGAGGGGTCATGTACATGTCAAAGAGGGTGGGGCTGAGAGATGAACCTTAGAGGACACCACAGATGGTGCTCTTGGGGTGAAGGGGGAAGACGAATTCTCTGCGTACGTCCCATGAGTAATGATGCAATCGATCTGAGTAAATCTCCTTTGATTCAGTAGAGTCACTGGCCAAATCTACTGGACCTTTCTTTTTAAAAAGCATTAAGACATAGTTCTTCAACATTAGTGAAATTCTTACTCAGTTCTGTAAAGAAGTTCAATGTCTGTTGAATTGTTGTGTCTGGTGGGATCAAGTGAATTGACAGATCGATTAGCTGAGAAGTCAGGTTGGGAGAATCAGGCTCTTGGGAACAATGGGGCCCTTTAACAAGGAAAGGATGCCTTTTTGAATTCAGTTGTGGACCCAGTGAGAACAAAATTGACTAATATTTCTACAGTAAGCAAAATAATTGAGAATCAACAGCAGATCATTTAGACAAGCTTAGGGAGGTTTTTGAAAGATTTTCAGGCATTGCACAAATGGTGGGGATGGCTCAGGAAGTTGTAGCTGCTGGCTTTGTGCAGGGATAATTAAAGAGTGTGCAAAGTCTGTTAATAACTATTTGTTTTGGATGGTAAACCGAAAAATCTGTCTAAATTAGTGGCTATTGCAAACCACTGTGTTACCTCCCAGATTGTGGAATCTTAAACTCAGATCTTTGAAATCACAAAATAAGCAACATAATGTGAAGAGAAGTAGACTTGTGCTGATGTGAGGCACAAATGAGAAAACAAAAGTGGGGCAATATGATGGGAATGTGGGGAAAGCAAACGGGGACAGGAGAGACACTTCAGGTGCAGTGGTAATGTTTTGGCAGTGGGCAGTTGAGGCGGTGTATCTTATCTCACCATCCCACCTGATTTTAACTAGGTCACACATAGCTCTTATCCTGAATACTAGGAGAGCCCAAGCAGTGTTGACTGTATTCTGAATGCCCTGATTCCCACTGATCAGAAAGGTCCTCATTGTAATTGTATGCCAATTGGTAAGTCCAACACTTTAACCTTGATACTGGTGCAAGAAGCTCTGCCCTGAAAACATATTAATTCCCTTAGTTTCCTCTTTCAGGTTTGTGCACAGACTCAGTTATTATTCAAATCAGCATGTTCCACAACACATTTCTGATCTTGGTTCTATCACCCTAGATTCCATCTCAGGCAAGCATGCTTTCTTTTCTGGTCCTACCTCATCAGTCAAACTATTGGGTCAGGATATCCTGTGTAAATTGAATTGTACTGTATTCTTTACAAATAACAAAAGAGAGAGCAGGGAAACATTGAGGGAGCATCCCTTTCCCTGGGTTTACTCAGTACACAACAATGTGGACGTTCCCGTCTGGGGATCTAAAAGTGAAGATGACAGATTGTCATACACAAGAATGATAAAAAAAACATTCGGTTTTTTAAACAAAAACCTCACCCACCAACCTAGTTGGTGTCATGCTTCATCATTAGGTTCCCAGTTTGGCTGCCAAATGCAACCCAGATGTGCTGCAACACCTGAATTCTGTAAGGAGATGGTGCTGGAAGCGAAATAAAAGTGCCTCTAGAATGGTCAATAACTGCCTTCAGTCTCGAGCTATGTGTGACCTAGTTAAAATCAGGTGGGATGGTGAGATAAGATACACCGCCTCAACTGCCCACTGCCAAAACATTACCACTGCACCTGAAGTGTCTCTCCTGTCCCCGTTTGCTTTCCCCACATTCCCATCATATTGCCCCACTTTTGTTTTCTCATTTGTGCCTCACATCAGCACAAGTCTACTTCTCTTCACATTATGTTGCTTATTTTGTGATTTCAAAGATCTGAGTTTAAGATTCCACAATCTGGGAGGTAACACAGTGGTTTGCAATAGCCACTAATTTAGACAGATTTTTCGGTTTACCATCCAAAACAAATAGTTATTAACAGACTTTGCACACTCTTTAATTATCCCTGCACAAAGCCAGCAGCTACAACTTCCTGAGCCATCCCCACCATTTGTGCAATGCCTGAAAATCTTTCAAAAACCTCCCTAAGCTTGTCTAAATGATCTGCTGTTGATTCTCAATTATTTTGCTTACTGTAGAAATATTAGTCAATTTTGTTCTCACTGGGTCCACAACTGAATTCAAAAAGGCATCCTTTCCTTGTTAAAGGGCCCCATTGTTCCCAAGAGCCTGATTCTCCCAACCTGACTTCTCAGCTAATCGATCTGTCAATTCACTTGATCCCACCAGACACAACAATTCAACAGACATTGAACTTCTTTACAGAACTGAGTAAGAATTTCACTAATGTTGAAGAACTATGTCTTAATGCTTTTTAAAAAGAAAGGTCCAGTAGATTTGGCCAGTGACTCTACTGAATCAAAGGAGATTTACTCAGATCGATTGCATCATTACTCATGGGACGTACGCAGAGAATTCGTCTTCCCCCTTCACCCCAAGAGCACCATCTGTGGTGTCCTCTAAGGTTCATCTCTCAGCCCCACCCTCTTTGACATGTACATGACCCCTCTAGCTGACATCATCAGAACCCACAATATCAACATCATATCCTATGCCGACGACACCCAGCTCATCCTCTCACTCTTCGCAAACCCCACCACAATGAAGACCAACTTTCACAACTGCATAAAGAACATTGCAGCCTGGATGAAGGACAACTGTCTGAAGATCAACAGGGACAAGTCCAAAGTGCTGATCTTTGGCAACCAAATATCGATCTGGAATGACACCTGGTGGCCCACTGGACTTGGACCCATCCCCACACCATGAGACCATGGCCAGAATCTCAGTATCATCCTGAACAGGAAACTCACCATGAAATGACAGATCAACACACTCTCCTTGGCCTGCTTCTACTCTCTCTGCATGCTCTGAAGAATCTTCAAATGGCTCCCCACCAGAACCAGGAAAAAAGTTACACAAGCCCTAATCACCAGGCGTCTGGACTACAGCAACAAACTGTACGCAGGAACCCTAGGGTAGGGTTAAAAACACAGTAGGGATAAAAGGAAGATATATATGGTCTACCTTATCCTCTCTCAAGCGGTCGACATGTTTCAGCCTCGACAGGGGTGCTGAGGCTTTCTCAGGACCAGAATTAGTGGTAAGTGTGAATAACATCACACACACTAAGGTGTGCTGATATGCAGTTAAATGACCGTACGTACGGTTTCCACCATCAAGATAAATACCTGAAACAACAAAACACAACATTAACAGACATACACAGTATACTACAAGGGTGTTTGATTGTCCAGTCACCCCCTACAGATAGTGAAATGTTGCTGGTGGTAAATCTGACGAATGCTGACATCCATTAGTATATCAGGGTCTAATATAAGCCACTTCAAACATGGGCATGCAAGAATACAATATATATGTAAAAAGTAGCGCAAAGTGAGTAAGTATGCCACATAGTGAAGTGTAACACACGTGGTGGTAATTGCCCCCATGACGCAGATGCTTTGGTATCCAGTAGTGTTCTTGGAACACTGGACAAAGAAGAGAGTCACACTATGTGATACTTTCAAGACCTACAAGACCTACAAGCAAGTACATCAGTAACTATGTAGCTCAAGTAGGCATCGCTGACCAATACATAAACACAAAATGGCAAAGAGAAGGCTGCTTACCAGAGTTACAGCGAATTGGTAGCTTTTAACAATCCCGGAGGGGGCGGACTCCTGTAGTCACACACTATGGGAGAAATAAGGGGAAGAGAGCGTTCGGGTCAGATCATAGATGGGAATCTGAAGGGAGAAAGAGCCATAGAATCTGTGATACGCCACTTACTTCGTCAAGGATGCCCGTCCACCTGCAATACGTACTTCAGTCCTGCATGGGATCACAATGGTATTAGAGTGTTTCGGCAAGCTTGCTTAAAATTTACTTGGAGGTAGCCAAGGGCGTAGCAATGCCCGGTGTTGTAATTTGTGACGGCAGCGCTTCAGAGCATGCTACAGTCAGGAGCACTTTAACAGGAACCTGTCTATTGGGAAAGTACAGCAGGAAGTGAGGCACCGACTGTGATGTCAGGTGCCTATGCAATGGGAAACTTTACTTACAACAAATGCGACAAACAATAGACAAATTAGATAAGTCTGAATGTGAAAAGGATAAAAATAGAACTAAAAAACCGCCCTATTGGATGGTGTATAGGTCGGTAAAAGGATTTCTAAAAATTATATATTAATGGAAAGCGGCCCACTAGACCGTGTACAAGGCTTGTATGGAGAAGATTAGCATCCAGCAAGAAGCCGTCTAACTAGATTGTAATAGATGGTGTGTGTTAAATTGTGCAACACAGCAGATCGAATGTAGGACAATATTATAAGTGACACTTGGCACTGTGCATGGCTAGTACAGGTGGAAGGATGACCATGCTAAAAGAAAGCCGCAATACAGGTTGTAGCAAACCAATGTATGCGTCAGGATAGTTTCTAATATAGGTGCCAACAATAAGAAAGGTAAAATGGCTGGCAACCGTTGAAGTTGATTAGACCTGTGAACCTATGCAGTCATTGCTCATGTTGGAAGTATGTACATGTTGCTCATTTGTGTACACGATGGACTCTATGATGTATGGATGGGGCATGTCGATATAGATGGGGACCATTCGTATGTCCCTCTATAGCCCCTAGTTAAAGATTGTTCAGCGCATTCCAAGGTATGTTGTCGTTGAGGCCGTTTCTGTTGGTGGATAGGCGGTAGACCTACCTTTGTTCTTTCTCACAGAGGCGGTCCTGAAGATTGGAGATGCTGGTGTCTAGTTGTTCAATTACCCAGTTCAGATCATTGGTGGTGTGACCTGTTTCCAGATAGTGGTTTTTCATTTTGGTTGTGCTCCGTTTGCACCTGATATTGCTCCTATGCTCCTAGATGGGGGTTTTGATCTTACGCGTTGTCATTCCAACGTAACGTAGACCGCAGGGGCAGGTGATCAGGTGGACTACGTTACAGGAATTGCATTTAGTATGTTTACTAATCTGCCATGTTTTCCCCAGTTCGGGGTTTAGGGATTTTACTGGTCGTGTGAGATGACAAACACTACAGTTACCACAGGTAAAATGACGAATCACGTAGGGTAAACCTCATGCATTCAGGACAGTGCGTGTGGGGTGTTCTTGTGTATGTGGGCGGGTGGCTACCAGGCTGTCCTTGAGGCTCCTTGCTCTTCTATATGAAAACAAGGGTTTTTCCCAGTTGAGTTTTCTGGTTCCTAAGATCCTCCAGTGCTTCTGGATGATTTTTGATACTTGGTTTGAAATAGTGTTGTACGTTGTCACACATGTGAGTGGTATCGGAGTAGGTGGCCGGTGTGTTGTCTCCAGTAATCCTTCTCTATTTTGATTTCTGGCATGTTTCTTGGTGGTGCTAATGACTTTTTTCAGATATTCATGTTCCCTTAATTTGGACAAGAACAAAGTTTCTTCGTAGTCGTAGATATTGACAGAAGGGCAGGTTTTCACGAAGTGGCCTCGGATGGAAGCTCTCAAACCGGAGGAGTGAATTCCTAGCTGTAGGTTTAAAATGGGTTTTGGTCTTCAGTTGACCCGTCTCAGCTGTGATATCTAAGTCCAGGAATGTGATTGTCTGTTTATCCACACTGAGTGAATTTCAAATTCTTGTCACGCCCATTAATCCATACAAGGAATGTCTGTAGTGTTTCCTCCAAGCCCTCCCAGACCAAAAAGCTATCATCAATATATCTTTTGTAGAATTTGATGTTGTGTTTAAAGGTCATGTCTGGGTTTAAGATGTGTTTCAAACACAAGCCTTTTATCCCTACTGTATTTTTTAACCATACCCTAGAAAGTCAAAAATAAAGGCATTTATTGAGCATTCTAGAGGCACTTTTAATTTCACTTCCAGCACCATCTCCTTACACAAAAAAACCCACTCCGATGTTATTTAGGCCTCGCAGCACAGCTGGGTTGCATTCGGCAGCCCAGCTGGAAACCCAATGATGAAGCATGCCACCAACTAGGTTGGTGGGTGAGGGTTCTTTTAAAAAGCCTGATGGTTTTTTTGATCATTCCTGTGTATGAAAATCAGTCATCTTCACTTTGGATCCTAGAACGGGAACGTCCACATTGTTGTTTACTGTTTTTTTTTACACCCAATGGGGTCTAACTCTGTGTGAATCAGAACAGGAAGAACAAGGTCCTTGTCCTGTTGTGTTAAAAAGATTGTCAATCTGTTACCAATGGTCCTGAATGGTCTAAAAATTTGCCTATCTTTTTAATTTAACTGACCTCAACATTATGGTCCAGAGGTGCCAAGAACGTGTGGTGCATTTTATCTATGTACTCCACAAAGAAAAAGATCCACCTGAAGAAATGTCTGCCATGAATTCCGCTTTACCCTCTGAAACCTGCCTCCATTGTTTCCTATGGATGTGTACTGCAGTACCTTTGAGTTTCCATGTAAGATGCTAGACTTACTTCAAGTCTGGGTGGAGTACATTTACACAGGTTTTGACACTTTCAGGGCTGTAGAAGTGCAGTTTTTGAAAAGCAATATTTACTCATGTGTGGGTCTCTCCCACTAAGGGACCAATTTCGATGCGATTGGAAACGGCTCCGACCGTCAGTCAGAGCCGTTCTGACTGCAAAAAAAATGTCCCATTTGGATTTCTTTCAGACCGAATCATTTTGATGGGGTCGGTTGGAAATGAATCCGAACCGGATTTCTGAATGGTCTCCGACGGGCTTGGAGAGCCCCGGCTGCTATTCGGAAATCCTTTATCAATCTCTCGGGCGTCGCTTTCCGGCCGAGAGATTACGATGGAAGATTACCACAGCCTTTCTGTGCTGGCCTTTCCAACACAGAAAGGCTGTGGGAATACAACTTTGGAGGGCCCCAGCAGGGCCCCCATGGGTGCAAGGCCTCCGGATGGCAGTCCAGGCAGCACCCATAGTGTCCCCCTGTTGATCCCTGCACCCGGTGTTAGGCACCTTGGGGTGCCTGCCATGGGGTGCAGGGATGAACTGCACTTCTGCAGCTCTGCTCCGTTCAGAATGCATGCTCTCATTGTAAAGTATAGGATTGTAACCTAACAGGGTTCGGTCGCATCCTACTTGATGGGCTGGAACCAAGGACAGGAGGTTGTTCGGCTCCAGTTCCCAAACCATGTCAGACAGACTCCGGTCCGTCCGACATCGTAATCTGGCCCTTAGTAGTAAGTATTCCTATTTTCTAGTTACTCTTCTTTGTCACTTCCACATACTACATTAAAATGTATTCCTGCATGTTGATATCGCCATGTCTATGGCTGAGATCTCCACACAGAAAAGGTAGGTTGAGGTCTCCGGCCAAAGGTTTGTGACCGGAGGTTTTTAGAATGTTTTCAGTAAAACTGTAAGACTACTTTATGTATTACAAAAAGCAGTGTGTGTCAGAGCGCACCAGTGCTGATGGCTGGTCGAATCCTGAACACTGACAGTTACTTCGAGGAAAACACAAGGGCTATGGCTAGGGAAAAACTACACTTCCCTACATCCCTTGCAGCGTGCGACGTCGATGCGCACGTCATGATGCCATCATCTTATGAGGGATCATAGGAAGAGAACCGGTGCCACTAATTCTGCCTGTCCCGGAGATCCTACGTGGACCGAAGGTTCAGTAAGGGTACTTGTAGCACCAAGTCTGTGCCATGTTTTGACTTTGAGTGACTTGGGAGAATGTGTTCATTATTCCTGAGTCAGCGCTTGCTTTGAGCTCTGTGACTCTTGCATGCCTGTTAATGTGGAGTCTGGGAAATGGCATTGCTTCTTTTCAATATTCGTTTTGTTGTGAGACTACTCCGTCTTCTCCCCAGTTTTCACTCATGTTGGCAAGCTACAGATTCCCTTAGCTCATGCAGAGTGAAAAGGGGTTGGCTAAACTTTCATGAAACAAGGAGTACATTTCAATTTACCAGACTGTTATGGCTACAGCGGTCCACTGTTGTTTCTTTTGTTGTGGTGATCACTACTATGATGATTCACCATCTGCCTTAATTGAGGCTATGGGCCCGCATTCCTCAACTCATTGTTATATGAATTACTACAACCGTGCTAAGAGTTGCTGAAGAGGTTTTATGTTGCACACTGTGGTATTCCCCATCTGCATTAATTAGGGATATTGTCCCGCATTCCTTAATCCACATTTGTATGACGCAAAACAACTGTGCTCTGAATTACTGAGGAGATATTATTAGACTGGGGGTACCTTTGTTTCTGGTTGTCTGGTTGCTTTCACTTTTCTGTTATTATTTTTTCCTCAAGCAGGGGTTAGGAATAGAGAGGACTACAAAGCACAGTCTCTCGGCCCCTGTTCTGCCATCCTACTATACAGGGTAGGTGCAAGTCATATAGGCATACTTATTTTCTCACCTGTAATGCCTTTTGTTGGTTTTTATGCATATTATCTTGTTTTACGTCTGATTAGATGAGATTATATGCAGTAGATGATCCTCTACTTACAGACTGTTCGAGAAGCATAAGGCAGCACACCTTTTACTTCTTTACAGGTATAAATATGGGGCAGAAGAGGGAAATTGAACAATGGAATAGTGTGTCAGAAAACCTATGTGCTGAGAGGAAAGAAGAGTGATTGCTTATTCTTGTGTTTCTGGTCTCCCTCCCCGCTGTTCCCTACCTTACCTTCTCCTGCTTGATCACCTCTAATGTCTGTTTAGCTACTATCAGACATTGGGGGTGTACCAATTCAGCTTCAATACGATCCTGAGGATACAGACCTGACAGTGTGTGTGATTAGCCCAAATGGCATAGAGGTGATCAATGCCCCCATTATGTGGTCTGTTTCAAGTTTCTCCCTAAAAGCAGCCTTGCCAGCATGCTGATTGCTTATTGAAGGTGGTGACAAATCATACCATCAATTTATCCTAATGATATATAGACCTTGTGACTAGTAAGTTAGTGTATTCCTTCTGGTATATATAATCTACACCTTTGTTGAGCACGTATTCTGAACACCCTCTTTTTAGAAGCATTTGGAGCAAGTGTTCTTTGTCTTTCTCATACAGCATCTGCACTGCAGTATCGCCTAGCTTTGAGCAGCTCACAAAATGGTATACTCCATTACTGCTTCTTCATATGTTTACTCAGAACATGCAGTATGCTGTTGGCTGGCATGCCTATAATGGGTAAAAATGTAAGTAATCAATGGAAGTTTGACTCAGGTATGAATCATAAAAGTAAAATAACAATTTTAATTGTTATAGTTCAATATGCTTATGAAATCATCTGCCATAAAAGCAGGGTAATTCTAAATCAAAAAAAGTTAATCAATATAATGTAATGATATGACAACAGATTGTGTGAAGTTTTTGAGGTCACCCATCCATACCAACTGCTTCTCTCACCTGGCCAGGAATAGTTTGGTGTAGTTGGGGGGAAAACAGGTGCCCAGCTTTGTGGCTCATTTTTGCCCGTAAAACATAATATATTCTCATTGGAACAGATCCTTAATATTGATGAAATCACTGGTTTTTGGGCATGATATTGGATTTGTCTCGTTCTTGTAAAATGTCCATATGTATGTATGTTATCATTATGTTTATTATTCAAATATAACGAATTACCATCCAATGAGATGAGCCAACAACTGTTCTCCGATATCTTGGATTTTCATCAGAGAGTCTCCTCTGCCTTTACCATATGATGGTAAAGAGGGGAGGAAAATATGATTTACATATCTAGAAGCAGTCTCCATGAGACTAACGTGTAAGTGACAATTGGTCACTGTGGACGGTTGCTCCTACTCATACACACCTTCAGTAGATGATACCATTTAAGAATTTTAGGATGTTTACAATTATCAAACCAGTATTCTTCAGTTTCAAGTAAACTTCTGTCTCTCCATTCTTCCAATATGCAATGATATGTCTGAATAGTGTCATTGTAATGTTCAATGGTAATTATTTCATAAAACTTTGTAAACTTTGTATCACTCAGTTGTCTCATGAGGCATTATAATAAGATTGTCCTCATTGTCTGACAGTTTATCACCAACTGTGGTATCCAGCAACAGTTCATTCAATGCTAACTTCAATTCATGTGACATATTGGTATATATGACTTTATTCCTCACTGTTCTCAGGTTCTCAAGATCTTTAATCATGACTTCTGAAACATAACGAATGAATCATAGGGCAATTGGGGCACAAATTTACATCACATCTTTAAAACACTATTGCGACGTTTGTAAGTATTCAATCCACAATCATTCAACAATTTTCTAATGCAATGTTTTCCTCTGAAACGTCAATGATATGAACAGCCTTATTTTTTTAGTAGAACTTTTGTGAAATGTAGTCAATTTAAATTTTTGAATTTTAGCACAAACTATATTATTACCCTTGTGTGAACATAATTAAAAATATCTCAGGGAAATGGAAAACCCAACTTCCAATAGTGCCAATTTATTGGATTTAAGTGTACATTTTGAGATATTAATTAACATCTGTGGTGTCAGGGATCTTATTTCCTTCCTCCTTATTGGCTACTTTTTGCCAGGATGATATTGCATTCTGTTTAATTGTTGTCCACCACATTTAATTCTTTCCCTCCCTTGCCACCCCTTCGGATACCTCTTAAGCAGCTGCTGCACAGATATAACATTCTCTTATATTAGTGTAACAGTCTGAAAATCTCTCTTTATATGATCCTGTGTCAGTTCCCCCAGAATAATTAGTAACTATGTTCACCTTTGATTGTGAATCCTATTAACAAGTTTTCTTGTACAACCTTGTTCTTATAATGTTGTCAGTTTCTATCACTTTAAAATTTCTTGTCAAATGTCGATACACAGCATGTTTTGTAATCTATCTTATCCATCATAAATTTTAATTTTTTGTTTGTTTTGTCTCACATCTTCAAACTTGTCAAAATCCTCTCTGTGGCTTTTTAAATAATCCTCAGTGATTGACTGATCTTCATACCTGCCAATTCAGTGGTTCAATGACTTTGAATGTTTCTGTTCAGTTTAATTTTGAATATATAATTTGTATCTCCAACATCTCTTTGGAGCAACTGGCTGGATTGGCTGCCATTCATTCAACATTTGGAGGATTTTGATTTTCAAGGGAAAGGATAGCACAGTTCACGAGGTTGTTAGGAACATGTTCTACTTCAATACATCTTTGCAAGGAGGTGACCTTCCACCACTTACTTACCTCCAATTCTATTAGCTTTTTTATATGCTGTAATGAGACAGCTAATTTCAAGCCATATGGAGCAACTTTCCATGAGATGTTAGTCAAGGAATTCTATCTTTGGTATTAAAAAAATATATGGCTGCAGCTTTCTTTCTTTTTCATTCTTTTTCAAACGCCATGCAGTATGGAGAATAGATTAAATACGGACAAACTCAATCACGGTAAAGCCACAAAACAGCCTTCCATTCAGCCTTACAATCTGGCTAAAAAGGACTTGCTATGAAGAAAACAGTTGTAAATGAAAGTTGGTTATCTGTTCTGCATTCTACAACTTGGGCTCAAACAACCCTCAGCCTGCAGGTGAGTTACTACCACAAATGTCCACACAGTTGATCCTTTGGAGGATGCTCAGGACAACAAAATAATTACAGATGTCAGCTTATGAAAGTCACTTAGACTTCCAAGTAGGGGTGGTGAAAGGATGTGGGCACAAGAACTTGAAGAATACAATCCAACCTTCTTCAGCAAAGCAGAAAAAGCACACTTGTGTGTCAAAATTTATTGTGTTAAAGCAGCAGACATAGTTAACACCAGCATGTTTAGGCTTAGATGGCTTTTTGATCACAGAGAATAAACTACAGTCATTTTTGACACATTGTGTCACAGTAAATAGATTGGTAGTTGTGTAGGATATAGATAATCTTTTGTCATTATTAGGATTTCCATAACATAGGTATACATGATATGTGTTAATAAGAGTTTGCCTTTCCAGGGTGATGTGTAGATTTCTTTGTCAGTAGATATTATGGGATTGATCAACATTACACATTTTAGATAAAAACAGGTTTATTTTGATGTGTTTTAATTAAAGTTGAAAAACTACATTTCGCAGTATATTTTTACTCATATTGTCTTTATCTTTTTTAGACATGAAGTTTTCAGGCTCCTTTGGCAGTTTCAATTTTTTTTTTAATGCATTGGGTGCCAAGCAGATTTCATTTTTAGATATCAACATTAGTAATATAATAAGTATATAAAATGAAAAATTTATTTTACAACTTTTTGTGAGTTGCTTTTATTTGTTTAAAAAAAGTATATCCAACATTTATTATCTATCTAGTTAAACAAATGGGTTGTCTCATCTCTCCTCATTCAGCTCTGCAGTGGTTTTAATATTTGGCATATTTTTTATTCATATCCATAAATAATTATTTGACAATTTATATGTCAATAAAGTCTGGTGTTTTGAGCAGAAACTTTAGTTTCTGAATTTCAACTTACTCTTCCTCTTTACTGAGGAAGCAGAGCTTGGCAATGATTCTTCACTATCCACAAGTGGAGAATAGCCAACAATACTGGACCAAAAAGCAATCCTCCTCCTAGCATTTATCGCAGCAGCCACCACTGTAGAAGAAGAAGGAGAGGAGGAGCAGGAGGTGGTATTGGAAGGGGAGACTAGTGTTGGCTGCATCCAGAAAAGATCATCTTTCATCTGGTCTCAGTCTTCCTCGAAAGTCACCCTGAGGATTGCAAGTCTCCAGCCCCCATCTAAGCAGCCACAGAGGCTTGTCCCAGTTGTACAGGACTCTTCTCCACATGTCCTTGAACCTAAAGGTGCCAAAGTTGTCTCACCTACAAACTCACGTCATACAAGTGCAACTCCAGTTTTCTCTCAATTATTGAAGGAAGTGGATAACTCTATTGAGGAGCAGTTTTTTCCCTTTATCAATACCCTCCACAACCTCCCAGGGACCAACCCTCTTAATGATTCACAATTAGCTTTCCATGCTAGATGGCTAAGAATTTGGAGGAATGAGCATGGTGAGATCAACCTTTCTGGGAGGATCAGCTTTTAATTATGTAGCCGTCTGTACAGGAGATATTCGTGACATAGTTGTAATGCTGTGTGAGACAGCAGACCATGTTAAGGGAATAAGTCAGACGTTTGACAGAAATAGCTCTGAAGGTTAAGAAATGTTAACTATCCATGTCTAAGTTGCACCATGAATATTTTACATTTTTTAAGGAGGCGATACAAGAGATGTGGAGGTGTTAAAGGCAACATCAAACAGGCACCAATTTTATTTTGAAGGCCCAATGTGCGCACAACGCTCAACTAAGTCAGTAAAACAACATACAGGCCCTCACAATCCACAAACACTGTTGGGAAGCCCAAATTCACTCCATATTTTTAATCTAGGACATTCTAAAGTGACAACATCTCTCTACTTCCGCTAAGCTTTGTATATCAGTATCCCCTTCCATAAACTTTAGCAAGTGTTTGTCCTTCCAGTTTTTGGCGATAGCACATCAGCTGAACTGTATAGTTGAAAAAAAAAGAGATCATGCTACCCACATCTTGGTGACCCATAAAAGGGTAATCATGACAATTGGCAAGGACTGACTTACTGATAAGTCCCTAGTATATGGTATGCAAGGTACCAAAGACATGTAAGGAAGAGTGTTCACCAAAGCTGCAGCATTGTTTGACAGAGACGGAATGGACCCCAGCCTGCCACTGCAGACGGACAGGTCAACATGTCACACTGTGAGTTCCACTTTGCCATTACACCTAATGGCAGAGGCACCACTTCCCTTAAGTAATATATGCAAGTCTCCACTAAGGAAGACCTACAGAGTCCTGTGGTAGGGAGCTGTATATTACTAAGTTACACACGTTATTCTATATGTTTTAGCAGAAATATTTCCAGATTGTTGTTTTGCTGTGGAAAAGTTAGGAGCCCCATTGGCTAACACAGGGTTACCAGCTGTCACCCCAGCACATCAAACTTCTGAATAGGACCAGGTAACAAAGTCAAGTAAAGTATCAAATTAATTGTGCCATTAAAACCGGTCTGATGCCCAGGCCAGATTTAAAGTTACTATTATAGTTAAGCAACTTTTAGAAAGTTGCCTCTCTGCACTACACTTAGTCCAGTGGCCTCACAAAGGTACAAACACATAGACAGGTTTCTGACCACATTGAGGGATGTGTAAATGACTTACAGAGTCTGGAACAAAGGCAGTTGCCACAGAGTGAGGTGTCACATCTGGTAACCATCATTTACCACGCATGTGATACAACGCATGCCATTACAAGGCGGTCATTACAACTACCACGTTGTTACATCGCATACCATTACAATGCAGGTCGGAACAATGACTAGCTGTAATGGGCAGAAGGTGTTGGATTTAAAAAACAACGCCTTCCCTACTGTTGCACAGACTGGAGTTGGAATAGTAAATTATACTATTCCAAAATGCGAACTAACATGGCCTGTTTATCACCTCCTGCTCAAGGATGGCCACTCAGGGTGTTATCAATACTGGATGAACAGGGTGGCGCACTCCTTGGCAGAATAGGATAATCAATGTGGTGAATCGGTAGGTGGTGCAATTGGGTGGGTCGCATCAGATTAAACGATTAAACGAACACAAAAGCAACATTCGAACAAAAAACGTCAAATCCTCCATAGCCCAACACTTTCAAGTTTTGAAGCACAACATCAGTCAACTACGGTTTCTAATTTTGGAACAAGTACCTATCTTGAAAGGTCGGAACAATACCCAACATTTGTTGCAAAGAGAGGTGTATTGGATAGATAAAATGGACTCTATTAGCCCCAAAGGACTCAATGAACGGTGCGATTTAAGTTGTTTTTTGTAAAACACACCCCCGGCATCACCATTGCATTGTGTACTGTACCCTCATGTACGTCTCAATCTTTGTCATTAAGCTGTTTAGTTTGCAGGCCATTAATGTTTCCCACAGAGGTATTACCACATAAACAAACATTCATATGTAGCTCCTTTAACCCACAGTCACCTCTACACACCTTTTCAAGTTTTACCCGTCCATCTGACATCACAGCCACATCTATCACATTTTTTCTCTGTATGTTCTACACCTTTTTTGCACACACATAGGAAGATCGCTTGCACACCACACGATTCGGCAACCGAGCGGTATTCATAATAGAAATTTCAGCCTGTTTTTATTTCATTTGTACAGGCAGAGATTCATCTATAGCTCATTGATTATTACCACATCAACTTTGATTCCATTTTTTAACTTGGATCATTTCCATTTTTCTTGTTAACCTTTTCTTTTACGTGTCGGTTTACCCGATTTTACCCTCACGATACTTTATATATAGGAACTACGAGTCTTTCTTCTCTGTAGTCCAACATACGCACTTGCGCGCAACAATTTAACTCACGCAGCATACCAACATTTCACTTCCTTGTTCCGGTAATGCTACTTCGCATATACCATTTGGAGAACACTTGACAGAAGACTACATGCATTACCGTTTCTGTAAGTTATTTTCGTTCGCAGAATTTTTCTAAGATTTATGGGTACCGATATTGATAGATAGCTCACGGTACACATTAATTTTCTTGCAGAAATTGGTCGAATTCACCAACGTGAAGCTAGTATATTTGACGCGTTTCGTAAGTACGTCTTTGAACACGTGTCGATTTCTGTAAACACTGGCTACACCATGCGCACGTAGAAATACACGAACGATCTTTGCACTTTCTAAGCATGTTTCTCCAACATTTATCACCTTTTTTACCATCACGCACACAGACGGTAATACCATCACGTTCGTGTGTAAACACAATCACAATCCACGATTTTTCAATTCGGGCACGAATTAGCACCTTAACTTTCTCGCACCGATCGTGACACAATCATTAAGCATTCACATGAGGCATGTGTTCACCATCCCCAAGTGTATACATGAAAAGGTTTTTTATGTGTGCTGATACCTTATTTCCTCATGTGTAGCAGGTTATCCCCTGACGAAGGGCTCTCAGGCCCGAAATGCATTGGGCATCTACAATCTTGAATGAAGAAGAATTCAAAGGACCTTTATATATATTTCAATGAATGAAATTGAGAATGATGAAGTTTATGAACAATAAAGAGATTCTGTAACTCATCTACATTTGCAACTCACCAATACTTGAAAACTCGTTTACTGTTACCAAAATCATTTGATTGTTAAACCCGAGTGCAAAAGGGAGACATTCTTTAACGTTTAAAGAGTGCGTTCACAGTCCCCTCAGGGTGTTAGCCTAAGAGGCAGGCTTCAAAGGTTTTCTCTCCGGGCCAGTAGTATCATGTATAGAAGTAACCCACTTTGAATCTGTGAAAGGTTTAGAGTAGTAGATATGCCATCGTTTCCAAAGAATACCAGTAATAGATTGACCTTGATGTTTACTTTAAAGATGCCATGGAGAGTATCCCCCACCCCCTTCCAGAAGGCTCTTAATTCGGGACACTCATAAAAGATATGGATGTCATTAGCGTTGGGTGTCTTACACCTAGGACATTTTGGGGTGGGCTGCGGGGAAAACTTGGCTATCTTAGCTGGTGTATAGTAGAGTCGATTGGTTACAAAAAAATGATGTTTCTTTAGACTGGCTGGTTTAATAAATGTGTATAATAATTTCAGAGAGGGCTCGAGTAAATCTCTAATGTTGGACTAAAAGGGGGAATGATTCCAGATCGAGGGTTGTGGTGGAAGATCCAAATCATCTGTATCTAGAGATTTCTTATACCAGATAGAGATTTCTATCTTTTTTGTCTGTGCAGATTGGAAAAGAATCTCCTTGTCCCAGTCTCCAGTTATTTCCCCCTTTCCTGCTTCATACCAAGATTTAAGTTGTAAATACTTGAACTTGGAGAACCCAGGCCCTATCTTGACTCTTAGTAAATCCCAAGGCTGAATACCTTCTGCGTCTGCCAAGTCAGACCAGATGGTTATGCCTGCTCTCCTAATGGGTACAGCCAGACTATCTTGGAGGCAGAGTGGTGTCCCAGGGGAATCCCATATAGGTGCAAATTCTGAATAGTAACCAATTCTCCACCATCTTCTCACTTTATACCATGTTTCCAGGGCGGCCCTAAGGACCTCCAAACACACTCGTTTAAAGTACCTTGGGGCCCCAAACTTGTATAAAATGCCTGTAAGTCCCAGTGTGACCTGGGACTTACAGGTCACACTGACGGAGGGATGCCGAGAACAGATCCCACAGGCCCCTCCACCCAGACAGACCATGGGGCATATTAGTGCTACCATATAAATACTACGTGTTCATCAATAACCGTATGTATATAACCAAGTGCGCTCAATAGGCGCACGTTATTAGTCTAATTTTTCACCTTAATTTGGGTTTCTGCACGGAGTGGTACACGCGGGGCTGGATCCCATGGTGTCCAGAAGAAGAGGTTAGGGGATACCTCGAAACATGTTGACAAAATAATAGGCAATATAATCACATAACAGTTATATCTTTCCTGTTATTAACCCCTTTTTATATTACCAGCTAGGAGTAGGAATAAATTGTTAACTCACTAGTTAGGTATTTTTAACTAACACAAACACCACTCCCCCAACACTGCACAACACATAGCTTCACACAAAAAAGTGCTCCTACGTAAATCTCGCAAGTTGTAGCACGCTCCAAGCAGTAGATGCTTGGGATGACCCCAATGATGAAGCATGTCACCTAGGGGTAACCATGGGTGAGTGAGGGGACTCTATAAAAGCATTTTTCTTTTCTAAATTGTTGAGGCTCACCAATTTGTTGAACCCACTGTATGTTGACTAAGGCTAGTTTCTCATGATCCATTATCTATGGATCAATTGTATGACAAAAAATTAACCAGTATCTTCCTTGGTCTTTGTCTACTGGGGTTCCTCTTAAAAGGGTTGCGATGTACTCTTTGGATCTCACGTGAGAGATCTATACTAGGCAAGTTTTTTAAGACTGTTCCCATTAACAGAGATATCACGTACCCCTTTATATCTGATCCTTCAAGGGCTTCCGGGATATTTAAAAGCCTCAGATTGTTTTTCCTGGAAGTGTTTTCCAGGCGCTCAAGATCGTCTTTAAGTTCTTTATTTTGAGCCGTTAATTTTACCACACCCGCAGAGTTGGCATATATAGCTTTCTTAAGTTTAGGGATCTCAGTCTCTATTGCCTCCGTCCTCGCAGTGACTTCTTCCAGTTTCTGGGTTAGCACCTCGCATGATAGTTGAATAGCTGCCTGGTTGGCTTCTGAAACCAAAAACCTACTAGCCATCTCAGCCTGGTTTGCTTCCGAGACCGTAAACCTACGAGCCATCTCCTCTTTCATGGATAGTAATAAATCCGCCAATAAGTGGGTTGCAGAATCTAAGACAGCATTGTGAGGTGTGATAATGTCGCTTGTAGATTTTGTAGGTTTTGTAGCATTCGGCTGGTTTTCCGTGCTGTCTTCCATACTGTCTTCGATTCCCAAAATGGAGTACCTATTAGAGAGGCTCACTGTGGAGTGGATGGCTAGTCTGCTCGCACTCTCAGCTTGCTTATTCGGGGAGGGCGGCCTTTCTAGATTGCTCGGCTGGATGGGATATGCATCCTCTGAGGCTTCACTCCGCTGATCGGGGGTTTACTTACATCCATATATTTAAGGCACTGTGAACTATGTGCATCCTCCTGGGGTGTAACCTGGTCTGCACTCTTCACGCTCGCACTCTTTTTGGGTGTGCCGATTATCGCAGTTGCGGTAGACATAACTTTGTAATATGTTTTCAGGGATGGCGTGACTTTCACCTTTAGGGGCAATATTTTCTTCCCCCTTCCTCTTTCCTTACCCTTGCCAACCTCCCTCCCTTTAATGGCAAGGCCACAGTCCGTTGTATTCTTTTTCTGCTTCTGTTGCCTCCCTGACACTTTAACTTCTGATATAGGGGGGGACTCTGGCGGTTAAGACAGGCTGAGTAATATCTGCATTAAGGGAGGAGTGGGCCGCTCTAGCCCTTAGAGTATATCTGCTAATTTTGGGTGGAAAGGAGTCCGCTTTTGCCACTTAGCCTGTCTCCATACAGTAATGGGGCACCTCCCCCCCACTGGCACCCTTAAGAGGCCGAGTGACCTCTTGCAGGAAGATAGATAGGTGCTACAGATATAACTATTAGAGAAGCTATCTGGGAGTAGTATACGCTCCTTCTTACCTCCACTCGATGGCACTTGTTTCCTTCGGAAAAAAAGAGTTCCAATGCCCTACCTGAAAGCCAGCCTAAGAGCCAACCTCCTGCCTCCTGGAATCCGCCTGCAGCTCGACACTTCCTCCGAAATCCACACAGAAGCCGGCGCTTGTACTGCCCCTGCCTCCGATGATCCGGAGCAGGAAGCGAGCTGCACCCTGGCATCTCCACTCCCACGCCGCTGCTCTCCACCTGCAGCACGAGTCTCCCAGCGGGCTGTGGCAGGGGTCCAGAAGCACACAAGCACTGGGACCAGGAGACGGAAAAAGGAAAGCTCGCAGGGCATCACTGCCCCCCGGTATGTGAGAAAGGCAATAAACACACTTCATATTAGGGCTCCGACATCACAGACCCCCAACAGAGAGCCCGAGGGAGCGTGACCGCGGCCGTTTAGCTAGCGGCCGCCATGTTCCTCCCCGGCCTCTGCACAATTCTCAAAGGCTTTGAAAGATGTGTTCTACCACGGTACCTGGTTTTTTTTTGGTTTTTTTCCCAGATCCTTGACTCACTCAAGGTTTTTCTAGACAGTCAAAAAACCTTTTTTAAAAGTTTGCATTAGCCTATTATAATAATGTATTACCACTTTAGACAATATCTCTAACTTTTGAATACATTAAGTCCCAAATTTCCAGGCTTTTTCTTTTTCTCTTTTTCGTGATATGTATATTTTTTAAATCTCTTTTGCTAATGAACATTGTGTGATTCTATTAACAAGTCATGGGCTACATGGTTTAAACAAATAGCTGGTCCAAGCAACGAAAATGAAATGTTACTGCTGTTGCCAGTACTTGTCCATTTTGACCCGTAAGGGCTTTATAGTGGTGCTGTAGGGGCTTGGGTGAAATATATGAGCCCATCAATCTGTTTTCCACCTCCACTTGATCAATGACTTCCCCCGTCGTTACTGTCAAATTGATCTATTCAATCGGACCAGCACGTAAGAATGGATAATAATAAATAAAAAAACAGAAGAATTTCAAACTATAAGAGGGAGTCATTTTACTGTGCAGTGCAAGACGTAGGGGTGGGCATTTCATCCAGAGGAAGGACATTCCTCAGCATGTTCATAAATAGTTTATAAAATACACACCTTCCATGAATATACAGTAAGCAAAGTAGGCATCGCAATAGGGGAAGTGCATTTGCATAATTGTATCCACAAATGGAATTCCTGGGCCTGGATTGCCCTCCTTCATGATTACTTTCTCCGTGTGTTTCCAGGATTACATTTCCATTTGATGGATTAGCACATAGAGTGCTGCCTAGGCAGAGGGACAGCAATGAAGGGCGACGAGTCACCGATGAAGATGGCGGAGGGAAAAAGTGTAACAGTTAGTTATTTCCTGAAAGGTGCTCAGGTTAATGTTCAGCAGATTTCCATTTTCTTTTCCTGTCCTCTATTTCTGGGCAGACGTAGAAATTCAGTGGAGGATGATTCATTGACTGCTATTGAATACATAATTTATATGTTTTGCAATTTTGAAAAAATACAGTTTTCAATCTTTAAAGAATTTGAAAGTTTTAAACACAGACAGATAGCTCGCAGATGCTTGAAATGTGTTTGCACAGTTACAGTTACAGTTTCTAATCCTGATATCTACTCAAAGAAATATTAATATTAAATAAGAATCTAACGTTTTTACTAAGCAGAAAATCACACGAAGAAATGTGCTTTCGTGAAGGTTGTGTCTACTGATCTGATTTACTGGACAAACCAGCAATTTGAAAAGCAAGGAAAGGATGTTAAAACAAGGACAATCATCTTTTTCTGGCATCATATCTTGTTTACAAAATTTAAAAAAATACGATTTTCTCAAATGAAGAAAAGAGAAAATACATGACACTTATTTATTGTTTAGTAAATCACATACACCCAAGACTCCTAACATTGTCATCACTGTTGATACTTTAATCCTGAATGTTTTATGTGACTGAGCTGCACATTGTGCCTCCTGTCTCTGAAGCTGAAATCAAACCGAATTATTAAAAACAAAGCAAACTATAGCTCTGTCCCTGTTTCTTTATTAATCATTCAACATGAGCAAGGGATTAATCTTATAGTTTCCTTAATAATGGATATCAATCAAGTAGTTCGCTTTTCGTCTCACAAGGTTACTAACAGCGAAGCAGATTTAATTATCCTAAAGTATGTGGGTGCGAGTCATATCAGAAATTGTCAAAAATATTTAGATAGAACAAACGATGTTGAAAGTAGGCTTTCGTGGCATGACGCTTCTGACAGTATGCAGTAGTGTAATTGGTGTAGTTAATCAGCGCATTGTCTACCCTGTACCGTTATACCACCCATGTGACGAAACGTGCCACAAATAATGGCTATGGTATGAAAGTAGCTGAAATTCCAACATACTTTTTACTTCCATATTGCAGAAATTAAGTTCGTTTTTTAGTAGCACAAAAAGATAGAACCATAACAAATACCAAGGTTAGTAAATCACTTAATTCTAGGCTTCACTGAGTTTCTTTTACAAGATGGTGGTAATAGTAATACTAATAGAAATAGCAACAGTAATATTAATACTAATAGTAATTGCAATAGTATTAGTAATAGTTCTGATGTTTATGGTATCACCAGCCTAATAACCAGCCATTGCAAGTTTGAAGCCCAGAATGGGTAATAACACAGAGGCCCCAGAATTACCAGATAATTTACTGCATGTTCTTCACAGATTCCAGGTACTCTTTGGCTCACATTATCCTATTACTTTTATCTGCTCTTCCCACATGTAAATACACCAATCGCAGCACAATATGGTCAGTGTAGCAGTTTACAGCCTGGACCGGCTGCAAATATCTACTCCTCTAAAACATAGCAGCCTTTTAAATTATGTCCCAGAACCGCCATTGCAGCCTGTGTGTGCAGTTTTATACTGCCATTTCGACCTGACAAAATGTCCCATTTGTCAGGCCCTAACCTTTCCTTTTAATACAGAAAAGTCACCCTGAGGGTAGGACCTAAAAAACACATAGTGCAGGGTATAGTGTATTTAAAACATTGGATATGTGCTTTTAAGTTTTACATGTCCCAGTAGTGAAAAATGCTTACATTTGTTTTTCACTACCGCAAGGCCTAACACTCCAATAGGATAACATTGGGTTGCCTTATTACATTTAATAAGTGCTAACTTTCAATTGGGCGCAGAATGGAATGTTGAATTTGGTGTCTAAAGAATTGTAATTTTAAACCCTCTTTAATGGTAAAGTTGACTTTAAGTCACAATTCTGAAAATTATACTTTTAGAAAGTTGACATTTTCTTGTCCCAGCCACTTGGTGCCTGCAGCCTGTATACTGGATCACATCACTAGGTGTAAATCGTAGTTGGTCTTTATGTATTGTTCCCAGACAATGTGAAAAAGAGGAAATCTATCTTGGCAGATTGGGCCATCTCTGAGTTGACCTACCACATTTGCACATCATAAACGCTCTGCCTGAGCTCAGTCATAAAGGTTTGACACAAGTCTTTTGTGCCAGCAGGCAAGCTAGGAAAAGACACACAATTGATGAACGGAATGCAGAACAAATCAAAACATTCACCCCCAGTCAAGAGATCTGGGTTAAATCCATCATTCTTTTGCTCACCATGCGACCCCAGTTTAGACCTAGCCATATGCAAATCAGTCTTGACCCTCTGCCTCATGGCAACAGTCCAGCCCGAACTGCCAAGCCAGGTCCTCCCTGGACTGGAAACAAGCATCCTAGGACCGGTTTCGGGGTTTCACCCCTCTTCAGCCAGGATAGCTTGATTCTAGTGGCACTGTGAGCGAGGACCCACGTCTGGGCATACCTGGCCCACTTAGGGCGAGAAAGCAAAAGACACACAATTGATGGACGGAATGCAGAACAAATCAAAACATTCACCCCCAGTCAAGAGATCTGGGTTAAATCCATAATTCTTTTGCTCACCATGCCACCCCAGTTTAGACCTGGCCATATGCAAATCAGTCTTGACCCAGACAAGCTAGGGCCAGGATAGGGAGGCAGGAAATGCCAGTCACCTCTGGCGGCGGAAACAGTCTGAATCTTCTCTCACTTCAAAATGGGCTCCAGGTATAACTTGTAGACCCTCAGCTCCAACTTTTCACTACAACTCTGGACCTGTGGATACTACAGAAGAAGAAGGACTGCTGTGCTGCCCTGCTGATGGTAGAACTGCTACCCTGCTTGCTGAGAAGGAAGACTGTACTTGCACGCTTCATCCAAGGATGAAGAGACTCCAAGGGTCAGCTGACTGACCTCCTGTTCTGAGCTACAGGGACATAACAAGCTCGAGAGGCCTCCCTGTAGCTGGGTCTGCCTGAGCCCTGTTGACCTCTGCTGAACTGAGTTATTGACAAGGGGTGCTCCTCAGGTCCTGGACCCTCGGTGTTGCATCAATGGAGCTCTTGCTTCAAGAGAAGGAAAAATCCTGACATATTGGTCTATTCACAACTGCGAACAGACCTGTTCGCACAAAGGTCTTGCTGCCTGCACCTCCTGCCAACACAAAGCTCTAGTGAAACCAGAGTCTTTGTGCCACAGCTACAACCAGCAGCGCCCAACATCACAAGATCTGCACTTTGCACTATAGCATCGACAGTCCGCATTGACCGCCAATGTGAATCTCCAGCAATGACCGTCCATAACACCCAACATGTTCTTTGCACTACAGCAATGACTGTCTGCGATGCCCTACCTGCTCATCTCCCTGCATTGACATTAATCTGCAATGCTTTTCCTGCTCCTCGCTGCCCCTCCACTGTGAGCAGATATATTCACCCTGGACTTTTGTCTGTAACTTTTGAAGTGGGACTAGCCTGGTCCCTGTATCCGGACCATGCTTCATCATAGTCAGCCTGAGCTTGTCACTCTCTTTAGCACTTAGCTCTTGCAGGATAGTGAAGTGGGGCAACTTGAGGATTCTACAAAGCATCTTTGACACTCTTGCACAAACAGATAACCTCAAGGGACGCTTTGTGCTTTTATTAGCTATACTTACCTGAGATCTTTAAAATTGCAAATCTCTGGATCTACTGATTGGACTTTTGTTGTTTTGCATAAAATTATTTATTAAACTTTACTATTTTTCTGAAGTGGTGAGGGATTATTCTTGTGTTGTATTTTCACTTTATTACTTTTTGAAGTGATGTATAAATACTTTACATGTTGCTTCTAGGTTACACCTGACTGCTTTATGGCAAGCTAACACAGGGTTTAGCAGAGAATAATTTGAGGTTTGCTTGTGTTTCACCCTGACAGGAATTGTGGTTGCTGCTTGAGTAGGGTTCCACCCCCCCCAACAGTAACCCAATATCCTACAGTGTAGATTTAATATTAGTGAATCTATGCTTATCTATGTAGTTACCTTTACAACATTATGTAAGTAGATGTTCCAGATACAATATTATAGAAGTTCAATATTTTCCCTTTCAATATTGTAACCTACATTTGTTGAGCATTAAGCTGGCAGCTGTCATGGAACAGTTTTGCAGTGTAACAATCTTTTGGTCTTTAGGCCCAAGTCTACTTTCCCTTATGTGTTCTTGGACATGGGCATGGCAAACTGCAATTTCTCAATGATACTGCTAATATATCAAGGAAATCATGATTAATGTGTTGTTAGATTACATTGAAATGACATAAAATAGTAGTGCTTAATGATAATGGACTAAGATCACGTGTATGTGTTGGAAAGCCAAAAGAATTAGGTAAATCCTAGTGGAATCCTTAAAAATGAGAGAATAGGTGTAGATATAAGTATTAAGTATGACAATTAGGATTAAGCCAATCAAAATTAAAACTGTTTCTTAGAATATTCTATTCCTGCATTCACTGGAAAATGATGCTTTGGACCACAGTATCACATGCCATTGAGAGGTCCAGTGTAATTAATGCATCTGTTTCCCTAAGCTTTACCGTGAAGTGATCGCTGCCCCTTCTGTGGAGCTCTCCATGTGGTAAAGTGTAGGCAACTTTCCTCTATAGTTTACCATGCAGAAATGTCTATCCCGTCTGTGGAGGCTCTATATGGTAAAGTATGGGGAAAAGTAAAATGTGTATTAAAATTGGGAAGGATTTGTTAAAATATTTTTTATGTGAAATATAATTTTTTCTTTTTTCTAATATACATTCATTTTAATTGTAGAACCAAACAAAAAATGATTCAGCATTGTTAGCTACATGTTGAATTAAAAATACATTTTACTGAATATATCAAATACATTGAAATTAATGTTCACATGGTTAAATTAAAAAATAAATTCTTACCTAAAGTATGTTTTATTATGCATGAATACTTGTTATAAGCAAGATAAGATAGTTACATTAATTTAAATTGCAAAAAGGTTATTACAATATTTTAGCATTCAATTCAAAATATGCACTCATTTATTTAAATCAATTGTATATATCTATATTTTTCACTATTTGAATTAATTGAATTTAATTTAACATCATTTTCTATGGGGTTTCATTTTCAACCCCTATTTCAATTGATTTTCTACTGAGTGGGCTGCAGTAACAGTGGTTGGCCAGAAATGGAGAACTTTGCTACCATTTTGGGTCCCTTTTGCTATAGTAACTTTAGAAGTGCAGCCTGCTCATAAAAATAGGATTACTCTTTGTGAGTGGGTAGATGACACTCCATAAACACTCCATGACCCTCCTTAAATCCCACTTTTCTTCTCACTATTCCCCTCCTATTTTGTAGTAATTACTCACCATTTTGCAGTCACTCCCTGCTGTCCCATGTACATTTACTACTAAAACGTATACGTATGCATATGGAGGTTTTTCCACTCAGGCGGGACTCTCTGTACTGAAAAGGTAGGTGAGGCCAGAGATGTCACCACCACATACAGGTTTGTAAACAGCATTTGTACAATGTTTTGTAGCACTACAAAAGGTACTACAAAATGTCAGTTAGTGAAAAGGCCGTAAGATTTGACCTATTGTTTTTAGTCACAGCATCATAAGAAAGATCCTGTACAAACTATGAAGCTCTGAAATCTAGTTCACGTTTGCACATTTTTCCCTATCGAACACCATTAGGGGCATATTATCAAGGTCCGGCGATAAAATTATCGCCGCTTTATCAGCAGAAAACTGCCACTAAAATGGCGATAATGGGTTTGATAATATGCTCTATGGAATTCCAATTGAAGTCCATGTTAGATGTAAAGGACATCTAACATGGGCTTCAATTGGAATTCCATAGAGCATATTATCAAGCCCATTATCGCTGTTTTAGCTGCAGTTTTCTGCCGATAAAGCGGCGATAATTTTAACGCCGGACCTTGATAATATGCCCCCAAGTCATCAGTCTGATGTGTAACTCCAATTGTGGCTCTTTGAGAGTAAACAATTTTATAGGATTTGAGGGTAACATCTCTATCTAGGAAGGAGCTAGAGACTTCTGATTTTCTTTGCTAATAATTATTTTATGTGTAGTATATTTTTCTTGCTTGCAGTATTCAACACTCCGTCCATCATCCCCTTTGGTTTTGCTTTGTTCGCCCTCAGTTGGCAGGGTATTCCCAGACGTGGGTACCTTGCTCACTTTGCCACTGGATTCAAGCTAGCCTGGCTGATGATGGCTGATTAGCCAGAAACCGGTCCCAGGATGCTTGTTTCCGGTCCAGGAAAGACATGGCTTGGCAGTTTGGGCTGGACTGTTCCCATGAGTCACAGGGTCAGACTGTTTTGCATATGGCCATGTCTGAACTGGGGTGGCGGAGTGAGCTAAAGAATGATGAAGGATTAAACCCAGATCAGTTGACTGGGGGTGAGTGCTCGCAATGTTCAACACTCCGTCCATCATCCCCTTTGGTTTTGCTCCGTATATTTCTCCTAGGCATTAAAACTACATTTCTTTATAAATTCAAGCACTGGGTGGAAAATCAGTTAATAAGAGGTATTGAAGTGCACCCCTGTATCCTGAGTGTCAACAATACCTTATATTGTCCTTGAATTGCCCCACCTCACTATCCTGATAGAGTAAAGTGCGAAAGAGGGGTACCTGATCAATCATTTCCTTTTTTTGGTTCAAGCCGCAGACAATAACAGAAAGCACATACTATGGTGCTAATTAGAGTCCAGTAACCACTGACAGCCCTGGGAACTCTAGGAACCAAGTCTAACACTGACCTAAACAGTTTTTTTCATGCCACCTCATATGTTGGCTAAGGACATCCTCACACCTGTCTGCTGCTTCCCTTTGGAATTCAAAAGGTATGGAGGAAGGTCTCTGCACTCAATTCTTTGGAACCCCCTATCTTTAACTCTTCATCTTGATGTTCTTTGAGTCCTAACCCTTTTGTTCCTTGCTCTAATCCGCTAGTGCTTTGAAGCACCCATTTTCCTATTAGTAGACCCTTCCAAAAACTACAACCACAAAAAAGAAACAGTTCTGTGAGCATACAGCACATAACACCAGAGATTAATTATTATATTTTCTGTTCTCAATCGCTAATGGATTTAATGTTTAAAATTCATATGTGAACCTTCAGATGTTTCAAGGGATTACAGGCAAATTTGCATCTCGCAGCTAACTTTGCAAAAACAATGACAACGACGGAGGCATATTGGATAGAGAAAACTAATTGCGGCAAAAGGCATACCTTGGGAAAATGTGTGTGTATTGCAAGCAATGGGGAAATGGTTCTGTAGTTCATTGCACAGAGGAAACTATACCTGTCAGGTTTCGGTTTTGAAGGGGCGGATGTGTGTGTGATTTTAAAATGAAGTGGAATAAATTATTCTTCATCTACCTCATCACATGAATACATTTCCAGTTGCTGTCAACAACAATTTGGTAGAGCTAAAAAAGAGATATGCAACGTGTCCTAGAATTGCACTGATAGTAGCAAACAGCAGACTGTTGACATCAAAATAACTTTTCAATGACGAATGTTTTTTTATATCCAAGGATTGACATTCTGTGGATTGCAATTCGTTTGTGAGGTGTCTGGTTAGAAATTCTGCAAAAACGATTGGAAAGCCAGCAAAACAAAATACTTTTTTTTTCAAAAAAAGTAATAAATAAATTCTAAGTAAGAGGAAAGCAACAAATATGAAGAGTTTATCGAGGTCAATGTAAAAAAAGATGGCACCATCTATGTTAAATGCCACAGACAGAATAAGACTCTAAGTGCAAATAAAAGGGGGAAAAATAAAAAGGGGAATTTAAATTGGCACCATCAAATGATACCTGCCCTTTCAGCACTGGTCCCTCCAGAGCCCACAGCCACCGGGAATCCTCTGTTCTGCCCTTAAATAGGGAGCACGTTGGCTCCCAGCCCCTTTTTCAAACATGAGAGAGACATTTATCCCCTCCATGGAGCAAGGGAATGTTAATATTTCCTTTGGCCCGATGGAAGAAAAAGTCTGGCAGCAGTACAAGAACTCCAGCACATCTGGAGCAGTACTGTGCAAGCCTGCGGCTACCAGTGTTTTTGAGGATGTTTTTGAGGATAGTGCACTGTGCAATTCTACAGATGGGCCAGAATGCATTGCTAGAGCTTGTGTGTCCCTGTGCCCCCCCGATGCATTCACATCAGATGTCATGCGGATGTTCCAGCCGGGTTACAGACAGTGATTGCCAGAGAATAAGACAGCCGCTGCCTGGGCAGTTTGTACTTCTCACAGCAAGGACGAAAAGCAAGCTATCACGAGGATGCATAGCAGCACATATCAGAACGGGAGCTTGAAGAAGTCACTGTCTATGGCCGGCGTCCGTTTGAGACCTGCAGTGCAAATAGAAGCCTGCTGCTGATAGGATAACTTCTACTTGCCTTTCTGTCTGAGACCGTTCAGAGCTAAAATGGGGTCCACAGGGCCGGCTTTAGTGCTGGTGGTGCCCTGTGCGACAACGTTTGTTGGCGCCCCCCCCCCATGACCACCTCCACCACGGATTCTGTCACTAGCACCCTTTAACAGTGACCAAGTCTCCATAACCACACTGTCTCAGATGCATTGAATTAGTTATATAGCGCCACTCATACCAGTGTAGGGTGTCCGAGCACTTGGCATCACACGCACATTACACAGAGACACTCAATCATACGTGTGTAAATCAGTGTATAGGAAATGTTACATGAACCAAAGGACTAAAAGTGTAGGAGTCACATGTCATCCATACTGGTAGGCAGTATAGTTTAAGAGTGCTTGGTGTGGAGAAGCACACACTCAGAGTCGAAAAAGAAACAGCATAGTTGGGAGTTTTCTTTAATAATAAGAATCGATTTCTAGCCAAATTAACCCTTTTTCAACATTAATCAATGTTTTAATAATGTATACTTTGCAGTGTGTATGCAGCTCTAGGATGAAAGTTAATAGCTCACTATTCTAAATTTGGACTTTAAGTTATAAATTGCAAGCAACAAAAGGATGTCTCTTTTACAAGCAGTAACCTGTTGATCTGTGTACATCATACGCACTCTGTAATCTACTTGGGACACGTTCTTTGCAGCAGGCATATTAACCCTCTGCACTAACTTCACAGAGGTCAAAACCTCAACTATACAAAACACTGATCTCTCTCCAGGAAGATAATTAATCACACGAGTTATCTTGACATTTATGTGAGGCCTGGTAATTGCTGGAGGAAAGAAACACTGTAGCAGGTGCTTGAAAAACATACTAAACTTGCAAACACGGTGCCTCCAGGAAGCCAGCACCCGGTGCGGTGGCACCGCTCGCACCGCCCTAAAG
Source organism: Triturus cristatus (assembly GCF_964204655.1). NCBI lineage: Eukaryota > Metazoa > Chordata > Amphibia > Caudata > Salamandridae > Triturus > Triturus cristatus. The sequence goes on from NC_140587.1 coordinate 832,956,804, forward strand.
CCGGCCCTGGGGGTCCAGCAGCTCCAGTATTAACTTTCAGGAAGCAGACACCACAAATCGAATTAAGTCCTGATGACAAACTGCGCAGACTCGATTACTTGCCGTCCTGCACTTGAGCCTCTACCACACTCTTTACAAACACATCACAGGGTCTGGGTCCCTACCCATACCTCAGACCTGTCCCTCCGTAGCTCCCACTACTGGGCCTCTTCCTTCAGTACTTTGGTGCCCACCCCATCTGAGATTCCCTTTCCCTATATCTAGATATTGACCTCTCAACATCAGCTGAGTTTATAACTAATGCTCATTCCTGGAGCAAACACAACTTATAGTTTAAGAACCTCCTTCTTGACCATTACCTATATATCACTTTTATCACTAAAACATAGCTAAAGGAAGACTCTACTCCTCCTGGCATTGCTCTTGCATATCCCAGTGCTGGAGGAGAGGTTGCAATCATTTTTAAAGCTTATCTCTAGGTGTCAAATTTTATGACCTACTCTGTAATTCTGAGTCTTTATCTGTGACCCTAAATATCAATAACAAATTATCGTTAAAGATTATATTAACCTAGTGATCCCCTGGCCCTATCAAATGACGTACCTCCTTACTGCTTGAAGTTATTTCCACCATTAGTTTATATATAGACCAGCTTAAAGTCCTTGGAGATTTCAATCTTCACCTTGACAACATTTCTGACAAAAGTGCTCAATACTTTTAGAAGCAGTTTTTTCCAGATCCTTGCTATTGCATTTTTTAGATTTGAAGTGGAGCAGGATGTAGCATAATTCAAAAGAATGCCCAGGCTTTTACCAAAGTCATGCCAATATAGAAAACAGTCAATAGATTTAAAAGTCACATTAGAAGAAAAGTGATTTCAGCTATCTTTTAAAGGCAACAAACAATGATTTTTTCTTATGGCTGTTGCAATGGTGTTACAGACACTTACAGTGTTGCTGGAGAATGATTAAGTATTTTAGATTTCTTACATTTCAGTATTTCAACAAACAGATTATCCCTACTTCTAAGAACGACTTTAACTGACTGAGATTTTTTGGGGGCAAGTTATTAGGGGTTCCCTAAAAAATATCACTTTATTTGTGATGCAAGTAAGCTTGAAGACAATTCTCGCTTCAGTGGGTAGCCATTTCAGTGATAACAAGATCATCAAAATGTTATAAAATGTTCTAGTGAGCATGGCCAAACTGACAGCTGCATGAAGGTTTTATTTGAGAGGGGACACATTTAGATTCAAAATAGGGACCCGACTTTCTCTGATCTATACCTGTCTGTTCCTTAACATACCCAAACCAAATTCAGAAAACCCACCGTTACAACAGAGCAGCAAAGGTAGCATGAGTTAGCACCAAGTCACTTCTTAACCATTCCTAAGGGGTGTAAAAGATCCTGTGCAAAAATGTATGGTGAATGAGGTGGTGTCTGTATTTAAAGGATACTTCCTCTGTGTGCGCTATAATATCCCCACTTTTCCTGTGTGATCGGCATATCCAACTCCCCCTCCCATATACTTCTGCTAACTACAGTGCCATTTTTCATTTAACTTTGCTTTAAGTTGTAAAGTATGGACACTAGTTGTCTTATATTGCATGGTATCACATGATTGGGAGTGAGAGATGTGGGAGGTTCATGTGGGAACATTGTACATTTTGATTAGCGCATAAATAGATATGTAGACGGATTTCAAGTGGTGTGCTATGGAAGGCCTGTGTTTTTCTTTGTATTCAATGAAATATGCCATCAAGGAAAATATATCTTACAGTGCAAATTCCCAATTCTAACAGATGGGGTTTTGATTTTTTTCATATGGGAAGTGAGATTGCTGATTATCTAGGTGAGCAAGGATGGTGTGCATAGTTTCATATTGTCACATCAATTACCATGTCATTTGTTTCATGACATAGCCAGCAGCTGCAGGTGAATGGCCAAATCTGCTAAGAGGTCTACATAGCCTGCTAATACTCTGCTGAGATGGTGTGGACATGCAGTATCCTGTTCACAAATAGATTTGGTAGAAATTGCGGGGATTTAAACCAGTAACATGCAGAGTGCTCTTCCATGCACAGGTAGCATATTTCAAAACTGGAAATAGCAAATTCCTCCAGTTGTATCCCATTTGATGCATGGTTGTGTAACTACCCGAGCAAGCTTAATCATGAGAGATTTAAATGACAAGAAGAATTGGCGGGTGAAGGGGAAGGTGTGTTGATAAATTAATACAGGAACTTTGGAAGTATTACCATGTTCATCAAGGCTATTCGGCCAGTTACCTTCAATGAGAGACACATTTATCTGTTAAGCAACTCAGTAATTGTTGTGTACATTAATCCATAGTTGTTCTTGATAATGTTGTACCCCAGGATATACATTAATGCTAAGGTATTTGACTTAGAGAAACTGTTAGAGCTGACATCCTTGAAGAGGTCTTACCCTAAACATTTCGCCTTCTCCTGTCTTTTTTCTGGATTTAATTTTGTTGCATTGGAACTCTGTGCACTTTAATACTGCTAGCCAGTGCCAAAGTGCTTGTGGTCTCTCTTTAAAATATAGTACAACTGGCTCATACCTGATGGGCACACTTAATTTACGTATACCTCCCTAGTATATGGTACTACATGTACACAGGACCTATAAATTAATTGCTACTAGTGGGCCTGCAGCACTCATTTTGACACCCACATGAGTAGCATCTTAAAACATGTCTTAAGCCTGCTATTGCATCCTGTAGTTCAGCTTTTAAACTGCCAATTTTACCTGCCAAAATAAACCTTTTGCCAGGCTTAAACTTTGCTTTTTGATACATATAAGCCACCCCTAAGTTAGGCCCTAAAACCCACAGGGCAGGGTGCATTGTACTTAAAATATTTGACATGTGTTTAAATTTTAAATCTACTGGTAGTGCAAAACTCCTATATTCATTTTTAACAATGGTATGGCCTATCTCTCCCATTGGATAACATTGGGTTATCCTATTACATGTAACAGGTGATAGCTTTTGTTTGGGAGCAGGTAGGAATGTGATCTTTGGACTCAAATAAATTGCAATGTAACATCCTCTGTAATGGTGATTTTAAGACACACTTCTGACAATGGCACTTTTAGAGCGTTAGCATGTTTTGCCCTAACCATTTGGTGCCTGCTGCCAGTGTCCTGGGTCACGTGACTGTGAATGGCTCAGCTGTTGTGCTTTGTGTATTCCTCACAAATAGTTAGACAAAAAAGATTAGATGTCGGCAGGATGGGCCATCCTGCCAGAATGATTGGGTGTAGAGCTGTTTCCTGCCCAACTTACATTTTAAAAGGCCTGCCTCCAGCACACACAAAGGAAGCTGACTCTAGTCTTTGGTCACCCCTGGCGTCTTGGATCCTTGGCAAATGAACTTCCCAGAAGCAGGCGTGGGGGTAGCCTAGAAGATTCCCCCACTTCAACAGCAGGCACCAGGTATAAGTATTGGACCCTCAGAATAACTCTTCAGCAAACACCTGGGCCTGTGGAAGACTTCAGTAGGACTGCATTAGAACACAAGAGAGCTGCCCTGCTGCTTGAGGCCTGCCTTGTACCTCATAGGACTGCCCTGATGCTACCAGAGGACCGCCCTGCTGCTTGAGGTTTGCCTTGCCCCTTAGAGGAGTGCCCTGCTGCTTGAGGTCTGTCTTACGTTTGAACCCAGGACTACCAGTGTGACTCCAAGGGCTAGTTGGTTGGCTTCTTGTTTGGGTTAAAGGGACAGTGCAAGCTCCAGAGATATGTTTCTCTGCACCTGGCCTCTGCTGGAGTAAGTTCTAACTCCCCAAGAGGTGCCCCCCCATATCCTGGAACCTTGGTTGTGGTGCTACAGGTGCTGCTCCTGCCTAACCCTAAAGTTTGGGAGCAAAAAGTGGTCTGAGAACTGACAGAAGATTAGTCCCTATCTGCTCACCAATATGCCCAAGGTTTATTGCTGGTTGAACTGACTCCATCATAGCTCCCACTGCATTCTTCTCAACATCAGCAAATCCAGTTCAGTAGGAGTTCTGGGTGAAGGCATCTGGTCTTGTCAAGCCCTCATCGGCTACAGCCTGCAGCTTTGCTCCCTAGAGATGTTCTCACTGCGATCTGTCCAGAGGCTTCCAAATGAGGATGCCTCCTCCTTGAGCACTAATGGCTGCCTTGCCCCACTAAACTATACATTATCAGGAACTTTTTTCAAAATTTCTGCTAAGTCTGAAGGTAAGCTGAGACCAGATCCTATCCACCTCATGTACCCTACAGGTTCTCCATCGTGGTCGTCCTTAACTTTTGACTTTACCTCACTCTCGCCCAACCAGATTCCCGCAGTAGGCACTTTGATCTTTTACGTGCTCTTTTTTACTAAAGTTTTTTTAAATTCATAACTCCGGATCTACTGATTATATTTATTTTGATATGGTGTTATTTTATTTATTAAATTATGAAATTTTTCTAAATTGGTGTGGAAGTTTTCTTGTATTATGTTTGTACATTCTTACTGTTTGTGGGATGCATAAATACGTTACACATTGCCTGTAAGCTTCCACCCACCTCAACCAATGCTCCCAATTTCTTACAGGAACATCATCTCAAAGAGAGTTTGATGGTTCATTTTGTTGTGCCCTAGGTTACTAGGAATATTTGTGAATTATCCCAAAAAATTCTGATTCTTGAATGCCCACAAATCAAACAATTTCCCTAAATATGTTATCTAGTTTGCTTGTGGAACCCCTAACAAATAACTGAATATCATCTGTGTACAAATATAGTTACAGACCCTGCACCTTAAATCGGAGTCCTCGCATATAGCGATGTTTGCAGGGTATGCACAGCAATTATTTCACCCCTATGGCAAACACAGCAGGTGATGGGGTCCCTATGACATCCCACCTATCTTATATAAGCAACACACATAATATTGGGCAGTGGCACTATTGCCACTGTACAAACAGATTTTAGAAGCAGAAACAATACCAAACTCGTGTAAGGGATAAATTATATTACCAATACGCAAGAAAGGCAGCAAAAACGAAGCTAAAAACTACAGGCTCATTGCCTTAATAGACAACGATGCCAAATATTACGCTGGCCTCATCTTGGATGAACTTACTGACTTTGCTGCCGAAAAGACAGCAATTCCTATTAACCAAACAAGCTTTTGCAAAACACGCTGGAACAACAACAAATATCCTCACCTTATCTCTTCTAGTACACGCTGCCAAAGTTACCAACCATCCTCTTTTCATCTGCTTCATTGATTATTCATCTGCCTTCGATAACATCAATAGGAATAAATTATGGGATAAGCTAATTCCATCGACTTTACTGTCTCAGCTGATTCTACTCCATACTGACACGTAGGTTCAAATTAAGCTGGGAGCCGGCGACTGTCTATTGAGAAGAGTTCAGATAACCACAGGCCCAAAACAAGGCAACGTCTTGGCCCCAACTTTATTCAACCTCTTTATGTCAGCTCTCACCCCCAAGTTAAACAACTGTAACCCCCATGCTCTTAAACTTGGTGGTTTTAACCTCTCAAACGTACTATACGCTGATGATATTGCCCTAATCAGTCGCACGCCTATTGGCCTACAACATCTGATTAACACAACGTACAGCTACTCGGCTACAAATGGATTAAGTATAAACTTATAGAAAACAAAGTTGATGAGAATAAACTCAAGGAGGTCCACACACAGATTCCGCTGGCTACTAGGAGGATCCCCATTGGAAACTGTTGAAGAATACAAGTACCTAGGTGTAATAGTGGACAGTAAAGGCATGCTCCAGCAACAGAAAGCAGTAACAGTAAAGATAGGCATTGCAACAGCGGTAGCACTAAAAAACCTCAAACTCAAAATGATGGGACCAAGCCTTACCCCTTTGCTACAGGTGATCCAAGCCAAACTCATACCCTCCATCACCTACGTAGTGAATGCCTACGAGGAGGTGATGCGCTGATTCTTGACAGTACAGTAGCTAGAGCAATGAGAATCATATTGAACCTTCCTAAATATACATCTCCTGCACAATAAGGCTTCAATTCGGCCTACGGAACCAACAAACAGCGCAGAAGGGAGCCTATGTCAAATGGTGGCGCAAAATGAAAGGAGCATATCCGAAGACTCTGAACTTTTACCTCTGGACTAAGCTCGAATCCAAAAACGGCAGTGTGGCAATGACCTTACTACAAAATTCAATATACAGCCTGGCTCTACGAAACCTCTGGGAGAGTACTGGATCCCATAATACTTTTAAAGAGCTGGTGAACAAAACAGAAAAAATTATTTAATTAGTGGAGGACAAAGGGGCGCTAATGAAAAGGGCACATGGTTGGTTTGTCCTACAGAGTTACACCAGTGACGCGCCTCAACCCTACGTAGGCGCCGGCTTCACGTGGTCAACAAAGGAGAAATACCTTCAACTAAGGTCAGGCATTCTCCCATCATTGTTTCATCTGCCCCCATGGAAACGCCTACTAACAACACACAATTACTGACAATGCAGAGATTCAAAAGAGGATATGATACACCTGATATGCATATGCAGGAAATTGGATAAGGAACGAAGATGCATTTTAAAACCTGCTTTTTAAAAAACGGGAATAAGATCATGCAGGCAGGCAGTCAAGGCATGCTTCGAAGGCGAGGATCTCCAACTAGCCTGCTGCCTTGTCCAATTTCTAGTCAAAGCAGAAACATTTTTAATCTCCAACTTGCAGACACTTGGTAGGGCCACCTTATGATGCACTTAAGTTTGATATGCCTTGGCACCAGGGCTTAACAGAATCAGTACCTTCTTGTCTCAGCTACCTGGAGCTATGCAGCATCCGAATTCCTGTACTACCCGCAATTTCATAAATGCAAAAATCCAAAAACTTTTCAATAACCCTCTCTTTTTTAACAGATCGCTTGTAAAACCTGAGATTTATGGGTCAGTATACTTTGCCACGCAAATAAGGGCTTGAACTTTGAACAACTCAGCTATCATTGGTTTATCAAAGCTTTTTCTTAAATATGGTTTTATCATATCGTATATTTTGTATATTGTTTTATAGCTGCAATGGTTTTTAGTAATCATGCAAAAAAGGTTGAGTGATTGATTGAGCAGGTGATGGACACAAACTTGTCTTCTCATTGTGCAGACCCCGATTGGTGTGGACAGTATGCCATTCATTCTAATGCATGCTTTAAATTGTACATGGATCTCTGACATATTATCGACAGACACATTATCGAACTACACAAATATCGCATCAAATATATCGATATCAAAAATATCGACATTGTATACTTATTTAAAAAACTACACTAATATCGACACTACAATATCGTAATACAATTATATCGATCACACAAATATCGCACACATTAATATCGCAATACTAAATATCGACATGAGTAAATAAATATGACACATGTCACAAATATCGATAACCAAAATATAGACATCAAGAATATCGTTTTTATAAAAAATATCGACTATTCTAACACTAATAAAACCAATATTTTAAAAAACATAAAGACAATATTTTCCCAAAACATACATTTTTCAAATGAGATTCTACTTAAACATAAACATAACATTTATAGCGATCTCAATATTTAACAACATAATAAAAAAACACTGAAATAATTATCACATTGGCATTTCGAACACATTTAAAAAACATTCACTACACATTATAAACAATCTTTTTATATATAATGATTTAAAACTCTCCTCCTTTAAAACTAAATATACTCTTACTTAGCATTTTCTATAAAAGGAAACCAATTAACAAAAAAAAAATCAAACCATCCAATAGAAAGGCAACATACAGAAAACAACCAATAACATGGACATTACAAACGTTAAAGGCAGGGAAGGTCCCCTGGGACTATTTTAATACAACATCTTTATTGCTTCCCTTTAACCTTACTGAAAAACAGCAATTAATGTCCATGAAAGATGCTACATATTCATTGTTACATATTGAAAAATTTGAACCTTTACCTTTCTCTGTAGCGGAATTGGATACAGGCATGTGGTTATTACATGGGTTGATTACTCTCCCATTCGCGCTTTTCAAGTTTACGTCCTGTATAAAAAACTATGCTCTGGGTAGATATGAACAGCTGGGCACCGCTTTCATACATGATGTTTGGTCCCTCCCTTTTATGTATAGATGTACAAGGGACGGTACTGAGGTTTCTCTGACAGGTGAAGAATGTACAACGACACCTGATCATTCTGTAGTATATAGACACATTCAATTACACAGTGCATACAATGTACAAACTCCAAATTTGGCCTGCGTCATGAAAGGTATCCCAGTGCCAGTGATTACGCCATCTTTCACGCTGCTTGCAAACGGTAGTTATTTAATTCTGAACAATGAAGCTTGCTGCGGGATGTTAGTGGGAATCCCTTACATAGTGACTGTATCGCACAGACTTGTCTGCTGCAATAATGTTCTATTTCCACCCCCGCATGGGCTGCTGGATGTTTCCATCTGGCCTTAGATTCCAACCTTGAAAGCAGAGTTCAACAAAATGAGCAGAATAAAGGCGCTATTGTCCAAAAAGGAGGTGCCATTGACTTCCTCCGGTGAAACATTTGTCCTTCACGTTGCAAATACGCGTACTGAGGTACAGGCGCTTTTGAATACTGACCTCCCCCTACATTTTGGTGCTTTGATCCAAACAATTTTCAATTCCTCGTCCACGACTGGCCTAGCTCATTTTTTTAAGCTTGTGGGCTCGGGCCTCGTGACCTCTTTCCAAACTATTTGTGGTGTGATTGCGGCATTTTTTCACTCTATTTTCTCGAGCATCTTTGGAGGTGTCCCGCTGATTCTGGCGCTTGTGGCAGGAGTGCTGCTTTTACTTTTCATACTGCGAAATGGCTGCTCTTTCTGTGCCACACGACAACCTGTCCCGTCTGCATCTTCTCCGTGACAGGATGCTTGAATATTATGGTACGCTACCATTGGCGACTTTGAGCCTGGCGTATGGATTATCCTTCCGGTATTCCTACTTCACCTGCGTACAGCCAGTCTTTCACTGCCTAGATTGTCCCTTTGAATGGCCTTTGGATTTGTGCTTAACCAACATGGTGTCTCCGGTGCCGGATTATGATCGACTGATGAGGCCCTTAGTGTCTCACGAGTTTGCCTGTTCTGGTGTTCGGATTATGGCCTGTGGTGCGGCGCATGGTATCCTGGGTAATTGGGACATCGCAAGAGCAGCCTATAATTTCTTGAATATGAGCTATCTGGAGGAACAATTGGGTTGCCCTCTGATTGTGCCAGAGGCTCCGCTCATTGAAGAACATGTATGTTCCTTTTCTTTGATTAATTGGATGGCTGAAACTTTTCATGGCTCTGCAAACGATTTCTTGTTGGAAGCAGTGGCCACGTATGCTGCATATACGTTCATGGATTGAGTAAACTGTGGTCCTCTATGTTTTTTCTCCCGTGCCTTTGGACTGCTGTCCACATAAACAATTTTTAATTTTTCCCATCACATGTTTGTGGTTTTTTTCTCCCCTTTTCGATTTTCATGTTTTCGGCTTTTGCCTGAACTATAAATTGTTTATTAATTGAATACACCTTGTTCTGCTCTGTCGAAACTGAACTTTGCATTCTCTTTTTTCTTGCCTACTGTATAGTGCTTCCATCAAGGGGGCATGTAGTGAGGACTCCCTTAATACGTACATACATTGTGAAGTTAGCATAACCGCGTTAGATGTTAGAAATCCATCTTGCCGCTTTTGCGCACGACACTGCGTTTACATGTTATTGCTTAAACAAACTGCTGACTCGAGCTTTGCCTCACACGGAAGCAATCTGTTATTACCATCCCGAGCTCTGCGCAGGGACCTTGGTCTGTACAGGGCGTGACAAAACAGTCTGGGTCGTTAGACAAAGCATGTTTTCCACTCCAGGTTGATCGACCCACTATTTAGCCATAACACACAGGCAGCTGCGAATACCTGAAAGTTGGTGCTTTTAATAATGCAGACATCATGTTTAATATTCAGACCGAAGACGAGCCTTCCTGCGAGAAGACTCCTGATGCTCCTGTGATGTGATTTCACTAAGCTGATCTTTGAGGTATGGGGTCCCCTATTGAAGCCTAAGAGACCTTCTATTAGCATAATAATAATATTAGCTTCTTAGTAAAGGGAAGGTGATATTATCCACTGTCATTATAATATGATCACCCCTTTTATATTCTATGGTATTGTAACGAAGCTGATGGTTTTGATTTTAATCATTTGTCTGCTTGTATTAGCCAACCTACTGCATTTTAGGACACGTGGTCTATAAAAATAAACTCTTTTTATTTTCCCCGTGTCTCTGTTGATTCTTCTTGTGGACTGATGTGAGAATAATATACGGACAGGTATTTCGGATTCCCACCATTCCTGAGAGGATACTGAGTCGCTAGTTCTGTGTTGTCTTTTCATTGTGATTTCTGAGCCTAATCTCGGATAACGAATGGGACACTAGTACTAGCCAGAGACTGGGTTCTGGGTTCTGAGGTGAGTTTCTGGTACACCACAATTGACTGAGTTGGCAGTATGTGCTGGACACTGAACTAAATTAATTTCCTATTCCCACTCCAGTCTATATTAAATTAAAATAAGTGCTGGACACTGAACTTAATTAATTTACTATTCTCACTCCAACCTATATTTAATTAGAGTATGTGCTGGACACTGAACTGAATTCATTTACTATTCCCACTCTAATCTATATTTAATTAAGATAAGTGCTGGACACTGAACTTAATTAATTTACTATTCTCACTCCAACCTATATTTAATTAGAGTATGTGCTGGACACTGAACTGAATTAATTTACTATTCCCACTCCAATCAATATTTTAGTAAGATAAGTGCTGGACACTGAACTTAATTAATTTACTATTCTCACTCCCAACTATATTAAATTACAGTAGGTGCTGGACAATGAACGTAATTAATTTACTATTCCCACTCCACTCTATATTTAATTAAGATAAGTGCTGGACACTGAACTTAATTAATTTACTATTCTCACTCCAACCTATATTAAATTAGGGTAGGTGCTGGACACTGAACTAAATTAATTTACTATTCCCACTCCAGTCTATATTAAATTAAAATAAGTGCTGGACAGTGAACTTAATTAATTTACTATTGTCACTCCAACCTATATTAAATTAGGGTAGGTGCTGGACACTGAACTAAATTAATTTACTATTCCCACTCCAGTCTATATTAAATTAAAATAAGTGCTGGACACTGAACTTAATTAATTTACTATTCTCACTCCAACCTATATTTAATTAGAGTATGTGCTGGACACTGAACTGAAATAATTTACTATTCCCACTCCAATCTATATTTTAGTAAAATAAGTGCTGGACACTGAACTTAATTTATTTACTATTCTCACTCCCAACTATATTAAATTACAGTAGGTGCTGGACAATGAACGTAATTAATTTACTATTCCCACTCCACTCTATATTTAATTAAGATAAGTGCTGGACACTGAACTTAATTAATTTACTATTCTCACTCCAACCTATATTAAATTAGGGTAGGTGCTGGACACTGAACTAAATTAATTTACTATTCCCACTCCAGTCTATATTAAATTAAAATAAGTGCTGGACACTGAACTTAATTAATTTACTATTCTCACTCCAACCTATATTTAATTAGAGTATGTGCTGGACACTGAACTGAATTAATTTACTATTCCCACTCCAATCAATATTTTAGTAAGATAAGTGCTGGACACTGAACTTAATTAATTTACTATTCTCACTCCCAACTATATTAAATTACAGTAGGTGCTGGACAATTAACTTAATTAATTTACTATTCCCACTCCACTCTATATTTAATTAAGATAAGTGCTGGACACTGAACTAAATTAATTTACTATTCTCACTCCAACCTATATTAAATTAGGGTAGGTGCTGGACACTGAACTAAATTAATTTACTATTCCCACTCCAGTCTATATTAAATTAAAATAAGTGCTGGACAGTGAACTTAATTAATTTACTATTCTCACTCCAACCTATATTTAATTAGAGTATGTGCTGGACACTGAACTAAATTAATATAATATTCCCACTCCAATCTACATTTAATTAAGATAAGTGCTGGACACTGAACTTATTAATTTACTATTCTCAATAAAAACTATATTAAATTACAGTAGGTGCTGGACAATGAACTGAATACATTTACTATTCCCACTCCAATCTATATTTAATTAAGATAAGTGCTGCACACTGAACTTAATTAATTTACTATTCTCACTCCAACCTATATTAAATTAGGGTAGGTGCTGGACACTGAACTAAATTAATTTACTATTCCCACTCCACTCTATATTAAATTCAAATAAGTGCTGGACACTTAACTTAATGAATTTCCTATTCTCACTCCAACCTATATTTAATTACAGTATGTGCTGGACACTGAACTAAATTAATTTACTATTCCCACTCCATTCTATATTAAATTAAAATAAGTGCTGGACAGTGAAATTAATTAATTTAATACTCTGACTGAAATCTATATTTAATTATGGGATTAGTTAAATTCAAAAATAAATTTAAAATTTCTAAATATTAATATTTTATAAATTAACAATATATAAACATGTTAAATTAACTTCCCACCCTTATCCCCTATAACCCAACATTCCGCTCCTACAATTATTTGTAACATTCTAAAAAAAAATTACAATTTCTAAATTAATTTTTTTTTAAATTAACAGATATATAAACATTTTTACAACACTTCCCACCCTTATCCCCTATCAACCAACATCCCGCAGCGAAATATATTTGTAAAAATCGAAAATTTATTTCATATTTATAATTTTTTTAAAAAAATAATTAACAAATATATAAAAAAATTCTAAAAAAATCCCACCCTTATCCCCTATAAACCAACATCCCGCTCCTAAAATTTTATTTAAAATTCAAAATTTAATTTACAATTTCTAAATTAATGTTTTTTTTTAAAATTAAATAATATATAAACATTTGTAAAACACTTCCCACCCTTATCCCCTATAAACCAACATCCCGCTCCTAAAATTATTTCTAAAATTCTAAATTTAATTTACAATTTCTAAATAAATTTCAAAAAAATTCTAACAATATATAAACATTTTTAATACACTTCCCACCCTTACCCCCATCCTAAATTTTTTTTTAAATTTCAAAATATAATTTAGAATTTCTAGAAATTTATTTTTTTAAATTTACAAATATATAAAATATTTTAAAACACTTCCCACCCTTATCCCCTATAAACCAACATCCCGCTCCTAAAATTTTATTTAAAATTCAAAATTTAATTTACAATTTCTAAATTAATGTTTTTTTTTAAAATTAAATAATATATAAACATTTGTAAAACACTTCCCACCCTTATCCCCTATAAACCAACATCCCGCTCCTAAAATTATTTCTAAAATTCTAAATTTAATTTACAATTTCTAAATAAATTTCAAAAAAATTCTAACAATATATAAACATTTTTAATACACTTCCCACCCTTACCCCCATCCTAAATTTTTTTTAAAATTTCAAAATATAATTTAGAATTTCTAGAAATTTATTTTTTTAAATTTACAAATATATAAAATATTTTAAAACACTTCCCACCCTTATCCCCTATAAACCAACATCCCGCTCCCAAATTTTTTTTTAAAATTCTAAATTTAATTTACAATTTCTAAAAAATTTTTAAAATAATTCTAACAATATATAAACATTTTTAATACACTTCCCACCCTTATCCCCTATAAACCAACATCCCGCTCCTAAAATTTTTTTTAAAATTCTAAATTTAATTTACAATTTTTAACTAATTTTTCAACAAATTCAAACAATATATAAACATTTTTAATACACTTCCCACCCTTATCCCCTATAAACCAACATCCCGCTCCTAAAATTAAATATACATTTCACATTTTAAATTAAATTTAATAATTACATTTTACAATATATTAAACAAAAATATTAACTTTTTTAAAACACTCCCCACCCTTATCCCCTATAACCCAACATCCCGCCCCTAAAACAATATAAATATTTCTCATATTATATACATTTTAAATATTTATACAAACAACTTCAAAATGTTTACTAAACACACAATAACGATATTTTCACATGTCGATATTATTACGAACGATATTACTTACATCGACATATAAGTAAAAAAAAAAAAACGATATTTTTCACATCGATATTAGCTATTTCGATATTTTGGACATTCAATATTTTTGACTCGATATTTATGTCCCTCGATATTAAAAAGTCGATATATAGACTGCTCACCATTGTACATATAGATGCCTTATCCATACTATGATATCCCTCCTAGCTTTTTGAACACTATGAACAGGAATATCCAATCTAGGGGATAAAATGTTTAGTGGTGTCTAGGAAGACAGACATCACACTCAGCTCTGGCAGTCATTGGGCCATGACTGAGAATGGAGTGTGAACGTTGTGTGAAGCAGATCATCCTGTGTTGAACACGGATTGATCTGGCACTACAAGACTTGACAGTAATGGAAGCAGTCTATTACTAGTGGGAAGTCTGTGAAATAGTGGATTTTAATATTAGTGCTAATAAGTGATACAGGTCTGTAGGAGTCACACTTAGCCTAGTTTTGTCATAATTGAGAGGGGTTACTTTTAGTGTTTTGAAGAGAGTGGAGGGCAGGCCACCTTCCTCCCCAGCATATTTTCATATTTCCTATAGAAATACAAAGCGAGATCATCACTCCAAGTATCTCGACCACTCCTCATGGGACAGAAATTATTTATAATCTCTGTGACAAATACGGGTTCTGCAAGCAGCTGCATGTGTAGATCCCCTTTCTATGCTGGGGCAACTTCACTGAGGAACAAATATGCATTATAAGTGTTGCAGTATTATTGAATATAAGTCTGAAAAAACGTTTGTAAATTCATGCATAATGCTTTCAGTTTTCACTTCCACTTTGTCCTCTTCCTGTTCTATACTGGAAATGTCTTTTGCACCCCAATGGCATGTTATAGGTCATAGGAATTTGTATTGTTATTTGCAAAGGATGTCAGTCTTTCACAAGTTATAGGTCCACATTTGTCTTCCTACTGGGAACCAAGTAACCCATTGTCACACTGAACTCTTTCAGGGTAGAGAGGCAGAGCAGTTCAAGGCCTACTCAGGGGAGGTGATATAGGCTAGCAATCTCAATTTGCTGGCTTGCAACAACAACACCCAGTTAATAATTGTTGAGCCAGTTCTATTTCTTTTTAAAAGGAAAAGTACTTCAATTACAAACACACTATTAAATACTGCACAGAAAATTACAAATATATACAGCGGGAGATGGAAATACCTTTGATGACACCCTCATATTACATATCATTCCTATTGGGTCCTGAACCCCATAAATGCAACCCTCCCCCACCTATACTGACATTGGCAAAGCCAATAGGATGGGTGTTGGCCACCAAACCTTCAGTAATACTTGTTTTGTCATGATTTTTGCAAAACATTATTGTTGTGGAAGGTATTGTGCCATCATGAAGTCTGAAAAATAGAAAATACACATTGGCTAAAGACAAAAATGTTTTTTGGACACATAAAAGTACACATTAAAAAGTAATCCCTGGCACTGTAGCCAACTACTTTGTGTGTGGAAGTGCTCCTTTTGACAGAGCAGCATGCCATGACTCATAGCGAAGTGGACTGATTCATTGACATTTGATGCATTCTGGAGTGGGTGGAAGAAAGATGGGAATGAAACCATCAAGGACTAATGGATAAAGTCTGGCTAAAAACTCTTAAAAGTAATTATATTGTACATATTTTGAGTAAAATCAAAAGGTCATATCGAACTAAAAAAGTAAGCCAAAGTAGGCAGACAAGAAAAAAGAAGAGAAGAAAGAAAGAAGAAAAAAAAAGGCAAAAAAGGAAATAATGTAAGATGGACTGAAAGAAGGCATAAGGGAAAGAAGGAAAGAATTAAAAAAAAATAAGAAAGAAGGAAAGACTAAAAGAAGGGGAAAAAAGACATAAATAAAGACAGAAGGGGAGATGGAAAAAAGAAATAAAGAAGGTAAGAAGTGAAGATAAAATTAAAGAAGGCAAAAAAGAAAACTAAATACAAAAAGGGAAAAAAGCAGGAATGAAGGAGCAAAAAAGGAAAGAATGCAAAAAAGAAAGAAGGAAAGTAGAAATGAAAGAAGGCAAAAAAAGAATGGAAAGAAAGAAGAAAACAAGGAAGGAAGGAAAGAAGGGAAAAAGAAGATTGAAAGAAGCAAGGAAAAAGAGTTCACAGTATAGAAGTTATTTAAACACTGATTTCACCCCACCTACATTTCAATAAAAGCGTTAGAAGTGTACAGAAAATTAAACATGATGGAGTTTGGTTTCTCTTCCTAGACAAAGTTTATTAAATAACCATTGGTAAAATCGATTCCACTAACACGATATATTATGTTGTGAAATAGCCTCAGTCATTTAAATGAGCAAAACCCATTTCCTTTTTTTCTAAAACTTTTTTTTATTGAATCATCACCAATACTTTAAATTCATGAGAGTTTCATGAAAGTAAATATTAAACAGCAACATATGAGAAATGCCTATATCATAAGGGCTACCATTGAGCTGGGTATAAAATAACAACTTCATCATTATTATAAAGAGACGATTATCTTCCATACAATCCGGTAATGGACTGGTGCCTTTTTATACATTCAAATACCATCCATCCATCTTTGAAAAGGGGCCCATATGTTTTCTCCTTTTCTTCTTACTTTTATGCCCTTTTTTCGTCTACCCCTTTTTCTAAGTTGTAAGTGGCTTATAGTCTACCCAGCCATTGCTGAAATCCGGGTGTCAGAGGATCCAACCAAGCTGAGGCAATGCATATTCTAGCCACTGCCATGGCTCTGAAAAGAAAGGGACAATAGTCCTCTGATGCATCATTATTGCTGATTCCCAGCAGTATGAGTTGGGCTGTTAGATTCATTTTTATTTTCAGCGATGTATTCATTAGCTTTTCAATTTCACCTAACCAAGAACCTAGAGCAGGGCATGTCGCAAACATATGTATCAAGTCAGCTTCAGTACTGCTGCAGCGAGGGCATGTAATTCCATCCTGCCCACCAAACAAAGCAATTCTATAGTATAATGAGAACAGTGTTTTGTAGTGTTGTGCCTGTAATCCTGCCGACCAGAGCACCATCATCCCAAATTCCAGGGACTCTAAAAATATATTGTGTTTTGTGCCCAGCTTCTGGTCCCATTTAGACCCATGTTTCCGAAGGTCATTCTGGATAAGCATAGACAACTTCGAGTAAATCTGATTAATTGTGCACCCTTCTTCAGAGCGGACCACATCCACAACACCATTATTGTTGAAACCCATTATACCTCATTTCTTTTGGGTTAAATAACTCCGGACTTGCAAGTATTTAAAAAAATCCCTAGTATGTATCCCAAATCTGATTTGTATATCACTAAATGCTAGTATACCTGATGTATATAGAAGATCTCCTATCGAGTGGATTCCTGCATCCTGCCATCTTGACATGATATTATCCTGAAAGATCTCTGGCATAGTTGGATTTTTAATGAGTTGCGTATAATAATTCAGCCGGCCGAGCCTGACTTTTCTTTTAAGGAATGCCCAAATCTTATAAGCTGCGTACTGAGTTGTAAATCAAACTTTTTTGTAATAAATTGTCTCACTATAGTTCAGGAAGCAACCCTGTGCGGCCTCCCCAATTAGTAGCTCGTACACATCCTCTGACCCGGGCTGGATCCTCTGCTCTTCTGTTTTCCCTTCCAACAGCACACACATATATTGGAGGGTGGCAGCCCAATAGTATAGTCTTAGTTCAGGGACCCCCATCCTCCTTTCTTCCTTGTTAATGTCATAAGTTTGATTGCCCTTCTAGTCTTACCGTTTGACCAGATGAACCTATTCAGCATATTTTCTATTTCTTTAAACCAGGGTTTCCCAAACTCCAGGGGGATAGTCCTGAAGAGATATAGTATCTTGGGGAGAAACAGCATCTTTATTATATTGCATCTACCTACAATAGAGAGGTGAAGATGATGCCACCTGTCAAAGTCATTTTTCCCTTTCCTTATTATTGGGGCAATGTTAACCTCTACTAATTGCTCTAGTTCTGAAGTAATATTTACCCCTAGATATGTAGCCATATTTGTGACCTGTGTATCCGCAAAGGCAGACACCCTGTTGACGACAATTTGGGTTTTCTGCTGGTTAAGCTTGTATCCTGAGATTAGCTCAAATTCTGCCGCTTTGTTACCTATTTTGTTGACTGCAGTTTGGGGATCAGGTGTAACAACTGCTAAATCGTCCAAGTACGCGAGGATTTTTGTCACCAGCTCCTAAAATCTCATTGGTTTGATTGTACAGTTTCCTTCATTTCTTCGTATCAGGGGGTTGATGTATATAGCCAAGAGTAAAGGGGAGCAGGGATACCCTTGTCTAATTTCCCTCGAAATCTGTATTGGTTCCGCATAATCCCCATTTACTCTAACGCGGGCCACTGGGTTCTTATAAAGGCCCATAATTGCCTTATTATATCCTTCTCTTAGCCCATACCATGTGCGGGTGCCCCACAGGTGGTCGTAGGAGACCCTGTCAAACACTTTCTCAGGGTCTCCTGAGATAGCTGCTGCATCAAAGAGTGTTCTTACCCTACGGACATGTTCGGTGGTTCCTCTTCCAGGTATAAACCCATGCTGACGTGAGTGGAATACTTTACTTATGATGGAGCTTATTCTAGTATCAAATATTTTCGAGAACGTTTTTGAGTCACTGTTCATTAGTGATAGGTCTGTATGATCCTGGTTCTCGCGGGTGCTTAACTTTTTCTAAGAAGAAGATTATTACCACCTGAGCCCAAGACTCGGGTATTGAGTTCCCCCTTGTGCATGTCTGAACATTTCTATCATGTCCCGTTTTAATAGATGGTAAAACATTTTATAAAATTCCAAGTGGGGCTGATCCGGCCCCACCGCCTTGCCGCATGGAAAATTCATCAGAGCACAGTGTATTCTTTCCACTGATAAATTAATCTCTATAAGGTCTATATCATTAGTGGCAAATTGCTCTATTTGGATATCTTTTAAATACTCACTAACCGAGTGATGGGATGGCTCGAGTTCCTCCTAGTACAATTCACTATAATATTCATGAAATTCCTCTCTTATACCCGTAGGTTCTTTAACCAAATTCCCATTTTTATCCTGTATCTCGACTATCTCCCCCATCACACCGTATGCCTTGTCCGAACTGCCAGCATATGTCCTACTTGCTCACTAAGGGGCAGATTTATGTTGCCTGGCGCATCCCTGCAAATCAGCAAGGATGCGCCAGGAATGATGCGTCACGCAAGTTTACCCTTGCGCCACACATGATGCGCCGCATTTATAATGCGGCGCATCATGGCGCAGGAATAAACAGATGCGTGACGCATCCGATGGCGTAAGGTTGGCGCAGTGCTTCAGTTGCGTCGCAAGCGCGACGCAACTCCAGCACTGTTCCAACCAACCTTATCCCTAACATGGTGCGCCAAGCCTTACGCCTGCTTCAAGCAGGCGCAGGGTTTTGGCGCATCAGCGTTGGGAAAGTGACTCAGTCAAATCTTATAGATTTGACTGAGTCACTTTTCAGGGGCGTTCCTGTGACGGAACGCCCCCCCCTCTGTCGACACGCCCACGTGAAACCTGACGCAGGTTTTACGTGGCGCAGGGCTTTACATCGTGACGCATCTCCATAGATGCGTCACGATGTAAATATGGCGCAACGTGGCGCAGGGTTTACACCGCCGCTGCGTCACAAAAGTGACGCAACGGCGCCGTAAAAGTGGCGCATCTCCGATATAGATCTGCCCCTAAGTTCTTAGCACCCAGATATTTCTCAGCCACCTTGGTCAATGAGATTTCTCCAATTTCAGCTTTAGTCACCACAATTTTATGCGTCCAACCCTCTAATGGTGCCCCTTGTGCTCTTGCCCTTATCAACTCCTCTCCCAGATCAGCCATTGCTTTATATAGTGTATTAGCTCATTCTGCTTCATTTTTTTCTCCTTCAGGAGCTATAGCTAAGTGTCTCACATCTGACCCTGGCTTTGAATGCGTCCCAGGCAACGCCACTACTAGCACTGTCCCTATTTATTTCCCAAAACCCCTCCATCCAGGTATTCATGTGTATTCAGTCTGGGTCTTTTAGCAAACCTCTCTCGAATGTCCAAACTGAGGGTTTCCTCTCCGCACCCCTGAGATTAAAAGTTAATACTAGAGGGTTGTAACTAGGAACACTCTAGGGTACTTTTCTATGGCACTATCTGAGGCTAAGTGGGATGAGGTAAAAAAAAGTCTAGTCGTGCTACCAATTTATGTGGCGCGGAGTAATACGTGCTCCCAGTATCCAGTGCTTTAGTCAATGCCCAGATATCGACGAGACCGTTATCTTGAATCAGCGACAGCAAAGCCCTTTATGGCCTGAGTATTTGCTGGTGCCCCCCTCCTATCTAATTCCCAAGCCATTAATGTTTAAGTTGCCACATAAAATGACTGGTGTTCCTCGTGAAGCGAGCTCTGAGTTCACCTCCTCCAAGACCTCTGGATTGTTGCCAGTAGACCCATACACAGAAGAGAGTGTGAAACTAAATTCACGGTAGCAGCCTTCTACCAACACCCACCGTCCAAATTTGTCTGCCTGGCAGTTCTTCCATTTTACATCACTCCTGCGAGTTATTATAGCAACCCCTTTAGTCCTGGTCCCCTGCAACGTATTCACAACCAAGTTATACCCAAGCTGCTCCATTAGTTTAGCCCTAGACCCCTCAATATGTGTCTCCTGTAAACACAAGATATCTGCCCTTAGCCTTTTCAATTCTATTGCAATCCTTTGCCTTTTATTTTGATCGTTCGGACCACATACATTAATTGATGCTATTCAAATTTTCACCATAGGATATCCGGAAAAAAACATTCCCTGAATTTGTATTACCCAGAATTATCTTTAACTCCTCCTGTTTCATATCTGTGCTGTTTACATGTAGCTTGTGTCCCCTAATTCTTTCATGAACCTCATGAACCAGTTTTCCACACCTGTTTTCCTCCCCCCCTCTCAGTACCATCCTCCTTGACCTCCCTCTTCCGCTCCCACACTACCCCCCACCCGACCCCGCCCAAATTTGAGCAAATAGGTCATGACATGACCCATGTTATGTCACCTGTATGGTATGGCCTCCCGAGGTGCCCCCGCGCCCTATCCCCTAGCCCCTGTACATTGAACAGATTGTACATAACATGCCATCTTACCCCCGCTTGTGAGAACAAAGAATGAAGAGGGTGATGATTAGGGGGGGAATACAGCACTTTCTGTTATTTTCTTCTGTGTCTACTGGTGATTATTTCACCCTTCCCTCATTCCATTTTTATTTTATCAATACAGACATATCTGCCCCCATCACCCAGTCTCCGAGTGTCATATCGTCACACTCTATCTTCCTGTTGCCCCTGTAGAACCAAGTTCTCTTGTCTCCTGTAGTTCCTTCAAGTAAACTTGAGCCTTCATTTCTTATGTCACCACCTGACTTTTCCTCTGTATACAATTAATTGGCGTAATCTCCATCACCTTTCCACCGTTGTATGGCAGAAATCCGGGCGTGCCTTATCTGAAATGGACTGCCGAAGGAGGAAGTTCCCAAAGAAAACTAGGATTGCCCTAGGTCGTTCCAATTTTCCTGCCGTGAGTTTTTGTCTCTGGGTCAATGGAAAGCGATGAGCCCGCTGAATCTCAGTGTCCCAGTTCCAGTTTGATAGCTTAGGAAAGGCTCATTTCAAGAGGTCTACCATAAAATTTCTTACATCGCTGCCTTCAATATTTCCGCAATCCCCAGGAATCGTAGGTTGTTTTGGCGCTGGCGATTCTCAAAGTCTTCAAGTTTCCACATCATGTCACCTGCATGTTTCTCCTGAAGCTCCTTGTGTTCCTGCATTTTCCCTAGCTCACACTCAAGGGTGGTTGTTCTTTCCTCGACCTGTGTAACCCTTTCTTTTATTTCTAAGCACATTTTGCTCACCTTCCAAATGGATCCCTGTAATTTCTTTGTAGCGTGGTGTGCTCTCCGATTTTTTGGGTAAGCTTCCCCTTGCATTTGCTTGAGAGTGGCATAGATTAGATCCATAGAGGGAGCATCATTAAAGCTGAGAGTGGCACTAGATGACATTTGGGTCTGATCGACCATGCCTTCATTCTAGACCCGGCTTGTGGCAGAGTAATCCCATTTTAGCCTGCGGGTGGTTTCGCCATTGCTATCTGTTCGGTGGTTTTCCCCCTGGCTTTCAATCTGCGCTTTAGGGTAGCTGCCCAGTCATGGCTTTTATTAACAGATGAGTCATCAGTCCCTGATTCTTCATCCGTGAGCCCAGGGGTGGAAGTTGAGAGCTCTGACTCATCAGTGAAGGAGAAGAACTCCCCCCCATAATCCGGTGAGAGACAACTTTCTCTGAGGAAGATGGCGGCTGACTGATTGCCAAGAGAGAACTGCCCCTGAGCTCCTATCCTCAAGGAACCCCCGCTTGCGCGGACCAAAATGAAGTTCAAATAAAAAACAAACCAATGCTTAGATCTGAATAACTATTGTAAGAACTGATTACCCTTACCTGGTGGGGCGCAACGTCTCAACTTGGTGGGAAGGACTGCGGTGGCTGGAGCAACAACTCACCTCCTTTCTTAGAGGTACCACAGATTTAGCGGTCCGCGCCTGTTGGAGGCTACTGCAGACCGAGGACATAGCCTCCAAAGTAAACAGAGCACCAAAGGATGCTGTGAAAGACTGTGGAGGGACAGCGACGGGCCACGATCTCCGGCACGGCAATGTAACCGGTCGAGTGGAGGAGGCCGACCTGAGGCCTGCCAAGGAGTGGGTCACTGATGGGCGTTTTAGCTGTCGGATCAGCCCCAGAGACCGTGGTAAACAACCACTCATCACAGAGGTGCTTTCCATTGGCGCAGCAACGCCTGAATAGTCCCTGCCTCTTTGCCTCTGCTGCGGAAATGGGAAAGGAGAATGCCGGAACTGAGTTCTCCAGCCCTGACCCTGTACCCCCAGCCCCAGCAGCAGACCTGCTGATACAACTCTTTGCAACAGAGGGGAGTGGAAAGCAGATCGAGAAACAGGAGGAGCAGCATCCCAGCCAGCAGGAACCAGATCAGGCATTGAGGCCACAGAGCGAGAGGCTGAGAGGAGACAGACTGCCTAAATCAGGCAGGTAATGGAAATCTTGTGTTTGTCCCAGACAGCTTGTCAATACTAACTGAAACAGAGTCTGTTATTGACGCTAACACTATGAGTGAAACTGTTGCACAACACACTCCCATAGCTACTTACCAGAATGAGGCAACCCATGGCTGAAGAAAGTAAAATCCATTTCCAAGGGAATTTACAACAGCATTGGCAGGAAAAAGGAAATTAATGTGTTCTGTGGTCACATGAATAGCTAGTAGAAAGTGACCTGCTATCACAAAGACAACACTAAAGTAACAAAGCACAAACAAAAGCAATGGCATTGAAGGGAAGTACGCTGTTGATGGGCTCATTATGAAAGAGCAAAATGTGTTCACTCAAAGGGAAGTCAACCAGTGGCTTAAGTAGGCTGACCCATTGCCCAATGCTGTATACTGTAGTGGGAGGAAGTAAAATGTGAATGATAAAACAACAAACCAATGGATGAAGAGACCTGACTGAAAGCCCCTTTAAGTAAGTAGGTTATACATATTAGTTTAGTAAACTGAAAAGGTCTTGGTTAACACCAAACCTAAAAAAGTAGTTCTACGGGCTTTATCAGGCTGCCACTATGTTACTAAAACATCCACATAATATGCTTTGCCATTATTTCACAATTAAAACCAATGGGAACAATAATCATATTTAAAGTCAATCCTTATAGGCCTAAGTATTTCAATGTTTGTCAACAATATTGTCAATAAAGACTGACTGACTTGACTCTCTTGTTAGCCTGGTGCACGTTGACCATGGAATGGAAGACTGCCATGTCTCCCTCCTTAAGCAAATGACAGAAAGTGCTGCAAAGATGGTTGACTGCAGAACAGCAGGCAATGTATAAGGAAGAGCTGAGAGGGCTGCACAAATTTCCCATTGCGCACAGGTGGGACAAGCTCACTGAACAATTGCAGGCTCCAATTAAAAACAACAATAAACCTCTATCATTGCCTGGCACAAACTAAATGCCAAGACCATCTAGCCTATTCACCGTTTTATCCCCCTGGCCAGAGACTGAGATTCTTGCACCTTGGGGATGTGGCGCACCTCCCGCTGTTGCAGCAGAAGATGACTGTAGCAGGAAAGAGCTTGCAGTTGGATGTAGAGGGGGTAATAATCTCGCATATTTCTATCCTGGCACATGGAACTGCACTGAAAGTGACCTCTGCATTTAACTTCCCATCTCCTCTGTTTTTGTCTCTGCCCCCTATATGGTGTCTCCCCTTATTTCCCTCTCCTTCACTTTAAGACCAGACCCCTATGATGATGTGTATTTCCACTACTGTCACCGGTGTGGTCAGACAACGTTTTCTTTAACCACTAACTTCAATTTAGTGGATGCCCAATTGGTGGCCCTAGTTTTGGTCATTGCTATTGTTTGTTGCTAATTGTGTGATGTGAATCCGTTGCAAAACTCATTGAATGCGTTATTGTAAAAAAGGCAATTTGTTATTTGGTAGACTATATGCATCATTGTCTAGTGTCCTTACATCTTTTGACTGACTGTATAACCTGATGCCAATAAAAATATTTTATTGAAATAAACAAAAAAAGACAGTTAATAAAGCATGTTTATTCATCATTACCACTAACGTATATCAAAGTCTTTCTTTACTGTTTCCAGACCACATGATGCAGCAGTGGGACCAACCACAAGAGATCTCCACCCTTCAAAGTGCAAAAGCGCAAAATCAAAAGAAAGGAAGAAAAGCCACTCTCAGTGTCATGGATACAATTCCCTAAGAAAGGTAGGGTGTGTTTTGACATCCAGTCCCAACTCCACAGGCTCCATGTAGATGTTAGAGTGTGTCAGAGAAATGAATGGAGTCTTGGGGAATAGCTTTATGATTAGAAACAGGGTTGGAAGTGAAGTTGCCCATTTTAATACATTGGGTCATGTTTTCCTTCTAACTACTGTTCTATTCATTCTCTCATTGAGGGTTTGATGTGGGTGGCTTGGTTCTCAGTCTCAAAGGCAACTGAGAGATTTAGGAGGAAGTAGAGGCAATGGGTTATTTGGTCCAGGGGTGTTGTCCAGTATTCTCAAGATGATGGTCTCCTTGCTGCACCTGTGCCTAAGGCCTAATGACGGAATGCCGAATAAATCATACATTCACCCCCAGTCAAGAGATCTGGGTTAAATCCACTGTTCTTTTACTTACCATGCCACCCCAGTTTAGACCCAGCCATTTGCAAATCAGTCTTGACCCTGTGCCCCATGGGAACAGTCCAGACCGAACTGTCAAGCCAGGTCCTTCCTGAACCAGAAACAAGCATCCTGAGACCAGTTTCTGGGTATTACCCTTCATCAGCCAGGCTAGCTTGAATCCAGTGGCACAGTAAGCAAGGGATCCACGTCTGGGCATACCCATTTCATTTAAAGTGAAAAGTGCTACGCAAACAAATGATGGACGGAATGCTGAATAAATCATACATTCACCCCCAGTCAAGAGATCTGGGTGAAATCCATTGTTCTTTTGCTCACCATGCCACCCCAGTTTAGACCCACCCATATGCAAATCAGTCTTGACCCTGTGCCTCATGGGAACACATCAAATATATATGAAAATCCCAGTTGGGACTTAAAGCAGGTTGCAAGAACGTTGGCAATGAATAGAAGGGTGGAGACTGGTCGTTATTTATACATGTTTGCTTGACCCAATTCTTGCTTTTGTTAACAGGGGTCAAACATGGCCCTCCTTTATGCAATAATCGACTTTCTTTGTTTCAGAAAGATGTTGAGTTACTCCATTAGGGGCGATGGAGGCGCTGATTTCCTAGAGGATGGTTGTAGGAATGAATCCATAGGGGTGAGAGGAGAGTTTGGTATTAGCAATTACTCTAATCAGATCTGATAAGGGAACATCTTTTAAGGTAGTCCATGTGGTTTTTGGCTTTTAGAATCATTTCTGAGATGCCATATGACTCTGCTATGTGTGTTAAACAGGGTTCAACCTTTTTTACTTATGTTCACATAGAAATTAGAGACATCCCTAGTTCTGTTCCACAGGCCCTCTTTGTTACTGAGTGTCTACTTTCACAACCTCAAAATGTTTTTGGGGCAGTTCTTTGTTTGCTCACTCTCCTTTTTTACAGTAGCCAATTTAGAACAGAATAAAAGTTGCTTTATGTTTGTTTTTTTGATCCCAGATTTCAGAAAGATTTTCTGCTAAGGGTCTTTGACGGCAGAAGCTCCCACCCTCTTCCTGCTCTCATTTAGGTCTTTTGGCAGTGGGGTAATAGTGTCTTAAAAAGTCCTGATCAGGTGTAAGAAGGGCACTATGATGTACTGAAATTATTTTTGCTATAGGGCGCATCAAATAAAACAGCACTCAGCAAGATTTGGTTTGTGTGACCTACAGGCATGGGTAAAGTGTATTATGGATATGAAGTAGTATTTCTTTAAATCCAGACTCCTGGTGGAATGATGTGTGTATGTCTTTCTGATGTTTGTAGTGATCTCATAGGACCTGTAGCCCTCTTCTTTTAGACGACACTAAACTAAAATACTTTGGTGAAAGAGAACCATAGGCTCTTTTCCCACAACACCCAATGACTTTTGGTGTGTTCCATGCAATAGGGTGCTTACAAATAACACTTATTGTGGGATAGAATGAGACCCCTTCAGACTCTTGGCAAAGACAAACCGAAGTGGCATTTACTTATGTTTTGCGTGAGCGCACACAAAGTGCAAAGTGATGCAAATTATTGTGCCAACCAGATGCAGTGAGAAAGAGTGCCTTGCCACGCAAGCATCCACATACAGGTTAGCAATTATTGGCCCTAGATTGCAGTGTGAAGGACTTGATCATGGTGGACCATGTATCATGTACTGGCTCTCGACTCCACACCCATGCAGGGTGATTTCTTCGCTGACCATCTGCAAAAGTTAGTATCTGATGCATGTTCATCTCAATAACACAGTGAACACATGCCACATTACCCCGAAGAGATATATCGTCAGACAGTGCTTGAACTCATAGAACAAGCACCTATTTCGAATGGTCTGTGGGGCCCCAAAGTCATTTAGATT
This sequence comes from Triturus cristatus, assembly GCF_964204655.1. NCBI lineage: Eukaryota > Metazoa > Chordata > Amphibia > Caudata > Salamandridae > Triturus > Triturus cristatus. The sequence goes on from NC_140587.1 coordinate 832,984,186, forward strand.
GCACAATGGGAGAACCTTACCTAAACAGTGATCTCATAACAAGTAATCCAAAATTGTCACAAGGCAGGTTCAGACAGCCAAAAGTAGTAGCCTCAAAGTAAGGTGTGAACTTCCCACAATGTCTTCCTCCTTTAGGACAGGATATTTTCTGGAAGGGGTGTGGACTGAGAAAGAAAATGACATCTGACGAACTGGCTAGGGCAAGCTCCTGATTGCCATGGCCATTTTCAAGAGATAAAATTGGATTCTTCCACTCATTTCACAATACGAACGCGTTTTTATAAATTGGTCTGCAGAATTCCAAACTGACTGTACTGCTATGCCTCACCCCCCCCCCCCCCTCCTAATTTTCCCATATACTGATTTCTGAAACATTGGAAGTCCAACCTCATTAGGAGCCATCAAAAATAACATCTCAGATTTGCTAAGCCAAAAACTATTACATTCGACACCCCAACGTGGGCCAGAGGCACTCATTCACATTTTAGACATTAGCAATTATAGTCCAAGTAACATCCACTTTGATGTATTGTTGCTGCTAAGGATATTTCCTTTTAAAACTTTTCTTCCGGTGTTCCTTAGCCGTGAGATAATGTGGTAAGATCCGACATAAATTACTGCAACTGCAAAGAAAGGTATTTTAATCGACAAAGAGAGAGAGAAACTCCGTTTCACTTATCGTGCATTCATGTAAGCACTTCCCTTTATTTGCCTTCTTGCTGTGAGAGGGGTTACAGGTTTCTCTCTTGACGCCCTGAACATTTTGCCGAGGGGAAGGGCATTCTCACATCACCAGTTTGCAGCGGCTGCTTCATGTTCTTCAATTTTTTTCCGTGAAACTAGCAGAACATTAAAGCCACACGCTGGGCATAAAAGGTTTTAAATCATACACATTATGTGTCGCAGCCCACATACAGTTTTCTTTACTTGATGGCACTGTAAAAAAGAAATTTGTCATTTGTTATTTTAGTTAGGCTTGCGTGCAATTCACCTCCTCGAGAAGACATTTTACTTCGCTATGAATCCTAACACGAGTCTTCAGTAAATCCATATTAGCTCTATTCAATGTGGTAATTAAGATAGAAAAAGGCACTACTAAGCCTCGCAGCCTATCAGATTCCTTTGGGGCAACACTCTGACGTGACTTGATATGTGTCCAAGGGATTTAGCTAGCCACCAATTAACTTTAAAGTTCCTCGATTAAAATGCATAACAAATTGCAGGCTACATATCCCTGAACTGTTCATTTATTTCGGCGCTAATTTCAGTTCGTTCTTTAATTATTTTTCCTGTCCCGAAAGCTGGCTTTGACTTTTAATTACACTGTACTATCAGTGCTGACAGGTGATAAATTAGAAGGACAACACACTCTGGGGCATAGCTGGCTTTACCTCAAGTCCTCATCTCTCAAAGCAAAGCAAACATTGGGAAGAAAACAAACATTCACTAAATAACATGCAAAAAAGGGAAGGGCAAAGTGGCTATCTCATTTTAGTTCTGCTTCTTTTCTTTCCAAACAACCCCTTAAGGTTTGGAAAAGGATCAAAATGTGCTTGTTTGGTCATAAACTGCTCACAATTTGGCCGGTTAAGAAAGCCAAATGTTAAAAAAAAAGTACATTTGCTCAGTGGGATAACACACTATGATGCCCCCCACCCCCTTGAAAAATGTGAGGCCCATATCTCACAGATTTCCATTGGTTCTAGACTGAAAGGGCCCCCGCTAAAGGGCTGGAGGCCTCTAAAGGGCGAGCCCCCCCCCTCCCCCCCCTGCACCACAGGGGCTGCAAGGCCTGCTTTAAACGCTTGGATTTGATTCTGTCCAATTGTTTGTATACGTTTGGAGCACATTTGCACATATTTCACTGTGTAGACGTGTGAATGCGTAAATGTGGCACAAAATGCTTTTGCGTATGCTACTTTTTATCCTCCACAAGGAAAATACCCTTCATCTTTGTCCCATTTTTTTCACGGTTTGCAAAAATATTTGCAAGGGGTATGTGAACACTCACAGACACACGCGTTTGCATTTGATTAACTTGCTGGCAGAATTTATGCATTTTATAAATACATTCCATGAATGGAAAAATGCAAGCAATCCCACTTGGGGATTCTCGTTGGTATATTATGTTTCTCAGTGTTTTTTTTTTTTACAACTAGCATACTAATGAGATGGTTAGAAATGTTTTGCATCAGCACCAAAGAAATGAAACATTGTTACATTTTGTGACATACTGCACCAAACAGAAAACTGGTCAAGTGTCCTTGAGATTTTTCATTAGGAAATCTAAGTATAGCGACATGTAGGCAGATCAATTAGAATATGGCTCTGATTATTTTCACATTGATCCATTCAAGTAAACATTATATTTCTGATATCACTAGGACAGACCAGTATGCCATGGTCTATGTATTGGGCCACATTAAGTGATCTTACTGCCAATTAAGCGCATTAGCAAAAACCTCGATACATTGAGTTGTTGAACATAGAAAATATTCAGGCTACATTCTTCTGCCTTCCTGTTTGGTAGAGTCAGTTCCTTTGAGTCTTTGCTGCCTTATAGGAGTTCCTGTAGCTAGTGTGATTTTAGAAGTTACTTTTTATATTCCTCACAATGATCATGCATTTTGAAAGGTGGTTTATTAGTAGGTGCCGGTCAGTACCTACAGCTAGTAATAACACCATAGTCAGAAATATGATTCAGTCAAGTCTCAATAAATTAATGCTTGTTCCACTCTTGGTAGTTCAGCTGATGAGCAGTTGGGCTTAATTTAGGAGACAGATGTGCAAAATATTTAATGTCCTCAAAACAGTAAATAAGTAAAAAACACAAAACAATCAAAATCCAACATACATTTATAAAAATAGAGAATATTTTTATCTTTAAACTGACACCAAAATGCCAAAAATCCAAAGTAAGCAACCAGCCTTATGAATTTTTTGAAGTTTAAATAAAGAATTGTGCTTTCTTGAGCCAAAAAGCGCACCCGCAGCAATCTGGTTGCACTGAACAGGGACAAAGTCAAAGTTTAAGGACAACCACAATGAAGCGCAAGTGGGATGCGATCAGTGGGTGGACCTGGTCAAGTTTTTGCCATCTGACTTTGTTTTTGGAACTTTTTCTATTGGAGTCAAGCGATCGGGCCCTCGGATCCGGATTTGGATTAGACAACAACAGCCTGCTGCATCGCAATGCCTTGGTGAGCCCTGGAGGTCTTTTTCTTCATGCCAACAGTGAGGAGCTCAGGAGCTTTCAGTGGGTCAAACCTGTATGGTCAGGCAGAGTCAGGATTCTCGTCATGGATGGAGGTATTCTTCCGGGGGTTTTTCACAAAAGTTAACTAACTTTCAGATCTTCTTCTGAAAGGATCCTTGAAGGTCAGAAAGAGTCCACAGCACCAGGCAAGTATTCAGAAAGTCTGGTTTGCCTCTTGGGGCCTGGGACACCAACTCCCACATTGCACTTAGTCAGTCTAGGAAAATCCAGGCGAAGTTGGTCAACCAGATTTTTCCCCTTAGTAGACGTTACAGGCATCTTCTTCCAGCCCTGTTCTACCTATTGCTGCCCAGGGAGTTCACTCCTTATCGTTGAAGTCATGCAAAGTCCTTCTTGTGTGGAGCCTTTAAAGTGCAGCAGATGCAGTACTTCTGAGTGGAGTCCTCTGTTGAGCTGGTCCAGAATCCAGGAGGGCAGTCCTTCTTCTCCAGATGCTTCAGACAGGGATCTGGGGGACTCATGTAGATCTCCCATATTTATTGCCCATTCTGGGCTTGCAAGGGGAAGTAATATCCCAACCAATGGTGTTCAATCTGCCATGACACATTCCTGGGAAGTGTGGCATATTTGTGTCTCAGAATGCACATTTCTCTGAAAATCAAAATGGAGAAAATCTCTTCTGGTAATGCATGTGTGGCTAACTTAACAAACAGGCATGTCTAACTTTTCCATAAACTCCCCTTTCAGCCCCTCTCCTAAATTAATGACTGGCCTGGGTCCTGTGGTGACATCTGTGCTTCTCTCTTTGTAGACCCCACCCCCTTCCTGTTCCTGACTTCTCCAGGAAACAAATCACCTCCCACCAAATGGCTGTATTGTTTCAGCCCCAGGCCTCTTCTTCTTACTTAATCAGTTAGCATCTTGTCAGCTAGTCAGAAGATGCTGCTAAATGGCTGTTTTATGTAACTCCAGGTAACTTCCCTCTAAAACTATTTTCCTGCAATATTTATATTACATCTGACCTTGGCAAGTTGTTGGATTTATTGTAACTATTATTTTGACACATTGAATTATGTTGCTAGCTAACTCCTATCAACAGTTTGACTTTATAAAGTTTTTAGAAAGCCTTCCAATTTTAGCCTAGGGAGCTAGCAGCACTACAATGGGAAAACGTTCTTTGGCTGTCATTCCCTCACCAGGGCATATACAACATATTTTATAATGTCCCTGCTTTTTATGACAAAGCATCCTACCCTTAGGGCATCTAGGGAAGACTCTAGGGATGACTTATGTATAATAGAAAGGTAGTCTTGGACTTTGGTTGGAAGTACATTTCATTCCAAAGTCGAATTTGAACACAGTTTTATTTTAGAGCCAGGCTGCAAGGAAGGGCTGGCTTTAAAATGACACCAGACAATACAGCAGTGCAGACTTATTTGCATTAGGTCCACTGGGGTCCATAACCATACAGGCCCTACCATATACTAGAGGCTTACAGGTAGGTTAGCTTAGCTATTTTTAATTACATCATTGACTATCTACCTTTTAAGGACAGAACACAGGCCCTGAGTGTAATTAGTGGAGCCTATGGCACTTACAGAATCAGTAGCCACCAGTTATCCGATGATAACCTTATGGAATTGAAACCACTACAGTTAATGTCTGGCATTGACAGATGATTTGGAGAGTCCTGAAAATGTAGCAGTTTTCCTCTTCATTCCAATGCCTACTGTTCCTCCTCACAGTCATTAGCCTCGAGGTGAATTACCACACCTCAAAATAGGCAAATGCAGAAAGCATGCTGGAAATATTAGCCGGATCCACCTATACTAGATGCCACAACTGTGCTGGTTTTCTGTGTTTTCCCCTTATTTTTTTCTTTTCTGACGTAGGAACACGGAATAGTCTGCCAGGATTGAACGGCTACCTCTATGACTTATGAGTGACCCTTTGAAAGGCTAGGGATTGACATGCTCCTGCACCATGGGACAGCAAGCTGTAGTAGCATGGATGGAATGGATTCCTGCATTCAGCCACTGCATAATGACCTGGTAGGAGATATGGCAGATAATGAATAGAAACACACTGGTAATGATTGGCTTATGTGAGATTAGTTTCAGAATGAGACAATATCTGTGTCAAAAGGCGTATGGTTTTTTAAGAACCATGCCTGGGCATATACTGAATAACACTGGGAGACTTAACCCCTTTGCTGCTATGCCTCCCCCTCCCCTGTGCTAAGCCTTTTTTTGGCTATTTGGGGTAGTTCGCGGTTAGGCCCCTGTAACCTTTTGACCACATAAGGTATCCACGCCAAATATGCGTCCTTTTCTTCCAACATCATGGGGATTCTAAAGTTACCCAGAGTTTGTGGATTTCCCTGGAGGGGATCCAGAAATTAGCCAAAATACAGAAACAATTTGGGTTTTTTGGGAAAAAAGTGATGCAAATGAAAGCGTCTGAGTTTCTCCCTGCAAATGGTATCAAAAAAGGGTTTGTGGGGCTGAAATCACAATTTCCCCACCTTTTAGGGAATGACAGAGTCTTGTCAGAAAACTAAACATTTTTACACAGTTTTGCCATTTTTCTGGGACATAGCCTATTTTTGCTATTTTTTGTGCTTTCAACCTCCTTCCAGTTAATGGTAGAAATGGATATGAAAGCAATAATGGATTCAGGAAAACTATACCTTTTAGAAAAGTAGATAAAATTCTGAATTCAGCGAGGGGTCATTTGTGTAGATCCATCAAGGTTTCTTTATAGAAACTAATAGTTAAATATAGAAAAAATTGAAAATTAGTTGAGAAAAACAGCCTTTTGTGTCAACGTTTTCACCTGTAACTTCTTCTAATTATGACAGCTCTTTGAAAGCAATATACCGTTACTGGTTGTGGGGATATATAGGACTTGTAGGTTCACCAAGAACCCGACGAACCCAGAGCCAAAAACTGAGCAGCAACTTGCAATGGTTTTTTATTATGTACCGGGTATATAGCAATTATTCTGGGAAAATGTATACATGGAAAAATTGGTATGAAAGAAACCTATGTATTTCTGAAATGGGAACAAAATATAGAGTTTAGAAACAGTAGATATTTGCACATTTCTGAAATTCGGAATACTCATTCTAGCATGAGAATTATCGGTCATTTTTCAAAATGACTTCCTTTTACCCATTGTCTTTCATTTGGAAGGCAAAAATGCATCGAAAGTCAATAGGTAATAACAGTTGCTTTACAAATCTGAATTACCCTAAGTCGCCCAATAAAAATGGTATCTCACTTGTGTGGGTAGGCATAGTGCCCACGACAGGAAACGGCTCAAAACGCAACGTGAATACACCACATTTTCACAATGAAAAATTACCCTAGCTGTAGTTTTTGAACCCTAGCTCTGCCGGCACGTAGGGAAACCTAGCAAACCTATACATTTTTAAAAACTAGACACCCAGGGGAATCCAGGATGGGGTGACTTGACTGCCTCTCACCAGGTTCTGTGGTGGAAAGTTCTGGAATCTGTGTGGATCTACAAACTTCCACCCACCTCGCGTTCCCCAAAGTCTACTGAGAAAAATGGTACCTCACTTGTGTGGGTAGGCCTAGTGCCCGCGACAGGAAATGGCGCAAAATGTAACGTGGACACACCAAAATTTCACAGCGAAAAATGACCCTTTTTTGGCAAAGTGCCTAGCTGTAGTTTTTGAACCCTAGCTCTGCCGGCACCTAGGGAAACCTAGCAAACCTATACATTTTTTAAAACTAGACTCCCAGGGGAATCCAAGATGGGGTGACTTGACTGCCTCTCACCAGGTTCTGTTACCCAAAATCCCTTGCAAACCTAAAACATTGTCCAAAAAAACAAATTTTCCTCTAATTTCTGTGGCGGAAAGTTCTAGAATCTGCGTGAATCTACAAATTTCCAACCACCCCGCGTTCCCCAAAGTTTTCTGAGAAAAACGGTACCACACTTGTGTGGGTAGGCCTAGTGCCCCCGACAGGAAACGGCGCAAAACACAATGTGGACACACCACAATTTCACAGTGAAAAATTACCCTTTTTTGGCAAAGGGCCTAGCTGTAGTTTTTGAACGCTTGCTCTGCCGGCACTTAGGGAAACCTAGCAAACCTATATATTTTTTAAACTAGACACCCAGGGGAATCAAGGATGGGGTGATTTGACTCGGATAAGCGATATGTCTATTTTTTTAGTGATCCTGCAAAAGGTATGTTGGTTCCCTTCGCCCCTCTGACCCTCCGAATCTATCTATACGAGATTCAATTCAATAGGTCCATTGTGAAAGATTACACGTGAAAGGCATATGAAGTCAGCCCTTCGCAAAGAAAGGTTTTGATTATGGAGTAACAAGTCTAGCGGTATGCCTATAAGAAAACTTATTTTGAGTACGGAAAGGGCTCTGGTATGTCCTTTTAATGCAGTGACGTATCCAGAGGCTCGGGGTGATCCTAACGGTTCTGTGGAGAGATCCTGTCTTCGCGATCACAAAAAAAGAGATGTATCGCTTATCCGGCTTCTTACAAAAGATTTAAAAATCAGCACAAGCAATAAGGATCGGTTAGACCTACCCATGGACCTTTTCAGCAATTGAACTGAATCTTTCAATTCACATAGGGGAAAAAGCCTTGAGAAAGTTACGCGTAGTAATGAAACACGTTTCGGCTGTTTTTGGCTGCTCTTCAACTGCCATCACTGGGAAAGCTCTAGGACTAGGACCTTCATTCTGTTTTATGTGATGACTCATAGTACTTAAAGTGAAGAATTTTCTAATGCATTGTCCAATATTCAGATCCTGTACTCACTCATAAATTTCATGGACTGTATTTTAACTTTATATACTGTATTGAGAGACAAACAGAAATAATCTTAATATCAAAGAACAATAAACCATATAAAAGAATATATCAATTTGATGTTCTCTTCTCTTGAAATGACATATGTATTGCTCATATCTCCTCATTTGTAAGACAACATATTGAAAAGCATTACAGAATCAGGGTGCTTTCATTTGCCCTTTTGTTCACAGCGAATTACCATACAAAAAATTGTTTTGTGTTAAATATTAGAGTGCCGAGGTACAACTGTCTTTAAACGCATGTAACAGCGGGTTTCTTAGGAATCCCCGTTGGGCCAACATCCATGGTAGTGGGATGTCTCTATCACCTTGAAGGGCACCGTAATTTCGAAGAAACTTTAAATACAACAAGAAACAAAAACTTTAGAATTTGATGTGCAACTGTCAAAACCACCACTACCGTTGTGTGATATTATTAACACTGTGGCTACTGTTTTGGGGGGTGGGCATTGGTATGCCCATTCTGGGCAGCCCCCACCCCCACGCATAAAAATGCCAGTGTAATCGTTGGCGTCTAGTAGGCTTTTTGCCCCCCGAGGGGGGCAGATTGGGGGCTACTGCCCCCATCTTCCCCCCAGGGGGGCAGAAAGGCTGTAATATTTGCAGGTGGGGGGTGGGGGCATGGGCATGCCCGTTTTGGGCAGCCCCCAACCTAATTCAAATTTGCCCCAAAAACTCCCTGGCATCTCGTGGACTTTTTGCCCCCCGGCGGGGCAGATTAGGGGCTAATGCCCCCATCTGCCCCCCAGGGGGGGCAGAAAGTTCACTGGGCACCCCTAATTAAAATATAAACAAAAATCCCTGGTATCTAGTGGGCTTTCTGACTCCTGGGGCTTATTGGGGGCTACTGCCCCATCTACACCCCAGGGCGGGCAGAAAGACTAAATGGGCCCAAATTTTTATGGGGGGAGCAAAGGCTCCCGCCTCCCTTGTGTCTAGTGGGTGGATCCCTGCATGGGGATCGCTCTCCTGGGGCGATCCTCAAGCAGGGATCCACTGGGGAGGGGTACCATTGGAACGGAGAGATTCTCCCCTTTCCATTGATACCTCTCCAGTCTTTCTATGTGCTCAGGGGGCTGAGATAGCCCCCTAAGCACGTAGAAAATGAAACTGAAATGAACCTAAAGGTTCATTTTAGTTTCGGTTTCTGTGAAATGACTACAGCGCGAGGTGCGAGCTAATCGTCCTTTCACAGAAACCAGGGAGGGGGCCTCTGGAGCTGGGGACGCTCTTCCCCAGCTCATGAGTCTTTGGGGAGAAAAGGAAATCCCTCTGCTGTCTGCAGCAGAGGGATTTCGTGCTCCTGTCCTCATGACGGAATGGTTCCGTCATGAGCACAGGAGCACCGATGCTCATGACGGAACCATTCCGTCATGAGCATCGAAGGGGTTAATGAGAGGAAGAGTAATAATAATGTGTGGTAGTTTGTGCATATTATAAAAGCTGAATGATGCAAAGTAAGCGCTTTTGCGTTGTTATTCCCCATACAGGCTATCTACTGTCACTCCTAGAAATGAGGTACTTATCTACGGTGTCTCCTTCAGAAATACTGGTTTAAAAAAACTAGAGCCAATTAAGCAAATGGAAAGTATGTGGTGGGTGCCTTTTCAATTATCATTATTAACTATGTAGGGGTATGCTTACAAGATAAAAGAGCTGTAAGAACAAATGGTGATGTTGGCTCCTCTGAGCAGACAGGGATGGAAAAGTGCAGACAAACGTATTCTGTCGCACAGTTTGTGGTAGGACATTAGCTAAGTCGGGGACTTTGATCACAAATCCACTGAAGAAGCCTGGGTAAAACAAATGGTTTCCAACTTAGAAGGCACCATAGCCAGTACCGAATTCAAAAACTCAAAATGTTCTAGAATTTATATGTTACATATGTTAAAGCAAAGTACTCAAGCCATCAGAAAATATAATTACTTCATTTACTCCCAAAGGCGACAATACATGAGTAGCCGAAGTACAAAGATATATGAGGCTGATAAATTGTCAGAAACTACTATCCAAATATCCTCACCACCAAACACCAAAGAAACGTCCTGCACAGCATGGACTTTTAGTCCATGCCATGTAGGAACTGGACATGCATGCACACAGGGGGGGCCCCTGCATGAATCCCATTGTACATGGGCAACAGGGGACCCTGTAGGGCCCCATTTGATTCCACACCGCCAGCCTTTTCATGACAGGCTCACTGTCATGAAAAGGCTGGCAGAGGTGAAAATAAGAATGTGCTTGGTGGTGCTGCTGGAGCAGGACCAATCATATTGCTGCCCTAGACCACTTTGCCACCACCAGGGAGCAAGGTTCCCTGGCGGTTGTGGTGTTCGCAAAATGGTCTTACCATTGTACTTGTAATACGGCGGTCATACCACTGGTGTGGCAGTCCCCGACTTCCACTGCATCTTCACCACGGGTTTGTTGATCCGATGGACCTCCTAACTCGTAATCAGGCCCTAAGTTTTAAGATTATTGTAAAAAAAAACTGAATTTCACAAAAACAAAGGTTAAAGTGACATTATCCTGCTGCTTTTATATATGTGAAACGCTTTTTGTACCCTCTTTTGTTATATTTACAATTATCTGTATTCAAAAAGCACTCACCCACTTCTGCATTTCATTTCCAGGGCCTGGGTACATGTAATACCACTTTAGTAAGGACTTATACGTAAATTCAATGTGGCAATTGTGTGTATGCTAATTTTACCATGTTTAAAGGAGAGACCACAAGAACTTTAGCACTAGTTGGCAATGGTAAAGTGCACAAAGTCCTAAAGGCAACAGATACCAGTTCAGAAAACAGGAGGGTTAATGCAGAATGTTTGGAGATGACCCTGCAGAGTTCGCCTAGTCTACTAGAAAATAACTAATGCTTAAAAACAAAAACACTTTGAAATTCATCAGTTTCAGTTTAATGAACTGATTATAAAATGCACTGCTTATGAAGTTACATATCACACCACCCATGCCATTTTAAATTACATCATTAATGACATCACAGGTGATATTTCAAAGGATATAATTTATTACATCACTGATGAACATGAGGCAATTATTGTGACAATGTACTATAGGCAGTTGAAGTAATTCAAAATTACTTCTTTATCTAATTTTTTATCACCAACCTCAACAGATGCCCAAAACCTCACTGCACATGTCCTTCAGCCATGAGCACTACTGGTTTGGCCAGGTACCCACATCACTACAGGTGGCCAACCCCACTGCACTAGACCTATGGCCTGTAGATTGGTGGTTGGCTGCTAGGTGTAGTCTATGACATTCTCATTTTATTTAAAAAAAAGAAAATCTTTTTTGGTACTGCATAGTGTTACCATGGTACCATATGAGAGTCCTCACTGTCTACCATGGCATCAGGTGCTAGAACTACAGTACCATTGAGACAGACCCTGGGGATCAGTGTGTGACATCCTGCCTCATTACATGTTCTTTCATTTTTATTTCAAGACTCAGGAACAGAATCCCTTAGACACGTTATGGAGACCACAACAGTTTCTTAACTGACAGAAGAAAGCATTCCCTTTACCAACTAGGCTTGAGTCTTTTTAGGATTTTTATTAATGTGGGAGTACTGCTCCACTGTACTGTGTGAGTACCATGGGACTGCTCCATGAGAGTATTGTGGGAATAACCACCCAGATATCTCTATTGTTTTCTGAGGTTAAACCCATTTATGATCAACCACATTCCCTCTTTAACTTTCTGAAGAATTTAGTGTGAATTTGTTCTGCTATGTTTTCTGTTTTGGAATGCAAGTTTTGCTAAGGGAATAAAAAGGGGAAATCAAACTTTTGACCATCCCCCCTTGTTTCTTGTCCTCTACTTGCCGGATTCGTGTGAAACTTTCCATGACGGATCAAAGTACATCAACTTTTCTGTTTTTTAATGTTTTGCGCATATCCTCAAACAGCACCAAAGTTATTAATAAAACAAACAATTACATTGGATAGATGGCTCATTGGGTGCTGCTGTAACAAAAATGTAAAAACTACTCAATTCCATTTGGTAGCAGGAGCTTTTTTCAAAATAGGTCATTTTGGGATCGCAGATTCAATGAGGAACCATGGTACTGAAACAATCTGACTGTTTAAAAGTAACGTGAGAAAAATGTTACTGCACTACTACAGGGTTATAGGGAAAAAGTAAAAAATGGGAAATATGGGGCAGTGTGAGCACATCAGATCCCCAGGCCATGGATCAATGCCATAGGGCCAAATTACGAGGTCCTCCTGTAGGACGACCAGAGGACCTCCAAGTCTGTTAAGCACCCACCAGACGGATTACGAGTATAATCCATGGCAGGTATGCATTGCAGCAGAGGTTTGATGGCGGTGGTCTATTAGGATGGGAGATCCTAACATGCAGACCGCAGCCTTGAGAGCGCCTAATGCACATTCCTGCACCGTGTGTCATACATGACACACTGTGCAGTAACTGTGGGTGCAAATCCAGGGAGGCACATGTTGTGCCTTCCCATTCACCCCCAGGAGTGGCAGGGACTGTTAGGGACCTCTTTTTTGCCTCCACGCCACCCTTTTGGGCCTGCAGTGTGGCGGCGGTGGACCGCCACCATGAGTTCTCGAAATAAGGCCCATAATATCATTGAAAACAATATTGATTTAAATAAATATTGCAAAAAACCTATTGTTTACAAAAATATCACCATCTTATACTTAATGAACACAAACACTAATACTGATGACCAAAATATTACAGTTAAAAATATCTGTTTCCCCTAATATCAAAACTACAAATATCAGGTACAAAATTTTGGGTACTTTTAACTAATTATATAAAATGAAAAAATATCAGAATACACAATATGTCAACTACACTAATGTCACTGAAAATAAAGCCTAAATGTACTAAAGTCTGTAATAACTCTAACTGAAAAACAAATTGCATTTAAATACTATACCATTAAAAAACTTTAAACACAACAAAACAATTAAAATGAATTACAAAACATAAAATAATAAATTTTTGATACAATTATTATAACATTATAACTACACATTAATAAATAAAATCAAACTTAAAAAGATATCCAAAAGACCCAAAATAACGAACACAAACAAAAATATATTTTAAATATTAAAACTGAAACACTCATTAGGTTCCACCAAATTGAAACTAAACAAACACTAACGAACAAAAACAACTGTAAAATAAATCAACTTTAAAAAAATGTAATCAAATAAAAATATGATATAAAACGAGCTGAAAATTTCAAAATTTACCACACCAAGGGCCAAACGTGGCCAACATAGCACCTCGCAATTTGCGAGTCTTTTGCGATTCACAATTTGCGAGGCGCTATTTGGAATGTAAGACAGTGGTGCCGATCACGATCCGGCAAAAACCGGGTACGAACCGTCGGACGGAGCATATTCTCCGTCCGACGCGTACCCGGTCGTCAAAATATACAAACATGGAATTACGATTCGCACGGGTACACCATTACCGTACGAATCGTAAAAAAGACCGACCGAACAAAAAACACCTACCAATGCGATCCGGGAAAGCGCCGACCTGACGTCGGGACGCACGCAGCCAGCCATTCACGACCCAGGAATCACGATTCGCACCGACGTCACCCCGCACGGTGAATATTTTGCGGCAGCCAAAAACTGCCGGGAAATCAGGACGACGCGAACAAGGACCACCAGTACGCGACGGACAGACGGCGACGCGAACAAGGAGGACCAGTACGTGACGGACACACAGGACGACGCCACCAAGGAGGACCCGTACGCGACAGGACGACGCGATCAAGGAGGACCCGTACGCGACAGGACGACGCGAGCAAGGAGTACCAGTACGCGACGGACAGACATGGACCCGAACCTACGAGTCATCCCTGCCCTCATAGCAGTACACCTCCTCTACAGGTTACGACGCAGACGCCGCAGAAGGTCAGAATAACTAAGGGAGGGGGGAAAGTGGGGTGGGGTGGGGGTGGCACGACCAGGGCAGGCCACAAAACAACCACATGAGTGACACACTACACATGGCCTGGACATACCTGACTCCCATGCCCTGGTCACCACGAGGGGGTGGGGGCGTGTCCTGATAATCCAGCGACCGCCACAACGGAAGTCCGTCACCACGCGAACCGGCAACACAACCAGACAGGTACGTCCCGTACCCACGCCTGAAGAGCGTGGGTACGAGTCGGACCACGCCCACACACGTCACCCCAACAATGGCGGGACGGATCGCACCCACGTGGCAAAGGCCTGGGTACGGGCCGCACAAACATCACATAGCGTGGGGACGGATATGTACGGACCCTACCCCCACCCCGTATGCAAGGAGCGTACCCCCCAGCCCAACAGTGCAAGTACGACCCGTACCCCCACCCGCGGACGTACGGAGCGTACCCCCAGCCCAACAGTGTAAGTACGACCCGTACCCCCACCCGCGTATGCATGGAGCGTACCCCCCATGCCAACAGTGTAAGTACGACTCGAACCCCCACCCACGAATGCAAGGAGCGTACCCCCCTGCCCAACAGTGTAAGTACGACCCGTACCCACACCCGCGGACGTACGGAGCGTACCCCCAGCCCAACAGTGTAAGTACGACCCGTACCCCCACCCGCGGACGTACGGAGCGTACCCCCAGCCCAACAGTGTAAGTACGACCCGTACCCCCACCCGCGGACGCACGGAGCGTACCCCCAGCCCAACAGTGTAAGTACGACCCGTACCCCCACCCGCGGACGTACGGAGCGTACCCCCAGCCCAACAGTGTAAGTACGACCCGTACCCCCACCCGCGGACGCACGGAGCGTACCCCCAGCCCAACAGTGTAAGTACGACCCGTACCCCCACCCGCGGACGCACGGAGCGTACCCCCAGCCCAACAGTGTAAGTACGACCCGTACCCCCACCCGCGGACGCACGGAGCGTACCCCCAGCCCAACAGTGTAAGTACGACCCGTACCCCCACCCGCGGACGCACGGAGCGTACCCCCAGCCCAACAGTGTAAGTACGACCCGTACCCCCACCCGCGGACGTACGGAGCGTACCCCCACCACACCAGTGTCAGTAGACTCGTACCCTCACCTCTAATGCAGTGTGCGTAACCCCACCGTGTATGTGCCAAGCGCACATATCCAGAAATCGGAGGTGTGTGTGCAGAGTCCACCCAGCAGTGCCCTGAGACAGGAGGGGTGGGTGCCCATCACTCCCAGCAGTGCCCAGAGACAGGAGGGGTGTGTGCAGAGTCCTCCCAGCAGTGCCCTGAGACAGGAGGGGTGGGTGCAGAGTCCTCCCAGCAGTGCCCTGACACAGGAGGGGTGGGTGCAGAGTCCTCCCAGCAGTGCCCAGACACAGGAGGGGTGGGTGTGGAGTCCTCCCAGCAGTGCCCTGAGACAGGAGGGGTGGGTGCAGAGTCCTCCCAGCAGTGCCCTGACACAGGAGGGGTGGGTGCAGAGACCTCCCAGCAGTGCCCTGAGACAGGAGGGGTGGGTGGTGAGTCCTCCCAGCAGTGCCCAGAGACAGGAGGGGTGGGTGCAGAGTCCTACCAGCAGTGTCCAGACCCAGGAGGGGTGGGTGCAGAGTCCTCCCAGCAGTGCCCAGAGACAGGAGGGGTGTGTGCAGAGTCCTCCCAGCAGTGTCCAGACCCAGGAGGGGTGGGTGCAGAGACCTCCCAGCAGTGCCCTGAGACAGGAGGGGTGGGTGGTGAGTCCTCCCAGCAGTGCCCAGAGACAGGAGGGGTGGGTGCAGAGTCCTCCCAGCAGTGTCCAGACCCAGGAGGGGTGGGTGGTGAGTCCTCCCAGCAGTGCCCAGAGACAGGAGGGGTGTGTGCAGAGTCCTCCCCAGCAGTGTCCAGACCCAGGAGGGGTGGGTGCAGAGTCCTCCCAGCAGTGCCCAGAGACAGGAGGGGTGTGTGCAGAGTCCTCCCAGCAGTGTCCAGACCCAGGAGGGGTGTGTGCAGAGTCCTCCCAGCAGTGTCCAGACCCAGGAGGGGTGGGTGCAGAGTCCTCCCAGCAGTGTCCACACCCAGGAGGGGTGTAACACATGTGTGTGATGCCACAATTACCCACATCCATACTGCCTACAAGGGAACATGTCCCCATGAACTCATGTCAACTGACTCCACACACAAGTACAGTGATCACCAAGGATGCCACGATTGTTGCAGGTGGAGACATGGCCATGCATGCATGGCCAAAGTAGAAGGGCTCCGTCACACACACAGCTCATGTAGACACAGCTCTGCGCTAAACATTGGGAACACCCTGCAGGGAAGAAACTGGGTACACAGAGGAAGGAATACACCCTGGGACAATTGAACCATGCAGTAACTGCTGACATGACCTAAGGAAGTTAGCCAACACCTTGTGATGGCACACAGATCCTAGGGTGGCCCCAAAGAGCAGAACACTACTACAAATCCCACACACCCAAAGCCTTAAACACCACCCAAAACAATGTAGCAGCCCCACCAACACCAATACCACCATAGCAGGAGTGTGATAATGAAAAAAAAAAAAAGCTTTAATCAGCATGAGCACAATGTCCGTGGATCAACGGCAGTTCAAAGTCAACAAAGGCCATAGGGCAGTCAATTATTCCCAGCTGCATGGGGGACACAGTGGGATGTGTGTCCCCTACCTTGCCTGCACAGTCAAATGCCATCGTCTTCCATACTGGTGAGGGCATCAGGGGGGGGGGAAGCAACAGGCACCGCAGGGACATCAGGGCAAAGGGGCGGCGTTGTGGGTGCAGGGATGGAGGACTCAACCACAGGGGGTGTGTCATGGCCAAAGGCGGAGGCCAGGATGGCACTACACACCTTAGCAAGGTCCTCCAGGGAGTCCCCTGCACCCGAAGTGACCTCAGGCCCCAAGGAGGGGGGGGGTTCAGAGGGATGGGTTGCAGCGCCACCGGGGGAGGGTGGAGACAGGGGGGGAGACTCAACCACCCTGACCGAGGACTTCCTTGACCGCTTGCGTGGTGGCGTAACTGTGGGGCTCAGGGACAGAGCGGCCATGAAGGAGTCCTTGGGGGAGATGTGGCCAGGAGAGCTGAGGGGAGGGGATTTGGAGGGAGTGGATTGTGTGGAATGCGGACTCCCACTCTGGCTGCGTGTCACACGTTTGCCCCCCGACCCAGTGGGTGTGCCTATCTCACCCTGTGTGTGCGTGTCAGGAGGAGTGCGGTGGACCTTCCCTGCTGGTGTGGTGCCTGTGTCTGTTGTGGTGGGTGCATGCCGACGTCTGGGTGTACGTGGGACAGGCATGGAAGTGGGAAGTGTGGATGGGGCAGGGGTAGGTGGGGGGAGGTCGCGCTGCAGGAGACCCACTGCTGCAGTCAGTGTGGAGTCTAGGGACCTCAGCAAGTTGCGTTGGTCAGCCTGCAAAGAATGAATGCCCTCCAAGAATGCCTCGATGTTGGTGAGGGTTTTCCCGTGGGAATGGAGGACATTCAGGATCGCAGCCTGACCAACCTGCATTTGCCGCTGGATGTCCATAGACTCAGCATTGGCGGCAGCAGTGGAGACAGGGGCAGGGGGTGCGGTGCCTGGCAGGAAGGAGACATGCGGTGACCGGGCACGCTGGGAAGGGACACGAGCAAGTGGGAGGCGGTTGGTGGGAACTGAGGGGGCGGTGGCAGGTGTTGTTCCACTGTCAGCTGCTGGTGCAGCCTCCGCCAACCCTGAGACATCCTCCTCGGACCTGTCAGCTTCGTAGTCTGATGTGCCAGTCGACAGGTCCTCGGCCACACTATCCTCCGCCTCTGTCCCACTCGATGTGCCAGCCCCGATGTCACGGCTGCCACTGGTGCTCGGTCCCTCCGCCTGGTCCGTGTCCATGTCTCCCTCTGTGTCCCCCGACGATGCTGTGGGCAGGGTGGAGAGACAGAAATTAATCAGACACCTGTACACATCTGTCACATGAGTCCAATCTACATAGTCAACATTGCATAGCCTGAAGAGGCAGATCCCTAACATCTGCAAAACAAGGTACCGATGTAGGGCATGAAACACAGTTGGTTGAGCCACCATGCCACTGAAATACCATGGAGAGCATGAGACAATAGCTGATGACAGGAAACGGAGTCTGACATAGCACCCAGGCCCTGGGGACAATCCTGCACTGCCTCTGCACCACACAGCGTTTGTGAAAATACCTATGACCAGGGACAATATCCATGAACTTGAGACACATGCTGCATAGGTAATGCTGCAAACATGCCCAACATAACTCGGTCACTGCACCTTGCGTGTGTGTCCAGTAACATCACACACTGTCCAGACCCAGCAATTAGGAATCAGGATTTGACACATAGGCATTGCCCGCCCCAAGCAACCCCCACACGATGCTAATTGCTGAGACACAGGTGGCACCAACATCTCATAGTCTGGGTGATAAACACAGTGGCAGGCAAAAGGCAAGATTGGACGCAAAACAGCAAAGGTGCGCCTGTACAAATAATGAGGTACCAGTGCCCATCCTCAGATGAGTATAACAAGACACACAGGCACTGGCAACTGTGAGTATGAAGAGGGACAATCAGGTCAGGCTGCACAGTGGACACCTGTACATAATAGCACGTCTATATACATGGTGACAGGGGACAATGGCACAGAGCACAACCTACGCTGTAGACAGTGAGAGTGTCCACGTTGATGATGACACAAACAACACTGAGGATAAGGTGCCCCAGGGGACAGTATTGGGCACGCAACTACATGCTACTGAATGGCTGAATGGGAATGACTGCTACACACGTCACCATCCCTGCACTATGCGTAGCGCACACTCATGCACATCATGTCACAGGCCACTACATAGGACATGCGCGCTGTAAGGCATGACACATGAGAGACCAACTCCCATGTCTGGAGCCAGCATCAGTGCCAACTGACATGGAACCCACATGCAGTGAACTTGACAGTTCACAGGCAAGGTCCCACAACCTGTTACCCACCACCACCACCCATGATGCTACAGTCATTGTTCTCGTGGACAAAGCGCCAGCCTACATTACCTTGTGAAGGAGTGACTACACACAGACCAGGGAACACATTGCAAGGAGGGGAAGGGTGGCAGGGGCGCAGCGCTACACTTGGGCAAACTGGATGGGCACAGCACCTTTAAACCCTGCCAGTGAATTAATGCCACTGTGCCCTTACAAATGCCGGTGACACACAACAAACGCACATGTACCTACCCCCTTCCGCCTGCTGCATCGCCTGTAAGCGCCTCTCCAGGTCTGGAAAGACCACCGGCAGCACACGCCTGTGGAGGTGGGTCAGACGGCGGCGGCCGCGGTTCTTGTGGCTCTCAGGTGAGTCCCCCAGCAGGAGCCGTGCAATCCTCCGCGTCCAGCACCGGATATCCTGCCAGCGTTTCCTCACCTGGGACAGGCTCCGCCTCCGACCATCCACACGCCTCACGGCACTGACGGCGGTCAGCCAGATCTGCTCCTTGGCAGAGGCGCCTACCTGTGAGGAAGTACAAGTGACACCACATCAATACACCAGCCACATGTCACAGAGAGACATATGTGAACATAATAGCTGGTTACTACATGGCATGTAATGCAGCCAACGCATTGCACCTCTGTCATAGGGACATCATCCTCTGGTGAGGGAAAAGGCAGTACGTGCCATAGTGGGTACTCAGGTGGAATGATGGCAATGTCACAATCAATGATCAAGGCTCACACTGTGCATCACACCCACCCCTCCTGTCTCAGGGCACTGCTGGGAGGACTCCACACCCACCCCTCCTGTCTCAGGGCACTGCTGTTAGTGATGGGTCCCCACCCCTCCTGTCTCAGGGCACTGCTGGGAGGACTCCACACCCACCCCTCCTGTCTCAGGGCACTGCTGGAAGGACTCCACACCCACCCCTCCTGTCTCAGGGCACTGCTGTGAGTTATAGGCCCCCACCCCTCCTGTCTCAGGGCACTGCTGGGTGGACTCTGCACACACACCTCCTGTCTCAGGGCACTGCTGGGAGGACTCTGCACACACCCCTCCTGTCTCAGGGCACTGCTGGGAGACATCAGGCACCCCCCCCCTGGTACCCCCCCGACAGTACATGGCATGTGTGTCACACCGGGTCACAATGCCTGAAGACACAGTCACAACATAGGGACAGTCTGTGGCAGTGGCCTATGCACTCACCTGATACCCTGGTCGCCCATACAGCATGGGGTACTGTGGGAGGATCACATCCAGCAGAGCCATGTTCTCCTCCAGGGTGAATGGCTGTGTCCTCTCCACAGCCCTTGACATGGTTCCAGGGAATCAGTAGCAGCAGCTTGGTCGACAAATGCAAAGATGTGCAGGCAAGTAATCCCTCATGGGACCTGGCTGCCTTATATGTGGCCTTCTGCCCAGTCTCATGCACAGGAGTACAGAGTGATTGGTCACTCACATTTGCATCCTATGTTTCCACCAATCCCTTCAAACCTAGCAGTCTGTGGGTTCTCTATCGGTTTCATTCTCCTGCATGATGTCAGCCCCACAAACACATTGCAACAAAGTAGAAGAATTCCAACTGACTTCTGCTGTGCACCTTCCAGAACAAAATCGAAATTTGAACCTGGTCGCCATGACAACCAGCATGCATGTAGGCCTTAATACTTGTCCCCTATGTAATTAGGAGAATCACACACAGGTACGGTGCGTTTCCGGGCCCTAGGGCACCCCAAATGCATGGCAACGGCCCGTACATGCATGCCTACGTTCAAAATCACTATGGGTCTGCACGCGTATGCGTACACGTAGTGGTACGGACCGTACACACGCATGTACGCTCACTATCACTATGGGTCTGCACGCGTATGCGTACACGTAGTGGTACGGACCGTACAAATGCCTGTACGCTCACTATCACTATGGTTCTGCACGCGTATGCGTACTCGTTGTGGTACGGACCGTACAAATGCCTGTACGCTCACTATCACTATGGGTCTGTGTACCCGTAGTGATAGTGAGCGTACATGCGAGTGTACGGTCCGTACCACTACGTGTACGCATACGCGTGCAGACCCATAGTGATAGTGAGCGTAGATGCGAGTGTACGGTCCGTACCACTACGTGTACGCATACGCGTGGAGAACCATAGTGATAGTGAGCGTAGATGCGAGTGTACGGTCCGTACCACAACGAGTACGCATACGCGTGCAGACCCATAGTGAGAGGGCCGTACACTCGCATGTACGCTCACTATCACTATGGTTCTGCACGCGTATGCGTACTCGTTGTGGTACGGACCGTACAAATGCCTGTACGCTCACTATCACTATGGTTCTGCACGCGTATGCGTACTCGTTGTGGTACGGACCGTACAAATGCCTGTACGCTCACTATCACTATGGGTCTGCACGCGTATGCGTACTCGTTGTGGTACGGACCGTACAAATGCCTGTACGCTTACTATCACTATGGGTCTGTGTACCCGTAGTGATAGTGAGCGTACATGCGAGTGTACGGTCCGTACCACTACGTGTACGCATACGCGTGCAGAACCATAGTGATAGTGAGCGTACAGGCATTTGTACGGTCCGTACCACAACGAGTACGCATACGCGTGCAGACCCATAGTGAGAGGGCCGTACACTCGCATGTACGCTCACTATCACTATGGGTCTGCACGCGTATGCGTACTCGTTGTGGTACGGACCGTACAAATGCCTGTACGCTCGCCATCACGATGGGTACACATACGGCAGCACTCCCACAGTGATTGGGGAACATACACAGGCCCTCTTAGCAGCAGTACGCCGGTTTGTACACATCACTGTGGTGATAGTCGACACACAGGTAGGAATAGGGCGGACATACTTGTCCATGGATGGACATACTTGTCCAGGAATGGACATCAAGGCATCGTCTGTGCATTACTACATGTGTGGGGCACAGGTGTGACAGGCTGTGATGTGGAACATGCCTCCTGAGTGGAGGAGGCACCAGATGTATGATGAGATGTGTACAGGTGTACTGTGTGAGGGTGCAATGTGTGCCAGGCATGCCCTTGACTCCTTTGACATGTGTGCATGTCGTACTGCGCACTTGGGGTGAGCGTCACTGGCATGGCACGGACACCAACACACGGAAGTGTCCCATGATGGCCGGTACAGGGGTCATGAAACCTGACTTGTCACTACCCACAGTGCACAATGTGACTATGTCATTTATGTGTCCGGGATTTACATCAGGTTGATGTTGTAGCACCCTCAAAAGCTGCAGCCGTTGCAGCAACCAACATGTGTCTGTGTGTAGATTATCATTGCACACTGTTCCGCACACCATGCCACATGTGGTATCTGATGTGAGGTGCACATGTATGCATGGGACACGGAGTAGCGTGACAAGGCCATGTCAGCATCCTCACAAGGAATGTGTGGTGAGTCATGACATGTGCACCTTCATGGCAAGGTGTGTGGGCAGGCCTAGTGTAATGTCATGTGACCTGTGGCTCCGGTGTTCCGCTACCAGTCTCTACAATCGGCATCCTACTTCTGCTGATGTGTGGGTGTATGTCACTTCTGTCTTGTGTCGGGCTGTTCACTTGCACTGGGACACAGCTATTCCCATGGCGTGGCATGGGGAGGTTCTCAATCACCGTGTGTGGCTGGGTCTTGGAAGGAGTGTCACCTTGCATCCATACGTGTCCTGGGCATGTAGCACATGCCTGACTCCCTATGTGGCATGTGTGTATTGGCAGATTTACATGTGCTCAGTAGACATGCGTTGTTCTCGTAGTGCACTCACTCTTCCTTGTCACTTCCAAATTACTGCAGAGCGCCTCCTGTTGCCCGAAGAATTCCAGACTTGGCCACCATGCAGGAGAATGACAGGATCCGGCTCTACCGCTTCACCCAACCGTTGATTCTGGAGCTGACGGCGAGACTGGCACCACACCTGCAACCGCAGCACAGGTATCCTACGGCACTGACACCCCAGCTGAAGGTAATGGCTGCCCTACATTTCCTTGCCACGGGTACCTTCCAATATACCATAGCTCATGTTGGTGGCATGTCCCAGAGCATGTTCAGCGGTGTGCTGCATGATTTCTTGGAGGCCATGTTGATTCACCTGGATGACTTCATCAAGTTCCCAACCCCTGAACAGATGACTGAGGTCAAACGTGGTTTCTATGCCCTGGGAGGGATGCCCCATGTCATTGGGTCCATAGATGGGACACATGTAGGTTTGGTACCACCACACGCACGGGAGGTGGCGTACCGCAATCGGAAGCACTACCACTCCATCAATGCCCTTGTGGTGTGTCTGTCCAACATGGTGATTTCACATGTCTGTGCTCGTTTTCCAGGATCAGCACACGATGCCTACATCATGAGGCGTAGCGGGATGCCTGATATGATGATGCAGCTGCGCAACGAACGTGCATGTGTTGTTGGTGGGTACAGTCTGTCTGTCCTGTATTCTGTTTGGCCGAGCAGCACTACCGCTTCGCCTGTTCTAACGATATCCATGTGCTTTCCATTTAGGGGACGCTGGCTATCCCAACATGCCTTGGCTGCTGACACCTCTCCGCAACCCCATCACGCCGGCCCAGCTCCGCTACAACACCGCCCATGGCCGGACAAGGCGAGTGATAGAGAGGACGTTTGGCATGCTGAAGAGCCGATTCCGGTGCCTCCACAAGACCGGCGGCGCACTCCCATATGCCCCGGCGAAGGTCTGCAAGATCTTCATGGTCTGCTGCATGCTGCACAACATGGCAGTTGAAAGAGCTGTGCCCCTCATCCTGGATCAAGATGACGAGGACCATCCACCCGTGGAGGACGAAGGGCTTGGCAATGGGGCTAGTGATGTGGAGGATGTGGAGCCGCAAGAGGACATCCGGACTCGGCTCATACGCGACTTCTTTGCTTAGTGGTGAGTACCAGGGTCTGAGTGTGCACGCATTGGTCCCCGTGTGGCATGCGTTGTGATGTGTGTCTCCACCTGCATGTATGGCACGTGGGTCAGAGGTGTGTGTGGGTGTGTCACTGGAGTGATGGTGGCAGTGATGGTAGTATTTCCCCAGACATAATTGTGACCTAGCATGTTGTCATACATACATGTGTCGAGTACATGCACATGCAAGTGGCTGTGCTTCTTGTGGCCGACTTCTTGTGTGTCTCTCTTCCCCAGGTACCTGCGCATGCCGTTTGCTGGTTGCATTGTTGTGGCACTGCTATTCCTCATGGACATGGCATCGTGGGCTGACTCAGCGTTACAGGCACGGACACGTTTGGAAGTCTCCATGGGGTAAGGGATGCATCTGGGGTGTATTGGGTGTGGCAGTTGTTCACGATGTGTGCACACTGCCCCGGTCGGGGTTTGGGTCCTCTGCAGACATGTGGCATCCCCATGGGACACGACATGCAGCTGGGTACACCTGAATAGATGGGCTGCCTGGTTGTCAGTCATCAGTGATGGGATGGTGGATTGTGATGAAGGCATCAATGTGTGTGACACTGCCCTCGGACACATACGGTTAACATTGTCTTGACATGGCGTGGGACTTCCACATCAGCGGATGTATGGTGTATGGCAGGCTCTCCGTGAGCAGCTGTGGGTATTTAGCTATTATCCGACACTTGTGTGCCAGTTCCATGGCTATCACGCATTTGTGCTGCAGAAGGGGGGTGCCAGTGTTGGAGCCACATGTTACTCCACATGATGTGTTCATGTGTACTTCAAGTTGCCTCTGCAATCCCAAACACATGACTATTAAAGGTGTCCCTATGCCTCCAAGGTGCCTCTTCTCAGTCAATGCTGGTGTGTTGGCACGGTGCATCCTGCATGTCTGGCATGGTATTCCCTGATTGTGGCTATGTGTCAATGTGTCGAGTGGCAAGATGCAAGCTGTGTGTGTGTGCTGAGACTGTGTAATGGGCATGATGTCCATGACTGTGTGGGTATTGTGACATGTGCCATCCCCATGCATCCAACGTTGTCCATGACCCCATTCTCTGCATCCACCGGACTCAAGCTTGCAGGACATGGTTCTGCCACCTGTCTACACGTACCTGGGTGCCCCCCAGGACACGGGCCAGGATCCCTGACCTCTGCGCATGACTGTTGCTGTACTCAATGTGTCTGTCAGCACGGTTGTTCGGCCACCCCCTCAGCTGGTTCTGACCATCACGGGTGTGTATGGTGCTCCATGTCTGTCTTGCCTAGAAAACTGTGACCCATGTGTCCTGTGCCAGACTCAGGCCCCAGGGTGTGGATGGTTGAAGTGAACAGATGACTCAGGCATGTTTAGACTGTACAAGACACATGTTAGGTAATAATGCTACCAGCAGGCATCTACTCTTAATAGTGTGATTTATTATTGGGGGGGGGGGGCCAAGTGAGGGCCTTTCCGGGATTAGGGAATCCAAAGTTCAGTAGGGGAGTTGGTGTCCTTGCCATTGGAAATCCTCAGAGTCCATGCCACAGTCTTTGTCAACATTGGTCAGCCAGTGACCAGCAGGGCCATGTGGCAGAGAATGTCTCTTGATGCTGTGATGCTGTTGCTCCAGTGGGCCAGGTGCCAGGCCAGGTGTCCTGGGAGATGGTGATGTAGCAGCCACCCTCACGGTCCTTTCCGTGGACGACCCGGCTTCCTGCGGGGAACCTCAGCAGCAGGCCGTGACGACGTCTGGGATGCTCCGTCGGATGTTTCCTCCTCCTCCTCATGATCCCTCCCTGTGGGTGGTGATGTTCTCCGCCTTCTGGCACAGGGAGGGTCGGCCATGGTGTCGGCCATCCGACGGAGTTCAGCGTGAATCCCCTGGGACGCCGTCACTTGCTCAGCCTGTCTGTCCTCCATCCTCCGTTGGTGTAGCTGTAGACAGGCTATTAGCTCCGCATGTTGCTGGGCCTGCTGGACCTTGATCCCCTCGAGGACGGACACAACCTGGGCCATGCCCGTGGTGTCCTGCCGGTATGAGTCCAGGATGTTACGGACATGGGAAAATACCGGATCCCCAGCCAACTGGTCAGGCTCGCGCCTCCGCCGCTCTCCACTCCCACCACCCCTGCCCACTTGCGTCTGGCCTGCACTTGTGGGCACATGGGGTCTCCGGGACCCCTGAGGGGTGGCATTGGCGTTGTCGCCTGCCTCCTCCTGGGTGCCCGGGACACCGTGTCCCTCCTGGCGAGCCTGGCTGCATTGTGGTGTTGGGGCAGGGATCCTGGGTGTCTCCTGGGATGTGGCAGGAGTGGGGGTGGTGGTTGGCACGGTTGTACCTGACGCAGGTGCTGCAGGTGGTTGGACACCAGAGGGGCCAGGTCGGTCGGGGTCGTCCGCAGAGTGGTGAGAGTGGTCG
The DNA here is from genome assembly GCF_964204655.1 of Triturus cristatus. Taxonomy (NCBI): domain Eukaryota; kingdom Metazoa; phylum Chordata; class Amphibia; order Caudata; family Salamandridae; genus Triturus; species Triturus cristatus. Next base: position 833,010,596 of record NC_140587.1, read on the forward strand.
CTGCCGGTGGGATCGGTCTCCTGCAGATCCGGGTCCTGTGAGTGTTCCCCCCCAGTGTTGGGGGGTGCAGCACGACGTTGACCTGTGTGTGAGAGAGACAATGTTACTTTTGATCCATGCAACATCCATGTTGCATCCGTTACAAAGTTGGCACATTTCCTCTTGGAATTAGGATCTGTCTTGCATTCCACTCACAGTGCACTTGTGCATGTGTGTGTCCCTTGGGCACCAATTTGGCCCCTTTAACTATGTGTGGCACAGTCTTACTTGCTGCGTCAAGTGTGACTGCAGTCAGCAGTGGAGTGTGCATGTGTGCCGAGCTATGCGTTTGCGCCTTCCTTGTAGCACTGTACATGTGCACATGGAGTGGATCCACACACTCATATGATGCAGGTGGCTGTCCTTGTGCTCGTGTACAGGTTGTAACATGGCCCTGCGTTTTGCCATGATGAAGAGGGGGGGTTCTGGCACTGGGCACCCTTGTCTACATGCACGCAGTCCACCTGCTGACGAGCAGACATTCCCACACACCAAAGGACTGATTTGCTCTCCCTGTGTCTCCCTCCTTCTCTGTCCCCCTCTCCCTCCCTCTCTGTCCCCCTCTCCCTCCCTCTGTGTCCCCCTCTCCCTCCCTCTGTGTCCCCCTCTCCCTCCCTCTGTGTCCCCCTCTCCCTCCCTCTGTGTGTCAGCCTCCTCCCTCTGTCCATCTTCCTGTGTCTCCCTCCCTCTGTGTCCCCCTCTCCCTCCCTCTGTGTGTCAGCCTCCTCCCTCTGTCCATCTTCCTGTGTCTCCCTCCCTCTCTGTCCCCCTCTCCCTCCCTCTCTGTCCCCCTCTCCCTCCCTCTCTGTCCCCCTCTCCCTCCCTCTGTGTGTCAGCCTCCTCCCTCTGTCCATCTTCCTGTGTCCCCCTCCCTCTCTGTCCCCCTCTCCCTCCCTCTCTGTCCCCCTCTCCCTCCCTCTGTGTGTCAGCCTCCTCCCTCTGTCCATCTTCCTGTGTCTCCCTCCCTCTCAGTCCCCCTCTCCCTCCCTCTGTGTCCCCCTCTCCCTCCCTCTGTGTCCCCCTCTCCCTCCCTCTGTGTCCCCCTCTCCCTCCCTCTGTGTGTCAGCCTCCTCCCTCTGTCCATCTTCCTGTGTCTCCCTCCCTCTCAGTCCCCCTCTCCCTCCCTCTGTGTCCCCCTCTCCCTCCCTCTGTGTCCCCCTCTCCCTCCCTCTGTGTCCCCCTCTCCCTCCCTCTGTGTGTCAGCCTCCTCCCTCTGTCCATCTTCCTGTGTCTCCCTCCCTCTGTGTCCCCCTCTCCCTCCCTCTGTGTGTCAGCCTCCTCCCTCTGTCCATCTTCCTGTGTCTCCCTCCCTCTCAGTCCCCCTCTCCCTCCCTCTGTGTCCCCCTCTCCCTCCCTCTGTGTGTCAGCCTCCTCCCTCTGTCCATCTTCCTGTGTCTCCCTCCCTCTCAGTCCCCCTCTCCCTCCCTCTGTGTCCCCCTCTCCCTCCCTCCGTGTGTCACCCTCTGTCACCTTGGCCCAGCTTCCTGGGCACACACTGTTAGCAGATCTTTGAGTGGCCCTTGGCCTGTTGATGTGAGTTTGTTTCTGATCTCCAGGCACCCATTTTGTCTGCTGTGTGTCTGTGCGCTGCTGCTGTGGTGGTGTGTGCTGCCACTCTTTCACACTGTTGGCTGTTCATTAGCTGCTGGCATGTGCAAAACAGTGCCTTCACCCCCATGTGTTGATGCAAGGCATCCGCCATTTGCTGGCAAGTCATTCCTGTGTTGGGACACAGTGTTTGTCTGGCTGTGACCTAGGCCATATGGGCAGAGGGCATTGTTGTCTGCTTTGGAGTCGCACTATGTGATTCTTGGTGCCCACACTCCCGCCATCCGGGTTACCGTGTCATGTGTTGTTGTCTTCTGTGGCCTGTGACTTGACATTGTCCAGCTGGGTGCATGGGGCATGGTGGCAGCAGTGGCATGTGCCTGCTCATGGAGTGTGGTTGAGTAATGCGATGGCTTGTGGTGGTTGCGTGCCTGTTAGTAATTTTGTTTGTGGTTGCAGTTCCCCCCATGTGAGGTGCGTTGTTTGTGTACTCACCCGGGTCTCGGAGTCCTTCTACTCCTTCAACTGCCTCCACCGGCAGTATGGCCATCACCCTCTCCTCCCAGGGATGGTACTGTACGGGTCTGCGGGAGGGCCCTCCTCCGGTGGCGTTGGCCTGGTCGTGTTCCTCCTGTCTCTTGGCTCTGACCCTCCTCCGCAGATCGTACCACCTGTTCTGGCAATCCTGCTTGGTCCTCCTGGTGTCCGCAACAGCATTCACAGCATCGACGATGGTCTGCCACATGGCTGTTTTGGCTGCCTGGCTGGTGCTTCTGACCAATGTTCCAAAGATCTGTGGCTCGACTCTGAGGATTTGATCAACAAGGACCTCCAACTCTCGGTGACTGAACTTTGGATTCTTGGTAGTGGGCATGGTGAGGGGTGTGGGTGGGGATGGTGTGGGTGTGGGGGGTGTGTGGATGTTGGGGGGGGTGTGGATGGTTGTGTGTGTGTGTGAATGTGATGAGAGGGTGTTTGTGAGGGTGGTCGTGTGAAGGTGTGCAAGTGTAAGATGTGGTGTCGCTTGTAGTCTGGTTCTGTGGTGTCTGGCAGCAGTGGGTCTGTTGCAAAGGCTCATGGTTTGTGTGTGTGGGCCCTTTTTATTGGTCCATGGGTGGGTGTGGCAGTGTTTGAATTTTGGGTGGGTGTGTTATAAGGAGTGGTGGTGTATTGGGCCTCTGTTTGTTTTTGACAGTTGCAGGTCAGTGATTGTGTTATTTTAGTGGTTGTTGGCCATGTTTAGTGGCTGTGTGCCTTTCGAATGGTGTATTGTTGAGTTGTTTTGTTTTGTCCTTGTTGTGTACGTGCGTTTTGAGCGTGTGTACGGTGTGTACATGGGCCATTTGGTTGTACGATTTGGTCCTTGTGTGTGGCTTTGTACGACTCGTACATGCGGTTGTGATGTTGGGGCATGGGGTGCGCTCCGTACTTAGGAGGTTGTGTTGGGGGTGCGCCAGGAACGTACTGGGGTGGGGGTACGACTGGAACGTACTGGGGTGTACATAGACGGTGGTACGACACGTACAGGGGTGGGGGGGTGTACATAGACGGTGGTACGACACGTACTGGGGTGGGGGTACGACTGGAACGTACTGGGGAGTACATGGACGGTGGTACGACACGTACAGGGGTGGGGGGGTGTACATTGACGGTGGTACGACACGTACAGGGGTGGGGGGGTGTACATAGACGGTGGTACGACACGTACAGGGGTGGGGGGGTTTACATTGACGGTGGTACGACACGTACAGGGGTGGGGGGGTGTACATTGACGGTGGTACGACACGTACAGGGGTGGGGGGGTGTACATTGACGGTGGTACGACACGTACTGGGGTGGGGGTACGACTGGAACGTACTGGGGTGTACATGGACGGTGGTACGACACGTACAGGGGTGGGGGGGTGTACATTGACGGTGGTACGACACGTACAGGGGTGGGGGGGTGTACATTGACGGTGGTACGACACGTACAGGGGTGGGGGGGTGTACATTGACGGTGGTACGACACGTACTGGGGTGGGGGTACGACTGGAACGTACTGGGGTGTACATGGACGGTGGTACGACACGTACAGGGGTGGGGGGTGTACATTGACGGTGGTACGACACGTACAGGGGTGGGGGGGTGTACATTGACGGTGGTACGACACGTACTGGGGTGGGGGTACGACTGGAACGTACTGGGGTGTACATGGACGGTGGTACGACACGTTCAGGGGTGGGGGGGTTTACATTGACGGTGGTACGACACGTACTGGGGTGGGGGTACGACTGGAACGTACTGGGGTGTACATAGACGGTGGTACGACACGTACAGGGGTGGGGGGGTTTACATTGACGGTGGTACGACACGTACTGGGGTGGGGGTACGACTGGAACTTACTGGGGTGTACATAGACGGGTGGGGGTATACATATACGGGGGGTACGTGTCGGACGTACGGGGGCTGGGGGGAGTGTTGGGCGCGTATGCGGGCACATGTCTCCATGGTTGCTATTGGTGTTCGGTGCGGATGGTGTTTTTTCCATACGGTTGTAGGCTCGGACGCACGGGATGGATCGTGATTCCTCGGTCGGACTTGGATTTTTACGTTTGTAAGGTAAATCGTCCGAGGACGTGTCGGACACATTTTCCGACCCGAGGACGTGTGGGGAATGATTCCCGGTGCGGGTCGTATGGACTTTTTACCATGCGAATCGTGATTGCCAGTTCGTACGGCATTTGTACGATTCGTACGGTAAAAAGACCCGATACGAGTCGCACGGGGGAATTTTTTACCGGATCGTGATCGGCACCAGTGTGTAACACACTGTTAGCGATTCCCAATGGGGTCGCAAATAGAGAGGCTCATGAATATTAATGAGCCTCTCGCAATTTGCGACCCCATTGGGAATGGCAGGCCCTCCCAGGTATGGTGGCCTGCTGGGCTCAGCAGACCACCATGTCTGGAACTGCTTTTAAATAAAGCAGTTTTTTTTTCAAATGCAGCCCGTTTTCCTTAAAGGAAAACGGGATGCATTTTTTAAGGGCAGGCAGTGGTCCCTGGGATCACTGCCTACCCTTAAAAAATATTTTCCTCTGCGTTTGCAAAGCGGAAGGGGTCCCCTGGGGACCTCTTCCCTTTTGCGACCCCATTACCATCCTCTTGAAGAGGGTGGTAATTTGCGATTATTTTGCACCCGCAGTTGCAGACACAAAACATCTGTACATAGGGTTGCGCACCCTATTAGGAAGGGAACGCCCCTACCTACTAGAGAGTCGCAGAACCCTGTTTTGCGAGTAGTCGCCAAAAATTGCAACTCGCAAAATAGGGTTTGTACATACCCCCATGCCATTTTTGCATGGGCAAACGGGTTCGCAAACCCATTTGCGCATGCAAAAATGGTCGTACATCTGGCCCCAAAAACACTAACGCTGCCGCATAGCAACACTCTACTGGATTGCCAACAGAAAGCCAAAAAACGAAAGCTGGAGGAATATTCACGCCTACATTAAAAGTAAATAAAGCGTTTAAATGAATATAATGGAAATTGATTTATTTAAAAAAAAAAACTTCAAGTACAAATAACTTACAAATATTTTTTGTACGTCTACCAAACTTTAGCTTCTATGTAAAAGTAAAGCACAATCTAAAATCTACAGAACCACCAATAAAATTTAACAATCTAACACCCGGTGAAAGGTATACAAAAATATTTAAAACAAACTACTTCTAAACATCAGCTTCAACCTAAAAACAAATTTGTATACCACTTTACAAGGAACTTACAGGTAAATATGGCAATCAGGTGTACACCAATGTCACCATGTTTAGGGGAGAAACATGTGTACTTTAGCACTGGTTAGCAGTGATAAAGTGCTCAGAGTCATAATCCCACCAAAAAGATACAGCACAAAATGGAGGTAAGCAGGCAAAAAGGTGGTGGAAGAACACTCTAAGGATGATAGGTCTAACAGGTGCCAAGGTTCTGTTCAGACGCTTTTAGGAGTTTATTTGAAAAGCATTGCATTTCATAGGAAATTAGACCAGTCACACAGTGAAACCTGTCAGAATCTAAGATCACTTTGCATAGTAGCCTAAGCATACTTGGACATTTTCATTAATGCCACTGGTATCACACCTTGCAGGTTTACTTAATGCATCAGTTGCCATACAGTTCTACAGCCTTCTGCAGAGTTGGAACTATAAGGATTTTGCAGATTCCATAATAGCCCTGTAAGAAAGTCGATTGGCAGGCTCCGCTATTTCTCAGCTTTAAGAATATGTGTATATTTATCCTTTACACTTGGGTACTGGATCACAGCTGTTTGGAGTCATTGTAATTTTCTATACTGCATGGCATTTACTTTGAATTGTGGAACTAGTTATCCAACTCCTCAATTTCATAACTAACCTAACTGCAACAGGAAGGGTTTTGTACGTTTCCATAACTCTCTAGTTAACGCATTTTGCAATGTTCTCGAATGGCATCACTTTGTTTTTTTTCATAATTATCCATTTAGTTTATATTACAAGCTTCCACCATGATAAGTGCACTTTATTCATCAATTCCATGCTGGGTGAAGGGACTTTAATGGGGAACAGACTCTCAGTGTTGTTCACGAATTCTTATTCGGACCTTGAACTTCATTGCCAGTACGCTCTTGAAATGAGAAGAAGTTAAGGCTGGCAGGATAATGACAATGTGGGAGATACAATATCAGGAAGACTGGATGAGAAGATAAAATCTCCCTCAATCATTTTCTGCGTCATCCTCTCCCCAGATGCTTTGCAGGCACTTCATGCCTCATGCTTTTTGTGCTTATGAGGACTTTAGAACAAAGCTTGCAGGACCATTTAGGAGAAGAAAACCCACAATTAAAGGGGATCCAGCCTCAGTGCCTCAGATCCTGAAATCCTGGAAAACTTTTATTCTGTTAGACAATTTCCTGAGGACAAGGTGTTGGGGGCGGGCAACCATGCGGGACACAGAAAAACACAGAAATGTTTCCTAACCCTGCCCTCAAAAGCAAGCAAATGCTTGACCACATTAGCACTTACATGAAGTACCATTGTCATTGATTCATCGTGGAAGCAACATTTTAGGGTGTCATAAACAACATGTTGCTCACAAAATACACATTGAGGACCACTGGCTTAAGATCTGCCTAATAACCCTTTTAATGACGGCTGTGAATGAGATAACACCCTGACTGGTGTGTAGACCCTGGCAGATCTCAATGCATTCTTCACCACATAACCATAATACAGATGAAGATCCTGGCTATTGCACTCAACCCAGATGGCAACAGTGTCTTTGGAGAGTCTGTGAAAAAATGCAGATCCACAGATAATGAAACTGCGTTCTTCTATCTTTGTAGGCCACATGCACACATAAAGTAGATTACATGTGTATAATAGTTCAACCAGTCATTACGTCGACTCCCACCCACATTACAGTGACTACCCCAGATGACAAGGCTGATGATAATGTAGATGCAATAAGGCACATGTCTGAACATGTTCGGCCATTCTGCATGCAATGCAGTGTACAGAACTTACCATAGCATGGTGCCTTCAGTGGGAGACATAGCATTGTGACATTTTGCATTGGGCTTTTCAAGAATCATTATAGCAGTTAATCCTGACAAAATTTCAGTGGTCATCTTCTTTAATTTAAGCACTTAGCACACATCAATTTTCAGTTAGGTAATCCCCAACACTATGACTTTTTGCTTTCTTTGAAACTTTTCAGAGGGGTTTAATCTTGATAAGTGGTGCTGACAATGACTGATTCTTGTGGGTATGTAGTGCTAATCATAGGTAATGTATTTCAGAGTTCCTGATGTACATGACACTTTATGTCTAGATCTCTTCAAGTACTCTTAGTCTTATCTGCATATTTGAATGTAAATATTTTTTCAAACCGTTTATATGTGCCCAGGAGAGTGCAGGAATGCTATCTATGAGCAGTGCATACAGGTTAGACTCCACCCCTTGACTTGCTTGTGCAAATGTTGTCTTATCTCTTGGAGCTGCGTCTTTCACTAGAGGGTTCAGAACTCAGCTGCACTGCACACATATGAAAGTCTCTCAATTTCTACTAGTAATATTGTAACCTTATTTTTTCTTATTATTAAACAGGCAGGGGAAAACTGGGGTGAAGCTACCTTTGCATTGTAAAGGCATATGTGGGTCAAGAAAGGTTGTAATGCTCTTCTTGACAGCCATTGAGTCCTACATTAGAAACTTTGGATGAGATTATGATGCCGATCGGATGAGTGTCTGACCAGCATCGTTGCTGTAGAGGGACCGGCCAACAGGTAGTTGGCAGTATCGACCGCTAAATTAGGATCCAACCACCGTGAAATTGGTCAGTCAGAAACATGCCTCTTTCCATTGAGGCTTGTCCTGTGGCCTGGAAAAGGGCCCCAGCACAAGCCCCAATGCCAAAAGACCTATTTTTAAACATCCCTGCACCCTGTGGCAGGCACCATGCTGTTCCTGCCAGATGATGCAGGGATGTTTAGGGGGGCACCAAAAGGGCCCCCCAGGGCTCATAGCAGTGGGCCACAGGAAACGGGGCCTTGCTAGTGGCCCCAAAAAAGCCTTCCCACAAGCCTTTTCATGTCAGAAGAACTGACATGAAAAGGTGTCAGAAAGGTGGATCATAATCCTCATGGCAGTGCCTGAGAAGGCACAGCCTCCATTGTGGGAAATGCGATCCGACCGACCACCCGGTGGGCTCCTTGAACCAGTTGTAAGCTGTTGGTCGGTCCCTGGAGCAATGTGTTCCAACCGACCACATCATAATGTGGTTGTCTGACCACAGACATAGATGCCTTAAGTGAGCCGTTGTACAGTACAAGAATTCATGATGGGTCAACATCATCTCCGCTTTGCTTGCTGCAAAAGCCTTACTGGAACACTACTATTTAGTACCTGCATAAATACTACTTCAAGTTTCTTATTCGGGTGAATTTGGAAAATGTAATGAACCCTCAGCAAGATATTAATTTTAACTAAGTTAATTAAATCTATACTTAAAATATGAAGGAGGACTCACCTATGTAGATTGTTCTTTATACTTTAGCAGTGGAGGGAATTTACCTATCCACACGTTCACTATGAGTATGATAGTTTTGATTAACTGGTATTTAATAAGTGAGCTAGACCACCTAAATGTGAACTTGTTTTCCAAATTTTGCACCACAGTTGAGTGAAGAATGAGGTTCAAATCCTCAGACATTCCCATATTATTTTAATAATAATGTTATTTCCTCAAATGCCTGTAGTTCCTGAGTGAGCTCAAGTAGTGAAGTTTCAGGGTCCCCAAAGGGCGAGGAGAATGTAATCACCATAGAAGATGCTTCTGAACCAAAGGATAGACCAGATATCAACCTGGAGTGTCATGTATATAAAGTGAATGGCTCTATATTAATTTTGAATAATAAAGGGGAAAGTGTAAATCACTGATGTAAAAGATCAGGGGAAGCAACCGCTATATGTTATTTTTGGAGTGCAAGATAATAAATTGCCGTACCCATTGAAATGTACCATAGACTTAAGCTCATTGAACTCATGATCAAAGATGGAAATATCGAGCCACCAGTCAAAGCTTTTTCAACATCGAGGAAAACCAGAATTGCTGTTTTGTCTTTTTTATGGGCATTTGCAACCAGGTGAACTGACGTTTTTTATTGTTATGCGCCTGTCTGGTGGCAGTATAGCCTGTCTGATCAGTAGAGATCATGCTCAGTAGAATCTCCTTAAGTCTGAGGACAAGAACTTTGCAGTGAAGTGTGGTTTTCAAATTTAGAAGGGCTATCGGTCTAATAAGGAAAAAAGTTTAGAATTCTGTCTCAGTTTTTGAATGACCAAGATTACTACTTCCCGCATAGTGGGGTAACTCCACCTTGTTTTGGTAATCACTTTAAAAGTCAATTTTGTAATTAATGGGTTTACAAGGTCATTGCTCATTAGGATATAAACCATCTGATAATAAGATTGATGAACATGTGATAAGTATGTGTAATCTATAGTATATATGTGTAGTTCTCGCAATCCCATGTCTGGCAGTGTTTTCAAAATTTTCCTAGAGAAAGCACCTAACTCCCTCCCCATATTGGACGTGTCACTCTGCTGTCCCACACCAATTCAAAACATGCTGTTCGAATAAGTCACCTATGGCAAATTCAGCAAGACCTGCTAAGAAACAAGAAAGACATGTCTCACATGCTGAGATTGGGGAATATAAATTAGCTATGGGAAGGTGGTGGGGACAGCAATGACACCACACAATATCCAAACATACCCTCCTTTCTAGCTTTGATGTCTGTTGCCAACAAAGGGACTCTGTCTCAAAAAGATGGCGACCCTTTTGAGTTTCATAGTAGTGGATGAGTAGTGGCTGATGAATAGTAGCTTAAAAGAAACCATATGTGTTATACCTTCGTTGAGCACTTCTGCACAATTGAGTCTCCCTCACACACCAATGTTGGGTCAATAATCACTTCTTGCCGTCCAGATTACCCATCTTTTCCCTGGAGCAAATGGCACTTGACGCTACATGCGATTATCTTCACCATTGTTATTGGAGATAGTTTAATATCTTGTGTGAGAATTGTCCTGGGCAGAATGGAAAACTTGTGAGTGTGTATTTCAATAATCATCTTGTCATGAAGCTATACTGTTGACCTGGAGTATTGTTTAAACCCCGCATCCACCTACCCTAATATCCCAACTGATTTCAAAATTGATCAACCCAAGCAAATATTGTCATGTAATTCGAATGTTCAATCATTGTCTGTATCTTACTGGAAAAAAAATATTTAAAAAAATTGTATCCTCAGTGTATATTAGGCTGAACTGTGAAGAGAGGACCCTAAAAGATGAGTCCTCCCTCCCAGTATACTCAGATGAGATATATGAATGGGGAAACTGCTGTAATACTACTTGGGGGTTCTGAACCTTCCACATCTTATCCCTCCCCACTATCAAACACCACACCAATATGGTCACTTATTAGGCAGATTGCTCACTCTAGAGTGTGAAAAGTATAAAGCAGCATAGTAACCTGTCTGTTATTGCCTAGTAAAAGTCCCCTCTATGCTCCAGTCCTGCATCATTCTCTATTATATTTTCCAATAATGTTTATTCTGATATTCACTTCAACGGGAGAACATGGCGGCTGGCTAGGAAGTCCAGTCGCGAGCCCTGTCTGACGAGGCATAATGATTAACCGAAACTGACCGTTATGATCGCTATATCCAGCAAAATAAAGAAACCGGCATATGAAAGAATGAAAGGAACTTACTGGTTTTGAGAAGGAGCAGTTTTTCCACCGAGTGCTCCATGAGACACATGCAGGGGTCACAGCAGCAGATCCCTTGCCAGTGCGGCCTCAAGGCAGGAAACAGAGGAGAGCAGTACCTGATCCTCCCGGGAGTGCGCACGTACCAAGGAGGTGTGTGGGAGAAGGCAGCTGCGGGTTTGCTAGGGCCAGAGTGAATTACCAAGGCCCCAAGAGTAATTGGTTTACTCGCTCTGTACTGAATCCAGAGGCAGGAAACTACACGGAGAAAGGCAAGAAAGTGAGCACAGGACAGGAAGAGGTGGCGTGTGAAAAATCGGTAAGGGGAAGGGGGAGGTGAAAAAAAGAGAATTTGGAAGCTTTAAACTTCCTTTTCAGACCCCTGGAGAAACTTTCTGTACAGCCTGAAGTGGGTGCCCAAACTAGAGACAAAGAACAAATAAACCCCCGGTAAATCATTTACAAAAAAAGTCAGAATATGGCTTATGTTACTCACTAAGGAGTAGACAGCTCCTTCTAGAGACAAAGGAGAAGGCAGGCTAAACCTCCACAGGAGATGACCTACAGAAAATCCCAGCAGATTTAGTAATAAAAAACAACAGAAGGGTGGGGGAAAAGCAGAAACCTCAGAAATCAAGGGGGGATAAAAATACCACTATACTCTCAAACAAAGCCGCTAAAGCCGCCAAAGCAGACCAAACTAGACAAGGGCCAAACATTAGGGTGACGCCATCCCTCAGATCCTTTTTCAAAATACAGGAAAAACTGCCACCCAAAAGCCTGATCCTTGGGGAAAAGAGGGAAACATCCTTTACCACGCAACCATTACAACGCGGTATGGTTACATCGTGGTTTTAACAACGCAAGTCGTTACACCGACTTGCACTGGAGGGCGCTGTAGGATAAGGAATAGTGTGAATTACTTTCCAACACCTTCCCTACTGTACGTAGACTGGAGTTGGAATAGTAATTCACACTATTCCTATGTCCAGCGCCCTCCAACGCAAGTCGATGTAACGACTTGCGTTGTTAAAACCGCGATGTAACCTACCGCGTTGTAATGGTACGCGTTGTTACATCATACATCCGGGAAAAGAATCAACCTGAAAAGGTTAAAAAAATGCAAACTGAGACGTCTCTCCAGAGATGAAGGAAATCAAACTCATAATCACTTCCAAGTTTTGACAATAATTGAACCAGAGAAGCCAGAGATGAACTCTCAGGTAGCCGGGCAGGAAAGTCTAGAGGCAGGTAATACTCTGCACCAAGATACACCCCAGAGTAGACAAGAACAAGGGAAAATCCCAGAGCAACTTCCACAAACTGAGATGAATAATCTATTGGGGACCCTAATTGGAGAGATGAGAACAAACTTTGCCAAATTGGAAAAAAATCAAGAAAGGGTTCAGGCATCATGTGAAGCTCTTGAATTAAAAGTAAACTCCTTAATTGACCGAGTACTTGTCATGGAGAACATAGCAGAACAAACCAGGAAGGGAATAAAAGTCTACCAAGGAGAAATAGGAATGCTAAAATCAAACGAGAAGGAGCTCAGAGAGAAAATTGAAGTTTTGGAAAATAACGCAAGGAGAAATAACCTGCAAATACTAAATGTTCCGGAGGGGCTGGAAGGACAAGATATAAAGAAGGTTGTGGTAAACCTACTAAAAAAACACATACCTGGGATGGATGAGAAAACGATGGAAGAAGACATCCAGAGAGCGCACAGAGATCCTTTCAGGTTAGGTAAGATGAGGAAAAAGGCTAGAAAAATCTTAGTGAATTTTAAAACATATACCCTGAAACAAAAGATCCTAAGTGACGCTTTAAAAGCAGGCACTTTCACCAAAGGAGACCACAACTTTAAAATCTGATCCGACTTATCAAGACTAATTTGCAAATGGCCAGGTCTAAACTGGGGTGGCATGGTGAGCAAAAGAATGATGGATTTAACCCATATCTCTTGACTGGGGTGAATGTTTTGATTTTTTCTGCATTCCGTCCATCAATTGTGTGTCTTTTGCTTTCTCGCCCTAAGTGCACCAGGTATGCCCAGACGTGGGTCCTGGGCTCACTGTGCCACTGGAATCAAGCTATCCTGGCTGAAGAGGGGTGAAACCCCAAAACCGGTCCTAGGATGCTTGTTTCCGGTTCAGGGAGGACCTGGCTTGGCAGTTTAGGCTGGACTGTTCCCATGAGGCACAGGGTTAAGACTGATTTGCATATGGCCAGGTCTAAACTGGGGTGGCATGGTGAGCAAAAGAATGATGGATTTAACCCAGATCTCTTGACTAGGGTGAATGTTTTGATTTGTTCCGCATTCCGTCCATCAATTGTGTGTCTTTTGCTTTCTCGCCCTAAGTGCACCAGGTATGCCCAGACGTGGGTCCTGGGCTCACTGTGCCACTGGAATCAAGCTATCCTGGCTGAAGAGGGGTGAAACCCCAAAACCGGTCCTAGGATGCTTGTTTCCGGTCCAGGGAGGACCTGGCTTGGCAGTTCAGGCTGGACTGTTCCCATGAAGCACAGGTTTAAGACTGATTTGCATATGGCCAGGTCTAAACTGGGGTGGCATGGTGAGCAAAAGAATGATGGATTTAACCCAGATCTCTTGACTAGGGTGAATGTTTTGATTTGTTCCGCATTCTGTCCATCAATTGTGTGTCTTTTGCTTTCTCGCCCTAAGTGCGCCAGGTATGCTCAGACGTGGGCCCTGGGCTCACTATGCCACTGGAATCAGGCTATCCTGGCTGAAGAGGGGTTAGACCCCGAAACCGGTCCTAGGATGCTTGTTTCCGGTCCAGGGAAGACCTGGCTTGGCATTTCAGGCTGGACTGTTCCCATGAGGCACAGGGTCAAGACTGATTTGCATATGGCGAGGTCTAAACTGGGGTGGCATGGTGAGCAAAAGAATGATAGATTTAACCCAGATCTCTTGACTGGGGGTGAATTTTTTGATTTGTTCTGCATTCCGTCCATCAATTGTGTGTCTTTTACCGACTTATCAAGAGCCACACAAGATAGACAGTGGGAGCTGGGAATTCATGAACTTAGATCACTGGGGTCATCAGTCCAAATGAAATTCCCAGCATCATTAAGGATCATGTGGAGAAACCAGACCTATAATATCAGAGAACCAAGGGAAGTGGTTAATCTCATAGGACAGATCAAGACACAAAAATAGAGGTTCAGACCCAGTGTAAAACTAAAGCCTCGAAATGACAGCGCTCGAAAAGGACAAATTAGTTTTGTCCAAATGACAGCAGTGAGGGTTCTCCAAGGGAGGGAAGGGGAAGAAATTTTGTTAAGAATGCACACTTTTTTTCTTTTTCGTTTGGGTGGGGAGCATCAAGGGAAAAAAACAAAAAAAATGTCCATTGTGCAGAATATGAGTTTAGAGAAGAAATGGACATAACAACAAAGTCCTTGAAAAATTAGGATGAAATGGAAAAACAAAATAAAAAAGTAATGGTCAATAATATTAGTAATAATAGAATCAAGGTAATATTGTGGAATGTAAATGGCCTTAGGGTTAAGAAGAGATGCCAGAAATGTTTTGAATATTTAAAAATAATAAATTGTGATGTAATAATTTTGCATAAAACCCACCTCTTAAAGACAGAGTGGATTGGATGGAAATCATGAAACATCAAAATTGGGTCGATAGTTATGTGTGTACAAATCAAGTTTGTAATATCAAGGGGGTAGTGATTATATTTAAAAAGACATTAAAAGTGATAATTTTAGAAGAGCACACCAACGTAAAGGGAAGATGGGCCATTGCTAAAGTAAAACTAGAGGGATGCTCATACACAATAGTCGGGTATTATGGCCCAAACACAGACAAACGGAACTCACTGCAAGTCTTATACGCCCAGTTAATAGAAGTTTCCAATCGAATTATTCTAGGAGGAGATTTTAATTTGCTACTTGACCCAAAGAAAGACAGGCACCCACCAGGAAGAGTGTTACATCTCCCAAAGATGAGAGAATGGTTGAGTAGATTTAGAGAAGACCTAGGTCTGGTGGATGTGTGGAAAACCAAAGGTAAACAGAGTAACACATTTATATATAAAAACCAAAGATATGGAAACGCTTCAAGAATTGATATTTTCCTGATAGAAAAATCAATAAGTAACAATGTCAATAAGGTAGAACATATACCAGCACACCTATCCGACCACTCATTAGTTTATATAGAGATAAATCAAAGTCCCTCCCAGGGTTCAAAAAGATGGACTTTAAATCGCTCACTTCTCCTAAATGAACAAATTATAGAAAGCCTAAGGATTATCACCATAGAATACTTTGGAAATAATATTGATAATGAAATTTCTATCCAGGTAGTCTGGGTCGCGTACCATGCTGTAATAAGGGGAACCCTTACCGGGTTAACAGCCTCAAGAAATAGGGAGACAAGACAGAATATACAACCGATACAGTTAGAGCCACATATTGGTCGGGTGTCTGTGAAATGCCTAGCACAACACAAAGTCAGGTTAGCAAAAGTGCCTTTTTAAGAAAGCTGCTATCTGTCTCCTCTGGTGTACCCACCCATAGCTGTTTTGCAGAGCTGGGGTTACCATATGTGGAGGATCAGATAAAACTTGACCTTTTGATGCTATGGCTTTCGATTTGGACTAAGACAGTGAAGCCATAATTACTGATTGTTTAAGGCATGACAAAGTTAACAACATCCTGTGACTGACATATTTCAAGGTCTAACTTTGCTCAGTTGGGTGTTGGAATTTCTTAAGTAATACACAGAACATTATTTTATTATCCAAGAAATTTGTCGTAGATAAATTCCTTGCATTACTTATAAGAAGAAAATCTCAGGAGTGTAGCAATCGAAGGATGGTGGCTTGCCAACTATTAACCACAAGGCATGGCATGAAGCATTATTTAAATGTTTTCCAAGTCAACATCATAGGCACTATTTAATTAGGTTCCATTTTACTATTGCCCACTTCCTGGTTTCATAGCCTAGAGATGCATATGGTGAAATAGGTCTTGCACCATGCCCGTGTGATTCAGAGTCCGTACTGTCTACACAACATATTTTCTTGTTTTGCCAACTTTATGAAGTTCCAATGAAATTCTTATTAACCCAGCTTCTCAGACAACTGAACATCTGAAGATGAAGGCCAGCCTTACTCTCTTTACAACTTTTACAGTCTGAATGTATCTGTTTTCCAGTGTATGAGTTTATCACAGCTTCAGTCAGGTTACTAACATGTTGGGCAAGTAATGGTAGGTTGGCGATATGACTCGTGTGAAGTGATTTATTATCTGTGCTTATTACTTCTAATTTTGTTCTGCATTATTGGTATACTTTAGATAAATAAGCTGATAAAATGGCGTAGGGTCTACATCTATAAATCTTTACTCCTGTAAGCGTGCTGCTATGTTTTTCTTTTTTTCTTAATTTCATGCACTAGAAATTATGCGACCCGATTCTAAAAGCATTGACTCTTGCTATATTTTCTTGTTATGGGTTTCTAGTAATGCTCTATTAATTACCGGTAATCTTCATTACTCCTGGTCCTGTTGTCCTCGTCCCATTCATTGACAAAGTGGAGATAACCATCTTCCGACAGAAATAAAGACCAGAGGAATGCTGGAACCCTAATACTGCCCCTCCCACTGGGAGTACATAAGCAGTACTTACCCAGCATCCCTCCTGAACAACCAAGCCCACACAGGAAGGCCGGCCACCCGGGTGATAGGGAGGGGCGTATGAACGGGACGAGGTCAACTAGACCCAGAGTAATGAAGATTACTGGTAAGTAATAGAGCATTACCCCCAGGTCCCTTATGTCCTCGTCCCATTCATTGACAAAGTGGAGAATACCAAAGCAGAAACCGGCCTTCCGAACCCCAAGCTCACCCAGGAAACCACACCAAATGCCGGCACCCAAGGAAGCACAGAAGAGGGAACCGCAGGAAGCAACCGGCCCGCAACTCAGAACAGGATATCCGGGACACCAACAAGGACCTGACCAAGAAAAAAACAGAAGGCCAGAGCCACAACAAAGAGTCAGTCAAAAAGAGAAAACCTGAGACAGAGCAACCAGTCCCAAAACCCAAAGGACACGGCCAAGGGAACCAACTGGAGAGAACAGAACCACCAGGAAGATACACAGGACCCGGCAGCCGCACAGACACCCAGCAAACCCCGGCCGCACGGGAGAAAGCCAAGAAACAAACCATGTCCGAACAGAAAACCCCAGAGGAGCAGGGGCAGAGGAGACCAACCCCACAGACCACCCCTCTGAGAAGCCCCCAAAAAGACCAAGCAAACAGCGGACCAAACAACAGAGAGGCCAGCAAAGACCGGAAACCAACAACAGGGAACTGGACATGTACAGCAAGGGCGGGGCCAGGGCCCACGGCCACAACCCAAAAACCCCCAACCCCAAAGGGAGGGAAAAAAAGAAAACAAGGCAGGGTGCAAGCCCAGGGCAACCGGGAATCCCCGGTAGACCCCAAACCAGGAACCAACCAGGCACGAACTCACTGAACCACAGGGGGCAGACAAGAACAGGCGCCAACAGGATAGACGAGAGGAACCAAAGCCAGAAGGCAAAGGACCACACAGGCCCCCAACCACCAGGCCCATCACGCAGCAGCGAAAAAGGCCGAAGGCGCACAGCACCCGGACCAGAACCCCACCAGGCACGAACCCAGCCAACGCCGGAGAGGAGACAAGAAACAGCCAAAACCAGGGCAACAAACGCAAAGGAACCAGGAAGCCAGGAACGGGCCCAAGCAACCCTCCAAAGCAGGAGGACCCCAAAGCTCAACCAGCCTCCAGAAGGAGCCCAACCAAAGAACGGACCAAAGCAATGGCAGAGAGGTGACAGAGACCCCCAAGTTGAAAAAACAAACAGAGGCAACAGCCAAGCAGAAACGGGAGGCAGCAGGGAAGCCAGAGGCACAAGCAGCACCAGACCCCAGACAACCAGCAGCCAGGAGAACACACCCCAGAATGGGAAGACAACACTACCCGACCCCACCCCAACAGGGGAGGAGAGAGGGGAGGAGGGGTCATGCCCAAAACGCACCCCACACAGGAGGCAGAACATGGGGGAGTCCACAGGGAAGACAGAAGCGAGCCAGGACCCCAACAACAGGAATGTGACCAGGGATATCCGACCAACAAACCCCAGAGCCAGCACAGAAGCCCAGGACATCCAGCCAAAATCCAAGAGGCACAGCCGGAGGCCAAACCGAACCAGACCCCAGCCGGCAGACCAGGAGGAACCAGAGGCAACCCAAGAGAAGGACGCCAACCCAAATGGAAAGCGAAGTACACAAACTCAGAACCACCAATGCCACCAATGAGCGCCGAAGGACAAGGCCGAGGCAACACACCAAGGAGAGCCAACGGCAGCCAGAAAGGACCACAGAACAGCAGGGCCCCACACAAGCCCAAACGAAGCCAAACGCAGTTTAGGGGCAAACAGAGCAGAAACGCCACCAGCCACAAGGAGGGCCAAACGAGGGAGCAGCGCCGAGGCAATGGAAGAAACCAGAGCCCAACACCAGCCCAACCAACCAAACCCGGGAAGAAACAGCGGGCAGGAAGAGGCCCAGGAGGGCACACCAGGGCATGGCAGAACACCGATACGCCAAGCCAGGACACACAGAGAGCGCCCAGGCAAGGACACAGGGCCAAAGAAGGCACTCAAAGAGGAAAGAAGGAGTGGGAAACAAGCACAAGGCAAACAACCCCACCGGATCCCCAGGCGGACCCCCAACAGGGAGAACAACCGAGGCACGAAACCCAGACCCCCAGGGACCTCCGGAAAAAGGGAGCAAACCAAGCAAACTGCCACATGGAACGCACCGGGGGAACCAGTTCAAGAAACAACCCCATCCCCCCAGCCCCAGGCGCAGCATCAGACCACATGCCAGGGAAGGAGGAGCAAACACCCAGGGAGAAGGCACCCCGGGGAAAGAAAAAGACCAACCCACAGCCATCAGACAGGCCAAAAGGGGGCCGGGGCACCAAGACCCCCAACGGACAACCAGAGGCAGCCACTCAGGCAGACCACCCAACAACCGGAAGGAACACCAGACAGCGGGAACGAGCCCCAAGAAACAGGGACCGGACACCAGCACCAGCCATGAAACAAGAGGGCACAGCCACCAGGCAGATGCACCCAACAGAAGGGGCTGCAGCAGGAGCAGCCACAGACCGGGCAGCACAGCCGGCGGAACCATGAGACAGGCGAAGCCCGACCCAAGGACACAGAAGCAAGACCCAGCCAACAAACACAAGCAAGGGAACATCGGAGGGCCCAGCACACCAAGAAGAAGAACCAGGGTGACCTCCAACAAGCAAGCGGAGCACAACAGAAGGGGAACACAAGGTCCAAGCCAAGGAAACCCCAGGAGCCTCCCAACGCAAAAGACAGCAGCACCCAGCCCGAAAGAGACAAGCAGCCGGACACGGGACCAGCTGGCCTGACCGCACAAAACAGCCCAAAGGCAGAGGACACATACCCCAGGCCACACCACACAGAGAAGCAGGAGGAGACAAAAGAAAAAGAAAAGCCAGCCCCCCCCAAGAGGAGGAATGCCCAGCGGGCACAGAGCCACAGCCTGACAGGGATTGACAGCGGAACGAACCCTGGATCAAGACAACAGGGCACTGAAACGGAAGACCAGGCCTGGCTCCACCAGAGCAGAAACAGGAAGGCCGAAGGACTGAGGAACAGGGCACTAGACCAGAATATGTGCCCCATAGGGAAGCACTAGAGACAGCGCCAGAAGAAAAAGTTGCCCCAACAAACCAACAGAGAGCAGGAACCCTTTCGGAGGCAAGAGCGCAGGCCAACAGGGGAACACAGCAGAAGAACAGCCGAGAAGACCACCACCCACACACGGAGGGCCTCAGACATGGGGGAGAGCACGCCAACCGCAGGCAACCCACACCCCAGAGGGCACACACAGCACCCACACAACCCCACCAGCAGCCGGCAGTCTCAAAACCCACAGCACCCGACAGAACCAGGCGGGCACCGAACCAGTCACAAATCAGGGCTGACCCAGCTCAACAGCAAAGATCAGAAAAGAGCAGCAGACTGCAGGGTGGGAAGGCCCCAGGCTGGAAACCAGGACAGCCGAGAGGGAAAACAGGTCAACCAGCAACCACCGGAGCAGGAAGCCACAGCAGCCGGCAGGCCCATACCAGGCACAAACCAGGCCCGACCCGGTGCAAGCCACAGGAAACAGCGCAGCAGCAACTGGACGCCGAGACCCCAGACTGGGCACCACCATGCGCAACCCAAGCAACTTGCCAAAGTAGGCACCAGGTCAAGAGGCGCAGAGGACCAGATGGAGCATAGATCATCACACTAAACATACACCGACACCAGGCAGTGAAAGGGCCACACCACATACTTGCCCAAACAAGGGGAGCAACCGGGAACAGGTGAGAACCCCCACCAAAGGAATGGAACATAGTGCAGCAGCTGCAAGTGTGGAGCAACATCGTGGGAGTGGAACAGGGGAACACGGACACAGAAGATGCCGCTGATCCCTGTGCCACCAGACCCAACGCCCAACACGGCAGTGAAGTAAGGGAAGTCGGAGCCAGCCATGCGGCTAACCCATGACACACAGAACGAGAGTTGCAGAACACCAAAAAACAGCAGCGAGAGGACATCAGGGACCAACAAACCCGGGAGGACAGCGCCACCCAGGAAGCAAAACACCAGGCAATGAGCACTGAACACGGTGAGCAAGAGTCCAAGAACACCACCACGAGGGCATTGCGACACTCCCAGAATGCACACAGGGAAAGGATCCAAGACGGTCACCACCAGGGCACCGTGACGCTCAAAGGAGCCACACCAGGAAGGAGAACTGAAGACGGAGAGCAACAGTCCAAGAACAACACTAACAGGGCACTGTGACACTCATAGAAAGCACACACGCACAGAAACAAACAACTGTGAGTGCGCGGGCCTCTGATCCGCTGTCTGGGCACATCAAAGGACACGAACCTACACATCAACAGACAGAAAGACGTCCCAGTCCTGGGACATTGCACACCAGAGCAGGGAATGAGGCGCTACCTGTGAAACCATACAAAAAGAAGACTGCTACGCAGTATTCACCCGGAGAGGGGGGCGAGACGCCACCAGGAAGACGCCCCTCCTCCAACAGCCCCAGCGACCTGACCCGGCGGGCCCATCAAAGCCGGGAACGCCAGGAGACCAGCAAACGCGTTGCGCCTTTCACCTGGTCTGGCCTCAGGAAGACATGCATGTGACCCGGAAGCAACCGGGAGGCTTTTTAGCCGCAAAGGGCCAGCCAGTCAAAATCAGAGGAGTGGCACGCGAATCCTGGAAACGAGCAGCAAAAACCAGCAGACTCCACCAACTGCGAATGCCAGGGCGCACACAGCACCAACAGGCGCGAAGAGCCACAGGGGGCAGATTCGGCCACGAACAGGCCCGCAACCCAGCAAGCCCGGCAGGCCAGGAGGCAGAACAGAAGACCCTCTGCCCTCACAGCCAGGCAGCAGGGCGGCTGGAGGAGAAAAGAAACACCACTCTAACCCAGCAGGAGCAGCACCAGCAAAACCACACCCATTCTGCTGACAGACAGAAAAAAAGAACAGGAAGGATGCTGGGTAAGTACTGCTTATGTACTCCCGGTGGGAGGGGCAGTATTAGGGTCCCAGCATTCCTCTGGTCTTTTTTCCTGTCGGAAGATTGTTATCTCCACTTTGTCAATGAATGGGACGAGGATATAAGGAACCTGGGGGTAATGCTCTATTTTTAAAGCTCTATCAATTTGTTCTGATTTATAAACTATTTAATGTGATTGGTGCTGTTATATGTGTAAATGAAATGAAAGTTTATACTATTTTATTGTTTTTTAAACCGAATAATGATTGATTGATGGTAATTGTCAATGCCCCTTCTGAACCCTATAAACTGGTGTGCTCTGTGTGGTCAGCAGTGCAGACCTTTGTACTGGTAGTGCACGGTGCAACTGTCTTTTTTGCCCCCCAATGCCCTCTTTCTCCCCAGATTTCCTTACCACCACACTCCAAAAGCTCCCCTCCTCTGTCAGTAGCCTCCTCTCTGACATGCATTTCTTTTTTTAAATAGTGCCCCGTAGTACACTCATACTCAGTTCTGTGACATGCATGGTCCACATTCTTTGCAGCAGGCACATTAACCTTCTGCGCTATGGCAGAATGAGTCCAAACTGCCACTAGACAATACTCTGATCTCTCTCCAGGAGGAACATTAATCACTAGAGTTATCTTGACATTTTTATTGTTGCCTGAAAGAAGCTGGGCTCACAAGGATCTCTGGGGAATGTGCTTTTAAGCCATAAGTTATTGTAAAACAGTGTCCCTCACCTCCCATGTCGGCGCCAGGTGCGGCTGCACGGTCGCCCTGCCCTAAAGCCGGCCCTGATGATCAGGCTGCTACCCTAGCGGATGGACAGATTTGAACTAAGCCTGCATATTTTGAGCACTACAAGGGGCATATCATCAAGGACCAGTGATAATTATCGCTAAGCGCACTTAGCGCTAGGATAATTATCGCCGGCTAACGTGGATTTTTATCGCTGAGATAGCGTGCTATTAGCAACGCTTATCTCAAAAGCGATAAAAATCCTAGCGCTAACTGCCAAACGTGAGATTATCGCTGGAAACCCAGTGATAATCTCACGAAGTTTGGCGTTAGCTTGATGATAGGGCAAAGCAAACTTAGCCATGATATCCACCTTCCATAGGATATCATGGCTAAGTCAGTCCTGAAGCAGGCGTAAGGAAAGTAGCTACTTTTCTTGCTGCTATGCTTCATAGCGTGGGGCTTGATGATAGGAGAAATGTCGCTTAGCGACATTTCTCCAGTCATGTCAGGGCAGGAACGCCCACTTTGCTTCTCATTAGAGATGCAAAGCTAGGCGTTCAGAATTCAGGCGCTAATGCAAGGTTTCACGCGATAGGGTGACCTAGCTGATTAGGCGATAAAATTATCGCTGCTTTTCGCCCGAAAACGGACGCAAAAGGGGCGATAATTCTTTATCGCCTCATTGCTGATATGCCCCCAAATATCTTGGAAGTTGCTTTTTCGGCTAAAGCCCGATAGTTTAGACGTGCGCTTTGTAAACGGCCGCACAACGGCATGAATCCTTATTTGTCATGGTCAATGGCATACTCGTAACAGCTTTACCAATAACATTATGCGGTGTGCTTTTATATTTCACAGTTGCGAGATCATTTTCTTCAAAAGAGCGTGTTCTTTGTAGAACAGAACAGGTTTCGTCGTAGAGAACATTTATTTTAGCATAGCTTATTTGGAAACATTTTAGAAATAGGATTGATTCGCAAACTGCACTTTGTAGTACGTTTTGTAGTACTACATTTGTTCTACAATAGTTACTACACCCCACAGCTGACATGTTACTTGCTGGAATCAATTTTTTTTTTTAATTGAATGATTTTGGATGTTTGTAAAACTATAATACTCCACTTTCTGTTTTTGTTTTTTTACTCGATTTCAGTACACTTTTTAAACATACATGACCATGTTTTGTGGGAAAATAAAGTAAAATGTTGCAAAATACGTGGTCATAAACATATTGATATTAGCTAACATTTAGGGGCAGATCTATATTGGAGATGCGCCACTTTTACGCCGCCGCTGCGTCACTTTTGTGATGCAGTGGCGGTGTAAACCCTGCGCCACGTTTCGCCATATTTACATCGTGACGCATCTATGGAGATGCGTCACGATGTAAAGCCCTGCGCCACGTAAACCTGCATCAGGTTTCACGTGGGCGTGTCGACAGAGGGGGGGCGTTCCGTCGCAGGAACGCCCCTGAAAAGTGACTCAGTCAAATCTCTAAGATTTGACTGAGTCACTTTGCCAACGCTGATGCGCCAAAACCCTGCGCCTGCTTGAAGCAGGCGTAAGGCTTGACGCACCATGTTAGGGATAGGGTAGGTTGGAACAGTGCTGGAGTTGCGTTGCGCTTGCGACGCAACTGAAGCACTGCGCCAACCTTATGCCATCGGATGCGTCACGCATCTGTTTATTCCTGCGCCATGATGCGCCGCATTTACAATGCGGCGCATCATGTGTGGCGCAAGGGTACACTTGCGTGACGCATCATTCCTGGCGCATCCTTGCTGATTTGCAGGGATGCGCCAGGAAACATAAATCTGCCCCATGGTGCTTAAATCCCACTGGGGTGACCAAGTAGTGCTAAATTTTGCTGTTCATTTACTACTGAACTTTAGAAGATGAAAGGCTGGTTCAGCATTCAGAGTCATCTTCCACTCAGTCAAGGCATGCACAATCCACGGTGGAAAAGATATACATGTTTTCAAAATGATACAGGAACCAATGAGGGCATGAAAAAAGAGGCTCTTGATATGTTTTTTAGAAACCTGGCTCGCAGTAAATCACTGAGAGAATTATGCAAGTTCTGCAAAAGGGAATTTTGTGAAAACCGTTTTAGTTGTTCTCCAAATGTCCTTGAGATATGAATAGACATTAAACCTTTCACCAGCCACATTAAAACAAAATGAACCCATCAAGATTAATGCTCAGGCAATGAATACCAGAAGGAAATAATCATGATGAATGATTGCCTGCTTTTGATCAATTGACGCTCTATGTTTAATGTTATTTTTACTGTCTCCATCATAGTTGGAATGTGTTTTGAGAACCCGAGTTTTGACTGCATCGCAGGCTCGTAATCGATGCACCAGACTTTTGCAATCATGTTAAAATGGAAATCTTTTATACATTTTCGGTAAACGTCTACTGCTTAAAATTAGCACACAGTATAATTTGGAACACTATCAAATAGATTTAAAATTCATAGAAGCAGATCTGGGTGACAAACGTGCCTCACAACCTTTGCGTTTCGGTAGACTCTGTTGGGATCAGTTACTTTTGATGGCCCTGAAATGGCTTGTCACCCTTCTCCATGTCTAAAGAGGCCATCGAGTCAATTATGTCACAGTGCTTCTTAAAACTCAAGCAGGCATCATCAAATAAAGCAGTATTTTAGAATGCCTCTTGCTGGTGGTTGGCAATGACGCGGGAGAAGGCAAAGAGACAAGTGACAAGTGTTGCTTATCAATACTGGATTGTTCCATTGAGTACACCTTGTTCCCTGAGTTTTCATTTGACATTCTAATATGTTCTGGAAGTAATGTTTGCTTGATCCATTTGAACCAATCAGACTTTACACAGCTCATAGCCAGTGCTTAATTTGAGCCGGTGGTTTCCGGTGCTCTGCGCCAGCATTTAGTTGTCAACACGGGCACTTTATCGAGCTGCCAGCCGTTTGTGTAATTAAGAGGCGAGTAGGACAGCAGTTGTTTAATAATTGAAAAAAACTAATGCATGTTGCCCATACTGGAGAAGTGTGGCTCACTGGTTAGAGTAGGCAGACCTGGAAGCAGAGGTCAGCCCGGGACCAGGGTTCAATTCCTGGCTCGGCTGGGTCTTGAGTCGATAAATTGTTCATGGACTTGATAATTCTCGCTCCAGTGCATACTCGATTCATGGGTTCACACTCTGTGACTCTGGGCAATAGCTTGCTTAATCTCCACAATGGCCCCTCGCGGCAGGATGCCTGGCTTTCACCTTGTGCACAGGGGAATACCAGGACGGGTTCCCTAAGCAAGCGCTTAGAGACCAGTTGGTGATTTGCGCTATATAAATATCTGCACATTTACATACTATTCTTTGAGGTTTGGGGACCTCTAACAGTCTGAATTGCCACAGCTGTAGCAGTGTGATGGTTAGTAGTTGTGTAGGTACCAGCGTTGGCAGGTGCTATAGGTGGTGCGAGCTTCAGCGGCCTCCTGACAAGGGCCCTGGCACTTTTCTGTTGTTTACAAACCAAGCACTGCTCACAGCAGTGATATGTGAGAGAAAAGCCCAAACCTGGTGACATGGCTGTACAGGCTTCAACTACAAATATTGCATTAGGTAAAATGAGTCACAGTTTGCGCAGCGACTTTTACCAAATGCATTCGTATTGTGCAAACCAAACTACATATTAATAGGTCAGTTCTGAACATACGGAATGGTAGTGGGTCGCAATTTGACCTACCTCTCATTTCCTAATGATGTAGATTGCCAATTGTGACCCACTACGATTGGTTACAATTGCAGGCAAGGTGGCCTTCTGGGATCAGAAGTCCATCATGTCTGTTACTGATTGTAAATTCAGGGGCAGATTTACAAGCCCCTTGTGCCTCATTTATGCCGCCGTCGGCGGCGCAAACCCTGCGCTATGGTGCGTGGTACTTACAACGTGACGCATCTGGGAGATGCGTCACGTTGTAAAGCCCTGCGCCACGCATCTGTGCCGTTTTTGCCCCATGGTGCGCCGCATTGTAAATGCGGCGCATCCATGGTGGCGGAGCTGTGGCGCACAATAACTGGCGCATCCCTGCTGATATGCAGGGATGTGCCAGTTATTGTAAATATACCCCTCAGCTGCCATTTTTTTTTTAATGCTGCCTATTTTCCTTTTAGGTATCGGGCTGCATCAAAAACATTACATGAAAATATTTGCAAACATTTTTTAAGATCAGTCAGTGGTCAGAAGGATGTTTTTTCACCATTCACAAAGAGGAAGGGTCCCCATGGGGACACTTTACTGTTTGCAAATGGGTTACCATTCCTTTTGAGTTGGTGGCAAAGTTATAATATTTTGCAACTGGATTTCAGTCGCAAAACATTAATTCATGCCCTAATGAATCAGTAATTGCAATCAACATTAAAAAAAAATCCTTTCCAAATGGCGATTTCTTATGATTCCTGAACTCATTTAAGGATTCCGAAATCCTTTTCAAGATCATTATATCATCTTAATACATTTCAAAAAGTGTTTAAGCAGTCATGAACCCTCAGATGAATCTGAGGGTTTACAACTGTTAAATGACTTTGTACATGAGGCCCCAGATGACCTTGGGGACCCTGTCTGATGCAGGAATCAACTCTGTGTATCTCATTACCTTTATTTTGTAGAGTTTGAAGCGTTCATGCTTCTCTATTGTTTTTTTTTTACAATGTTATTGTTTCGATAATAATAAAACACGTTGGATGTGCTGTAATTCTTTCCCATTTTATACGGGACAAAATGAGGGTGTATGAAAAAGATACACACAATATGAAACAAAATACATTTGAGGGAAACTATGAGACCCAGGTTTCAAGCTTAGTTCAATCATCTAGGCACTTTACCATGCACGTTTGTAGCACAGGTTGTAAGCCATATCTTTCTACCAATTACAGAGAAGGGGATCTCATAATACTCTACAATGTCAATGCATAACCTGCCATAATCATAGCAGTTTGTCCTCACTTACATTCAATCCATTCCAAAAACTGTCCTAGGCCATTTCTTCCTACTTCTACCATTACTTAATATTGAAGGTGATCTGTAGTCAGACTATACCTCAATCTCTACCTAGTCTGGCCTCAATTTTTGCAAAATAACCATTTTGCACCCGCCCAACTGCTTAAATCTGTCAGCTTGACAGCCATGTTCTGAGCTTTCAGTGACTTCCAAGCCATGTCGATATGCCGTTTTGCCATTAGTAGGGCCTGTTCAGCAAAACTGCATTCATACTTCAAGTCCCTAGGTCTTATCATCATACCCAGTAAACAAACCTGTTGGACACAATTTATATTCTTTCAAATGCGAAAAATTGTCCTTTGCGAGCACTTGAGAAAAAAACAACTAAGGACATGCAGAGCCGCGGTCATACAATGCCTTGGAGGCCTGTCAATCGAACTATCCTGCAAAGCCATTACGTTTTGGAAAATGGCAGCCAAAGAATTAGACAACAAATTTGAATGAACTTGAGTGGCTTTGACAAGACTGCTTGGACTCTCCTCATTTACACTGGCACTATTTTCCGATTTCTGCTCACTGAACCGCCTCGCATCTCTTCAGATTGCACTGATTACAAATCGTATACTTCGTGTTTTAACAATTGAAGAAGATTGAGTGCATAACCGCATTACGTTTTAAGCTTTTGTACCTTTTTTAACCCCCATTTTTAACCATTTTGTATTAAGTGCTTTCTCCACTCTATTATGATTTTTAACTAAATCAAATAAAAGTATTATTGATTGACTGACTCTTTCAAACCAATTTTGTCACAGTTTTATCAATTGCTTTCTAATAGGGGACTGGATTTGGGCAACCCCACACCACAGTGTAAAAGCCAGTTTCTACTTGATCACACTTTGGGCAGCCATCAACCATCCCCACATACATTATACTACATTTTAAGTTGGTTAAAAATAACTTGAATCAGTTTAAAACTCATATTATGGGTGATTCTACCATGATGTTCCGAATCCTGAGCCACGTCTCATCCATTACCTCTGCTCCAATATCCACCTCCCAATTAGATCTAGTATCACTATTATCATTAGCAGATGATTTGAGTGATGCCTGATATTGGTTTGATAGCAATCTCATACTATTCCCAGATTTAAGATGGCCTGTTGCTTCCTTTCACCTCTGATTCATCCATTTCATTTTTCCGTGATTCTTCAGCCACTCTAACAGTGTTGAGCTCCATGTGAAACTGACCAGGTGGAATCCCTAAATCCTATCTAACAAGTAATTTTGTGGACTCATAAAGATTTCCCTAATGTGTCAGCCCAGCACCAGACCCCACCCCTTTACTAGTTTAACAAGACACATTTTGAAAGATGGAAAGTCACCAGATGGTAGATTCCAGTGCATACATTGATTTTGCCATGGTTTATCTTAGACTAAATCTCATGTCTTGTCTCTTTGTTAATCCCAATGATGGGAATAGATGATCAGTCCTGCTTCCTCCCCATGTGGCTCAGATCATTAAGAGTACCCTTGTATTCTTTTGTACCAATCCTATTTTCTCTGTCTTCTCTTTTGACAGCCATATACCTTGCCATTGGAGCTGAGCTGCAATATTATGCAGTTCAAAATCTGGTGCTCCAAGACCACTTTCTGGCACTGCGATATAAACGTTCTACAATGTTGATATGTATCTGCCTACACCTGATCTTAGTCCAATCAGCAACAACTGAACTTCTCTGAACTAATTATGTAGTGCTATAGCTTGTGTTTTAAAAAAAGAATACAGTAGCCAAGGTAGCATCCCCAAATCCAAAAGATCAACCTTTCCTATAAAATAACACTATGTTGTTTAATGCATAAGCATCTATCATGTCTGGGCAAGAGTGATATATGTGAACCACCAGATATTTAAATACAACAGGCTCCCATTGTAATTGGATACAACTGTTCCTATTGGAGAAGCACCAAGACGGATTTGCACATTTTTGTTCACCTCAGTGCTATGCCCTGTGTGTTTTGGGTATGCACATAGTTGGGTCTTATGCTCACTGTATACCTGGAACAAAGCTGCACCAAACAGAAGAGGCCTACCTAGAGCAAAATCGGTCATAGATGGCTTGTGTTCTGGTTCACAGAGGACCTGTCTTGGTAGTTTGGGTTGGGCTGTTCTTGCTGGAGCAGGACCAAGACTGTTTTACATATGGCTGCTTCTAATCTGAGGTGCTATGAGGGGCAAAAAATAATGGACTAGAATGTGGCCAAATTAATTACCAGAGGATGAGATTAATTCAAGCATTCCTCCCATCATATTTTTGTTTACTTTAGTGTGACATTCTCCTAAAGTGGCAGGCTGAAGAGTACATTTGCAAGTGAAAATAAAAGCAGGAATTGTGAGCACCCTTTTCTAGTGCGACTACATACCAGCCATTGAAAAGAAATTCGCTCCTTGTTCCAAACCCTGGCTGGAGGTTCAGAATTCAAGAGTTTAATCCACTTCCATAATTCATGGACAAGGTTTATGGATTTTAAGTCCTTGGAAAAATATTCTCCTCCTAGAACATTGAGACATCAAGAAAATTTAGAAATGAGGTTACATCAGATTTGGGGGGCATATTATCAAGGTCCGGCGTTAAAATTATCGCCGCTTTATCGGCAGAAAACTGCCGCTAAAACGGCGATAATGGGCTTGATAATATGCTCTATGGAATTCCAATTGAAGCCCATGTTAGATGTCCTTTACATCTAAGATGGACTTCAATTGGAATTCCATAGAGCATATTATCAAGCCCATTATCGCCATTTTAGCGGCAGTTTTCTGCCGATAAAGCGGCGATAATTTTAACGCCGGACCTTGATAATATGCCCCTTAGTCACTGACATAATTAAGTACATTAACCACCTCAAATTTTTGGATGTGCTTTTTCCTGTGATTAACCTATTTTGATCTGCATGGACTAGAGTAGAGGAAAATAGTAAGATTCTCTTCACCAGCACCTATTCTCATATTTTGGACTCAAGAATTAATACTGAGAAAGGATAATAAGAAGCATTATTGTTAGAATATGGGGGCATATCATCAAGGCGAGGCGATTGAATTATCGCCGCTTTAGCGTCCGTTTTTAGACGAAAAGCGGCGATAATTTTATCGCTTTATCAGCAAGGTCACGCTATCGCGTCAATCCTTGCCTTAGCGCCCTTTCCCGTAACGCCCACCTTTGCATCTCTAATGAGATGCAAAGTGGGCGTTCCTTCCCAAAATACCTGGAGAAATGTCGCTAACCGACATTTCTCCAATTATCAATAGGCACGCTAACAAGCATAGCGATAAGAAAAGTAGCGCTAACCTTGGTTATCGCTACTTTCCTTACGCCTGCTTTTAGTTTGACTTGATATCCAATAGAAGGTGGATATCATGGTTAAGTATGCCCTGACCTATCAACAAGCTATTGCCAAACGTTGTATTTCCAGCAATAATAGCACATTTGGTAGCTTGCGCGAGGGCTTTTGAGATAAGCGTTGCTGATAGCAAGCTATCTCAGCGATAAAATTCGGCGATAGCCGGTGATAATTATCCTAGCGCTAAGTGCGCTTAGTGATAATTATCGCCGGTTGTTGCTGATATGCCCCCCGGTCTCTAGTTGGCTGAGGTTTGCCCTCTATCCAAGTAGGGACCTCAATCCTAGTTAGGGTAAGTCAGATACACAACCTAAATGAACCTGTGCTCACCCTCTAGTAGCTTGGCACTGAGCAGTCAGGCATAATTTCGGAGGTGATGTGCAAAGTATTTGTGAACCACTTACATTATAGTAACACAGTGAAAACACCCCAAACAGACTCCACACCAGTCATAGAGGATAGCTATTTGAGTAAAACAAGACCAAGACAACAAAAATCCAATAAATGGCTCACTTTGTGTGACTGTCCAGAGGAAATGCAAAAAGCCCAGCTCTCACCCAACAGCAGACGTGCATTCAAGACAAGCAGAGGCTAAAAGTGACATTTTCAGACTTACAATTTAAAATCGGATTCCACCATAAGTTGTGATTTTAAATTATGAGCCCAGAGATACCAAACTCCAAATCTCTATATTTTCCCAATTGGAAATGACACTTAAAAGATGTTTTAAGGCAGCCCCTTTGTTAACCTATGGGAGAGATAGGTCTTGCAGTAATGAAAAACAATGCTAGCGTTTTTTCACTAACAGGACATGAAATCTCAAAAGTACATGAACTACCTTTTAAATACTCAGCCCACTGCCCATAGGGCTACCTATGGCCTACCTTGGGGTGACCCATTTGTGATAAAAAGTAAGGTTTGGGCCTGGCAAGTCGGTTAACTTACCAGGTCGAAATGACACTTTAAACTGCACACACAGGCTCTGAAATTGCAGGCCTGAGCCATGTTTAATGGGCAACTGGATGGATGGCACAATCAGTGCTGCAGGCCCACTAGTATCATTTAATTTACAGGCCCTGAACACATATAGTGCATTTTACTAGGGACTTATAAGTACATTTAATATGCCAATTGTGGATGAGTCAATGTTACGATGTTTTGAGCACATAGCATATGCACTTTAGCACTGGTTAGCAGTGGTAAAGTGCCCAGAATCCTAAAGGCAGCAAAAATGAAGTCAGCACAAAAGGAGGTCAGAAGGCAAAAGGTTAGGCAAAACCAAACCAGGATGCAAGGGCTAATAATTATAATGTTCATCATTGCCTGTTTTAGCATCACTTCTACCATATTAGATGGGGGCGCTGACAAAATTCTTGGAATGCATTGTAGATTTCAGTCAACTGTGGGAGCAATAAGTCTGTGTGCATCAGAAGAGACACAGCCAGTAGACACCTTTTTGATAGAGAAGTGCTTCCACTATCTCCCTCTGCCCTTCATTGAGTCTTGAGAGAGAAACTCCAATCATGAAGTTTAAAAGTACCTTAGAGCGCACAGCAGGTGATACTGTATATACGATTATGTAATGCTGCACAACAATGCAGATGTTTCTGCATGCAGCACAGCTGACTGTCAGGTGCCTTCGTTGACATTACATGGTATTGAGGGGTAGATCTGTAAACCCGTTGTGAAACCAGGGTGAAACCAGGGTCAAACGTATTTTAAATGAGGTATAATTTAAGCACATTTATAAAGTTTGTGGTGTAATGCATAAGAAAACAATCAGCAATAAGTCTAGAATAAAATACATCAGTGTGTCATGTAAACAGAAAGGGGCCGATTCACAGAACTAATCTGAGACAAAATCCTTAACGTACTACTTTTGGTATTGATGGAGCAGGTAAAGCAAAATTTTGTATATCTCCTCTATTTTGCGTGAAAATACTAATTATATAACCTACTTCTATTGTAATTTGACTAACGGTTTGCTGTGTTATATTAACCAACTATTTGCACCTTTATTAAACATCAATTACACGTGGGACGAATTGCTATTTGCATGGCAAAATAACTCTTATAACTAACTTATGTACGCATATTAATAGTAGTACGTGTGGTAATAGGATATTGCATGATTTATGTTGTTTTTGTGATGTTTGCGTTCCCGTTTTGGACCGTAAGGCTGAGTTTTATTGCTTTAAATGTCGCTAAAAGCTAGGAAAATACTAATACATAAAGGGATTAGTGAGGGTTTAACATTAGAATCTTCATTTCTATGTATTAATTATTCTTTTGTGTTTGTTTTGCTTAGGTTGACATTTGGGCATACCAAAACATGGCGTCCGAAATGGAGTTCAGAACTGGCCACTGTCTCGTGAGCGCCATGCCTGCTGAGCAGACTCGGATGGCTCCGTATACCTCCAGGCGACCTCAAGGCACAGTGTTCCTAGTCAAGGATAGGAACATGGAGGACTGCCAAACTTCAGTCAGTAAAATCTGGTCTAAATGAACAATTGGGACATACAAGCAAAACTTTTACATTGTTGCATAAGGGCAACATGAACAGAGGAAGTGAACCAGAAAAATCCATGAGAACCTCAAGTAATGTAAAATCGGACGTTTCCAATTAGCCAATCATCTGCCTTCTTAGCCTAAGAATGTTTCATGTTATCCCGAATGTTATTATAAAAAGGGTAGTAGAATAGGAAGGGGCATGAGAAGAGAGGCATTCTGGCATTCTGGCATTCTGGCATTCTGTGATTTTCGATGACTGCACATCCCTATCGACCCCACAGGCGATGACAGATGCTTGCACGATTTCTGGTCCTTTGGAGATCTTTGGGACTATAAAGTGCTGAGCAAAGCCCTTTCGGACTTTGAGCTTTGGCCTGCTTTATTGGGACAATTTAACGGCTAATTTCGGTTATGCAGAGCCAAATGAATTAGGAAAAATAGCGAGAATAGGTAAATATAAATGTCATGTGATTTGTGCTGATTGGAAAAAATTTTAAACTTTGATTGCCCAAAACGCTAATATTAATTGCAAACAATATTTAGATAAACCAATATCTGATTAACAGAAATTACGAGTTTGTGGTTTTTCAATGAAGAGAGTAGAGGATTCTGAGTCTTAAATGTGTTTTAGCTGGTTCTAAATCACCATCAACCAGTCCAACTAATTGGTCCATCGACCAAGTGGTGGAGTGCCTTGATGTTTAAGGTTAGGATTCTATAGGTGGTGATGCTAATGTATATTCTGTAAAATAACTTTTCTTCTCAATAGGTAATAAGGTACTCCCCCACATGTCCAGCGCTTGGTTCATCATCATTCCTGCGTGCAGACTCGTTGAGTGGAGTTAGTGTGAGTGTTGGTGTTATGAGCCCCACCAATGACTGCGTATGTGAATGAGCTAGTGTGAAGTCGGGTCTGCGACGCAGGGTAGGATAAGTTGTTGTAAAAAGATTTTGAACCTTTTCTCTTTTTCTCCCCTGGGTTTCCCGCGCGCTGGATCAGTTTTTCTGGTAGCAGTATGATGTTATTATTGGCTAGTTTGGTGATTATTGCCTATTGATTTCCAATTTTTTGATTATTGATTATTGACTGCGGATGTTTGGATGAGTATTGATTTATGTACTAACATTCTATGTTGAGTCGCGTTCTTTGTTGTTTTGAAGACTTCTGGGATGTAGGAAGTCGGATGGCCTGTGGCAAGTGAAGTCACATGGTGAATTGTTTGTTGCCCTGGAGGTACACGGGGAAAACGTGTGACGATTGGAGTTGCACGATGCATTGTCTGGGTTTGATTTGGTAACGTCGCCGTGTGTTATCGTTAGGGACATTTCTGTGTGAAAGAGGTGTATGGGTAGCGAAGGCCACCTGGGAAATTTTGGTCTTAAGTAACAGGAGTTCACGTGAACTCTGATTACGCTTATCACTGGAAAGGTAATAGGTGTTCCCTAAGCTTGATAGAAGGGTAAAGTAGATGCTACTTTATTAACGAATGTAATAATTCTGTAGTAGGGCAGATGTAAGCCCTGCTCTCGGGAAAGACAGGATTCTGTGTGAATGAACTACATTTTTTGTATGAATGTGTGCAAATGAACTCGACTTAATTGTGAAACTCTGGCCTTATTTCTCAGGAGCATTGTGTCTCCAACAGGTGTCTTATTTCCAGAGAAACGGTTAGTTAATGCTTGCTAGAAGGGTAACGTAGAGGGAAGTGCTACTATATCGGCAAATGTAATGATTCCGTAGTAGGGCAGAGGTAAGCGCTGCTCTTGGGAAATACGGAGTTCTTGTAAAAAAGGTCAAGACAATCACTTATGTTGGCGAAACAGACAATGGTGATGTTTTTATGTTGTTACTAACAGAATTTGAGTAAAAGAGAATGTAAGAAAAGTTTGCCGATAAATTTTGTAAAGGAGGGGTCAGCAGAAGCAGGAGTAGCGAGAAAAGCTGACGTCAGAAAAGACCGCGCTGGGATTGGCCAGTCTAGAAGTGCTGAAGAGACTAGTAGTAGAAAATGTACTGAGAAGAGAAATAATACAGGATCAGAAGGTTATAAGTATGGTATGCATGAGTCGGAGGATGATGTTCTTGAGGACATGTTTTATAAAAATCCATCCCCGTACCAACCAAATTCCACATTGTTGATACCAAGTGCCCCAGTAAAAGAATCACCACAAAATATAAAGTTTGAGTCAATACCACATGAGGTAGGAAGAAATAATCCCTTTAGAGAAACAGAAAATATACAACCTGGTAAAATGATAAATGAAAATTCAGCTGAATTAGCCAGAACTACTTTAGAGTTAACTGAAAAGATTAGGGAATTGACTAAAAACATGGAAGCTGTAACTGTTCCTGTAACAATAGGACCCGTAATGCCTATTTTTAATAAGCAAAAGGATAGTGAGCATTGTCTGACGATTCCTTATAACAGTAATAAACGAATCGAAATGGAAAGAAGAGGTTCAAGAGAGAACCGATGGGGACAGGTGGTAGAAACGTCTGGACTAAGTACTCTTACAAATTTGACTGTAAATCAGAGTCTAGCGAATAGAGCAATAATGACAACAGAATCAGTACCAGGATCACCAAAAAGTTTAGAACAAACACGAAATGATACAATTCCTGTAGGTCCTACTTCTGATTAATTAAGTGAATGGTTAAGGAGTTTACAGCAAAAAGATTCTGAACCTCGACCTTTAGATGTGTCTAAATTGAAAATAGTTTTAGAAGAATTAATAGTAGGAACTTTTCCCACAGAAAAGTTAAAAGCCTATCAGGCTGAAGAACTAATGTTTCTATGCAAAAGTATAACATGGAGAGTAAGAAATTTACATGAAAGATTGGAAGAAGTTGCAAGTGAAATGGGTATCGACTATGGAAAAATAAAATCATTACAGAAACCATACAGAGTAGACTTTGCTGAAAAAGACATTGAAAATTTGAATACAGCAGGAAGCATAACTCAGATTAAAGATCTAATTGTTTTACTGAGAAAATGGGGCGATGTAGACAAATGGAAAAGTGGGTGGTTTCGAAAACGAGACGATGCAACAGACAAAACGTTTGCAGCTTTCCCAGTAAGAGAAAAAGAAAAGGTGGTAACTGAATGTCCCTTGAGGGAGATTCCAAGCGGAAGCTATGTGCATGTCCCCTGGACCAGACAAGACATTTTATCATTCACCAATGACTTTCCTCGTTTGCGCTAGAAGCCGGTTGAATGGTACAGGCAGGTAGACAGGTTTGTCAAATTATCAAAAGTACTATGGATTGATTTGAACAGTTTATTTGACATAATTGTGCCAGCAGACCTATGGGCAGAATTTAAAATTACAATAGGTTGGCCTACTCAAGAATACCCTAGAGATCCAAAAACAGGTGCTCCTGATCCAGAAGTAATGAGAAAATATGAACAGGTAGTTACCTTCCTGAAAAATAAAGTGCCTCCTAAAGAAACTGATTGGGTAAAAAATGATAGAACTCATCAAGAAGTAAAAGAATCTGTACATGCTTACTATGAGAGATTGTTGTTAGCTTCAAACAATTCAGTGGTGATGAAAATTTGAGTGAGAAGGATTTGAGTCATTTTGTATATCGATTTGTGTATGGGTTGCGTCCTGAAGTTATGTTATGTTATGTTAATATTTTATTGAGCGCAAAACAGCTGCCCCAGCAACGAGGCGTCCCGGCGCTAAACCATAACAACATAAAGTAAGCATAGAGTGGATTGGCAAAATAAAAAGATAGATGAAGTCCTGAGACATGCAAAATATTTTAGTGATGAGATAGAAGCAAAGCAGCGTAAATTAAAAGAAAAGGCCTTGTGGGCTCAAGTAAAAGTGGCAGAGAGACAGGAAGCCCAACTGATTGAACAAGCAAATGGTACGAGCATGAAACAAAAACCCAACATTGGGAAAGGGAAAGGACAGATTAGTATAGAAGAAGCCAAAAATAAGTGGCCATGTCATAATTGTGGAAGAATAGGGCATTGGAGAACCGAGTGTAAATTTCCCCCAAGTGCTAATGGCGATAATGCATCATTGAATCCACAGGTGAAGAATGAGGTGAGTTGTCAACCGCAGCGACAGCAGCAGGTTGTTGCCCAAGAGTGTCAGGTGCCAAAACCGCCTTTTCCACAGAGCGTAAATCCTCAGAAATACAGTAATGAGACAGGATTCTACAACGAAGAACAGGTAACTAAGCTGCCGCGCGCTAGTGCTGTTTCGCAGTATTGGCTACAACGCGATGAGCGTGAGTCAGAAGAAAGCTATTGACGGGGCCGAGGGGAGGAGGAAGAGTGCGTACTTGGCGCTACTCTAGAAGTATACCAAACAGGCCCTTTTGTGGATGGAAAGGTAAATGACGAAAACATTACTTTCCTAGTAGATACTGGTGCTACTCATTCAACTGTTAGGTCAGCTGATGTAAAAAATCTTCCTCTCTCGGATTAAACAATCCAAGTAGTTGGAGTATCCAACAGACAGATAAAAACGTATCTCACTGAACCAGTTAAAGTTAAAATAGGGAAATTTACTGAAATGCACCGTTTTGTCGTGTGCGATTCAAGCACTGTAAATTTGTTAGGGAGAGACTTGCTGTGCAAAATGAACTGCACAATTTTTTCTACTCCTGATGGTATAGCCTTTGAGACTCCTGATGAGGATGTACTGTACAAGATGACTATAGATAATATGGAACCTGAAATCACTGAGGTATTTGCTGTATTTGACCCCGAGGAATTGCCTCAAGAATTGAAGAAAACAGTAAAAACAGAGGTATGGGATTTCACAGGAGAAGATGTAGGATTAATGAAAAATGTAGATCCCGTAAAACTTTCTGTAAAGGAAGGAGTAAGTTACCCAAATATTCCACAGTACAAATTGACACCCGAAATAATTTCAGGAGTTACTCCTATAATAGACAGAATGACCGAACAAGGTATTTTGAGGGAAATAATGAGTAATCCATGTAATTCACCAATTATGGGTCTGAAAAAGCCTAACAGACTTTTTAGAATAGTGCAAGACCTGAGAAAAATAAATAAAATCGTTGTATAATGTTGTCCCATTGCACCAAATCCATCTGTGATTTTATATCAGATTCCTCATGATGCAGAATGGTATACAGTGATTGATTTGTGTCATGCTTTCTTTTCCATTCCGTTGCACCCTGACAGCCAACAGATTTTTGCGTTCCGGTTTTGCGAACGTACTTTGGCATGGTGCCGAGTCCCACAGAGATATACAGAGAGTCCCTCGATATTCAATCAGATTCTGAAAAAGTCCCTAGAAGATTTAAAAGTGCCTGAAAGTTCGGTATTGGTCCAATATATCGATGACCTACTTGTGGCATTGAGAACTCGAGAAGCTTGTGTAGTGGATACCGTTGCATTGCTGAATCATTTGGCAGATGAAGGACTTAAAGTATCCCCATCGAAATTGCAATTCTGTCAGAAAGAAGTACAATATTTGGGCCATAAAATTGAAAAAGGACTAAGAAAAGTAACTGCAGATTGAATCAGGATAATAAAAGGAATAAGAGCCCCAATGACTCAGAGAGAAGTGAGAATGTTTCTTGGAATGGTTGGATATTGCCGTCAGTGGATTAGTAATTTTTCGTTGATTGCAAAACCTCTGGTACGCTTGAGCAGAAGTGATTTAAAAGATCCCATTGAATTAAATAAAGAAGAGTTGAAGGCATTTAAATAATTGAGAGATGGTTTGTGTGAAGCCCCAGCGCTTGGCATGCCTGACTATGAGAAAGAATTTGAACTCTATTGCAGCAAAATAAATGGATCTGCACTTTCTGTGTTAATACAGAAACACGGAAAGTTGAGGAGACCAATGGCATATTTTTCAGCTATGTTAGACCCTGTAGCTGTAGCATTGCCTGGTTGTTTGAAAGCTGTAGCAGCTACTTGTAAGAGTCTGGAACAGAGTGAAGGAATTGTGATGGGATATCCTCAGAGAGTGTTTGTACCTCATGATGTGGCAATCCTTTTAACACGGAGCCGCACTCAGTTCATGAAGCATAGTCGTCTGACTAAATATGAGAAAGTCATCTTAGGTGCAACGAATGTGAGCCTTGTGAGGTGTCTGAATGTGAACCCTTCAACACTGTTACCTGAGGCTGAGAATGTGGAAGTCAAAGATGATGTGGATCATGACTGTTTGGAAGTGCTTGATTTTTGTACCAAACCACGTCCTGATATAAAAGATGTACCTTTGACAGAAAGTGACTACGTGATGTTCGTGGATGGATCATGCCTGAGAACGGATGAGGGAATTTTGAGTGCAGCGTATGCAGTATGTACGGTAGCAACTGTACTGGAAGAATCTTGTCTGAAAGGAGTAAAATCAGCTCAGGTTGCTGAACTTTATGCATTAACAAGAGCATGCAAGTTGGGAAAGAATGTGAGAGTGACTGTGATAACCGATAGTCAGTACGGCATTGGTGTGGTGCATGATTTTGGACAGATTTGGTCCCAAAGAGGGTTTTTGACATCGAGTGGAACTCCTATAAGGAATGCTGAAGTGGTTGGAAAATTGCTTGAGGCAATACAGCTGCCTAAGCAGTTAGCAGTGGTGAAATGTGCTGCACATTTAAAGTCTGCTGATTGCATTTAAACGGGAAATCAGTAGCCAATGACATGGCTCAGTATTGTGTATGAAATCAGAACTCTGTAAATCGGGGTAGAGAAAAAGAAATGAATTCATGTCCCTTGCTGTTTACTAACACTGTGAATACATGGGAAGAAGTGAGGCAGTTACAGGAAGAAGCAGGAGCTGAGGAAAGGAGACAGTGGGTAAAAGCAGGATGTGCACCACGGGAGACAGATCATGTGTGGGTTTATCGGGATGGAAGACCAGTCATGCCTGATAGCATGGTTTCTACCATGGCACGGATGTATCATGGACAAGCACATGTAGGAAGAGAGGCTATGATCAGACTTTTCAAACAGACATGATATAATGCAAAATTCAGACTTGTAGCTGGAAGCCTTTGTCAAAGATGCTTTATATGTCAGCAATACAATCCTGGAAGAAAACAGTGGTAAGTCTGGCAACGATAGGATGAGAAGGAGGGTCTTTCACAAGAATGCAGATTGACTTCATTGAAATGCCCCCCTGCAACAGGTTGAGGTATGTTCTAGTGATAGTTTGTCTGTTCTCTCGATGGGTAGAAGCATACTCAACTAGAAGGAGTGATGGAATTACAGTGGCAAAGCTACTATTGAGAGAGTTCATTCCCAGATTTGGTTTTCCAGTCACGATCGAGTCAGATAGAGGAAAACATTTCCATAATGAAATCATGAAATTAATTTGTGAAGCATTGAATGTACAACATAAACTACATTGTGCCTATCACCCAGAGGCTTCTGGTGTGGTCGAACAGGTAAATGGCACCAATAAAAATAGATTGGGAAAAATGTGTTTAGCCACAGGTTTGAAATGGCCTGATGTCTTGCCTCTGGTACTCATGACTATTAGATCTATTCCGGATAGGAATACTGGCTTGAGTCCTCATGAGATTGTGATGGGGAGAGCAATGAGACATGTTTTCATACCTACCAACAAGCTATTACCTATATCTGATGACTTGGTGTTGGATTATTGCAAGGGGTTTGCAGATTCCGTTCATTCTGTGTTTCATCGGATGCAACCACTCTTGAAAAGAAGCCAGCTCATGATCTGAGCCCAGGTGACTGGGTGAGAATAAAAGTGCATAGAAGAAGAAATTGTTTGGTCCCAAGGTGGGGTAAACCACGTCAGGTGATCCTGACCACCACGACAGCTGTAAAATGTGCAGGAGTGAAGAACTGGATTCATGCTTGTCATACCTTGTGAATTCCAAATCCAGTGGATAACAGAGAAGAAGAATACTTTGAAGAATCTGATACAATTTCCGAATCAGATACAGAAGAAATAGGAGCAAGACCAACTCCTGAAAGGGGGGAGTCAGAACCAAGTTCAGCTATAGCACCAGAGAATCTACCATTAAGAGGAAAATTGCAAATTTCTGACACCAGCTCAGAATCAGACACTGAACCAGTACAAGCACATCAGAGTGTAAACAAAAACAGTGGAGAGACTGTCAAAGAAACTCTTGATAAAGAAGTTCCGTATGAAAAGTCAAGAGAAATTCCCCCTGAAATAACAGAAGTAGATGGTAAGGTACCAGATACAGAGAGAGAGGGAAAGATTGTTGCGGAAGACCCCCGAGGAGATGTAGGGAAACCATACATCCAGGTAGAGAAAGGGACAGTTAGTCAGCAGGAAGATTGTGTGGAAGAATCACGAGGAGGGACAGAAGTAGATAAGAAAAAGGAAGTGGTGGAAAGAAGTACTACTGAAAGTAAGAGTCAAGTTGGAACTGAATCTGAAGACAGTGACGGAGAAGTACCAGAAGGTCGAGTCCTGAGAAAAAGAGCGTGGAGAGCTGAGAGAAATGAAAAGGGAAATAAGTTAAAAAGGCCAGCAAAGGATTAAATTTGGCCAAACAAGATAAAGAGATTGAGATACAGATTGACACGAGTAAAATCATCCAGAGCTGAACAAGTGAATGAGGTGTCTAGCCAAGAGAAATCAAAAGACGTTGAACAGACACCAACAGAAGAAAGCAAGCGAACGGGAAAACCTAACCAGAAGTATAAGTCACCAGAATGGTCGTATGTGGCACTTCCTGAAGTACAAGAAGAGGCAGACAGCCAAGGATATCTAGAGGTGACTATACCAGAAGTGGTTGAGGACGACGAAGAATCGGAAATCCTGAGAGTTATCTTGTCCGACATCGAGGAAGAGACGGATGTTCAGGAAATTCTGAATCAAGATTGTGAAAGAAAAGTGAAAGACGATCAAATGCCAAACTGAAGAGACAAAAGTGCTCTAAAAGGAGAATCTTGAAAATTACTAAATAAAAGACATAACAGAATAGAACCAAGTAGGCGCTTAGAGCCTTGGGTTTAGACAAAACTAGTTGTGAAGTAGACGAGGCTAAGTCAAAAGACACTGATAATTTTCCGAAATGGCAAACACAGAAAGTAGAAAATCTACCTGTGTGTTCCTTTAAAGATGGTGCAAGATGTGTTGTTGTTGTACAGGATTACTAATGCTTTTGTGGAGGGTGTTGGCTTTAATGGTCTAATTTAAGGTTACATTAGAAACAATTGAAGGTCATAGTGAGAATAAGACTGATGTAGAAAAGATTCAAAAGATTTATCCGACTAAAATAGATAGAAATTATTTACATGAAGATAGATCCATAACTGATTTTTCTAACAATGTTTTCTCAAAATTATTATATGAATATGTAAAAACAATGGATGTGAGAGACTGCTATGTATGCATGCAGTTGCCTGCATCAGTGTCTGAGGGAGTGACG
Organism: Triturus cristatus; assembly: GCF_964204655.1. Lineage (NCBI taxonomy): Eukaryota > Metazoa > Chordata > Amphibia > Caudata > Salamandridae > Triturus > Triturus cristatus. The sequence goes on from NC_140587.1 coordinate 833,053,128, forward strand.
TACCATCACCTTCCAGTGACATATGGAATAACATGTAGCGTATTAGCAAGTTTGTTTTACAAAATAGGGAAACTATAATATTATTTTTCAGATGTAGATAACATATTTTCACAAGTACCCGTAGTCCATAAACTGAATAAAGTAGAACCTGGTAAAGTGTTAGGTGAATTTTTCTTAGAAACTAGAGAATTGACATTAGAGTCAGTATTTAAAAATAACCTCACTTGTAGTCTGAAAAGAGAAGAGAAGACTTTCTTGGATATGGTAGAAGAAAGGAGAATAAAAATGCAAAAGAAGGTGCCTGAGGGAAAAGAAGAAAAGACAGTTTGGGATGTTGAAAGAGAAAAACGTTTGAAAGGAGAAGCTAGTCCTGCAATGGCTTTAGATTGGCCTCAGAAAGGGAAATTGTGTATTAGAAGAAATCAAACTGCGTATGATAATTACTTCATAGGTGCAAGTGATTGCCATGATACTTATAGAATCGTGGGTGGATGGGGATTTAAAGGAGAAAATGATCCGGTATTTCCTGGATTATATTTTATCTGCGGGAACAAAGCTTATTATAGGATACCCGACCATTGGTATGGCACATGTTTTCTAGGCCTGGTTTTCCCAAAGATATTTCATGTGGGAAGAGGAAAAGATGGTGCACACGAGATAGGTAGGTAACTAACACGTAGAAAAAGAGAATCTTGGTCAGAAATTGTAGGAGACATTTTTGGAGCGTTGATACCAGCAGTTGGAATATCTCTGAATGCACATAAAAATAGAAAATTATCAACAGTAGTGGTTTGCTTGTCAACAAGCACTGCTGGAGTATTTTTATTGGTAAATACCGAAATAGTTGCCATGCGAGCCATGGTGATGGGAAATCGACTTGCCCATGATATAAATTTGGCAAAAGAGGGTGGAGTCTGTAGAATGCTGAAGGTTCAACATTGTTGTACTTTTATTCCTGACGAAAGTCAAGATTTAAAGACGTGCATAAAGAATATAACTGATTTGCATGAGGAGATTGTTCCACTGGAGGTTGAAGGAATTTGGGAAAAGATTGGGAAAAGGTTTTCTACTATTAAAGACTTTTTATTAAAATTAGATAGTACCTTTATTGGTAAGATTTTATTTCCAGTAACATGTGTGATTATTCTAGTATTAATTCTGAGATTAGGATATCTATGTAGCAAAAGAAGAAATATACGAAATAACATAAAAAGAGAAACTGTAAAGAAAAGAGAGAAAGAAAGAAAAGAAAGAGTTTGAAGAGGTAGAATTAGAAGAATGGAAAGAGAATATGTATAAAAAGACAAGAGAAGAAGAGACAGGGGAAACAATCATGTGATCTAAAAAAAATTTAAGAGAACTGAATTCATTTCTATTTAAAAATGTTATCAAAATTTTAGGGATTTGTGGTGATCTTAAAAATCACCAAAGGGGGGATTAATGGAGCAGGTAAAGCAAAATTGTATATACCTCCTCTATTTTGCATGAAAATACTAATTATATAACCTACTTATATTTTAATTTGACTAACGGTTTGCTGTGTTATATTAACCAACTATTTGCACCTATATTAAACATCAATTACACATGGGACTTATTGCTATTTGCATGGCAAAATAACTCTAATAACTAAATTATGTACGCATATTAATAGTAGTACGTGTGGTAATAGGATATCGCATGATTTATGTTACTTTTGTCATGTTTGCGTTCCCGTTTTGGACAGTAAGGGTGAGTTTTATTGCTTTAAATGTCGCTAAAAGCTAGGAAAATACTAATACATAAAGGGATTAGTCAGGGTTTAACATTAGAATCTTCATTTCTATGTATTAAATATTCTTTTGTGTTTGTTTCGCTTAAGTTGACATTTGGGCCTACCAAAACATGGCATCCCAAATGGAGTTCAGAAGTGGCCACCGTCTCGTGAGCGCGATGCCTACTGCGCAGACTCGGATGGCTCCGTAGACCTCCAGGTGACCTCAAGGCACAGTGTTCCTGGTCAAGGATAGGAACATGGAGGACTGCCAAACTTCAGTCAGTAAAATCTGGTCTAAATGAACAATTGGGACATACAAGCTAAACTTTTACATTGTTGCCTAAGGGCAACATGGACAGAGGAAATGAACCAGCAAAATCCATGAGAACCTTAAGTAATGCACAATCGGACGTTTCCAATTAGCCAATCATCTGCCTTTCTTAGCCTTGGAATATTTCATGTGATCCCGTATTTTATTATAAAAAGGGTAGTAGAATAGGGAGGGGCATGAGAAGAGAGGCATTCTGCGATTTTCGATGACTGCACACCCCTATCGACCCCACAGGCGATGACAGATGCTTGCACGGTTTCTGGTCCTTTGGAGATCTTTGGGACGGTAACGTCCTGAGCAAAAGAACTTTCGGACTTTGAGCTTTAGCCTGCTTTATTGGGACAATTTAACGGCTAAATTCGGTTATGCAGAGCCAAATGAATTAGGAAAAATCCAGATAGCAAGAATAGGTAAACATAAATGTCATGCGATTTGTGCTGATGGAACAAAATTCTAAACTTTGATTGACCAAAATGCTAATATTCATTGCAAACAATATTTAGATAAACCAATATTTGATTCACAGAAATTACGGGTTTGTGGTTTTTCAATGAAGAGAGTAGAGGATTCTGAGTCTTAAATGTGTTTTAGCTGGTTCTAAATCACCATCAACCAGTCCAACTAATTGGTCCATCGACCAAGTGGTGGAGTGCCTTGATGTTTAAGGTTAGGATTCTATAGGTGGTGATGCTAATGTTTATTCTGTAAAATAACTTTTCTTCTCCATAGGTAATAAGGTACTCCCCCACATGTCCAGCGCTTGGTTCATCATCCCTCCTGCGTGCAGACTCGTTCAGTGGAGTTAGTGTAAGTGTTGGTATTATGGGCCCCACCAATGACTGCGTGTGTGAATGAGCTAGTGTGAAGTCGGGTCTGCGATGCAGGGAAGGATAAGTTGTTGTTGTAAAAAGATTTTGACCCTTTTCTCTTTTTCCCCCTGGGTTTCCCGCGTGCTGGATCAGTATTCACAGAAGGCACTTACGACAACTAATTTTATGTCTGCACTTGGGCTGGAATTTCTGCATACAGAGAAGAATTTCCGCACCCGGAGTGGAATTTCCGTATCCGGGGAGGAATTCCCGCACTTGTGCCGGGATTTCCGCACCCGGTCTGGAATCTTCGTTTCGGGGCTGGAATACCCGCATTTGGGTCTGATGATCATTTCAAGTGCCTACCATCCCCCACAATTCAAGGAACATGTTTGGCCACAGAGAGTTCCTGTTTTCATTTGCTGTTCATCGCTATTGGAAAATGTACAAAATGAGGAGGAAGAAGACCTTCACAAATGAGGAGACCACCATGATCGTGGAGTTTATTGTGAGGCACCACAAATGCCTATATGGTCTCCAACCTTACTGCACCAGTGGCACACAGAAAACAGCACTATGGCAGCTTTTAGACACTGCTGTCACAGCACTGGGGGTGGATAGGTGCACAGTCAAGGACATCAAGAAGAAGTGTCAGGACGAAACGAAAAGGGTCAAGGAGAGGTACTCCTGGATCGAGTTGAAGAGGATTCTCCCTGCCCCACAATCTGGAACCCACCTTCGTATAACCCCACTTGAGGAGGATATCCTCACTACAATCCACTCCCTCATGCTCCATGGGCTGCCTGTGTGTGATGTTTGCAATGTGGTACCGGGAAAATGGGATGACAAGAACAAGTATACAAAATGAATGTCTGTGTTGCACCGCCATTGTGAGTAAGGAAGTTGTCCAAAGTCCATATAAAAATATAGTCAGTCAGACGCTCATGTGTTTCCCTCTGTATGTTGCACCACAAGTTCCAGAATCCTTTGTATCAGTAATGGCAAATCCCTCTCCCACTATTTACAACATGGGCCCACTACCTCTGCCGTATATCTCTAACACTGTTAAGTAGCAATTGTCAAAGTGCCCTTCCACTTATCCAGACACAGCTTAGTCAGTCAAGAACAGAAGGGGGTGGGGGGTGCGGTGCAGAGGAAAATCAACAGACAAGGGAATAGGGAAAATAAATAAAAGTTATCCTAAAAGTAACTCACCTTGTGCCTGCCAAAATCACAAAGCAGATAGTGAGAGAATCCTTATTGTAAAACATTTAATTCCCATATTCCGTTGTCTATTTCCCACCCTGCCACGCGAATATATCCCCAATGCGCCACTGCTCCTAACTGCACCGGCCGTGGCAGTACTTCACAATACTGTTAGCATTCAGAAGATATGAGGAAATGTCTGACACGTTCCACATGTACATTTTCCATTTGTTGACTTTTCTCTCTTCTCACCAATTGCCACATTCGGGCAGAGTACAGACAACCATAGTAGCAGAAGTCCCTCAAACTGGTCAGGAGATTGTCAAAATGAATACATTGTCAGCAGAGGGACATATAGTGTCAGAATCTCAAAGGTAACCGGAGAGGAAAAACTAGCTTTACAACTATTGGAATTCTCAAAGGACATTTGCCTTTAGCAAATGACATTTGTGAATAGTGAAAGACAAAATATACCATATCTAGGCTCATCATACCTCTGTATTTTCTAAACATTACATGTATTCCACCAACAGTTCCAGAACTGTGGAAGAGGTGTGGCGCAGCGGCCAGGGTGACTGACTTCAGACCAAGGGGTTCACGGTTCGATTTATGGTGCTGGCGGCAGGTTAACCCAGCACCAGGTGACTGTGGACAATAGCTCGCTTAATCTTCCTGACGGCCCCCAGCGCTGTGCTCTTTACAAATGCTGGTATTTCAATCATGGAATTGAGTGCCACAACAAGTCAAAAAGGAGCCTCCACTAGATTGTAATTGTTTTTGTAGACTATATCAAGAAATCCAATTTTAACAAATACAACAACGATGAACAAGAAGTGCATCCACTGTCCAACTTAGAATGTTTTTCCATACATGAATTTGTCCAGTCCATCCAGCTTGTTATAGATGTTATAATCGGATGGCATGTTTTTGGCCATTAACAAAACACGATAGTGGACCTTACTTCAGGAATTGTTGTCGTGTCAATTTAATAGACATTGCTTCTAGGCAGTGGGGCCATTATTAGTTGAATGTGTGATCACTCACGATAATTAGTGCTACACACTTTTACAACGGTAGGGCCCGCACTGCTTGTGCTCATCCTTTGTGCCTGAAATGGAGTGCAACACATTTGGCAGCAGAAATGTAAAGTTGAAAACACACTTATCATTGTAGGTCCAATGATGTCCACCCAGATTCCAAGATCCACATTGACTTCTGATATAAGGTTGGCTGTGACATCTGATCAGGGACCACACACTGGGCAGGTGCAGGGCCATGGTAAGTAAACCCGAGAATAAAGTACCTGAATGCTTATGCCCATGAAATGTGCCTTTAATCTCCGCTCTATGTTGTATGTGTATTACATCACTGTTGTCCTGCATCACAATATGCGTACATATGACATTGAACCACATACCAGACCACACCATGGTAGCTAGAGAAAGGATGACATAAAATGTATGACAAGTGAGTGCAGAATGGACATAAAAATAGTATATAGTGTCATATGAAGTGTCACAACTGGATTGTAATTCAATGATATGAAAACTCCCTAGCAAAATTCCAATGGACAAATCATATTGAAATTGGTGTGGATGAGACTTGCACTGATGCCAGTTGTGTACTTTTGTGATGGATGTATGGGCTGCTAAGGTGAATCTTCAGGAAGATACATTTTAACCCCTTCCATGCTCATGACGAGCTGGACTCGTCATGGCACACAGTCATGCACGGTGAGGAGACCCCTCATTTTGACTTTTAATCATTGAGCAGTGTTCACTTTTTGTTTTTAAGGGGGGAACGATTTGTGTATTACAAGGCGATTTTTAACCTGCGATTTTGCACATTCTGGGGAAAGGATTGTTGCCCTTATTTTTTAAAACAAAACATATTCTTTTCATAACGTTTTTGCACATTTGATACGGCGAATCTGAAATCCTCTTCTGTGTGCTTGTTTGTGTTCGGTCTCCGCTTCCCCGGTCCAACGCCGGCTTTGCTGCCGTTCGATTGGAGGGAAGCGGACACACCCTTCAGATTGCAGCCAATCTGAATCTTTGTTGGTTGGCCCTCCAGGAAAGGGCGGGTAACGGAGCTTTACACGCCGGCCAGCTATTTAAATCCATGCAGCGGACGCGTGCAGCGGGCGCGCCAAAGGCAAGCCCGTCTGCGCCCATCCGCGCCAAGGACGGGACAAGGATGGGTTATGCTGCCCAATCTACTTGGAAAAGGTATCATGCTGAGGACCTTAAAAATTTAAACACAAAAACTACCTGTCAACATCCTATTTCCCTGGATTTAATCTATGGAGCCTGTTCTTGCTATAAATGCAGGCTCGATCTTCCCTTTGAGCTATCTACTGGGATCATCAACCAGAAATTTAATTCTGGGCTTTTCAAGGCCAGGAGTGGGGGCCAGCTGATAGGAGGTCTAATTAATGCGCAATCTATGGGTAAACATAGCCAAGATATTAGAGATCTCATATTGGAATTTCAACTGGACCTACCATTTGTTACAGAGCCTTGGTTAAAGGATTGGAGTGGTCCGGGTGTTGCGGACTCTGTTCCACCTGGCTACCTGATATATAGGAAGGATCGATTGGTAGGTAGGGGTGGAGGGTTGGCTATTATTTTGCGTGATTCTCTTGCCTGTACTTTATTTGAACTTGTTACGATTGCAGAAGCAGAAAGTTTAGGTTTTTGTCTTTCCCTGAATGCTACTTCATGTTTCTCAGGTGCCCTTATCTATCGGCCTCCTGGTCAAAGCACCAAGTTTATTGAATCACTTAGTGATTCTCTGAGCTATCTTATGCTTAAATATGCTAACTTCACGCTACTGGGTGATTTTAATCTTCACCTAGAGGGCAATTCTGAGCCTGGGACAGGTAATTTCCTCCAAGTCCTAGATTTATTCTCACTACAACAAATAGTGAAGGGACCTACCCACCGGGCAGGTCATACTCTTGATGGGGTTTGTTCTAACCTGCCCTGGCTCTCTGCAGATACCCCTTCTCCTCTAATCTGGTCCGATCACTCCTTTATCCCCCTCAGGATCATGATTCCTCTGAAGGGTCATGTGGTGAAATTTTTGAAAGAACCTCAGCAGGGGCCTTCATGGGCACAGATTGCAAAAAACTCTAATTTATCGACTGTGGCTAAAGCTCTTATACCGACATTGACAGGCAACACAGCGAAAGATTCTCGTCTATTTCAGTCCTGGTTATCCAATGTCTGCAAGACTCTTGCTCCTTTGGAGAAGGGGAGTAAGCCACAAAAACCTAAGACCTTAAACACTCCTTGGTTCACGCCCCAACTGGCCCAAGCACGCTTGCATTGCAAGCAATTGGAGCGACAGTGGAGAAAGGGATTTAATGAGGAACAAAAAGCAGTGTTTAAAGAAGGTAGGAAAGTTTACTTTCTCCAGATTAAACTGGCAAAAAAGGAATTTTTCACTAAGAAAATAAACACAGCTAAGGATAATCAGAAAGCGATTTTTCTGATCGTGAAGTCGTTTACAAAACCCATGGCGGAACAGAGGGAACTTCCAGCTTCACAGACACTGTGTGATAATATCTCCCTGTATTTTGAGGATAAAATCAATAAAATTCTAAGAGATTTTCCAGGGTGTAATCTTGTCTCCGACTCTCTCCTGGTGGAAAGCTCGTCTCTATTTCCACTTTTGAACCTGTTCCATTAGATATGACACTTATGGCTATTGAAAGGTGCAAATCAGGATCGCCGTTGGATGCCTGCCCTCCGTCGATTCTTCATAAAATGCTGGAGGTAGTGAATCCCATTGTTAATCATATAGTCAATTCCTCTCTCAGGACGGGTATTGTTCCAGCGGAGTGGAAGCTGGCGCTGGTTAAACCATTGAAAAAAAAACAAAATATTGACTCGGCCGTTCTTTCAAATCTCCGCCCAATTTCGCTTCTCCCTCCGTTGGGCAAAATAACAGAGTCTTTTGTCCATAAAGAGCTAACAAAATTTCTGGAAGATCAACAAATCCTTCACCCGCTTCAATCCGGATTTTGGCCTAAACATTCTACGGAGTCGGCCCTCCTTGAAGGTTCTGACTCCTTTAAAATGATTGCCGATAGGGGCAAGAAAGCCGTTTTGATTCTTTTAGACTTGTCGGCTGCATTCGACACTATTTCTCATGACATCCTTCTGAAACGTCTCGAGTGCAGCAGCATTTCTGGTATGGTGCTGAAGTGGATCAAATCTTTTCTTGCCAATCAGAGACAGGCAGTCACTTTAGGTGCGTTCTTGTCCCCAGAACGCTCCATTACGGCAGGAGTCCCACAAGGTTCTTCTTTAAGTCCGTTGTTGTTTAATCTGTATATGGCCCCTCTTATCGCTTTGATTAGTTCATTTGGGATAGAGGTTATGTCATATGCAGATGACACTCAAATGATTCTCTCTATAGAGAATGACTCCATGGAGGCTGAAATTAACTTCAAACATTGTTTGACCGCGGTTCTTCAATGGATGATGAACAACCAGTTAAAATGCAACACGGACAAAACGGAGATTCTCCCGATAGGGGCTGACGTCCTTTTCCAGCCGTCCAAATGGTGGCCTGATGGAGCTATTCCACCACCGGAGGTTGTGAAGGTTGCTAGGAATCTGGGAGAACAATTTGATAATTCCCTCTCCTTCCTACCGCATACTAAAGCGGTTGCGGGCATGTGTTTTAGTTTAATAAAAACCTTTAAAAAAATGTTTACGTTTCTCCCTTTGCCTGCAAGAAAATCTGTTGCGGTGGCTTTAATACTCTCACGCATTGATTATTGCAATGGCCTCCTGGCTGGAGTCAACAAGGCTGTTTTAAAGAAGCTTCAGGTGGTACAACATGCAGCAGCACGTTTGGTGCTCAAACTCCCTAGAAGATCCTCAGCTTCTGCAGCTCTGAACAGCCTTCATTGGCTCCCGGTTCATAAGAGAATTCTTTTTAAGATTCTCCTGATCACCTTTAGAGCAAAAATGATTACAGGTCCTAAATTCTTGTCGGCACGTTTTGTTCCACACACAACTACTAGACTGATTAGGTCCTCTTCGGCAAATCTCCTTAAATTGCCCAATTTCAGATATAAACTAAAAGGTGCCAAAACCTTGGCCTTTCTGGGTGCCAGAGCCTGGAACAAGCTCCCTGCACAGATTAAATCATGTAACACTGAACTCTTATTTAGGAAATCCCTAAAAACATGGATTTACGGCATCACTGATGATTGTTGTCTTGCTCTGATTTAATGTCTTGATCAGGTTACTTTTATCCTCACCCCATGACGTTAGCGCCAAGATACTCCTCGCGGAGTGATAGCCGCGCTTTACAAATAAATTCTCAAATTCAAATACAGTCGTCGTGTGCTCATGACGAGTCCAGCTCATCATGACACCCACCCACGGGGGAAGCGCTGGCGCTCCCCCCGTGGGCGGTCGATGCAGGAGTTTTTACCGGGGAAGGCAGGGGAAGACCTTCCCCTGCCTCCCCCCACCCCACCACCGTGTCATCAATGAAGTCAGCGTGTGATCCGCGCTGACGTCATGGGAGGTTTCCCTTTGTTCTCAAATGCGCAGGAAGCCATTTGCTTCCTGCGCGTCAGAGAACAAACAGGTAAGTTTTGGGGCTGGGGAGGGGGGATTTAAATGAAAGAGGCATCGGGGGAAAGGAAAGGGTTTTCCTTTCCCTCGATGCCTCTTTTGTACATTCCTGCTGCACGATTGTGCGATCGTGCAGCAGGAATGCCCACAAGACCCAGGGATTGTTTTTTTTTAAACTACCAGTGACTTTCGTTGTTTGGGGGTAGTGGCCCCTTGGGCAAGGGTCACTCCCCTTTGGGGGTCATTTTGAAAAGCCTACATTTGTTTGGGGGAGCGGCCCCTTAGGCAAGGGTCGCTCCCCCTTTGGGGCCCATACTTCTAGCTTTGTCTGCTCCCTTGGGGGGGCAGTTTTTTTTTTTTTTTTAAACGGCCCACTGGGCCAAATGATTAAGTGTACTGGGGAGTGGCCCCTTGGGCAAGGTACACTCCCCTTTGGGGGTCATTTTGAAAAGCCTACGTTTGTTTTGGGGAGCGGCCCTTAGGCAAGGGTCGCTCTCCCTTTGGGGCCCACACTTCTAGCTTTGTCTGCTCCCTTGGGGGGCCAGATTACATTTTTTTTTCTTTAAACGGCACACTGGGCCAAATGAATAAATGTAGTGGGGAGTGGCCCCTTGGGCAAGGGTCACTCCCCTTTTGGGGGCATACATTTTGGCTTTGTCTGGCCCCTGAAGGGGTGTAGATTACATTTTTTTAAAAATAAAATCAGCCCACTGGGCCAATAGAATAAATGTAGTGGGGAGTGGCCCTTTGGGCAAGGGTTGCTCCCCTGTGGGGAGCATTAATTTTTCCATTTTTGCCACCCTGAGGGGCAGTACCAAAGGGGATGATGTACGGAGCGCTTGAGCAAAACAAACACTCACCCCCAGTCAACTGATCTGGGTTTAATCCATCATCATTCTTTAGCTCACTCCACCCCCCCAGTTCAGACATGGCCATATGCAAATCAGTCTGACCCTGTGCCTCATGGGAACAGTCCAGCTCGAACTGCCAAGCCATGTCTTCCCTGGACCGGAAACAAGCATCCTGGGACCGTTTTCTGGCTAATCAGCCGTCATCAGCCAGGCTAGCTTGAGTCCAGTGGCAAAGTAAGCAAGGGACCCACGTCTGGGCATACCCTGCCAGCTTAGGGGGAACAAAGCGCACAGGGTCAGACTGATTGCATATGGCCATGTCTGAACTGGGGTGGTGGAGTGAGCTAAAGAATGATGATTGTTTAAACCCAGAGCAGTTGACTGCTGCTGAGTGTTTGATTTGCTCAAAAGCTCCGTCCATCATCCCCTTTGGTATCACCCTGAGGGGCAGATCGCCTGATTTCTTTATTTTTTGTAGGGCCACTAGGCCACCAGGGTTTTTTTTAATGTTTGGGAGCTACCCCTTGGACATGGGTCGCTCCCCTTTATGGGAGGATGATTGTGGCCATTTCTGCCCTCTTTGGGTGGCAGAATAGCAGTATGTTTTTAGGTCCATCTCAGACGCCACTAGACTCCAGGGTTTTTAAAATTTTTGTGTTGGGGTGTAGCCGCAAGGGTTGCTCCTCTTTTACGGGGGTGAATATTTAATTTATACTCTTAGGTCCACTTATCCCTTATCTTGGCTGGTGGATTGTGTGTGGACTGGTGCAATATTTGCTTATGTGATTGTAATGTTTTTTTCTCCTTTTTATTCTAGTGTAAAGCTTTTGATTCCTGTTTGCGGTTTCGACAGTGGTTGTTCTGCAGTTTTGGGTAGTTGCACTTTTTTGGTAAGAAAAACGTTTTTGTTGTATTTACTCCAAATGAGTAATATTGAGCCATACTGTGTCTTTGCAGAGTAGGTGGTGGTGAGTTTAGCTGCCTCTGGCAAGTGAGTGGTATCGTTTAGGAGTATATATGTGTTTTTGACAAAGGTGCTTTTTGTTTATTTCTTATTTTACGAAGTGTTTGTTGTTGTTGACTTGTTTGACAAGTTACCTTTATTAGTAAGCATTATGGCTAGCCGTAGAATAACTGCTCAACAGGTCGTTGGTATGCTTCTTGAATCTTCCTCTGAGCAGGATTATGAGACTGACAGTGCGTCTGAGGGAGAGGAGGGAGCGGAAGATTCTGGCAGTGAGTTTTCTCTCCAAATGGAATCATCGGATGATAAAGGTTCTCTCGGTGCAGAAGAAGGTACTCTTGGTGTGGATGAAGCAACTCTCACTGCAGATGGAGTGCCTGTTTTAGAGGAGGATACTGCTGTGCCGATGGTGCAAGAGGCATCTAGATTGCAGCCTGAGGCTGCTAGGCTTTCTACTGGAAGTGTTGGACTCTGGGTTGATCCAAACATGGTGCAGCTGGTGTTGCCTGCCTTTAGCGGTGATGCAGGGTGTAGAGTGAATTGTGAACATTTTTTGCCTATACAGTTTTTTCAGTTGTTTATGGATGATGTATTTTGGGATTTGATTGTTGAGCAGACTAATTTGTATGCTGGACAGTATTTGAGGGACAGTAGTGACAAACTTAGGCCCCACTCTAGAGCTACCCGGTGGACTCCCACAAATTTGGAAGAGATGAAGAAGTTTTTAGGTTTGACTTTAATGAAGGGTTTGATAAGGAAGCCGTCCATGGCTTCATATTGGTCTACCAGTCTCTTGATGGCAACGGCCATATTTCCTGCAGTTATGACTCGTGATCGGTATTTACTTTTGCTACGGATGCTTCATTTTGTTGATAATTCTTTGGCGTTGCCACGTATTCACCCTCACTGTGACCGTCTTTTTAAGATTCAGCCTGTTCTTGATCACTTTGTAGATCGATTTTCAGAGATCTATACTCCAGGGAAAGAAATATCTATTGATGAGTCTTTGGTCTTGTTCAAGGGTCGTTTGGTTTTCAGGCAGTACATCCCCAGCAAGAGGGCACACTATGGAATTAAGCTGTATATGTTCTCTGAGAGTATGACAGGATATGTTTTTAAATTTCCGTGTGTACACTGGTAGAGATTCCACTATTGACCCCCCTGGTTGTCCATCCACTTTTGGAGTTTCAGAGACAATTGTGTGGGATCTTGCTAGAAGACTGTTTAATAGAGGCCACCAGTTGTACCTTGATAACTTCTACACTGCTGTGCAATTGTTTAAGGAATTGTTTAAAGTGGACACTTTTGCATGTGGCACAATCCGCTCTATCTGTATAGGTCATCCAAAAGAGCTTGTTTGCAAAAAAACTTCAGAGGGTACAGTGTAGTTCCTTGCGTAGTGATGAACTACTAGCTGTGAAATTTGTGGACAGGAGGGATGTGCACATGCTGACTACCATCCATGATGAGAGTACTTCACCTGTGCCTGTTTGGGGTCAGGTTGCTGAAGTGCGCAAACCTGTGTGCATTCTAGACTACAATAAGCACATGGGTGGTGTTGACAGAGTAGATTAGAGGTTGGGACCTTACACTGCTATGCGTAAGGCTTATGTTTGGTATAAGAAGTTGGCCATTCATCTCTTCAACTTAGCAACTTTCAATGCTTTTGTTGTGTTGAAGGAGTGTTCTCCTGGGTCAAAGTTGACATTTGTTCAGTTTCAACACTCTGTGATTGGCAGCCTTGTTGTTGTGGAACAGGCAAGCGTTCCCAGAGTTGGAGTGTTGCAAAAGACTTTCCCACTAGGAGATGTTGAGTCTGTTGGCGAAGACGTGTGCGGAAGGAGACTCGTTTTTTCTGCTCCGAGTGTCCTTCTAACCCTGGGCTGTGTGTGCCAGCTTGTTTTAAAGCGTGCCATATGCTAAAGAATTTTTGGGAGCATCCATGAGTGGTAAAGTGAACTGCCTGGTCTGTATTTAAAAAAATATATATTATGTTTCATGGTTGGCATTAGGGCAATGTATTTAGCTTCAGATTTTGTGTTAGTAGATTTGTATCTATTTGCAATTTGTTTGTGTTTTTTTTTGTTAAAAAAAAAATCCTAAATGTGATGGCCGTGTGTGTAGGCTGGTGTTTGGCTGGCGTTGTGCGTGGACTGGTGCTTGGCTGGTGGTGTGCGTGGACTGGCGCTTGGCTGGCGGTGTGCATGGACTGGTGCTTGGATGGCAGTGTGTGTTGACTGGTGCTTGGCTGGAGGTGTGCGTGGATTGGTGCATGGCTGGCAGTGTGCGTGGATTGGCGCTTGCTGGTGTTGCGCGTGGACTGGTGCTTGGCTTGCGATGTGCGTGGATTGGTGCTTGGCTGGCGGTGTGCGTGGACTGGCGCTTGGCTGGCGGTGTGCTTGGACTGGCGCTTGGCTGGCGGTGTGTGTTGACTGGCGCTTGGCTGGCGGTGTGTGTTGACTGGTGCTTGGCTGGCAGTGTGCATGGATTGGTGCTTGGCTGGCGGTGTGCATGGACTGGCGCTTGGCTGGCAGTGTGTGTTGACTGGTGCTTGGCTGGCAGTGTGTGTTGACTGGTGCTTGACTGGCGGTGTGCGTGGACTGATGCTTGGCTGGAGGTGTGCGTGGACTGGCGCTTGGCTGGTGGTGTGCGTGGACTGGCACTTGGCTGGCGGTGTGATTAGTGACTTGCGGCTGGTCACTACACACACTGCTAGCTGAGCACCACTCCATGCAATCCATTAGCTTGTGTGGTTGCTGTGTCAGGAATGTGGGCGTGTGAAAGTGATGGGCCCTTGAATGGCGCTGTCTGCTGGTGTGAGTGTTGTAATGTGATGGGCCCGCGGCTGGCAGTGTGAATGGTTTTGTATGTGTCACACGTATGAAAGGTGTATGAATGGCCTGTAAAGAGGTTGGTGCCTTGTGGCTTTACAGCTCACGAGCTGCGAGTCATTGGTTCAGTTTCTCGTCCTTTCAATTATTAACAGTGCCTTTCATTTTTGTGAAATCACTTGCTAATACAATTGTACATACTGAACCATCACTCACCCTCGTGCCAAATTCAACCAGTATGTGTGTGTGTTTGAGGAGTAGATGGCTGTGCAGGAATCTTTTTCTTTTTAGTCTCTCTGCCAAGGTGCACATTCCATCTAAGATTAACCTACCAACTGTAGATATTGTTGTAAACCCATGGGAGTACATGGTGATGTCTCTCTTGTGAATTCCAAAAAGTTATTTTACCCACAATGTCCTGCAAACCTCAAAATTTCTGTCAAATTTTCATTGCAATATTGTGCCAAAATACTCACGCTTCAGAAATAAACAACAAATTATGTCAAAACAATTTGGTTTTGTAAGGGTGTCACCTGGGTTTTTGGTCCCGTGCTCAGCGGCCATCTAGGGAAACCTACCAAATCCACACAAGCTAGACACCCGGGGGCTTCCAGGGAGATATGGCTTGCGAGGATCCCCCAATGTTTCCTTACCCAGAATCCCTTGCAAACCTCAATTTTAGCTGAAAAAATCACTTTTTTCGCACATTTTTGTGTGGGGAAGTGTGGCATCACCAGGCACACACAAATTTCCTACCACCCAGCATTCCCCCAGGTCTCCCTATAAAAATGGTGCCTCACTTGTGTGGGAGGCCCAAGTACCTGCGACAGGCAAGGGCCCAAAATATTTTTTGATAGGCAATGTTGATGTTGCCTCAAAACGTTTTGGGCCCTTGCCTGTCGCGGGTACTTGGGCCTCCCACACAAGTGAGGCACCATTTTTATTGGGCGCCCTGGGGGAATGCTGGGTGGTAGGAAATTTGAGTGAGCCCAGTGATGCCACACTATCCCACACAAAAATGTGTGAAAAAAGTGATTTTTTCAGCTAAAATTGAGGTTTGCAAGGGATTCTGGGTAAGGAAACGTTGGGAGATCCACGCAAGCCAAACCTCCCTGGAAGCCCCCGAGTGTATGGTTTTCAGAAATGTTTGGGTTTGGAAGGTTTCTCTAGATGGCCGCCAAGCACGGGGCCAAAAACCCAGGTGACCCCCCTTGGAAAACCAGGTGGTTTTCAGATAGGCAATTTTGATGTCGCCTCACTACGTTTTGGGCCCTTGCCTGTCGCGGGTACTTGGGCCTCCCACACAAGTGAGGCACCATTTTTATCGGGAAATCTGGGGGAATGCTGGGTGGTAGGACATTTGTGTGAGCCTGCTGATGTCACACTTTCCCACACAAATATGTTTGAAAAAGTGATTTTTTTCAGCTAAAATTGAGATTTGCAAGGAATTCTGGGTAAGGAAACGGTGGGGGATCCACAGAAGCCAAACCTCCCTGGAAGCCCCCGTGTGTCTAGTATTCATAAATGTGTGGGTTTAGTAGGTTTCCCTAGGCGCCGGCAGAACTAGGGTCAAAAACTACAGCTAGGCACTTTGCCAAAAAAGGGTCATTTTTCACTGTGAAATTGAGGTGTGACCACGTTGAGTTTTGCGCCGTTTCCTTTCGCGGACACTAGGCCGACCCTCACAAGTGAGGTACCATTTTTCTGGGAAGACTTTGGGAAACGCGGGATGGGTGGATATTTGAGGATCCACGCAGATTCTAGAACTTTCCACCACAGAAATGTGGTGAAAATCTGTTTTTTTGACAATTTGTTAGGTTTGCAAGTAATTCTGGGTAACAGAACCTGGTGGGAGGCAGTCAAGTCACCCCATCCTGGATTCCCCTGGGTGTCTAGTTTTAAAAAATGTATAGGTTTGCTAGGTTTCCCTAGGTGTCAGCAGAGCTAGGGTTCAAAAACTAAAGCTAGGCACTTTGCCAAAAAAGGGTCATTTTTCACTGCGAAATTGAGATGTGACCATGTTGCGTTTTGCGCCGTTTCCTGTCGTGGGCACTAGGCCGACCCACACAAGTGAGGTACCATTTTTGTCGGAAGACTTTGGGAAACACGGGGGTGGAAATTTGTGGATCCACGCAGATTCCAGAACTTTCCACCACAGAAATGTGGGGAAAATGTGGTTTTTCAACACTTTTTTAGGTTTGCAAGGGATTCTGGGTAACAGAACCTTGTGGAAGGCAGTCAAGTCACCCCATCCTGGATTCCCCTGGGTGCCTAGTTTTCAGAAATGTATAGGTTTGCTGGGTGTCCCTAGGTGCCGGCAGAGCTAGGGTTCAAAAACGAAAGCTAGACACTTTGCCAAAAAAGGGTAATTTTTCACTGTGAAAGTGAGATGTGACCATGTTGCGTTTTGTGCCGTTTCCTGTCGCGGACACTAGGCTGACCCACACAAGTAAGGTACCATTTTTCTGGGAAGACTTTGGGGAACGTGGGGTGGGTGGAAATTTGAGGATCCGCGCAGATTCCAGAACTTTCCACCACAGAAATGTGGGGAAAATGTGGTTTTTTGGACACATTTTTAGGTTTACAAGGGATTCTGGGTGACAGAACCTTGTGGAAGGCAGTCAAGTCACCCCATCCTGGATTCCCCTGGCTGTCTAGTTTTCAAAAATGTATAGGTTTGCTAGGTTTCCCTAGGTGTCAGCAGAGCTAGGGTTCAAAAACTAAAGCTAGGCACTTTGCCAAAAAAGGGTCATTTTTCACTGCGAAATTGAGATGTGACCACGTTGCGCTTTGCGCCGTTTTCTGTCGTGGGCACTGGGCCGACAAACACATGTGAGGCACCATTTTTCTCGGAAGACTTTGGGCAATGAGGGGGGGTGGAAATTTGTGGATCCACGCAGATTCCAGAACTTTCCACCACAGAAATGTGGGGGAAATTTGCTTTTTTGACACTTTGTTTAGGTTTGCAAGGGATTCGGGGTAACAGAACCTTGTGGAAGGCAGTCAAGTCACCCCATCCTGGATTCCCCTGGGTGCCTAGTTTTCAGAAATTTATAGGTTTGCGGGGTTTTTCTGGGTGCCGGCAGAGCTAGGGTTAAAAAACGAAAGCTAGGCACTTTGCCAAAAAAGGGTAATTTTTCACTGTGAAAGGGAGGTGTGACCATGTTGCGTTTTGTGCCGTTTCCTGTCGCGGGCACTAGGCCGACCCACACAAGTGAGGTCCCATTTTTCTGGGAAGACTTTGGGGAACGTGGGGTGGGTGAAAATTTGAGGATCCACGCAGATTCCAGAACTTTCCACCACAGAACTATTTGGAAAATGTGTTTTTTTTGACAATTTTTTAGGTTTACAAGGGATTCTGTGTAACAGAACCTTGTGGAAGGCAGTCAAGTCACCCCATCCTGGATTCCCCTGGGTGTCTAGTTTTAAAAAATGTATAGGTTTGCTAGGTTTCCCTAGGTGCCGGCAGACCTAGGGTTAAAAAGCTAAAGCTAGGCACTTTGCCAAAAAAGGGTCATTTTTCACTGCGAAATTGAGGTGCGACCACGTTGTGTTTTGTGCCATTTCCTGTCGCAGGCACTAGGCCGACCCACACAAGTGAGGTACCATTTTTCTGGGAAGACTTTGGGAAACACGGGATGGGTGGAAATTTGAGGATCCACGCAGATTCTAGAACTTTCCACCACAGAAATGTGGTGAAAATCAGTTTTTTTGACAATTTGTTAGGTTTGCAAGTAATTCTGGGTAACAGAACTTGGTGGGAGGCAGTCAAGTCACCCCATCCTTGATTCCTGGGTGTCTAGTTTTAAAAAATGTATAGGTTTGCTAGGTTTCCCTAGGTGTCAGCAGAGCTAGGGTTCAAAAACTAAAGCTAGGCACTTTGCCAAAAAAGTGTCATTTTTCACTGCGAAATTGAGATGTGACCATGTTGCGTTTTGTGCCGTTTCCTGTCGCGGACACTAGGCCGACCCACACAAGTGAGGTACCATTTTTCTGGGAAGACTTTGGGGAACGTGGAGTGGGTGGAAATTTGTGGATCCGCGCAGATTCCAGAACTTTCCACCACAGAAATGTGGGGAAAATGTGTTTTTTTGGACAAATTTTTAGGTTTACAAGGGATTCTGTGTAACAGAACCTTGGGGGGGGCAGTCAAGTCACCCCATCATGGATTCCCCAGGGTGTCTAGTTTTAAAAAATGTATAGGTTTTCTAGGTTTCCCTAGGTGTCGGCAGAGCTAGGGTTAAAAAATGAAAGCTAGGCACTTTGCCAAAAAAGGGTCATTTTTCACTGCGAAATTTAGGTGTGACCATGCTGCGTTTTGTGCCATTTCCTGTCGTGGGTACTAGTCCGACCCACACAAGTGAGGGACCATTTTTGTTGGAAGACTTTGGGGAACGCGGAGTGGGTGGAAATTTGAGGATCCACGCAGATTCCAGAACATTCCACCTCAGAAATGTGGGGAAAATGTGTTTTTTTGGAGAATTCTTTAGGTTTGCAAGGGATTCTGGGTAACAGAACCTGGTGGGAGGCAGACAAGTCACCCCATCCTAGATTCCCCTGGGTGTCGAGTTTTCAAAAATGTATAGGTTTGCTAGGTTTCCCTAGGTGCCGGCAGACCTAGGGTTAAAAAGCTAAAGCTAGGCACTTTGCCAAAAAAGGGTCATTTTTCACTGCGAAATTGAGGTGCGACCACGTTGTGTTTTGTGCCATTTCCTGTCGCAGGCACTAGGCCGACCCACACAAGTGAGGTACCATTTTTCTGGGAAGACTTTGGGAAACACGGGATGGGTGGAAATTTGAGGATCCACGCAGATTCTAGAACTTTCCACCACAGAAATGTGGTGAAAATCAGTTTTTTTGACAATTTGTTAGGTTTGCAAGTAATTCTGGGTAACAGAACCTGGTGGGAGGCAGTCAAGTCACCCCATTCTTGATTCCCCTGGGTGTCTAGTTTTAAAAAATGTATAGGTTTGCTAGGTTTCCCTAGGTGTCAGCAGAGCTAGGGTTCAAAAACTAAAGCTAGGCACTTTGCCAAAAAAGGGTCATTTTTCACTGCGAAATTGAGATGTGACCATGTTGCGTTTTGCGCCGTTTCCTGTCGTGGGCACTAGGCCGACCCACACAAGTGAGGTACCATTTTTCTCGGAAGACTTTGGGAAACACGGGGTGGAAATTTGTGGATCCACGCAGATTCCAGAACTTTCCACCACAGAAATGTGGGGAAAATTTGGTTTTTCAACACTTTTTTAGGTTTGCAAGGGATTCTGGGTAACAGAACCTTGTGGAAGGCAGTCAAGTCACCCCATCCTGGATTTCCCTGGGTGCCTAGTTTTCAGAAATGTATAGGTTTGCTGGGTGTCCCTAGGTGCCGGCAGAGCTAGGGTTCAAAAACGAAAGCTAGGCACTTTGCCAAAAAAGGGTAATTTTTCACTGTGAAAGTGAGATGTGACCATGTTGCGTTTTGTGCCGTTTCCTGTCGCGGACACTAGGCCGACCCACACAAGTGAGGTACCATTTTTCTGGGAAGACTTTGGGGAACGTGGGGTGGGTGGAAATTTGAGGATCCGCGCAGATTCCAGAACTTTCCACCACAGAAATGTGGGGAAAATGTGTTTTTTTGGACAAATTTTTAGGTTTACAAGGGATTCTGTGTAACAGAACCTGGGGGGGGCAGTCAAGTCACCCCATCATGGATTCCCCTGGGTGTTTAGTTTTAAAAAATGTATAGGTTTTCTAGGTTTCCCTAGGTGTCGGCAGAGCTAGGGTTCAAAAACGAAAGCTAGGCACTTTGCCAAAAAAGGGTCATTTTTCACTGCGAAATTTAGGTGTGACCATGTTGCGTTTTGTGCCATTTCCTGTCGTGGGTACTAGTCCGACCCACACAAGTGAGGGACCATTTTTCTTGGAAGACTTTGGGGAACGCGGAGTGGGTGGAAATTTGAGGATCCACGCAGATTCCAGAACATTCCACCTCAGAAATGTGGGGAAAATGTGTTTTTTTGGACAATTCTTTAGGTTTGCAAGGGATTCTGGGTAACAGAACCTGGTGGGAGGCAGACAAGTCACCCCATCCTAGATTCTCCTGGGTGTCGAGTTTTCAAAAATGTATAGGTTTGCTAGGTTTCCCTAGGTGCCGGCAGAGCTAGGGTTCAAAAACTACAGCTGGGCACTTTTCCAAAAAAGGGTCATTTTTCACTGTGAAATTGAGTTGTTAAACAGATTGCAGATTCTGCAAAATGCGGCAGCAAGATTGGTGACAGGCATCCCAAAATTTGTATCTGTAGCCAAAGAAATACGAAGATTACACTGGCTGCCCATCAGAAATTAAGTCACTGTGAATGGTCTTCAAAGAACAGCATGGTCAGGGGCCTGACTTCTTGGCTAACCAGTTTAAATCGTATACCCACAAGGGAACCCTATGCTCATCAGGAGCCAAACTGGTGAATATACCTCCCACGAAGAAAGGCTTGTGGGGCGCAGAAGTATTATAATAGGTGCAGCCAAGACGTGGAATGCCCTACCTTGGAATCTGAGGAACTTCACTAACCTTCTTCTTTTTAGGAAACAACTTTAAACGTGGCTTTTTAACTTATACGGTCTGCCTCAGCCACTTATCATCCTGGCCCCTCTGTGCTCTCAGAAGAATTATGCTACCAGAGCCAGGACACCTCCGGGTAACCGTGCGCTTTACAAGCTACATTAACATAACATAACAGCCCTCACATCCGGGACAGACGTGGTGGTTCCCCTACACACTCCTCTCTATACAGTGTATCCAAGGCATTCTCTTCACCATCTGGGGGAAGTACCAACCCTTCTGTGGTGCAGGTATCCCCTGGGCACCATTCTCCTGGCCTCAGGCTTCCACATGCCACCCTCCCCCCGCTGTTGGACCTGGCGGTCTCATCCATGGCCGACCCCTGCAGAGAGGGCCTGCACATGGCCATAGTGGCCAGTGGGAGCAGGACTTCTTCAAATAGCAGGCAGATGTGAGGCAGGACATTCATGCCATATGGGCTACCCTGTTAGACATGTCTGAGGCTCTGCAGGACATGCACTAAATCCCTCAGGTGGTGGACAGACAGACCCATGTTTTGGATAGGATGGATAGATCTTTGCAAGGCATGTCCAAGAAGTTGAGACATGATATCTATCCAAAGGGAAGAGAGTTTAAGACACCATGCCTTGGCCATGAAGATGATGGAGGGCATGATGAAAATGATCCAAAGTCTCCCTTCACGGTCAACACAGGAAGGGGAGCCATCACATCTGCCTGCAGCACATCACACCCACCCACCTGTACCACAAACTGCACAGGACCACAGCAAGGGTACACACCCACCATCGCTCCCTATCCAGGCACTCCCCCACCTGCACATCCACCACCACCCCCTTAACAGGCAATCCCCCTACCTGCACATTCACCACCACCCCTGAACAGGCACTCCCTCACCTGCACATCAACCATCACCCCCCAAACAGGCACTACCACCTCCTGCACAACAACTCACTGTCCATGCACAAACAACAAGTGTACAGACACCATCTACCCCAGCACATGAACTTTACGCTGTACAGGCACATGCACGACACCAATCTGCACCTTGGAATCAACCCAGCCATGATCCCTCACAGCGATCCTCACCTCCAAAATTGCAAAGTCGCAAGCACGATCCCCATTGATCACATCCCAGAAACATTTTGACCAGTGTGAATATGTTTAAATAAAAGAAATTTTCTTCACAAGTCAAAACTCTGTTGCGTATCATGTCCTGATAGGCTAATGTTCACCAATTTTGGTGGCCTAGAGATGTGAGGATGTATGTGTTTCTTCATACACAACAGACTTTTCATGACACCAAAATTCCTTCATAAGAATAACTCGGATATCCCTGAGACTTGTTGGAGTTGTTCTGCGCAATCATCTGATTTGAAACATTTAATATTCAACTGTTCCTCTGTCGCAAATTTTTGGTCACAAGTCTGCCAACAAATAAATTTTATTTTTCACTCTAATGTCCCGTATTCTAGTTTTAATGTGTTTCTAGGAAGTGTTTCTCATGTATGGATAAATGCTTCTTTTAATATAAGAATATTGGACCTGTTATTAGCAATTACCTTTCAGCAAATCACACGAAATTGGAAAGATTCTACAAAGCTATCAGCCAAAGAGTGGTGGTATGCAATATGTCACAACCACCGATTTGATACTGCATATATGCAACCCTTTTCTATTATTTTAAAGCAGAATGACCTATGGACACAATTCCTTGACAACTCTGCAAAAGCGTTCTTTTGCTCCTTCACCGAACATTCAAGAAATTCTACAACTTCCTTGACTCCATATCGTGTACATTACTTTATTACTAGCATGCTTAGTTATTTATTTTGGATTTATAGTGTTCTTTTGATCAGACATGGTTGTGCATCAATTATATGTCCACCTTCCTCTCTCCCTCCTCATTATTCATTTAGTTGTGTTGTATTATTACTTTTATCTTAATAAACGTATTCTTAAAACTCAAATCAATCATGCTAAAGGTGAGAGATCTTTGTTTATCATTTCAAGCCAAGGACTTAAGGCAAGGTCACATTTATGCACCCAGATAGCAAAAGCATCTGGAACTGTACAGTTCCCACACAATAATTTTGCTAATTGTCTTAAAAAGTGAAAAATATCTTGTAAAATAACTCTTTAAGAACCATCTGAGACCCTTCATTAGAAATCAAATAACGTCTCATTCAACTAGGTTTTGGATGTTGCCCGAATTAGGCTCCCATTTTATTATTGTGAATTAGTTATTTTCTCTAAATGGGTTTTTAAATGCCCCAAGTATTATCTTATATACATACAAAAGGCAACCCAGGAACGCCGTGAGATATTGGGTATATACATAAAGGAATTGCTCCCAAAGGAATTGTTTGTACACTTATTTATATATAACATTAGAAAGAATCCTTTTCAGAAAGGTAAACAAATATCATGTAGGGTTGGGTGAACTCGACAATTCACGGGGGGATCAGAGCCGGGGTCCGGCTTGGCTCTAAGAGTTCAGAGCAAATGTAAAGAGACAATTCTTAAGAAAACAAGTAAAAAACGAGCTTGCCTATGATTCCGGTTTACCTGCCACAGTTAGTCGACGGGAAAGAACACCGGGATTGGCCTAGCGATAATGTTGGCTGAATTCCCTCTGATAGCCGGTTTTGCCTAAGATGCAGTCGATGCAGGAGGAAAATTCTGGCAGAGATGGCGGGACTCGGATGGACTTTCATCCATAGACCCTTCAGCACCTAAACTGAGCAGGCGGACCGATCTGCCAAGATCTAAATTAGTAGCCTTCCCCTCCTAAATGCACTGTGAAGGGAAATATTCTGATTAAATCCCAATTCAATAAGTTAGTCGATTTTCATTTGATCAGGTTGTCTTTTATTAAGTCATAAATGTCCTCGTTGAATTTCCCTGATAAATCCTGGCATTACATCATTCCATATTGAATGGAATTGGTGGCTCTATTCATTGAGCAATTCATTGATGTAGTATGGATAATCCCAATGCGTTTTGGGGTAGGGTTGCCCTTCATCAGGGGGAACAATTCCAAAAGAAACATAAGGAAGTGAGGATGAATTCTCAAAGCAGAAATCAATATAACAGTCACCCTTCGATTCCTGAAACATATCAAAATTGTGTGAGTGGATGAAAACGACCCATCTCATTGTCACGGTTTTGCCACATCACATGTCTATAACCAATAGTGTTGATCCCTGTAAACAATCTAAACCAGTGTGGCAGAAATGTAAACGACTCTATATTGAAGTGAGTGCATCATGCATTCAGAATGTGCCATGAACGTTAATGTCAATCCTCATGAACAATCTCAACACAGGTAGTGAAGCAGTCTTAAACAACAATGTGTCATACTGCAACCGTTGACTTAAAATATATTACATATGTTTAAAAAGTGCCTCTAAAAGGAGTGCATATCTTGCTGACTATTGCCACAAGTCTGATAGGAGAGTGAACGGTCCTGTACTCAAAAAATGCGAAAGATGCAAGACGCTTATTTTGAATGTGCCGTAAAAGTAGGTGGCAATGAAATTAAAACAACCAAGGGCCCGATTACGATGTGGTTAGGAAAGCCTTCCGACCAGATTGATTTGGGAATGGTTTCGGACCGACTCGGATCAGAAAAGTCAGACCGACCGATTACGATGCATCTGTATGCTTCCAGATACGATTGGGTCGGGCTCCTATTGACTTCAATGGGAGCTTATGGTCTGACCGAATGCATGGGCTCACATTGAAGAACGGGGTGGCTGGGGAAAATCGGGCACCTCCTGTTGCCTGCCACACTGTGCATGGCAGGTAAGGGGGGGACCCATGGTTACCCCCATAGGCCCAATTGGGAAGGCTCCGGGAGAAGGGAGGCCCGCTATGGGCCCCAAAGTCTGATTCCGACTGCCAATTCAAGTCTGATGGCACGATTCGGAAAGGTTGTCTGAATCCAGCATCGTAATTGGTCGTTCTGAAACGCGGCCCTTAGAGATGTATGATTCTTCTTTGTACAACTCAGTCATTCCAAATGCCATCGGGTCTGGATTGGGATATTCCTAAAGCCTAACTTACATCATAATCGGTCAGTTGGAAACCTTTCTGATTTGGTCGGAAAAACACGTTCCCGATCCGATTCTGACAGAGCAAATACCGTTAGCAGGCCTTATTAACCGCATCTTAATCGGGCCCCAAGAGTGCAAAGGTTCTTACTATCAAAACCAACGGTGTCTCTTTGCGTACTGTTCATCCGCCAGAGCAAAGCTGGAATGCGAGTGGAAGGAAATTTGTCAAAACAGACTGTTCCCAAGGTGTGTACAGGTGCCATCTTGCACAAACTTACTGTTACCGAGTGTGATAAACAAAATGAATGATCCTCTAGAGCAGTCAATCAGAAATTATTACCAAACCAAAGGTCTCGCCGCATCCCAGTCATCTGCAAAGTCGAAGATAGGATGCCGACAGAGGTTAACAAATCATGAAGTGACTGAAAGTCATCAAATAGGGGTCACTATATGGTGATTACAGGGTCCATGTTTAAAGTGGGATGAGTTACCAACTAATAGAGCATGTGAAGTAAAATGGAAAAAAATAGACGCATTTTTGTAAACCTACATTGCTGGATGTCATTAGCACAGAGGGTACTGAAATATTACTCAAAATAATAGGATAATGCTGAGATATTAAAATAATAACGTTTATTTTCGATCTGCTCTGATTTGCTGAAGAAATTATATATTTGTTCATACCACAATGATTCTGCAAATAATTTATTTTCAATGCAGGAATTGTAAAATGTCCTATTTTGCGATTTGTAGCATATCTAAACTATTACATGGGGGGCAGAAACCCTCATCAAAATCACTGAATCACTCAGCTCTCAAAGGAAACCATGACAGGCACACTGGGCTCCAAGCATGAAATGCCTGAAACTAAACAAAATGTGAGGGCTTAAAAAGCATGTGAACAGAGTTCAGTGACAACCTGCGCACAGAAGTGAGCCTGAGACAGTGGCCATATTTAGTGTGAAAATACCAATCGAAAGAATCTTGAATTCATAAAAGCAGTGACACATTAAAATGGACAAAACAAGTTCCCTTGGTCCTTGTCAAAAGTTTAAAACAGGTTTTGAAGTCTGATATATGTGACCTACATGAGTGTGCAAATGCTGCAAGCCAAACACATAACACAGGGTCGATGTTAGAAAAACTGAATAAAACATGTCAAAATAATTGTTCAATGATTGTAGTAACAAAATTTAACAAACATCATAGAAAATATTTAAGTAGTGATAATAAAGAAAAATAGTACACAATAATGCTTCTTCTAGTAGGACAGTCTGATGTACATCATTTAGTCAGTGTTAGAACAGGGGTTTCTGGTTGGCAGAGGTATGCACCCTGTCCAAGCATGACCCACGGCTTTAGTCAGAGTAAGGTAGATACACGCTAAAAGATAACTTGTGTTCACCCTCTAGCAGCTTGGCGCAGAGCAGTAACGCTTATCTAAAGAGGCAGTGTGTAAAGTATTTGTGTAACACACACACACAGTAACACAATGCAAACACCACAAAAATACTCCATACATGTTTAGAAAAATAGATTATATTTTAAAATATAAAACAAGACCAAAATCCAATAAGTAGAATGGAGTTATGAGTTTTTAAAGATTAAAAAAGACTCTAGTGCTTAGTAGGAAATAGCGCCTAGGGGTTACTTGAGGTCACGTTGGACCGAAGTGAATCCAAAGTTCAGGCCGACTGTGATGGAGGGCAAGCTGTCTACAGGACATATGCAGGTCCTGCTACTAAAGTTGTAACCAATAGGGAGGGACGAAGAGGGCCTTTTCCACTCTCACAAGAGTGGGAGGTCCAGCATAAACAATGGCCTGAGCAATTGTTTTACAAGAAGGTTATGCCGTTCCTCTTAAACAAAAAAGTACAGAGTCAGGGTAGATAAGAATCCCACGAACCCTAAGAGCTGGGGTCAGTGCAGGGAATCCATAGATCGGATAATAATGCCCTCACACACCCTGGCAGGTGTCATGCTTCATCATCTGGGCTGCTCCTCGTCAGGTCGGCAGTGCAATACCCGACAGGCTCCCTGTAATAGGGGCTCTTTACTGGAGATCTTTATATCCGAATGCCGTATGGTGAAGTGCGGGCAATATAGTGTAGATGAAGTGTGGTGAGTTTAAAATAGGGTTGGGAGTACCGAGGTAAACAAGTATTTATTCTGGGGGTCTCCTACCCTAACTAAAAACAAGAACCAAGGCACAAGCTCGAGTATAATGTCTCGTATTGTGTTATACCTTGTGTAACTAAGTGTTGGTCAACATGTTTCTCGCTATTGGAATAATCTCCACGCGATTCTTCAGGACCTAGACAATAGCTATCTACACCTAAATAAGTGTGGTAGGTTTTCTACTCACTGTAGTGATGTCTAATGGTTAAAGTACCTGGATCTACCTGTTGTTGGGAGACAAAAAATGTATACATATCGTTCAGGTTGAAGTGGTACAATCTAAGCATAAGCACAGTCAAACAGTGACTCTGATTTCTAATCTAAAACACACGTGAAGTGAGCGTAATTACGTTGGAGGATTAAAACATTTCAATTTAGAAACAGGTGGTGGGTCTCCAGAGTGAGCTGGTGTGACTCTAAGCCCCTATGGAAAAACCGTGATGCAGCAGAAATAAAATAAGGTACTCACCCTAATCAGTAGAACCCCAGGCTTCAACAGTACCCGGTGGGATATGCATAGCGCATGGTTCCTATAATTGTAGGACTAGACAGAGAGATAATTCACATATAAGTTATAAAGGTAGCTGTATTTGTATGCCAAATACATGGTATCTCTTTGTCTGTTGATCTGCATACAGAGAGTCCTGTTGGATTCACTATATAGCCCTAAGCTGCTCGTTAGTGTGTGGGCTGAGGACTAGGAAAATGTTGTGGGAAGGTTCACGCATTGGGAGCTTGTGGGGCGTGGAATTTGCTTGTGTTATTATTAGGGGTGGGCGGAATTTGCGTAATCGCGTTACGCAAATCTCCGCGAAACGGTAAAAAATCTCCGCGAACACGCAGAAATTCCGCGAACACGCGGAATTGCTTGTTCGCGATACTGTTTGCCTGTTCGCGATCGCTGTTTGCGTGCTCGGGGTGAAATATCTCGCGAACACGCATATTGAGAACGCGAACAAGCAAAAAATTTCGCAAAGTCGCGGAACGCAGATTTTTGGGCAATTTCGCGTTCTCCGCGGAACGTGAAATTACCCAAATTCCGCAAATTCCGCGAACGGAACGGAATTTACTGCCCAGGCCTAGTTATTATAGAAATAGTGTTGATATTTCTCTCTGTAAGAGGTGTGTAATAGATGTGGGAAGATCAAGGCAGAGACCATTTTGGCTGCTCTCCTGAATGTTAACCACTGTGGGACATGTTGGGGTCAAATTGTTGAGGCAACCTGATCGCTAGCGTCAGGTGACGGGGTTGTGTAAATACCTCTGAATTATTCCCAAAAGCGTGGTGTTTTTAACGTGGTTGGCGCGGTAGCAAGCGTAAAATGTATCATATGGTAGGGAATCAGGTAAAAACAGAAAGTTGCTCTGTTGTATGAGACTGCGGCTCGTGAACGTTTGTTGTGCCCACTGACCATCAGTCCCCCGTAGTCTTATTAAAATATGTTGAAGCGCTACCGGGGTCAAAGCCGACAACTTCCCCGATCTTCGCAGAGTCAAGCGGTGTGGGAAAAATACTACGGAGTGTTAAACAACTAAATGAAGCAGTGGCATCAATGCGACATTGCGTTCTTACTTACAGTTGTGGCGCATAATGCAGAAACGTGGACCTGCCCTGTCCACCGGGTCCCGGGAGGTGAATTTTACGATCCCTACTGGGGTTTAAATTGACGGCGTTTGTTACTTGCCTACAGATGTGGGTGGGGTTTTTTGTACCTCAATGATTGTGTGGCTAATGTGGCGGCCATCTTAGAGCAGTATCTCGGTTGGTGAACTGCTAGTTTATTTTGGTATATTGGGTCCCACTATAGTTCTAAGGCAAAAATGACCAGCGTAGAAACAAAAATGGGGGACGTATAGTGGTTGGAGCTGATTAATGGTAGTAACAGCTTACATGAGGAAAAAGTGTAATTTATTAAGGTACTCTCCCGGTTCCATGGTATTGAATAACCATAATGTTAGTGGACTGATAGAAGATCTCACAGTAGTTTGTGAATTTGGGCTGTTTAGTCCGGATAGTCCTCTGGCAGTAGTAATCAAGCAGAGGCTATTCAAAAGTGGAGCACGAGGAAGGTCAAAGAACCAGATATAGAACATGAATTAAAAAGATAGGGACTGTTTATTGTTAGTTCGTCAACAGGCTTTGGAGTGAGATATCCATTAGTAAGGTGCAAGGTTTTTTTGGTAACGGCACTGCTAGAGTGTAGGTTTTGACCACAAAGGCATGAATCTGATAGAGTGGTGCTCGGATACCCTCCATTAATGTATAAAGAGGCACTGTGAAACATTAAGGGTTACCATGTGGAATCTCATCTTATCACCTAAATCTGGATAGAGCTCCAGGGAATATCATCATTGAGTCCTCTATTATATGTGGATAAACGGTGTATCCATCTCTGTTCTTTAGTAAACAGACTGGTTTAGGAAGGATTCTGTGTAGTTTCCAGAATCACCCATTTAAGAGAGTCTGGGGTGTATGTCTTTTCTAGAAAGTGTGCGCACATTTTCGTATTGTTTTTGCGGCAGCGAAAACTGCTGCGATGTTCCGAAATACGCAATCTGATGGGGCGAGTGGTCATGCCCGCATAGTAGAGATCACAAGGGCATGTGAGTAAATAAATGCAGTTGGCTGTGTTACAATTTGTGTGACTTCTCATTTCCCAGATAAATGTCTTATTCAGTGTGATGGTCTTGTGTACTGATGTGAAGGCGCAAGCCGTACAGGAACCGCAGGGGTAGTGTCCAGTGACTGCTGGTAACTGCCAAAGTGTACTCTGTCTCATGGTGTCCTTAGGTTTTGGTCTTGTGTGGATGAGCATGTCTTTTTAATTTTTTGAGCGTCAGAACACAAATCGTGGTTGCTCTAAGTGTAAGGAACCCGTATTCAGTATACCCCAGTGTTTCTTTAGCACCTTGGTGAGTCTGTTGGACATAGGTGTGAATGTTGTGACGCAAGTAAGAGTCTCGGTCTCGGACACACTCTGATTTCTGGGTTCCAAAAGGGCCTCTCTGTTGTTGTTGCATGCTCGTTTTTTTGCAAGTGCAACGCTCTTAAGTGGGTAATTTCTCGCTGACAAATTCATTGCAAGGGTCTTAGATTCAGATTTATAATCTTTCACCGTGCTGCAGTTCCTTCTTATCCTAAGGAATTGTCCAAAGGGTAGGTTTTCTTTAAGTGATTTAGGATGATAGCTGTTAAAATGAAGGAGGCTGTTGCGGTCAGTGCTCTTTCTGTACAAAGTAGTTGTCAAATGACCTCCTTCGATTTTAATAGTGAGGTCAAGAAAGGATATGTGTGTTGGTGAGACAGTGATGGTAAAATCCAGATATGGATTAAGATTATTAATCCACTTCCAGAAATCCCTGTGAGTTTCAGGGTTCCCTTTCCAAAAAATGAGAATGTCATCAATAAACCGCTTCCATTCCATAATGTTATTACGGTATGGGTTGGAATTGTGGTAGATATATTGTTTCTCAAAGGCTGCCATATAGAGCAGGCCACACTAGAGGCGAAGGTACTCCACATGGAAGTACCTTGGGTCTGGTGGTAAAGTTGCCCCTTGAATTCGAAGAAATTCTTGGTCAATGCCAATGTTGCACATTCCATGATAAAGCTGGGAGGTGTCAGTGACTCCCAGGTGGCTCGATGAAGATCTTCCTGAATCACCTCAAGAGTGGCCCTCTGTGGGATGTTAGTGTAAAGTGCCACTACATCGAGGGTGATGAGGAAGTCAATCTCTTGAGCCGGTGGGAATTCCTGAAGTAAGCGTAATACATCCGTGGTGTCCTGTAAGTATGAAGGTACAAGTTTTACCAACGGTTGCAGGAAATGATCGCAAAATTGTGATAAAGGTTCCAGAACTGAACCTATACCAGAGACAATGGGTCTCCCTGGTACTGGGGTGACCCTCTTATGAGTCTTTGGAAGAATGTAGAAATAGGGGGTTTTCTGATCTTTTTTATTTAGGAACAAGGCTTCCTTCTTGCTCAGCCATCCCTGATTTTCAGCTGATTCAACAATGCCTATGATGGTATTAGTCAGGTGTTTAGTGGGTTTTCTGGCGATAGGAGTATAATATTTCCTGTTGCTCAATTGCCTGAGGCACTCGGTGTCATAGTCGGTAGTAGCCATTATCACTGTTGCTCCCCCCTTATCAGCTTGTTTGACTGTGATAGTGGGGTCATTAGCGAATGATTCAATGGCAACCATCTCTTCCTTGGACATAGGTGATGACTCCATTGGGTATCATCCCATTGTTGGGAGTGAAGGTTGATGGATTATGTAACCCTGAGTCATCATCCCGTTGATAAAACTTGCCATCAAAGAATGCTTTGAGGCGCAGTTTCCGAAAGAATTGGTGTAGTTCACATGTTTGTTTAAAGTGGTCCACAAGGGGTGTGGGAACAAATCCCAGACCATTCTTCAGTACCTCTTCTTCTGTTTTGTTGAGGATTCTAGGTGACAAATTGTCAACTAGGGTCTTTTTTTGTTGTTCGTGTGACTCCGGGTTTCGTATACCCGCTGTTGTGGATCCTCCCACTGGACCCGCTTTTCTTGCTGGTTCCCTCTTATTCGCCCGCACCCTCGGCCCCAACCTCTGCCTAAAAAAGGCTGGCTCATGCCTGGGGGTGCAAATTGGGTCGGGCATTGTGGGAAAAGAGGATATTGCCAAAAGGCAGGTCCCTGGTATTTTTTGGTAAAGTGGAATGGCATAACCTTCTTGAAAACACCTGCTACTAAAGTACCTTGGATGGAGGAAGTATTGACATCAAAACTCAGTGCATTGGTTACGATCCGCTCAGACAATGAAGGCTTCATCGACGAACCGCTTTGCGATGCAGGCACTATGTCATCATCAAGCTGTGCTGTCTGTCATCGTCTAACCGTATAGTCCGTCACAGAGATGTTGTCAATCGGCTCCTGCATCAGCTTTGAAGGGCAATTCGTCAACAAAATGTCATCACTGAATCAATTCTGATGGTTCAGGACAGCAGAAATCTCCTTTCAATAGCCAAAAATTGGATTGGCACCACTTGGCAGGGAAGGACTCACAGATGGCAGAGTTGAGGTGCTGTTACAGGGTTGAAGGAAGCCTTTGATTGACCTAAGACTTCAGAACAGGGAGCAAGCCAATCAATCAATCAATCAAAATGTATTTTATTATTAAATAAAAACCATAAAAATACATAAAATCTACAACATAATCACCAATACAGTACATATAAAATCAATTCATCTCTACTTCATGCAATGAAAGCACTGGTGCGTTTATCATATGCGTAGCAAGCGAAGTAAAAAAATTGTGCATACAACAGGATAAAAATATGGGAATTTTTACTAATTTAAAACCAATGGCTTTCCTGTATCATGCATATAAGCACGGGGAGATCACTAAGAATACATTATAAAATTGATAACTAAATATATGATGCTGAACTAGCAAGGATCGCACAACCTGTGGAGCATGCAAAAATCCACAGGTTACTGTGCAAAGAGTCAAAGACAATGTAAGTATTGCAGGAAAGAACAGCAGCACACATCACCTGCTAGAGTCAAATGCACAACAACATTGTTAATTATGCTTAATGCAAACTTATCTCTACAGTGCAAAAGTGGCACTGTCAAGGCTTAACAGTACATTAACACAATTTGTGTGAAAGTTAATATGCACAATGCTTTACCAAAGTACCGAGTTCAATGAGCTTAGTACAATTGAATGAGATACTTTGTGAAGCTGTGCAAAAGGACAATTTCAACCTGCTTGATGAAGCCTTAACAGGAATGTGAAAAAGACACCTTTTTAACGCTTGCCTATCTGCCTAGGAGGCTTAAGTGCCTAATACATCCATTGAAATAGCTGTGCAAGGGAAACATTCACTGTGAAAATAGTACGTTGAAAGTGTTGAGTATATCCCGTTCTAACCCATGGGCGCCATTCAAGATAACATTTCAACCTGTTTGCTAAAATTTGCAAAAAACCTGCACCAAGTGAATATTCAGCTTATAATTCTTTGGATCTAAAGCTTCCAGGTTCTAACATCTAAGGCAAAAAACTCCTTGCGCAGCAATGACCTCTGGTACACTAGCATGTTTGAAGAGTACATGTATAAATGTTTGTTTTGTCTGAGGACACAAGCGGCATGGTGCATCTTTCGTTTGGGCCTCCTTCATGCCACTAGGGAATGAAGATTAGGGTGGGGTGGCATACAAATTCAATCATAATCAGTTCCCGCTTTATGGTCAATGACAAATCTGCCTCAAAATAGGTCTGTTCCTTGCTTGAGTCATATGAGTTTATTACTAACCACCCTTGTGACCATTTATCAGTGCAGTGTAATCTTCCTACCTGCTTTCCTGCTGTATGCATTTGTTCACATACTTTTTAAAGGTATAGCCATTTGTGTTCAGTTGCCATAGGTCTTGGAGGATGTATGACGTTACAACGCATGCTGTTACAACGCATGCTGTTACAACAAAAGTTTTACAACGCGAGTGCATTGGCAACGCAGGACATTACAACGCAAGTCTTTACATCGACTTGCACTAGATGGCGTGCTAACATTAAAAAAGTGTAATTTACTATTCCAACTCCAGTCCACGTAACAGTAGGGAAGGTGTTGGGATAGTAACCTACACTATTTATAATGTTAGCACGCCATCTAGTGCAAGTCGATGTAAAGACTTGCGTTGTAATGTCCTGCGTTGTCAATGCACTCGCGTTGTAACAGTTTCGTTGTAATGGTAGTGCGTTGTAAAAGTTGCGTTGTAAAGGTTGTTCCCCGTCTTGGATACCAAGATTCTGTATACTTTCCTGCAGGTATTTATTTTTTTACCAAGGCCTGCATTGAGAAAACTAATGGTTCCGTTGCGTGATATAGGATGTCGGAAACACCGTTGATATTGGTCGTCAGTGTGAACTTATGCTGTGATCTTTGAAATGTAGTGTCAAACCAGGGACCGGGACAGATTGGTCATCTATGCTTCCCTTGCAATGTGTTCTTAGATATTCAACCCAATATTCCTCACTTATGCTAGCGTTGTTTGCACTCTGGGGCCCTTATCAAGCTTGTTGACTAGTTTCCAGAAACGTCTGTGGTCATTCCACTTGGAGGAGTAGAGTAGCTTTATCCCAAAATCTTCTGATCTCTCTTTTTTTAGCAGCCATATCGCCCTTTTTAGGCTCTTACACTCCATTTGGAGGCGTTTTAGTAATGCTAAATCTCGTGGTGAGCGCTGTAATTGATGGAGTACTTTGTTGATCCTTGACCTGATAAGGCGAACTGGCTTTGGCTGGATGATGAAACACATGTGGGTAATATTTTTACCTTTCTCCAGATTGTTGGCCAGGTACCTTGCTGCTAGGGTCTTCGAGGGGCACTCCCAAGCCTTTATCGGGTTTTCCTCGCTAGGTGGGATTTCCTTCAGGATTCCATCGGCTTCGCTCGCCAAGCCTCCAATGCTGTCTGGCCTCCATTTGAGGTGTTTTAAATTTTCAGTGTGCACCTTAGCCTGCACTATCCGTGCCTGATCTAGTATGGACACATCAGTGCTTAGACAGACATTTTGTGGGTGGCGGTCACTCTGAGATCTGTGCTCAATTGTGAAGTCGCCTGCTCCACTAAACAGTCTAGTGCTCACCATCGTATAGTCAAGGTAGGAGATCGTCTTACTCAAGTGCTTTGTCCAGATGGGTGTGGTGTCCTGTGGGAGGCATCCATTGAGTATAATCTGATCAACTGCTTCATAAGCCTTCAAGAGCCTTTTCCCCAAATTGTCATGGTGTCTATATGGGGGTGACTTTGTACTGGCAGCACCTGTAATGCCTCGTCGCCAGCCTCACATGTGGCATGGAAAAGGTTCAGATTAAAACCTCTGGCAATTACCAGGTTTGCTTTCTGTTTTTTCCTTTTCCACTCCAGGAGCAGCTTGACCAGTTTTGCCACTATTTTTTACTTTTCTCTCAGTTTGATATAAATATTAACCAGGATCAGTGGAGTTGTTGACTGCTTTTCCCAAACCTCCAGACGTAGCTGTAGTAACAAGGGTTCCTCTATATTTAGGCGTTACCTTATAGTTAGTTTTGAGTTCACTTAGGTCACTAAACCACCTTTTGCCCTAATGTGGGTGCTAGTTCGGCATGCCCATTGTTGAATTCAATTAACCCAATTAACGAAATGCTGGTTTGCGCCCAGGTCTCCTGCACTGCAATTATGTCATTACCAATCCAAAGATATGAATCATGATGTAGCTACTCCTTTCTAATCAGGAATTACAGCCCAAAAGTGTTTTGCAGAATTTCCAATGTTAGTTTATGGGAGGAGTAGGCCTCAAAGTAGTGGAAAAATGAATTAAGCTGTTTGTCATCACTATGGCATGTAAAACTTACCAGTGCATGTACTCCCTTTTACTTACACAGCACCCTGCCCTTAGGGCTACCTAGGGCCTACCTTACGGACGACTTATGTGCAGTAGTGACCCGAACAGGTAAGGGCAGTGGGGCAGTGGGGTGGAGTGGGGCAGGGTGGGGGTAGTGGAAGTCAACAGATGATGAGATAAGTAATAATAAATAAATAAAACCACTTACCTCGCACTCACTGCATCGCCGACTTGGCAATGCGGGGCGCGCAATGGAAGTGGTTTTATTTATTTATTTATGTATATATTTATTTACGTTGGGGGTTAAGATGGGGGTTACTTTAAGCACTCCCATCCCACCCCGCCCCGCCCCATTTCTCTTACCTGTTCGAGCCACCACTGCTTATGTGTAATCAAAGGGGAGCTAACGGCTTGACAAGTGGTTTAAATTGACAAGTCAAAGTGGCAGTAAACTTGCAATGGCAGTCCTGAGACGGTTTTGAAATGCTACTTGTGTGGGTGGCACAATCAGTGCTGTAGGCCCACTAGTAGCATTTATTTTAAATGCCCTGGGTATATGGTATACCACTTTACCAGGGGCAGATATGTAAGCTAAATAGTCAATTGTGTATACACCAATGTTATCATGTTTAGGGGAGAAGCATAAGCACCTTCGCACTGGTCAGTAGTGGTAAAGTACTCAGAGTCCGAAGGCCAACAAAAAGAGGAGGAGGAAGGGAAAAATTTAGGGCTGACCCTTCAGAGAGGGCAATTTTCCAACAGTCTATATGAATGCACCGCCAGATAGGAGAACAATGAGGTGCCCATGTTGGATTTATAGTGAGTCACTATTAGTGGATGATTCTCAATATAAATTCACTTATTCACTAGAAATGTTTGTGCGGAGGGATGCCAAAGCTTTGCAATTAGATAGGAGTTTAGAAAATCAGGGTGTCAATGCCTCATTTTATTTTCTACTCTTCAAGCAACTGTCTATTTCATGAAAGTTGATAATCAGAGGACAGAGCAGATAGGATTGATATGGCAGTCAGACAAGCCAATTGACAACTATTACTTGTGTTCATTTAAAGGGACAGCGTAGGTGAATATAAGGTTGAAGAGTCCATCTATTGTACTCGAGTGCTTGACAATATTGACTATTTTGAGATATTGTTATGATAAATATTGTGATGGTTAAAGTATTGCATTCAACGTTAAGACTCTATCACATTGATGTTTTCATT
This sequence comes from Triturus cristatus, assembly GCF_964204655.1. NCBI lineage: Eukaryota > Metazoa > Chordata > Amphibia > Caudata > Salamandridae > Triturus > Triturus cristatus. The sequence goes on from NC_140587.1 coordinate 833,089,865, forward strand.
TATCAATCTAGTTGACAACAAATGTGTTTTAAAATGTCCTGTTTTCAAATAAAAATTTATAGGGGAAAGTCCCCAAATTTACTTTGAAATTTATGGAGTTTCCCTGTCATTTATTCGTGGACATAGAGTCTGACATAGAATCTGAGAATGGACAAAGTTTCACAATAAAGATTGGAAGAATCACCAGACTACAAAAAGATAATAAAAATGCTCAAATGTACACTTGAAAATACTTACACATATGTGATGGATATCTTCAAGGCATTTACCGCAATTAGAAACCAAAATAGGGCCCAAAATAGCTAGTCCCCTGGAATGGATGTCTGAAATAGTGGGATGAATTCAGACCAAAAGGATGTAGCCAATACCAGAGACAATCTCCTCCACTATTGTGTCCTTCCCCTCCAGCTGGTCCATTCTTGTGTTGGCCTATGGTCTCCCACCACCAAGATTACCTTTCCAGTATAACAACCCACTTTTTTAAGGTAGGTTTGGGGAATAGGAAAAGGAACAATTGGGAACAATCGGAGGGCATCTATCAGCGGATAGCTTATAGCAGAACCAAGCACACCCAATCAGGAACCCCCAAAATGTGAACCGGGCCCTCATTCTTAAAGGTAAACTTACACTTAATGTAAGTGTACTATTTATTTAAATTCACAAAGGAATATTACGAGTAGTATCTTTACGACTGTGGAGTCTCTGCACCAGTGGCAGACACTCTTCACATAAAAAGATAGGCAGTCATAAACATGCTAGTCGTAAAATTCCTTTGTGAATTGTAAAAAAATTGTACACTTACATAAAAGTGTAAATTTTCCCTTTAGGAATTAGGCCCTTAGCCATTGTTCTAACAGACATACCCATTACAGAACATTATCTGGTTGTCTTGAATAAGGGGCTAGGCATTTTCCTTATCCCAAAAGTGGATACATTTGGTTTACGCTGTGAGTTATCTCAGTTTTCAGAAAAATTCTGACATAGTTTATTTTGCAGGATGTGAATATGACCTGCTTATTACCACCAGTACTGGGTGATGTAACAAATAGTTTTTCCAATCTCCTCCACATATTATTCCACAAGAGGTAATAGCCTTCAAACAGATGGCAATGGCCTTTAAACAGACTGTTATCAAGAAACTTAAGTCTATTGATATACAAAAAACAAGGGGCCCAATTCACAGAACTAACTTAAGACAATATCCTAAACTTACTACCATTTTGGTATTCATAGAAGGCACTTACTCATTTTGGTATTCACAGAAGACACTTACTCATCAATGAGTAAGTGCCTTCTGTGAATACCAAAATGAGTAAGTGCCTTCTGTGAATACCAAAACGAGTAAATGGTAGTAGGTTTAGGATTTTGTCTTAAGTTAGTTCTGTGAATCGGGCCCAAGATGCTTTCAAAACCTAAAATGAGAGGAAATGCAGGATTTGATCCACTACACACTAACAGTGAACTAATTATAAATCTGAAAATAAAGGTGGTGCCAGTGCTGTGCAATATAAAAGTGCCTACAGACAGAAAGGCATTTGATATCTAGTGGACACTCAAAATTATCTAATTGTTTTGTCAAATTCCATAAATGATTTACTGGGTGATATTTACTGGGGTAGGTGTTGGTTGAGAAGGCTAAGGCATAAAATTGGAACACTAGAAATGATGCAGACTTTTTAGTACCCAAACATCTGAAAGTACCATATTCCTGTTCACTACTGATGTAGCGTTTAAAAGGTTGAAAATTGTAGGGGTGCGTTATATTCACTGTTAGTAGGCACCCGCATATAATCAAATGTGTACTCAGGTATTTTGTGTGCGAAATGTATTAAGTTAAGAGATGTATAAGCTGTATTGATTTAAACTAAAAATGTTAGCAATGTACAACGATATCGTGAATGTGTTTAGAGAAATGCATAGAGTTTTAGTTTATATGAACGCAATGTGAAGTTAACGTGTAACCTAGAAAACGTTCATGTAGATTGCTTAAAACAATCATGAAAGGGAAGACGTAAATGTCAATAGCTTGATTTAGGCATGCTTGTGTAACCGAGTAGTGGCCAGAATTCGCAGATATCGTTAAGGAGAAAGGCCTGTTATTTTCTTATGTTAGCCGAGGGCAATAGGCCAAAAGGATTTATTCTAGTAGAGGTTTTAGGCTGTAGTGAATTGCAAAGTTAAAAGATGTGAAGTATGTCTGCATTCCATGATCTCACTCCAGGTGCAAGGACAGTTGCTTTGTTAGTAGAGAAGTCCTTTGTTCACGAATTGAGTTATGTAGTTAAAGCCAGACATGGGAGTGCCCTGGAATGTGCCAATCGTAACTCCTAGTGCGGACGGTGTCTGGGACTCAAGGCCAAGCTGAAAGACGATGGAACTGGACAGCGCTCAATGGAAAATTACTGAAAGATGACCCGGCTGGAGAGGAGGTGCAAAAGGGCGTGTTCTAGGATTTGGGGTTCTGTATTAGGGAAAGCGCCCCGAGGGTGGAGTTCAGAACAGAGCAGATCGGAGCAGAGAAGAGTTAGGCGAGGAGCTAGAGGGGGCTTTTAAAGATCAAGCTCTCCAAGTGAAGACTTCTTAGGAAGTTTCACTCTGACACCTTTTTCTCGATTTGAGGGTCTCAAGGGATTGCTAAGTAGGGATGACATCTAGTACAGAGCAGGGACAGAGATGGTATGGTCCAGTATCCCTAATATCGACATTGTCTTGGTAGTTTTCTACCTCATGCTTTTAGAAATTGTGCTTTTGGTTATTTTTAGTCGTAATGCGGATTCTTCGTAGAGTAGCATTTGTGTTAGTGCCTATGTATTTGCTGTGCCTCATATTGAGGAGTTTGTATCTTCAAATTTTTATGTTGATAATAAAAGCCAGAGAGCCAAGAGATTAAGTCTCGAGTCCTTGATTATAGCCATTTGCAGACAGCATTCTTTGATAATTATGTTTCTTCCCTCCACGCTATTGGGCAAGTAAAAAGGTCCATCCGACCAGAGTGGGTTCTTGTAGATAATTGGCAGACAAGAAACTGGGCCTGAGCACTACCTAACCACATTAGTTTCTAGAAACTAAGCAACCAACCAGACTGACCCTGGGAAGTCCCACAGTTTTAGGCAATGGGTTTGTTTTAGAGCTACTCTCTAGATTTGGTGTTTGGTTCCTCGGCCCCTAGTAAAGACCTCTGATATACCCTGTGACCCAAATAAGGAATTACTGTTTGTCTCGAACATAAAATCTTTACACTGCACACGATTCTGGAAAACGGCCAACAAGCTACTGCTTCACTCAAGGAGGAATCCCTTCACACCTATCTGGGGACACTTGAGCAAAGTTCCTTTATGAGCACTTCAATTAGCAGCCGGAGGAGTTATCAGCCAGGCTGTTGCAGGATCTCTTCAAGTAACCTTCAACAGCAACGACTTGAAGACAGGTGCCAACCATCTGCTCCATCTCAGCCAACAGCAGCCCATTTAAACATCTTAAAACTGACACATAATGAGGAAATGAGATGATGACTAGCAAAGGACAGATGCAAGGGGGCCCTGGGTCCACACTGCATTCCTTCAGAACCAATTCAAGCATGATGAAGGATACTGGGCAGAGACACTGGAATCAGTCTTTTCTCAAATTAGGTTTGAGGGAGTAATGCCAGCCTCATTGAGAGGATCTATAATATCTCCTATCTTCAAGAGTGTGGATAAATCTTCTCCCAAAACATTCTGACTCATAGCACTTCTTGATAAGGAGTCTAAGTATTTTGCCAGGAAACTCTTTGAGGACCTAACCACCTGGCCCTCTGACGATGCCATCCTCCACCCAAATCAGATAGGGTTCTCCAAACTGTCTGGTACCACAAAAAACATCTTGGCTCTATCCATTCTGATTGATGTATCAAAAGGCTCTAAGATGCCTTTGCACTTTTGCTTTATTGTCTATGGGGCAGCGTTTGAGCATGTAAATCTGGGCAAACTTTGGTGCAAACTGGCATATTAAAACATCAATCAGGCCCTACTGAATATGCTCTTTTTGCTACATATGGACACCTGGGTGCAGGTTGAGCTGGACACTTGAACACACCTCTCATGGTAAATCGCAACAACTAAAGGTTTGAAGCAGAGGTGTGTGCTCACTCCCACTCTGTTTAACCTTCTTTGGATGATCTAACATCAAAGGTAATTACCTGCAACACCCACACTTCAAAACTAGGTAACATTACTCTCTCCAGACTCCTATATGTTGATGATTTGGTCCTAGTAAGTCACACTCAGGTGGGGCTGTAGCACCTGCTTAACATCAAACAGGAATATTCAACTGAGAATGGGCTGACTATCAATTTAGATAAAACTATGTTGATACGTAGTGTAAGGAGAAAACCCCTCACCTGGTATTGGGCCAGGAAGCAAATTGACCCAATGGATGAATACAAATAACAGGGTGTCATCATTGATAACAATGGGCCAGTCACTCCTCAGAAAGAGGCAATGTAGAGAAAAGGAATTGCACTACCATTATATAAATTATCAGCACCCCATTTCTTCAGATAGTGCAAGCCAAGCTGCCACCTACAATCCCATATTAGAGTGAACTTCTGTGAGGAAGGGTAGTATCATTTTGGACAGCATCATGACGAGAACATATTGACTAATCTTCAGTCATATATATTATACATCTTCCGCGCAGATTAGCCTGGAATTCGGCCTGGAAGTGCAGACCTTAGCCATAGGGGGGCCTATAAAAACTGCTAGAATAAAATCACAAAGGGGCCCCCAAATCCTTGACTTTCCAGGGAGATGCGTCACGTTGTAAAGCCCTGTGCAACATGTGGGCGTTCCTGCACAGGGGGGGCGTTCCGGCGCAGGAACACCTCCAAAAAGTGGCTGAGGGAAATCTACAAGATTTCACTCAGTCACTTTTATGGCCATGCTGCGTCAAAACCCTGCGCCTGCTTGAAGCAGGCGTAAGGATTGACGCAGCATGTTAGGGATAGGGGCACCCCGAGCCTTGCTGGAGCTGCGTCGCTTCTGACGCAACTCCAGCAATGTGCCGCCTTTCTGCGCGGGGGATGCGACACGTATCTGCCCATCTGTGCGCCACGGTGCGCCGCATTGTAAATGCGGCGCATCAGAGGTGGCGCATGGGTGGGCAGATGCGTCGCAACTCTTCTGGCACATCCCTGCTGATTAGCAGAGATGCGCCAGACGTAGTAAATCTGCCCCTAATAATTTTAGTTTGATTTCTGCAAATCTTGAAAAAGACCAGGGGAAGACTTCCATGGACTTTATCTGCTGCTGGGTAGTTGTAACCTTTGCGTGTATACAGTTATTCAAATGGGCAACAACACTGCTGTTATGGGCAGTGAGGCATTGTAGATTCGCTCAGTATGCACTTTATTAGTTATTCAAATGGGTGGCTACACATGTTTAAAGTTTATACTGTTGATCTGGGCGGGTAAGCACTAGGGATTTGCTTGGCATGCACTTTAAGGATCCGCAAGCACTTGACTTGCCGAACAAAGGTTTTACTTCATTTCATATACTTTTGCTACAGCTGATACCATAAACTGAAGCAAGGTGCTGCCTGCCACTTAACATATTCACTTAGCATGCCCTCTATTGTCTATTCCAATGAGAAGCTTAAAACTTTGAGAGTTTTTACTCTTTATATGGAAGTGTAAGTATTGTAGATTTTCTTAATATGCATTTTAAGGATTAATATGTACCTTAGTAGCTCAGCGTTGGTTTTCCCATGTCTCAGTTAATTTTGCTACAGCTGATATTGAAAACTGATGCAAGGCGCTATCTGCCACTGAATTTACTTGCACTTTTTGCATCCTTTATTTTTTTGCAATGGTTTTCAGTAAATGAGCAAACCAATAAACTTGAACTTGAACTTCACGCACCTCACAGGAAGAGACCTTGCATGTCATTGAAGAAAGTTTTAGTGATTTGAAATGTTGTTTTACGAGTCCCGCAAAGTTTCATTGAATGCAATGTACTCATGTAGTTTTGAATAGAAATGATTTTTACTCTGACAGTTTTATTTACCAATAGACCCATGGTACATATATAGTCAGCATCCTTACCCCAAGCCTGGCATTCCTCTATGTACATCAGTTTGAGGTCAAATATATCTTTGCTTACAACAATCCAAATGAAGATCACCTGAGTGTGATATAGATATGTTTGTAATGGCTTTAATTTTTGTGATGGGTACTTACTTCAAAATACTGAGTTTCTCGAATGGATCAGCACTCTCAATAGGTACCTGAGGTTCAGAAATACCATCATAAACATTTAATTGGCTTTTCTGGACCTGAAAGTTACACCTACTTCTATATCTAACAGTGTAAAAAAGACACTCAACAAGAAGTGGCACATTTTAGTCTCCGGAAATATAACACTTTAAAAACCTATGTTCTCCTTCTGAAGAGGTACTATCTTGGGAGGATTATTGGTAAGCACAAGACAATCCATACTTAAATTTGAATCTACGACCACCACGTTACGGGGCCTATCATCGGATAGGGATCAATTCCCAGGCGGCAGGTGTCGTGCATGTCTATTTACTAATACTTTCAAATCTATAGAAATAGGTTTACTAAAACCAAGGGAACTCACAAAATGCTACATTTACAAGTTAGGAAATGTAGCCTTTATGATTCCTATCCTTGTGATATGAAGTACCTAGCATTGACAACCTGCAAGACATGGATTACAATAGAAGTAATAGCCTATGTAAATGGAATACATCATGTGTGGCTAACCACTTGCTCGTATGTGAGCCAATCTGAGTGGGACTTAGAATAGGTTATTATAGTAAAAACTTCAGGTACACAGTTCCACATCTAATATCACCAAGTGTTGAAGATAGAGAACAAAACTGGGTTTATAGACTACATACACACATCATTGGTTTGAAAGCCAAAATCCCATGATCCAAAAGAAATACCCAGTGATAACTTTAATATGAACAGGCTGCCTTTAGAACTTAAATATTAGGATTCCTATGATAAAGACAATTGATGAGACTGCTTTCCTTGACTGACAGCTTTCCTCTCCCTTTTCTCTAAATATTTCATGCCATTTCTTTTGTGACAATTACGGGACTTCTTCATATAACAATCCAAAAAAGCAGCATGTGTCCAATTTGTACTTTCAAGTCCTCACTTGGTTTCTTTTCAAAATGGAACCAGGGCCATTACTTATTAAATTACCTTTATATTATTTACATGTTGTAGCCCTTATATCTGTGTAAGCTACCTCAGCATAACTAATTATAAATTCTCTGCAACATCAGGGAGAGTAGGAAATTCTTTACATTAATATTTTGCACTTTGATGTTTGACAATAACGCCCCTGTTATTAAATGAGCTTCTGTGAAAGGGGACAGCACATAGGGATTGCCTCAGTTTTTTATTAAATTTCAAAGGCAGTATTGAGTTGAGATCCTCAGGGTTTTAAGTTGTTTTTTTCACAAGGATATGGAGAAGCCAGCCAGAACCCTGTATACAGAGGCGGTCAGCATATGACATGGCTGATATTGCGTGATGCTACACTGTGATGTCATGTGCACAGGACCCAGTGAACCCAAAAGTGTCTCCATGCATGTGCTATGGTTTAAAACGGGATTGTTGTCCCGCAGTTAGCAACATGGAGGTGAATGGATGCAACATGGTGCATGGGTAGGCATGTATCTGTGACAAAAAAAGGGGAAAATGTTGTCTCAGCTGCCTTGCCCTTTGTTTGAAGCCCTGTCTCTCCTTTTTCTAAGTTGAAGCATGTGGCATGACTGCTCTTTGTTTATCCGTTTCCATTGTTTGACTATAGGCATTCTCTCTCCTTCTATGGGGGCTAATTCCCTTCACAACAACAACTTTTAGGAGGGTCACAGAAAAGGGACTTGGTTTAAGGACTGAAACAACTCCGATCCCTAATAGACACTATAGAACAAAAAGAAGAAGTACAGTCCATTCAAAACAGAAATAGCCAACTGACGGTTAATGTGAAGGTGTGTACGAGAACCTGCGAATAGTTGAGGCACCCCTGCGGGAGATAGGAGTCCATCAGCCCACCCTTACTGGCGGAGCATCGTCATCTGGAACTCCAAGGAATCACTGTCTGAGCCCGAGATGGCAGATCGCTCAGGTGTACAGGCTAGTGAAACCCAGAAGGAAAATAAACTCCTGCAAGGGTATGGACCCAAATAATCGAGGGCTCCTGTGAAGTGCAGTGCTAAGAGAGTGATGTGAGGTTAAAAATGAATACTTGATCAAAAATGAATTTAATATGGATTGATCAAGTTTCATATATAAAAGAACCTATAGTCTGGTATGAATTTTACAGGCTAATTTTTGGTTCGTGTGTGAAAAGTATGGTCGACATGTTTCAGCCGGAGCGGTCAATTTGACCCGGCTTTCTTCAGGACCTTGAAATTGTAAGACAGCTACTGCTTAGAGTAATCTCATAAAGTGAAAAAACAATAATAACTAAACCCATGCAAATCAATTGAATGTGGGATATGTGTGTGGCGTGTGCCACCCTACCAGAACAGCTCAAGCATTGAGCGTGAGGACAATGTCTTCATTCCTAAAAATAAAATACACATATCAAACCTCATGCACATCAAAACAAAACCATCAGTTGAAAAATAGCCGGTCTAGAGTTAGCCGTGCCTTGATATTCAGACAAACTCAAAACGATGTTTGGAAATACAATTTGTATATCAAGATAGTGGTAGAAAAATAGCAAAAAAACTCACCCAGCTTTGTGTGGGAGTAAAGCCTCACCTCACCCGGCTGACTACTCGGAGAAGGAGGCACCGCTCTGTTTGAATGTGGAGAAAAAAGCCCAGACAGATTGCTGATTGATACCTGTCTGCTTTAATCTCAAAAACACGTATTTCAAACATATTAAAAAGAACCTGCAATAGTTAAAATGTCCGAGACCTTAAAGAACTCCTAACTCTTAGAATGTATTTATGGTCTAAATCTCTGCTGACCCTTGTTAATATGGGATCATGTATCTTAGTGAGCCAGTAGCATAGTAGACCCCAGTGATAGGCAGAAACCAGTAATTGGTGAATGGTTATCGCCCGCATAAACTGGCGGAATACTGGGAATTGGTGAAAGATAATAAAAGTGGCTATGAGTGTCCACTGGGCTCTACTGGTTACATCAGGGGAGATAATTCACTTGCAGAGCACAAATCGCAAGAGCTACCAGCCTCCTCCCTTACCTGTCCGTCGATACCTCTGACTGACTCTCGAGCCGTCTGGGAGGTATCGACCGGAACAGGAGGGGGCTTTTTATAGCGCTCACATGTGAATTTGAAGTCCGCGATCGAGATCAGCTGTGTGTCTCGATCGGGACAAGTGAGCGTGTCCGTAATGGAGCGCATGCGCCTCACAAAGTTTTACCCGAGACACAATTCCCCACAGCGCATGTGTCAGCGCTGTCACGTTGTACAAACAAAACCCTGTTTGTTGGCAGAACGGCCGTTGTAGCAGTGATTAAACAGAGCCGGTCACCCAAAAAGAAATGAAATCGTACACACCGAGTGTGCGGAGAGCTTGCTAAGTAACGAGCTTCTTATGGAATTATTGCTTCGTCTATCGCGCAAGCGTGAAAAGTAGGTGGCAATTACTAGCGCAAATCCTTATCATCAGCACGGCGAAACGTCAGGCAGATGCAATCCTAGTTGAGATCCAAACGCTGGAGGGGCAAATTAAAACTACCATCACAGCAGCCCTTTTCAAAAAACAGATGGATGAGACAAACAAAACCAATAAAGAATATAGGGACAACATCCTGATTAACAAAATTGACAAATTTAAGAAGGATCTTGCCCGATTTTCATGGGAAAAGATATACCCCTACACAAGCGACACATATGTAGCACCAACATTTAACAACAAGGGGAGACGCTATGGTTCCAATTACTCTTCATCTGGGTCCGAAGGAGGATCTGACGATTCTGATTCAGGTGTGTCAGGGACACCGCAAGGAAGAGGGAGAGGTCAATCCCGTAGGTATAACCGAAGGAGGGGTAATCAGAACTTTTACCCCAATCAGAGCCAATGGTGGCCACCGGCACCTTGGGGCTACCAACCACCCCCCTTTCCGCCACACATGCACACCTATCCACCTCAGCAGCAATTCTTCCCTAACCAGTCTTTTTTAGATCAAGGCCAGGGACGCAACAGAGGCAAACGGAGAGGAACCCCAACGGTACACTGGCAATCAGACCAGACATTCCCCAACACTCGGAGCAGGAGGGGCAACCAACAACCACCCACGAACTCGACCAGCGAGTAAATGACCTGGTAGTCAATCTGAGTTCGAAAGTCCTGACGACTGATGAAGAAAATGTCCTCAACAAGGGTTTGGGTTTTGTTCCCACACACTCAGGGGATCCATTCACCCTGAGATGTGAAATTGAGAAATTCTTCAGAAAAATCAGGCTGCATTTCTTCTTTAAAGAGAAAGGTCCAACAGTCACAACCGTTGGCAATGAGACCAATGAGGTCAATACTGGATTACGTCCTAATAGTACGTTTTGTCCTCTTCCTCATCAGGTCCCCCCACAAGTGTCTACTTTTGAAAAGGCGGTGGTTCATGATTTAATGACATTATATGACACCCGCCCCCATTCCTTCTGTAATTTTTCTAAGAAGGATCAGACTGCCCTAAAAAACATCATCAAGGACACGTCGATCATCATCAAACCAGCAGACAAGGGTGGGGCTACGGTCCTACAAGATACCGTCGCCTACCGGGCTGAATGTTTGAGGCAGTTGTCAGATGTTAATTCTTATCGGGCCTTAGAGTCAGATCCTACATCTAGACTCTCCCTAGAGATTAGACAGCTGGTGGAGGAAGGGGAGGCAGAGGGATGGATAACATCACATGAGGCGAAATTTCTGGTGACCAACAACCCGGTTATACCCTATTTCTATTGCCTCCCAAAAATTCACAAACAGCAACGACCACCTCCGGGACGTCCCATTATCTCTGGGATTGGTTCAGTATTGGAACCTCTATCTAAATTTGTAGACGTGTTTTTAAGACCCATGGTCACCGAGATGCCTACATATTTGAAAGATACGGCTGATGTCCTCCGTATTTTACCCGAGGTTGAATTCAATTCTGATACCGATCTATTAGTCAGCCTGGATGTCGAGTCATTGTACACTTGCATTCCGCAGCTTGAGACCCTTGATGCAATCAGAGGACTCTTAGAAGCCCGGTCTTTGGACAGCATCACCCCAGTGCCTTTTATCATGGAATGCGCCAGATTGGCCATGATGGAGAACTATTTCAAATTTGAAGATCAGATCTTCCTCCAGACATCTGGTACTTCAATGGGCAGCGTTTTTGCGCCCAGCCTCGCGAACCTATATGTCCACTTATTCGAACAGGACTATGTACTCAACCACAGCAACCCTTATCGTCATCATGTGGTGCTGTGGAAGAGATACATAGACGACATCCTGGTGGTGTGGCGAGGCACAGGTGATGAAATTCTAGCCTTTCATTCGTGGCTAAACCAACAGAATGCGTTTTTACGTTTCACCATTGAATACAGTAAACATCGTTTGGCCTTCCTTGATATCTCCATTTTTGTTCATGAAAACTCATTGAGTTCGGAACTATACAGAAAACCCATGTCTAAAAACTCTTTGTTGTCATTCAACAGCCATCATCCAAGGGCACTCCGTGAGAACCTCCCAGTCGGCCAGTTTCTGCGGATCCGCAGAAACTGTTCCACCAGACAGTTGTTTGATAAACATGCTGGAGCACTAGCAAAACAACTACAATCGCGAGAGTATCCTAAACATCTAGTACGGAAAGCCTGGAAACGGGCATCTAATAATCATCGTGATGCTTTACTGGATACCGCTGTGCCAAGGACTACCAGCGAGAGACTCACTTTTGTCACTACATTCTGCACTGTGTCCAACCAAATACAGAAGACAGTACGCAAGCATTGGCCGATATTGAACATAGCGTCGGGCAGTATCTCGCCTCCTTTATTTGCTTTCAAGAAGGGCCCAAGTTTGCGAGACAGTTTGGTCCACACAAGACCACTATCACATCCAGTCTGTGAGACAAATACTTTGTGGTCCTTACCACCTGTTCGGGGCCATTTCCCCTGTGGTATGTGTAGTGTCTGTCCGCAAACTACTAAAACTACATCTGTGGACATAGGCACAGAACGCCCCTGGATATTACGCAACCACACGAATTGTAATTCGGATTGCGTAATCTACAGAATCACTTGCCCTTGTTCGCTACATTACATAGGGTACACCACACGGAAAGTCAAGCTCCGCATCAGCGAGCACAAAAGTACCATCCGCTGCATGAGACAATCCACGTGTTTGACCGAGCATTTCCTAGCTAAGAAACACAAAGCTGAGGACCTCAGGTGGATTGTCTTAGAACGTCCATTTATTCCCCAACATTTAACGGACGTTTCTCAATTTCTATTTGCCAAAGAACAGAAATGGGTTTATAAGCTTAAGACTGACACCCAAGGACTGAATGATAACATTCCGTGGGCTTCCGTCTACACTTAAGACAGTCGTATTGCCATACTGTATGAAGGTGTACATCCGGTTAATGACTGGGTCGCATTTGACTAATCATAACACCCATTTATATCCATTGATTATCTATTTGGATGGGCTGAACTTCTCCAAGTTCATCTCCTTTTGGGTCTTCTGCTTTGATGAGTGAGTCATTCCATACCATCATAAGCAGAACATGATTTATTAGAATACTACTAGGGTACTAGATGACTCCTTTGGGCACTACTACCAACCAGACCCCCTGAATGAAGAACTGGTTGCCATCCCTGTACCTATCTGGCACGAGAGGGGTTGTAACTTTAGCTTTCCTAATAGGAGTGACCAGCGGGCATCATGTTCTCATGGTGACTTTATTTTACGAGATCTACACATACCCTGCGTAACAGTGTCTCAAGGATTCTAAACCACTGCCTCATAACTATTGACTCCGCTGCGAACCAACTGTTCGACTCATTATCTTTATTGCCTAAACACTCGGGGTTAACACCTACACTCTACTCTGGGTCCATGCTGCTTTCGAAAGCTGCTTTATTGTCACATTGATTGATGTGCACGCATGCGCTAGTAATTGCCACCTACTTTTCACGCTTGCGCGATAGACGAAGCAATAATTCCATAAGAAGCTCGTTACTTAGCAAGCTCTCCGCACACTCGGTGTGTACGATTTCATTTCTTTTTGGGTGACCGGCTCTGTTTAATCACTGCTACAACGGCCGTTCTGCCAACAAACAGGGTTTTGTTTGTACAACGTGACAGCGCTGACACATGCGCTGTGGGGAATTGTGTCTCGGGTAAAACTTTGTGAGGCGCATGCGCTCCATTACGGACACGCTCACTTGTCCCGATCGAGACACACAGCTGATCTCGATCGCGGACTTCAAATTCACATGTGAGCGCTATAAAAAGCCCCCTCCTGTTCCGGTCGATACCTCCCAGACGGCTCGAGAGTCAGTCAGAGGTATCGACGGACAGGTAAGGGAGGAGGCTGGTAGCTCTTGCGATTTGTGCTCTGCAAGTGAATTATCTCCCCAGATGTAACCAGTAGAGCCCAGTGGACACTCATAGCCACTTTTATTATCTTTCACCAATTCCCAGTATTCCGCCAGTTTATGCGGGCGATAACCATTCACCAATTACTGGTTTCTGCCTATCACTGGGGTCTACTATGCTACTGGCTCACTAAGATACATGATCCCATATTAACAAGGGTCAGCAGAGATTTAGACCATAAATACATTCTAAGAGTTAGGAGTTCTTTAAGGTCTCGGACATTTTAACTATTGCAGGTTCTTTTTAATATGTTTGAAATACGTGTTTTTGAGATTAAAGCAGACAGGTATCAATCAGCAATCTGTCTGGGCTTTTTTCTCCACATTCAAACAGAGCGGTGCCTCCTTCTCCGAGTAGTCAGCCGGGTGAGGTGAGGCTTTACTCCCACACAAAGCTGGGTGAGTTTTTTTGCTATTTTTCTACCACTATCTTGATATACAAATTGTATTTCCAAACATCGTTTTGAGTTTGTCTGAATATCAAGGCACGGCTAACTCTAGACCGGCTATTTTTCAACTGATGGTTTTGTTTTGATGTGCATGAGGTTTGATATGTGTATTTTATTTTTAGGAATGAAGACATTGTCCTCACGCTCAATGCTTGAGCTGTTCTGGTAGGGTGGCACACGCCACACACATATCCCACATTCAATTGATTTGCATGGGTTTAGTTATTATTGTTTTTTCACTTTATGAGATTACTCTAAGCAGTAGCTGTCTTACAATTTCAAGGTCCTGAAGAAAGCCGGGTCAAATTGACCGCTCCGGCTGAAACATGTCGACCATACTTTTCACACACGAACCAAAAATTAGCCTGTAAAATTCATACCAGACTATAGGTTCTTTTATATATGAAACTTGATCAATCCATATTAAATTCATTTTTGATCAAGTATTCATTTTTAACCTCACATCACTCTCTTAGCACTGCACTTCACAGGAGCCCTCGATTATTTGGGTCCATACCCTTGCAGGAGTTTATTTTCCTTCTGGGTTTCACTAGCCTGTACACCTGAGCGATCTGCCATCTCGGGCTCAGACAGTGATTCCTTGGAGTTCCAGATGACGATGCTCCGCCAGTAAGGGTGGGCTGATGGACTCCTATCTCCCGCAGGGGTGCCTCAACTATTCGCAGGTTCTCGTACACACCTTCACATTAACCGTCAGTTGGCTATTTCTGTTTTGAATGGACTGTACTTCTTCTTTTTGGGCTAATTCCCTTCCCCATGTAGGGTAGGGTATGACTGCTATTCTGCCCTTGCGCTTTAGAAATGAAATGCACCTCACCAATTTACAGTGACACTCATGGGTGAGTGCATGCACTCCAGGCATTTGTGATGTATTCTGTTCTATAAGGAATGGGCATGTACATGTGACATCGATTTCTGTTTGTCTTTTTAAAAGATGGCTGATTCTTGTCATGTAGAACAGAAAATACATTCATTTGTTATGTGTGATGTATGTAACCGTATCCTTTACATCTTACAGAACATACAATGTACATCAGGGTGAGTCAATGTTAGGGATCCCAAGCTCAGAGGAAGGCCACTGACCCATCTGGACTTTGATGTTTGCTAAAACTTTGTAAAATTAAGGATGTAGGAATACTTGACATTCTGAAACATCTCCTTGCCCTTTTTAAAAGTCTATTGATCTTTTCAGGGGCACCCCTAATAAAATGTATTGAGTGACCCACTAGGTCATTTTGTTATTCAGTGCCTGTATACCTCTATTATTTAATGTCAGACATATAATAGGTTCTAATTAGGGTTGATACCATTCATTCTAAAAGGCTCCTTGAATGTGGACAGCACACGATGATGAATCTCACGACTAATTGTGACCGAGGATTTTTTGGCCCAATCAATATCCAGATCAGTCCTGATCAATGAAGATCTTATCACAATACTTCTCAAACTTGTAAACATTTTCATAGTTTGCTATAACTTTTATGATTGACAAACATCTATGTTTGGGAGGGTGTAGTAGTGAACCTACTATCTTCCTTCTCCCATTGTTGTTGGTAGAGTTTCGAATTTGCTTGATTAATATATTGAATTTTTTTTTTATCAAATAAGCTATGCGCGTTGAACAACACTTTCACTCCAATTCTCCTGCAAACTTCAATGTGCATATTCATCACACATTTTGGTATACACAAATTACCCTTAAGAATTAGCACTCTCATATAAAGTGTTTTCCCTATATTTACATGTGAAGATCACAATGCAATTCTTTTTATAAAAAATCAGACATGCCAATGCCCCGAATTTAGGTAAGAGATTCTTCACTTTAAAACTAAACATAGCTTTATTTCAGCTTTCAAATCTCCAACTTTTCTGTTCACAAATCCTAGAATATTTGTTTAATCTAACCCGCAGAATTGAGCCTCATTAAGAAAGGTGATGGTGTTCTTAAAGTGGAATGAAAAATTTCCTAGCTATCGTAACGGAAAGTTTCAATTCTATTAAGGACTTGGAGGCGAGGATTATGCCTTCCATTGCTCACTTTATTACACAGCAGCTAATAGTGAAACAAAAGACTACATTTCCCATCAAACCCTGTGGAAACTGTAGTCAAACAAAGTAACCAATAGGCATTGTCCATAGTCCACCAATAGGGGTCCTCCAGCAGAAAGATAGTCTGCCCTCACTGGTCTTTCCTCCTCTTTTTGAGCGCGGAGTCATCCATCCGAACTCCTCAGCCATCCTGTTTGCTGGAGTCAGACCCTACGGAGGTAAAAGGAACCATCAATCCAAGAAGAAAAATAGATGTCAGCAGAATGCAAGCGTGATACTGCAGAGAACAAAGCAGACAATTAAGAAAATCCCAAAACCCCCAAAAATGTGTTACTTACTGAAGTACAGGGCGGGAATTCTGACATGATCCCTAGGGCGGGATAATCCTCGCCTCCGAGTCCTTAATAGAATTGTAACTTTCCGTTACGATAGCTAGGAAATTCTTCATTCTATGTCAGGACTGGAGGCGAGGATTATGCTAGTTCAAAGCTTGCTCACCATGAGGTGAGCCATATCTAGCACAGGTTTGAAGTAAAACCTCTTAAAGGTAGAGTCCGAAGACCAATCCGCTGCGTTGAGGATATCCTCCAAACGGGCACCCAAGCCGAAAGCTTTGGAAGCCATAGCCCCTCTAACCGAGTTTGCACCAAACTCCCTAAGGTTGATTCCTGATTCCTGCAACCCACCGAACCCATCTGGCAATGGTGGGGGAAGAAGCCGCCTGAAAAGGCCTGCGGAGAAAAATGAGGAGCTGACGCTCCCCCGGAGGACGAAACTCCTCTGTCATCTCCACGTAAGCTTTTAAGCAACGGACTACGCACAGCTTGTGGCAATCCAGGAATTCCGGGTACGAAATCACCCTTGTGTGACACTTTGTCCTCCTCGAGAGAGTGAAGGTCACCCCCGAAGGAGTGAACATCCTGGAAGAAATATCCAATGCTCTCACATCGGAAACCCGTATGCAAGACACCAGACAGAGTAACATAGCCAACTTGGCTGACAGCTGAACAAATTGAGGACCTGATTGACGTCCCATAAGGCTGAGTAACGGGGTTCCGGAGGTAACGAAAGCCGAATGCCCCTGAGGAGTCTACAGACTAGGGGGTGCTCGCCAACCGGGGAATTGTTCAAAGGCACTTGACCAGCCGAGACAAGCAGAACGAAAGGTGTTAACCGATCTATAAGCAAGACCCTCAGACGCTAAATGGGCCAATAAATATAGGATTTGAACTAAATCCGTGTCCACGGGATTGCAACCCCTTCGCAGACACCAACGGGACCATCTGCCCCAAGCGGATTTATAACGCTTGACCGTACTGTTTGCCCATGCTTAAGCCATGAGGTCCCCAGCTGCTGCCGAAAGGCCCGGGACTTCCCATCGTCTCCAGTAATCCTCCACGGGACCCCGTCGGGACTGAGAAGATGAGGGAACAGGGGGAGTAGGATTGGAGAATCCCAGGAAAGTTCCAGAAGAACTGGAAACCAAACTTGAGATCTCCACAAAGGAGAGAGGACTACCAGCTCTGCTCCTTGGCGCCAGGCCTGAGCTGTTACCCGAGCCAGCATCGCGAAGGGGGGAAACGCATACCCTGTTTCCAGGCTCCAATCCTGGAAAAAGGCGTCCATGGACACCAGTAGAGGGTCTGGCCTCCAACTGAAGCAACGAGGCAACTGATGGTCGAGCCTCGAGGCAAAAAGGTCGATCGAGAGCAGACCCCACAGGTCGTTCAATCGGCGAAACACTCCAGAGTCTAGCTTCCAAAGACTGGAATCCTTGAAATTCCGGGACTGAAAGTCCGCCACCAAATTCTCCCGACCTGGAAGATACTCCGCTGTCACCGAGACATGATGTTCCAGGCAGTACTGCCAAAAGCTGGCTGCCAAGTCGGAGAGGGCCTTGGATCTGGTACCTCCCAGATGATTGATATAGCGGACCGCTGAGATATTGTCCATTTTGAGAAGGACAGAAGACTGAATGCGATCCCTGGTCCAACAACGAATGGCGAAGGAGCCCGCTAGGAGCTCCAAGCAGTTGATGTGTAAACTACGTTCTTCTTGAGACCACAAACCTCCTGTGGAAAAGTCGCCGCACCTGGCACCCCAGCCCTGCTTGCTGGCGTCTGATTCGATAACTAAGTCTGGAGCGGAACCAAAAATGGCGCGTCCGTTCCAAGCCTCCATGTTTTGCAACTACCAATGAATCTCGCCCCTGGCATCCTCTGACAAAACGACTTTGTGTGAGTAAGGAAGCCCTCTGCGGAGGTAGGACGCCTTGAGGCATTGGAGCACGTGGTAATGCAGGGGCCCCGGGAAGATCGCCTGTATAGAAGCGGAAAGCAAGCCCACCACTCGGGCCAGTTCCCGAAGGGACACCTGAGATCTGGCAAGGGTACGACGCAGTTCGTGACGGATCTTCACAATTTTCCGAGCGGGAAGGCTGAGAGAAGAAAACTTTGAGTCGATCACGAACCTGAGAAACGTTAGAGACTGTGAAGGAGAAAGCATAGACTTTGTCTCGTTGATTACAAACCCCAGTCCTTGCAAGAGATTTACTGCTACCTGAAGGTGTCGAAGAAGGCGACGCGGGCAGGCGTCCATGATCAGGATGTCGTCGAGATAGACAATCATCCGAATACCCCGAGCTCCTAACCACTCCACCACAGGGTGGAGGACCTTGGTAAAGCACCAAGGGGCCGATGAGAGGCCAAACGGGAGGGAGGCGAACTCGAAAACCTGATCGTGCCAAAGGAACTGCAGGAAACGGCGATGGAGGGGAAAGATTGGGATCACCAGATAGGCGTCCTTCAAGTCGAGGCGGACCATCCAATCGTTTGGGCGCAGCATGTCGCGAAGAAGATGGATACCCTCCATCTTGAAGTGGCGGTACACCAGCCACTCGTTGAAACTGCTCAGATTGATTACCGGGCGCTTGCCGCCATCTATTTTGTCGACAAGAAAGATATTGCTTAAGAAACCCCGCAGGTGAAGATCTGCGGGAACGATCTCCCTTTTGGATAGAAGAGAGGACACCTCCTCGTCTACCAGAGCGGAGTCGTGGTGGGAGAACTGAAGGGGACGCGGCTTGGTGCGTTGGACCGGAGTCCCCTGATACTCTATGCGAAATCCTTGAATGGTTTGAAGAACCCATGGATCCCCCGTGACAGAAGTCGAGGCCTGGAAAAAATTCCCCAGTCACTCCCCTATTTTTAGAAGGGAAGAAGGGAGTAAACTCACTGTTGGAAGAGGTAGCAGCTCCTCGGTAGCCTCGGCCCTTGCCTCGTTTGCCTCTCGTGGGGTAGAAGTTGCCGAAACGGCTTTGATCCTGGTACTGTCCTTTAGCGGGGCCTTGCCCACATGGCTGGTTGCTATAACCACAGCCAGTCGAGCGGCCCCTGCCTCGACCGGCCCCCCTGAAAACCAGAGGGAAGACTTTTCGAATGGTCAACTGGGCCCTATTCAGGGAAGTAAACTTGTTGACAAACTTCCCCAATTCCTTCACGAAGGGATCCCCAAAAAGGCCCCCTTGGGCCACCGCACCAGCTTCAGTATCTGCGAGGTCCCCCAGTTTGGGGTCCACCTTAATCAAAAGAGAGCGCCGTCGTTCAGTAGAAATTGCGCAGTTCGCGTTGCCTAGGATCACAATGGCTCTTTGGGCCCAGCCCGACAAGGACTCCGGGGAAATGAGAGAACCAGTTGTCTTCACCTCCTCCGCCATGTCGAGAATCTTAGTTAACGGGCCCAGGACATCCAGGAGTTTGTCCTGGCAGGACCGCCAGGACCTATCGATCCCCTTTTTGGGATCGCGCATGAATTTCTGTAAGAAAGTCGCCATGCGGAAGTCAATTTCAGGTGTCAATGCGACTTTACCCTCCAAGGAGGGGCGAGGGCACTCAGCCCTTAAACAACTACGGGCTTCCTTCTCAAGGGGTCTCCGAATACGCATTGCCACGTACTCAGCCACCTTGTCCGCTGGGGCCCAGTCAGAGGAGCGAGGGTGCACAATATCATCAGGATCGAACATATCTGAGATGGTGGGGAGACCAGAGGGGTCATGAGGTATGGAAGGATCATGACCCCATGATTGGTCGAACCCGTGGGCTGGGGGCTCGGCGGGGATTGCCCTGAGGTAGAAGTGGTTGCGATGCTAGGAAAGCCAGCTTAAGTCTATCGAAAGCGGAAGAGTCCATCCCTGCTTCACGTAAACGCTTAGCTGGTGGGGAAGAAACCCCCAAGGGCGCAGGGGGGGGTTTGCAGGAGGTGGGGAGACCACCGGGAGATTCGCAAAGCATGCTGGCGCCTAATCAATGTGCTGGGTAAGGCGGTCCTCTAAGGGTGCCATAGCTTCCCCCACAGCGCGGTATATAGAGGTGTCCACCGCCTCATAAAACTCCTCATCCCACTGGAGGTTGGTCAGGGCATCCTCCCCTCCATGGGAATCATCATCATACGCGTAATCCATGATGACTAGGATAAACAGACTAGAAGGTAAGTATATATCAGGTCTGGGTCTCAGACACCAATGAATTTCTCCACAGAATACACAAGGCTGGGAGACAGCCAGCAGATGGGTGAGGTAACTCACAATTATCAAAACAGCGGGCGTGGAGGCCCCTGGCACCAAAGTCTGGTAAAGGTAAGATATACAGAAATTCCTGTAGACAATACTGGCCTGGGCCGGTGCCTTAAAGCGTATAATACTCAGAGCAGTACAGACCCAACCGGGCGTGCATTTAGTATGAAAGAATACAGACTCCACACGATGTTTTGGGCGAGTGGAGCGTAAGCAATGTACAACGAGCGGAAGTCTCTGAATACGTTGATAGAGACTATCCGCTCGCGTAATGCCTCAGGCCAGAGTCCCGCTACAGCGCGTCGCACAGTATAAACAAGCTTAGTCAGTGCTTTCTGACCAAGCTGGATTTAGCCACAAATGAGCAAGAGTGCTGAATTTGCACACTCCTCTGGCTATATTGCACAGAGTAGACACGTACTTACCAGTGGCATCAATATTGCTTGAAGTAGAAAAAGATTTTAATGATTTGGAGTGGAAATATATGTAGGAGGTGTTGGGGCGGTTGGGCTAGGATCATATTTCCTCCAAACTATTTTCCTACTTTTCTCAGACCCATCCGCTAAGTGCAAGTGAATGAGGCCCAATCGGATATTTTTGTAATTATCATGGGCACAAGACAGGGATGCCCTCTATCACTGTTAATTTTTGCCCTGTATAGAGAACTGCTGCCCTGCTGACTATGGGAATACCAATCACAGAGAGTTAGACATGTCAGAACTCAACCCTTGTTGAAATCCTTGCATGTTGATTATATTTTTCTGTTTGTCTAAAAACAGCAGAGCATTCAGCTCCTATCATTAGACATAGACTATATTTAGAGGGATTTTTGTGTTTAGAGATACATTTGGAAACATCTGAAATATTTCCACTGACAGATAATCCCATGGATCTGTGAATATGTATTAAAATTTAAAGCAGATGGAATTACATTTCTACGTGTGCATGTGATCAGAAATTTGGGAATGATGATCAAAGACAACTTTGGAGTAATCATGGAGAAGCTTTTAACACAATTCAACAGATTGCTAAAACTTCCGATAGCAATCCTGGGAAAAGTCTCACCAATAAAAACTATTTTTATCCCAAAGTTTCTATATCTATTTGTAAACATTCTTGTGCATCTTCCAAACAAGTTCTTAAGACAATTACAAAAGCTTCTAACTAGATTAGTCTTGGGTGGGGAGGAGCCCAGCATAAAATGGGCAGTCCTGACTTAACCAAAGGAGGATTGGGATCTGACACTATCAGATCCGTACCTTTACTACAATATTGCTCAAGGTCATCCTGCTACATACTGGTTTCATAATGCTTAAACATTAATGCATATTAAGGTTGAAATAACCCTTGAGAAAACAAGATTCCCTTTAGCTGTTGTAAGAAGGAGGCCTAGTGGTAGAGAGACGAGGTGGATATGATAGCGAATGTGAGCTGGGTGTGGTCGGAAATGGCAGATCACTTGGGAATAGTTAGTCCTGTCAGGATTTTTGTAGTCTTCCCCCAAAATGTTTGCCATCACACTCCTATTTTTCTAAATTCCTTTTTGCTGGCCTTTGGACTCTGAGCTTTATAGCACTGCTAAACGGTGTTAACGTTTTTGTGCTCTCTCCCTAAAACATGGTAAAATTGACTTACATCTGATCAGCATATTTCCTGTAAATTTGTAGTACAGTTTTATGCAATATAACCAAGGCTGGTAAATTAAATGCTACATGTGCACTTGCAACACTTATTGTGCCGCCCTCTTAAGTTGCCTCTTAAAACATATCATAGGCCTGCAATTGCAGCCTGCTGGTAGCTTTAGACATACAATTCGACTTGGCAAAATAACCCCCTTGCCAAGCCTTAAACTCCCCTTTTATTATATTTGTCATCACTAAGGTAGGGCCTAGACAACCCATAAGGCAGGACACATTGTAAATAGAAGGTTGGACATGTACTTTTTTATATCCTGGTATTCAAAAACTCACAAATTCATTTTCAATACTGTGAGTCCGATTCCTACCATAGGATAACACTGGGTTGCCTTATATCATTTAATAAGCAATAACGTTTGATTGGAAGCAGGCAGGAAAGTCATATTTGGTGTCTAAGAAATTGACAGATTCTAAGTCACATTTCTAGCTATACCACTTTTAGAAAGTAGGAAATTTCTTGTCCTAACCATTTACCATATGGTTCATGAAGCCGGTTTCTGGGTCACAAAACTAAGTGTAGTTTGCTGATGGACTTTGTGTATTCCTCCTAGATGGTATCCTTTCCTGATGGAGGGTTTGGGTGTTGGCATGATATGCCTTTCTGTCCTAATGAGGGGGGGATATCAACTTCCAAACTTGCATTTTAAATGCACTGCCCCAGCTCACACACAAAGAACTTCATACTAGCCTGTTGTGCCCCCAGACAGACTGGGTTCAGAGCAGGGAGGCAGGAAATTCCTGACACTTCTGTAGGGGGAATCTCCAGAAGCTTCTTGCTCTTCAAAGTGGGCACCAGGTATAAATAGCGGTCCCTCAAACCCAATTCTTTAGTACACATCTGGACCTGTAGAAGACTCAGAAGAAGGACTGATGTACTGCTTTGCTGCAAGAACGATTACTATTCTGCTGCCCTGATACTCTGCTGCCCTGCTGTATTTCTGCCCTATTGCCTGAGTGAGAAGGATTGGACCTGCATCTTGAACCCAGGACTATAAGAGTGACTCCAAGGGCTAGTTGACTGGCCCCCTGACCAGAGCTTTAGGGACAGAAAAGCCTCCAACCACCTCGAGCCTCTGCACCTTGAGCAACAAATATATATTGGGAGAAAGTATTTAGATCACTATCAGGCACATGCATCAAACTAGTATTTTGCGAATTAAGGACTGGCAAAATCCTATGCATGTAGGAATCGCTATAATCTTAGCGATTCTACACATTCCTTATTTGCGAATCGCAAATAGCGAGTCGCAAAAAAGGAATAGCTTCCCATTCCTTCCTATGGGCCTACAGGCCCATAGAAATTAATAGGAAATTGCAAGCGCAAATTGTGAGTACCAATTGGTACTCGCAAATTTCTCATTCAATTTCAAGGGTGTCAAGAAGGACTCCCTGTTGCACCCCTGAAATTCATCTGTTCACAAATGTAAGGGTTTGAACAATGACCCCAGGGGTCTGTGCATGGTTCTGTACGGGGCTGGACAATGAAGAAACAAATGTGGGTGTCACTATTGTTGCGTCGGTGCCATCCGGACCACAATCGACAATGTGTCACCCTGTGACCGAAGTCCAAGGACATGAGCCACATGGACGTAAGAGGAATTCACTGACCCCACATTCATCCATGCTACCACACTTGAGAGACCATAGAGATGACACATCTGTGTGATTCGGAATGTTTAATGCACATTTAGTGGAGTGTTGCCTTTGGAGCAGTACGGGGCCATGCAAACCCCACTTTCAAATGTTGGCCTGTGGAGGGCCAGCCAGAGTCATTCAGGGAATGACCAGTCCAAAGGAAGTGGAAAGGTTCAGTCGGCAGTCTGATAGCAGTGTCATTGGCGATCAAACAGGTTATGGCAGTCCATATCGAGGTCCAAGGTGAGTGTTGCAGAGTGTATCGGGGGACAGTGGAAGGTGATGATGCAGAGGGCAGAACCAAGGTGAAACCGGCTATGATTCGGAGATGGATGCTACCGCTTCCTTCTGACCACGAGGGCAGATTCATCCGCATCTTCATTCTCTGCTGTTTCATGTGCCTCACTTGTGGTTGGTGCTGGCCTTTCTCCAGCAATGTGTGGCAGTGACACCTCAGTGGCCAGAGATGGAATGTCTGCCGCACTCTGTGGCACTGACACTTCAGGGGGCGGAGATGTGGATGTGGCGGTAGCAGCAGCATGCATCAGAACCAGGGCTTGTGGCAGAAATGCCACAAGGATGGTTTTAAGGTCATTGTGGAACCCAGCTAGTTCTCACCAGTGTGCAGCCATGGCAGCCGCTCATTCTGCATTGGCCCACTCCATGTTCTCCATTACCCTCCGCATGAGTCCCAACTCTCGGGTGAGCTTGCTGGAGCCACTCTGACTAGACAGTCGTTCTTGTCTCACAGTTAGGATTCTAGGGATGTCTGCCATGGGGTTCGTTGGAGAGTATGGAGTGGACTGCGGGTGTCCGTTAGGGGCTGTGAGTGGTCCCTGATGGGACTTAGACACCCACCTATGGCATCTAATTTGTCTGCCATGCGGTTAAAGCCCACCCGCACCTGTTCAGCCAGCTGCTCCTGGCATCCCAACACAGGGCGTTGGAAGGCCATGTGTTCTTTGTGGGGGTCCTGGGAGGCAGCGTGGTGGTGGGTGCTGCCTACAGTGTGGTCTGTGCAGGGGGTAGGTTCTCCTCGTTGCAGCTGGGCTGCCCTGCTCCTGGAGGTGTGCTGCGGAGACCATCAATGAACTCTCGGAGGGCGTTGGAGTCAAAGGTGTCGTGGTCCTCTTCATCATCAGAGAAGAGAGGTTGGGACTGCTCTGCAGGAGGTGGTGATTATCCCTCTGCAATGTGAAGGGGATATGCAGTTTAACATGTTTACATACAGACTGCATGACTGTGTGCATCGTAGCTGTTTCAGAGGGGCTGCCCATTTGCTGCGGGACTGTGGACATTTCCACAACATCATGGCTGTGTGTTCGTACTTGTACATTATCAACTCACATTTCCCTGCAATGCCACTTGTGATTGGCCAGTGTCTATGCTGGAGTGGGGTTTTCTTTAAAAATTGTATTCCCTCTCCATTTTGCATGCTTACATTAATAAGAATAATTAATTAATAGTAATTGTACTAATTGTTTGCTGTGTGGATTGACCAACATTACTAATATAAGAAATACACGTGGGAATTGCATTTGCATGGCCTAATTAATACGTAAACTAATTGTCGTATGCATATTAATGATAGACAATTAGAAATTGCATGATTATATGTTGCTTTCGTGATGTATTCGTGATTTGTGCTTTATTAATGTGAATATAGCCCGCATTAAGTGTTGCTTCTGCTAGATATGGGTATTAGTAAGGGGATAACATGTTATTAGTCATTTCCATGTATTAATTACGTTTTTGTGTTTCTTTGCTTAAGTTGACCATTTGGTGGCCACAAAATGGCCGACATCCCTATTTGACGAACACAACTCCATTATGAAGGTCTCTGGGTGAAGTGCGCATGCGTCACCATCAGCAGCAGTGGCCTCTGGACGACCCTAAACTCAACTGTACCCACCAAGGACACACCGGGCTCACAGTCAGCTGCCCCGAAAAGAAACAATAAAAGTTACTTCAACATGAAATTATGAACTATACCTAAAGAAACATTTTCCGTGTGAGAATTTGGTGGAACTGATCTCATCAACCAATCACGAGTATTCAAAATATTGGTCGTTACTTTTTGGAATGTAATTTTACTATAAAAATGGTAGAATAGAGAGGTTGTAGTGCGAGACCCTTCAGAAGATTTTCGATTTCCTGACGTTATGCTGACGGAGAGGACGGTGACACTGCAGGACAGCAGTTTCCTAAGATTCTGACAGTATGAACTGATGACCAAGATTTTGACTTAGAGGACAACTTTAGCCAGAATAGGTAAATATGATGGTCTACAGCTTGATTAAACCAAAGACTCTATTTTCAATTATTTAGATAAAAATTTAAGATTTATTACAAGAACTGTGTTGGGTCGTTATTATGAAAAATATATTTATGTAAATAAGTTATAGATTTCGCTATCACTCCAACCTACAGCTAGCTGATCCATGGCCTATTTATGGGAGGAGTGCTAAAGGTGAAGTTTAGGCCTGAATAAATAGGGCTATATGAGTACTTCCTTCCATTACAGCGAGTGGAACAATCACCTCCTTGGAAACAGGTTATTAGAAGGATGACTGTTGGTGTTATGGGCCCCACCAGCAAATGTAGTGATTGAGTGTGAACTATGATCTGTGGCGAAGGGAGGGATTTTGCATCCCGCGCTGCATCTTCTACACCCAGTTGGCACCAGTTGAGTCCTCTGTTCTGTGGTGAACGTGTTGCGGTTTGTGCCACTTAGTTGTCGATGTTGATGTGCTGTGCACGTGATGTGTGTGTACCAAATTTTGGGGGAGTCGCCCTGCAGCTCTGATTTGGCTGCCCCTTATCCCTTACATGCGGTGTGCCTGTGACTTCTGTGCTCATACAGTGATGAAATGTTGCATACTTGGGTACATAGTTCTCTTGGTGGGAGTTGGGGTACGGGGCATGGTTTGTCCACAACTGTGCTCTACTTAATTGTGCATGTGTGTCATTGTGTACATCTCCCCCTGTCCCCATGTCCCTGGTCGTTACTCACCCTCTTGCTGCTGTGTCCGGTCCTGTTGAGCAGTGTCTGGTCCACCACCTCTTGCCACCGTCTCCCCACTGATGACTGTGGCCACCATTTCCTCCATATCGTCCAGCTCCTCCTGTGGCACAGGACTGCCACCTCCAGTCTGCATTGCTGCCTTCCGGTTGTTGGCGAGTTTCAGCTTGGTTTTGCGCTTGACATCATTACAGCGCCTATTGACCTCATCCATTGTCATCTTCAGCACTCCGACTGCATTCACCTTGTCCATGATGTCCTGCCATAATCCATTTTTTGTCGCCAATAACACAGTGGAGGTGACGAACAGTTGTTGATGTTGTTTGACCACCTCCGTTATCAGGATCTTGTTATCCTGCGGACTGAAGCTCTTCTTCCTGCTCTTCTTCTCCTTGGCCTTCCCTGACCCCGAGGTCCCTGGAAGGCCCTCCAGGGGGCTTGTGGGCTTCTGGTTCTCCTCCGTACTTGCTCCGGAACATCCATGGTTCTTCGCTGTAGTTTGGTCTTTGTCTGTTTTTTTTCACCTTTTATGGTGATTGTTTCTGCCTGACGCGTGTGGATTGCAGGCCTGTGGCTGGTTTTTGCAGATTTTTGTATCGCGATTGGCCTCATCGCAGCTTTTTTTGCGTTCATGTTTCGCATTTTTGCGGCGTGGCGTTGATTTTAACGCGGCCATTTGATGCGTTGTCTGGTGACTATTGCATGGTACCGCCGTGTTGTGAATACCTGGTTAACACAGCGTAAATTTACCACTTTGGACTGCGATGTTGAGGGTTGCGTTAAGTAACTTTTGCGATGGTTATCACTCGTTCTTGAGAATATACCCCAAAGTTTTACGTTTGAAAGTAAACCTTTCATTATCGCTTTGGACTGCTTTGCACCACTTTGCATAAGCGCAAAGTGTTAATAAATCTGACGAAAGTATGTGGGTAGAGGAAATTAAAACTCACACTGTAATCCGCCCAGATTTGTCAACTGCTTTGCTGACACATACCAACAAGCCGTCATTATGAGGGCCCAATGGGTCCCTATATAAATATCATTTTTTGAATGTATTTATAATATTTTTGCCTCCTGCTGTAAGCTGAATGAAACAATTTTGCTTCTGATGAGGAGTACTATACTGAAAAAAGAAAACACCTTATCCCAATGCCATCTTAACCCGTGAATATGCAAGACAGTATCGCACGAGCATAGGGGTCCCATGCAGACCAGAATATAACACAAATATTCAGTTAAACATTTTTATTCCTGTGAGTGTTGATGTAGGCAGGGCCCAGTGCACTGCTTTGCCCGGGGGCCTATAATGCTGTTAAGAAAGCTCTGCCCTATCTGGCTTACAAGCTTGCCATTGTTAATTATTCTCAGAGCATCCACAGCTGGGGAACCATCAGACAGGAGATGGAGAAGTGAAAAAAATAACAGAAGGCAACAGTCTTTCAGCTATGGACCCAGGATCTGGAGCAGCATCACTGGGTCTGTAAGGAGTGCCCCAAACGTGTTTAAGTTTAGGAAACAGCCAAAGATGCACCTGTTTAAAGGGCAGTAGCAGTCTGATTGGACTCTAAGAAATTTGACACTCCTTCTTTCACACGTTGACTGTTGCACACTGTCCAGCTGATTGTACAGGGCTCTGCACCCTTTTGACAAGCTTAGTTTGATAGAAATACAACATATATACGTACATTCCTACATTGATGTAAGCAAGGAAAACAAAAGCAGTTGTGTTTGAGAGGCACTATTGTGTTTTCAGCCCTATTCCCACCTTTGTGCCTCATGCCCCTGATAGGCATTGTGGTTGGTTGCCCAGCAAGCTTATGCCTACAACCATCCCTGTCATCATGACATAAAAAAATAGTATGAAATCCTTTTTGAAAGTAAAATGTGTCTTGTAGGGCAGATATAAGTTTGAGCACAGAACTGGATTCTGCTTGTACGTTTATCTTCTCTACACCAATTAGGAGACTTCAAGGGCTCTCTCGTTCTGTGCAAGTGATGTCGGGCACATGTTTTGATGCTGGGTCCTGAAGGCATGGGAAAGGGAAAGAAATAAAAGAGAATAATAAAGTGTGCATTTACAAGAGGATCACTAGAACAGAACACTGTAGGCGTTTCATTGAAAATCTTACCTTCTGGCTATCTTGCCAGTTTACAGCTGCCAGGTATGCAGTAATTATGCTATGGCCCTTACAGACTTTACAACAAACCAGCTGAAAAACTAAATAGACTGGCATGAAAGGGTAATACACTAGCACCAATGTTGGCACAGTTACTGTCATGCAGTTAACTAACAACAAACCAGCTGAAAAACTAAATAGACTGGCATGAAAGGGTAATACACTAGCACCAATGTTGGCACAGTTACTGTCATGCAGTTACCTAAGATGAAATTCACAGTGCTATCTGCCAGGCACACACTATTGTGTGAAAGGCAGGTCACTTACCAGAAATACAACTGCTGTTGAAATAATAAATTAATACATTTTTTACCTTTTTCAATCCAGAGATATTCTTACAATATCCCAGTCATTGGCTGATCAGGTGACATTTCTGACACTGTCTTTATTTACATCACTGCTGAAGTTACAAGGAAGAATACACCTACCCTGCATGATTGTACTACTGTAGGAAACTGGCTCTATATATACTACACCAAAATTAAGCATAGTGTGTATAGAGACCTGGGGGCATATTATCAAGGCTGGCGTTAAAATTATCGCCGCTTTAGGGGCAGGAAACGGCCGCTAAAGCGGCGATAATGGGCTTGATAATATGCCGCAGAGAATTCCAATAGAAGCCCATGTTCACATGCAGAACGTGGGCTTCTATTGGAATTCTCTGTGGCATATTATCAAGCCCATTATCGCCGCTTTTAGTGGCAGTTTCCTGCCGCTAAAGCGGCGATAATTTTAACGCCGGCCTTGATAATATGCCCCCAGGTGACCCTAGAGGTTAAAGTTAGATAGAACCTTACTCTCTATTTGTGGTAGAGTGGTCAAGCAGTAAGGCAGTATCAGAGGACAGTGTTAAGCATTTGATGTACACACTCAGTCATCAAATGAATTCACACACTCAAGGACTGAACTATAGACCAATTGTTTTTGTATAAAAAATATACTGTTGTTTTATTTTTAGAACCAAGCAAACCTGGCACAGGTAAGCATTAAATACTTTACAGTAATACGTTTCTGAGTGTAGAACAATTTGAAAATGCAATAGGAATTGTACTTTGATTTACAGGGGATGCAGTAGGTTGAAATACTTAGTAAATACAGTACATTGAAATAAATAGGCTTTTTCAGTAAATTACAGGTAAGTTAATTTTACGTTACTTTTCAAACTCAGTGCTGGATACTTAGATTGAGCACTGGGACATTTCCTGCAAACAGGTAAGTAAATACGTTTTGGTTGATCATGCAATTTTAAAAGAATATTTTTAGATTTCAAAACTCCACACTTAATAACTTTTGGGAAGTAAATTGTCAATGTTATCCTATGGAGGAAAAACAGGTTATCGGTTCAAAGGTAAGTTATCGACTGTGGGACTTAAGGTTTTGGGGTTAGACTCAGGGATCCCCCAGGGTCAGTGATGCAATCTTGCTAATCCCTCAGCGGCACTAGGGAAGCCGGGTGCAGAGTGTTGAAGCACAATGTTATCCAATGAGGGATAGAGGGCCACTGGTTGGTGGCTGCTGGCAAGAAGGCCACTGTGTTCTGGGAGCAAAGCTCCTGGACTTTAGCTCAGGGCAAATGGGAAACAAAGTAGCACCAAAGGTGCACCTTCAGCGGCACTAGGGCAGCCAGGTGCAGGGTGCTGTTTCGAGGTTGGGTGCCCTGTTGATTTCAATGGAGAACTTCCGGTTTGCAAAAGCACTGCAGGCAGGAAGACAAAGGACTTCTGGGTGCAACCACCACTTCGAGAGGTAAGTTGGGAAGTTAGGGGTTGGTTAGGCACCATCGGTTTGGCGCACAAGGCTGTGGGGCATCGGGTGCAGAGGTGCCTTTTGGGGTCGGATCTTCTTACCAGCTCAGGGTCGCGGTTAGGGAGGCCTTCTGGTTTTAGGCTGCAGGCGTCTGCTAGAGGCTTGAGGCAGGTCAGGAGTCACCGGATCTCAGTTCAGGATCACTGGGGTGACCTCCTCGTGGCGTTTGCCCACTCGAGCTCGGGCCGTGGATGGCGGGTGCAAAGTGGGGCAGATTTGTGGTCTCCGGGTGCTGTCAGAGGCTGCAGTTGAACAAATCCGGTGTTCATGGGAGAAGCAGTCTTTGAAAGAAAAGGCAGGCTGGTCCTCCGGGGTTTTTGAGGTTGCTGGCTGCAGGACACACCGGGATTTCACAGGAGCAGGTTCGAGGGGAGACAGGCCGGTAGGGCTTGGGCCAAGTCAGTGGGCGTCTTTCTCTTATTAGCTGGCTGCATGGCTGTTCAGTCCTTCTTCTTCTTTTCTTCTTGTTTTCAGGCTGGATCTGAGGCAGCAAGGTTCAGCGTGGCCCCTAAATACTAGAATTAGGGGTGTTACAGGTAGGTAGAGGGCAGGGACCAATGGGTTCCTTCCCTGGGGTGGGTACACCCCCTATTGTGCCACCCTGGAATGGGAGGGGGGCACGAGCCCGTCCCCGGTTGGTTGGGTCCCCCCTCCTCAAGATGGCGTGGACTCGGATTTGTGCTTCACCTCGCCTCCCCCACGTGAGGGGTGGAGTTGGCAGAGGTGGGCACACCTCTCTTCCTCGCTTGTTTTTCCCACCGGTTCTCCTGCCCAAAGTGGGGAGCAGAACCAGTGGGGAGCAGTTGCTGAAAGCAGCAAGCGGTCTGGGGAAGCTCACAAGGGCGACATGCCTTTAAAGCTTCCCCTTTGTGAACCCTGCCCATCCTGGGGGAGGAAACTTGGCACCTCGTCCCAGGATGTGCATAGTTTCAGGTCCCCGAGAGCAGCAGGCTCTCGACCCAGGGGTCCAGAAACATGTCTGTTGATGAGAGCCTAAGCAGGCACTCAGTCAGGACACTAGAGGTGGGTTAGTTTTCAGGGGGCATCTCTGAGATGCCCTCCATGTGCATCTTTTATTAAATCCCACACTGGCATCAGTGTGGGTTTAATGTGCTGAGAAGTTTGATACCAAACTTCTCAGTTTTCAGTGCAACCATTATGGTGCTGTGGAGTTCGTTATGACAAACTCTCAACACCATATACTCTTAAGGGCAGCACTGCACTTACAGTGTCTAAGAATGGACTTAGACACAGTAGGGGTACATGGCTCATGCACCTGTGCCCTCACCACTGGTATAGTGCACCCACCTAGAGGGGTGACTGAGCTATGCCATGGAAGTGGTTTGTAGGCATGGTACACAGGGATGTGTGCCATGTCGACTCTTCACTTTGTTCTGCACCAAAACATGCAGCCTGCAAAGGCAGTGTGTGAGTGTGATGGTGCAGGACCTCTAAGGGTGGCACAATAAGTGCTGCAGCTCTTAGAGGCCTTCTCTGGTCACAGTGCCCTGGGTACCTGTGGTACCATTTACCAGGGGTTGACCTGTGGCCAGAGATGCCAATTGGGTTTAGTTTTGGGGCAAGAACACAGGCCCTAGGAACCTGATTGGCAGGGACCCAGGGCATGCCAAGCAAAAGTGCATCAGTAGTCTGGCAAAAAGTGGGGGGGGGATTACTGCAACAGACACATGAAGAATTCTAGGACCAAAATACTGAATGAAAAATCCACATAGAGAAGTATAGATTTACTATTTTTAACTTCGCATCTACATACCTTTAAGATATATTTAGCATGTATATGGAGCTAGGTATAGAAAATCTAGACTTACCTGTCGATATATTATTTTATATTTTGTCTTCAGTATTCAGTAATCTCAATATTCTAAAGTGCAGCAGCTTTTAAAAATGACTTGTGTGAAATAGTTAAATATGTATTTTGCAATCAACTATAAGGTGCATATTGGCATGTTTGGCATAATGTTCAGGTTTCATATTTAGCCCACCTATCTGCAACTGTGTCTCTTTCTGAATTGGAAAAAAAAGGATTTAAAAAAGGGATGGGGAAAAAGAAATAATGTCATCAAGAAATAAAAGCGATAAAATATTCATTTTAAACCTCGGAGTACTGAAACTTCAAAAAGAACTCACCCTGCAGCGTTACTCTTCTATGTAGTCACTGAACAGTTCAATGACTTGGAAAATCCATATTATGTACACTAGGGGGTATTTAGCTTATAAATATCCAGAATGTTTAGCCATAGTTCTGAAACAGTAGGAAAGTTGACAAGTCACAGTAGTTCATACTTTTAACTGAATTCTTATATTTACAACCCCGGTCAAGGTATTTATATCACTGAGGGTGTTACCCTGAATGTTTTATTGGATAGAGATTCAATTAAAGAGACAGCATCCTCAGAGGAATATGCACTGATATTCATATGGTTTAGAAATATCCTTATTATGACTTCTGTGCTGAAAGTATTTAAAATATAAAGGGGCAGATCTATATTGGAGATGCGCCACTTTTACGCCGCCGTTGTGTCACTTTTGTGACGCAGCGGCGGTGTAAACCCTGCGCCACGTTGCGCCATATTTACAACGTGACGCATCTATAGAGATGCGTCACGATGTAAAGCCCTGCGCCACGTAAAACATGCGTCAGGTTTCACGTGGGCGCGTCGACAGAGGGGGGGGCGTTCCGTCGCAGGAACGCCCCTGAAAAGTGACTCAGTCAAATCTATAAGATTTGACTGAGTCACTTTCCCAACGCTGATGCGCCAAAACCCTGCGCCTGCTTGAAGCAGGCGTAAGGCTTGATGCACCATGTTAGGGATAGGGTAGGTTGGAACAGTGCTGGAGTTGCGTCGCGCTTGCGACGCAACTGAAGCACTGCGCCAACCTTACGCCATCGGATGCGTCACGCATCTGTTTATTCCTGCGCCATGATGCGCCGCATTGTAAATGCGGCACATCATGTGTGGCGCAAGGGTAAACTTGCGTGACACATCATTCCTGGCGCATCCTTGCTGATTTGCAGGGATGCGCCAGGAAACATAAATCTGCCCCAAAGACTCTGTAACAAAACCAAGATCCTCCCCGAGTGAGAAGATGGCGTCCTCTCATTAGAAGTGCAAGCTATAACCCCTTCTTGAATTTGTATAATAAAGGCCATGAGCCACAATGGGCCGTGTTTAAAAGTCCTAAATCTGCATCAATATATATATGAACGAACATATGTATGCCACTGTTTTTCCCTATGGCTGGACATAAGCATAGAAAGTTCTGATGTTTTTTTTTTTAGCTTTAGATTTGTGTCCACATTATAGAAACTGGAAAAGTTTCGTTTTTGTGATCTGTGCTTATTCATACCGACAAATTATTTAGAAGCATATTTTTTTTATGGGTGTACACTACTTGGATATTTTTTGCAGTAGTATTCTGTGGCAGTAGAAAGTATTTTTGAGCTATATCTTTTAATTTGGAGTTCAGCACAGGCCAAACATTTCTACCAATTGAACATCTTATGTAAACCATAGACATTTGTGTTGCTCGGCATTTCGTAGAAAAGGATGGTATGACATTTATGTATTACATGATGGATTTTTCGCATCAAGATTTAAAACAAATGTGACTGTCAAAGCGGATGTAATCCCTCCCTCAGTGTTTTATTACATCTTTTTGGAAGGGTGCATTAGAATATATATATATATTCTCATTATTCTTAATTGTGATATTTTTATGGTGATGGGACAAGCCAGATAAGTATAGTGATATAAGGAACGCAGGGTCATATTTAGAAGCCCTTATTACCATCACAATGTCACTTTCAGTGACGTTGTGATGACATTAGGGGCCTTGCCTTATTTACAAGGCGGAGTTAAGCCACTTAATGTGGCTTAACGCTGCCTTGTAAATAAGGCCTCCTTTCACGCTATACTTAGCATGAAAGGGGAGGGCGATGGGTGTTGCGTTGGGCGTTCTACCGCAACACCCATTGATTTTGACTCTGCCTTCTAGTTACAAGGGCAGCATAAATAGGAGGCAGCGGCCAAATTAAGACCAAGCAAAACCTGGTCTTAAACAGGCGAAGTGAGGAGAAATGCTTTTTTTCTCTGAGTTTTTGCTGTTTTCACGTGTGCCGCCTTGTGTAGCACACATAGAAACAGCAAATATCCTATGGTTGTTTATGTGCAGGAAGGTCCCCCTTCCTGCACATAAACAATCATTTAAAAAACAATGCTGTTTTGCAACTTCTATGTGTGCAGCACACATAGAAGTTACAAAATGTCATTTTAATATTGTTTGGGGGACCTTCCTGCACATAACAATCTTCACCATAACACAGCCAACCTTGCACTATGGTGCAAGTGTGTCTTTGTCGGCGCTAGGCAGATGAAGTTATCGCCAGCGGAGGGGGAAACACAGAGCTGCACCATATTTTTGTGAATATGGTGCAGCCCTGCATTTCTAAAGTGACGGAGCATGCCTTTAGCCTTCTAGGCTGAACGATACGCTCCGCGCCTTTATTTATAAATATGCCCCCCAGTGTCTTACTATCAGTTGAAGGGCAAGCCAGACTCCTGTCGCACAAGGTGTGTTATCAAGGAATTACTGAACTTTAGAGAGTTATGTTATGAATGAGGACTAACAGAAGAACGTCCCAATGAAAGAACCTTGAGAATTAAATGATCTGGCAGAAGAGTGTTTTCATATTGCCAAGTGAATGGCAGGATGGGTTAAGGTAGCTGATGCAAGGCATCTGATTGGATGGTAATATAGAAGCAGATTAGTACGCTTGACCATGAATAGTCTTGTACACGACACATAATGTCTTGCATTAGATCCTTTGATTTATTGGGAACTGATGAAGCCTTGTCAGAGTGAGATTTCAGTCTGAAGGTGATGTGTGCAGCTTAGTGCAGCAAAGTTGCGGACCCACTAGAGTTTACTTATATTTTTACCAGGTTGGGTAGTCTAAATACCATTTAGCTGTGTTTTCTAGAGATCACCGCTTCCAGGACAAGGGTGCACCTTTAAGGTAGGAGTAGCAGAGGAAGAATTGGTTATAGGATCCACAGGGTGTCGAATATATTTCATATCTTAGGGCATCATTGAGGAATTAGAGATGTAAACATTATTTTTAGCGAAAGCTCGATGAGAGCCTTTGTAAGGAGGCCAGTTAAAAAGAAATGAATGTGGTTTGTCTAGGCCAACAAGGTGAATCTATTTCTTTGATGATTTAAAATACAATTTTGCATTACCTGGACCCCATTTTTGCTTGTGTGTTGTGTCCCTAAGAACTAATGGGTAAAATTGGATTTAACCCATTCGGTGTGCAAGTCGGCCAACGGCCATCGTGAGCACTACCTGGCTAGTGCTGCGCACTTCCGTTGTCTGACAGTTCCCCGCCCACTCATTAAACTCCCGCACCGCGGCGGAATTTGCGCCACGGTTAACGGGTGAAACAAATGTTCTAGTCAACTTTCCAGTAAGGCTATGGAAGATGTCAAAGAAGTTGAACGAGTAGTGTGGATGTTAAATGTTATTTGGGGTACAATGTGTATTCACACCACCAAATATATGACAAAAATGTATGGCGGCAAAGAACATCACTATGCTAAGGCTGAGCTCAAGTGTAAAGGTCCTGCAGTAACTCATGCCAAGGAACAGTTCCTTTGCCATATAGAAGAGCCTATTTTTCTATATAGTTCATACCTAAAGGGTGCCTTGTAAGCCCACAGGGTAGCAGGTCTGATACATAAAAGTGACACACTATATATTTAAAATGTATGCTCTCAAAGTGATAAAGGCCTAAAAGCTAATTTCACTCTGTAGATTGCACCAAACCTTTCCATCAACAAGCATATGGGTGATTAAAATAGCTATTCCATATTTCCACCTTGGAAAATGCTAGCAAAAAATAAAAGGTATTTTGCACTTAGGGCCTGATTACGATCTTGGAGATTGGGATACTCACAAGCACTACGGATCCTGTCCGGTGTATTACATGATCCATTATATCCTATGGAACTTGCAATACGGCGGACGGCATATCCGTCACATTTGTGACTGAATATCCCATCTGCCAAGATTGTAATCAGGCCCTCAAATGTGATTTAATGTTGAAAAGACATTTTTGGTAAAGTTAGTGGCAAAGTAACTTTCTCAAAACGCACTTTAGACTGCCAGACTGGCTTATACTCATCTCTGTCGCTAATTACATCTCCAGACCTGGAATACACAATCTTGACTGATAGAACTAATGATCTTGGCAAGGAAGACAATAACTTGCCTCTGAGTCCATTAAAAAAGGTAGTGTAAACTACTGGCCTCCTCACAGGGATTAACCATCTGGGAGGCATGCTGGCCAGCTGGCAAATCAAAGGACAGTCAACCCTCTTTGATAATCCAAAGAGGGTTGTTTTCATTAATCTCAGGACCCTCCTAGTCAGCCTGGATCCACAGGCACAGCAAAACTACTTTGAACTCTGACAGGTGAGACGAAAGCCCATCTTAAAAGGAGAGTGGCTAGGGAAATTAAGAAAAACCTACATGGTGGCAGAGGAGCTCTGCCATTTTGAAGCAGGGTCTCCTGGTTAAATTTACAGTAAGATGAAGAGCAAGTGCCTCAAAAGGAAGGCTGCCAGGCTTACTTGATTTGTCAATTTTTTTAGAACAGCTATTAAAAATCACTCATTGAATTTGAATTCACCGCCCATCTGCTGAGGGGTTTCCCAGCCCAGTGCTGAGCCCTCTTTTTGATGTTTGTTGCACCTCATGTTTAAACCGTCATATTCTGTTTACTACAGAAGATACCCAGGCCAAATTTGTGTCATTTTTCTCACATGTCGGGGATTTTAAAGTTACCCATGGTTTGTAGATTCCTTTGAGGGGAACCAGGATATTAGCTGAAATACAATAAAAAGTGGTTGTGTTCAAAAGTGTATTTTTTTGTAAACATTGCATCAACAGAATGTTGGATGTGCTACAATCGCCACTTTCCCAGCATTCAACACTAACCAGAGTTGTAAACAACAATTTTTATTTCCACAGTTTTCAATTTTTTTGTGAAACCCATGGCTGAACTCAGAAAGGTATATATATTTGAACACGGGTCAAAATTCCAAATTAAGAAAGGAAGCATTTTTAACAGATCACTCATGGTTTCCAAAACAAAGTAACCTCTGCAATTAATAATAATAATGTAAAAAGAATAGTAAGAAATAGAATTAGCTGCCATTTTTATTGTCTGTATTTTTTCCTCTGAATGTTCGTTTACAAAAGGAATATTCTATTACCTCTGCCATACCCATCTGGTCACACAGATACATAGTGTTTGGTGGTTGTCCAAAAGCATACACAGAGCCAATAACAGAGCTGTAACTTATGATAATTTTTCATTGTGCACCGAATATGCTTCAATCCATGTGGTAAAATCTATTGAATTCAAAATGGATGTGACGGAAACATATTCATTTTTTAAAAAGCTCAAAGTACTCAGTTGCGGATGGTGCATGTAAGTGTGGTGGGGCAGTAGAACAGGGCGGGCGGGGGGAAGTTAACAGACGATGGAATAGTTGTTTTTATTGATTTAATTGTACCTATTCTGTCATCGGATAACTTCCCTCCTCCCGCCCGCTGCCCTGCACCACCATGCCGTAACCACTGACTCATGGTGCTGACCTGCGCTGGCAGGCGCAGAAAATACTGTGTATAAAGACAGTGGTGATTTGTACAATTTATGGTCTCCCATACTATCATGTTATTCAGAGGCAATGTAGCTTTTTCATGCACACTGCTGTACATTTGGAAACCAAAAACAAAGGGAAATTCAATTCATAATATCAAATGTTCTGCTACTCTGTTTTCCCACCCTTTTCCTGATCAAAACAGTAACCTAGAGCAAGCAAGGAAAGAGTCACAGTTTGGGTTTTTAATTAGCATAAGAACATATCCAAACAGCTTTAATTCCTTGTTGAGGCAGAAACACACAGGGGTATATTCAAAAGAATGTGTGATAACTACCGCAAGCGTATCTTAACGCAACTCTCAACATCGCAGCCCATCACGGGAAAATTACGCCGTGCCAACCAACTATTCACAACACGGTGGTAGCATACGATAGTCACTAGATAACGTGTTAACTGGCCACGCAAAATTCGCCGCAAAGCCGCAAAAATGCAAAACGCGAATGCAAAAAATCATGCGATGAGGACAATTGCGGTACAAAAAGTAGCGAAAACCAGCCACAGGCCTGCAAATCCCACGCGTCTGGTGGGAAAATGCACCATAAAAACCACAGAAACAACACACCAGAAACAAGCCAAAGCACGTAGCAACATGGATGCACCTGACCCAGCACAGAGGCCAACGCGAACCCCACAGCCCCCACAGACCACCAGCAAGGAACAACGGGGTCGGGGAGGGCCAAGGAGAAGAGGGAGAGGAAGACGGGGTGCAGACCGCAGGAAAACAAGACCAGCGACACGGAGGTGACAGAACACTACCAGCAACTGACCCACAAGCAGACCACCTGGAATGCAGTCGGAGTGCTAAGGAGGCCAATTGAGGAGGCCAAGAGGTGCAGGCATGATGTGACAAACTAAACCAGGCACAAACCCGCTGCCAACAGGAAGGCAGCAACGGCAACAGGAGGTGGCAGTCCTGCGCCACAGGAGGACCTGGAGGAAACCGAGGCCACAGTCAACAGTGTTGGGACGCTGCAAGGAGTAGGGAGTACGGACACAGCTCGAGAGGACATGACACAACTTCAACAGGGAGAGTAGCGAACAGGGCCTGGGGGGACTGGGGGAGATGGGCACATTGGCACACATGCACAACGAAGTGTAGCACACTGCACACCCACAATTACCCAGGATCATGTCCCTGACCCCCTTGGCACACGGCAGCACACACACATAGCAATCACAGCACACCCACATTGACGACAACGTGGTACAATGCGCATAGCCAACACCGCAGAACAGAGGACACAACTGGCTCCGCACATGCACAGAAACATGCCTACTACACCTGACAGAGCTGAAAACTGTGAAATGGAAATGTACACGTACGACCTCACATCCGTCATGTAGTCCAAATGTACACTGTATAACAGCAGAATTCAGCACCACCCAAACACTCACAATGTACATTGTCATACAGTCAGCATGTAAACCAGAAGAATGCGCCAACATACATGTCAACACAATGTCAACATTCATCTTCCCTTCAAATTGCAGAGGGTCACACAACACCTCCAGCAGAGCACAGAAGACAACACATCTGTGGTGCCGGAGAGGACCACCACACCTTCGACACCAACGCCCTACAACAGCCCATGGACATCCCACACAAGCCACCACCAAGACCGGGGCTGCCAAGCTACTCAGAGGAGAACACAGAGCCTGCAGCAGACCACACAGCAGGAAGCACCCGCAAGCAGAGCTGGCTCACAACACTTCACCCACTAACACATGGCACCCCAATGCCATGTGTCAGCACGCCAAAAGGAGGTGGTCGAACAGGTGTGGGGGGTCCAAACCCATGGAAGGCAAACTAGATCACATACGTTGGTGTCTATTACCCTTCAGGGACCACCTACACCCTACAAAGGAGCCCCACACAGCCATTGAGACACGTGCAGATGCACATTCACAGTACAGAACCATGCCCAGGGGCACTCAAAAAGCAGTCACACACCCACGTTGACTCTGCCTACGATGGCCCAGGCCACTCCCCTTACGAATTGAGTGGGTGACGACAAGGCTACATGTCCAAGCTCCAACCCGCTGCCTGCGGCAACATGTCTGCATCCACCTTACACAGCACAATGTAATGTCCTAGGGCCAAGGGCCCTCATGCATACAACAAGACCACAGGGACACACGCAGATATAATGTTGAACTGGCACGTGCGCCCGGCCCCTTTATTGGCAGGGCCACATGTACAGTGACGCCTGTGCTGGATGTGTGTGGGGTGAGTGTAAGCCAGCAAGCACGGAGTGCTTGGTGCTGTCAACCACTTGAACAGTGGACACCAGTGCAACGGAAACTGAAAACACCTGCATAACAGAGTCAACTGCTGTGCAGCATGGAGGGAGCCGGAGAAAGTCCAGAGGACACACAACATGCAAACAGAAGTGTCCATGAGTTGCAGTGCACTGAGGTACTGAGGCACTACAGCTGAGCGCGCCCATGTAAAGAAAATGTCTTGGATTGTGTCCCCTAGAGATATTCCTGATGCAGATGCAGTGGGGTGTGTTAGACCTGCATCATCTTCCTCATCAATGTCCCAGGTCTCCCACACTGCTCGAGGTGACATTGCTGCGCAACCCCTCAACAACACAAAACTCAATCGATAACGGATGATGGCTTGATGTGCACTGAGTCAATGGCACCTGGAGTGCCGAGCAGGGTATCAGTCTGATGATGGCATCCACGACAGGTGTGAGCAACTCCGTAAATCTGTCAGGACCACTGTTTCGACTCTGGCAGATGGTCCTGGCTGTGGTGGCATGTGCCTCCTGCGGTGATGTGACGTCCGGGCCAGTCAGGACTCAACTTCATGTGTGAGCCCTGGTGGACCGCAGTTGAGGCTGGAGGCAGCGGACAGCGCAGAGGCCACAGTTACATGGCATTGATGATATGCTGTCTTAGGCACATATCCTAAACAGTATATCACCTACACCATCTGCAATAGCATATCAGTTACCATTCAAAGATGGCGTCCACAAAATTTGGTACAAGAAATACGAGCCTTTTAATTGAAATTATAAACACCATGTGAGCTATGTTTTGCGAGTTATATGATATTACGGGACGGTAGGTTATGAAGGAGATTATAAGAATAGGGAATACCTTACAGACTAAACCAACATGCTGTCTTAGGCACATATCCTAAACAGTATATCACCTACACCATCTGTAATAGCACATCAGCTACCATTCAAAGATGGCGCCCACAAAATTTGGTAGAAGAAACACGATGCTTTTTTTTGGAACTATAAACACCATGTGAGCTATGTTTGGCAAGTTACATGATAGGACGGGACGGTAGTTTATGAATAGTCCTATGTGTATTACCTATTAAAACTGCAAACAGAGATTGCCAGTACAATCAATTTCTGTTGGTTGGGACACATGTAAAAACGAAAATCTAATTCGACATATGCAAATCAGAGTCTATGTTATAAAAAAGGTGAGATTCTGTAAACCCCGCCACCGATCACACATATAACTACCCTGTATAGACCTCATTATATATTTGTAGAACCATCGTTACAACATGGCACCTGCAGTAAACATCACAAGGTCTTCTAGAACACTATGTGAGACGCGCTCTGTTGATGTCATATAAACCTGGGAACACGAATCGGTGATTCTTTCCGATAGGAGCAAACGCAGTTGGCTGCTCGGGATTCTACCAGAATAGGTAAGCAGATTGTTGGGGGAGGGAGAGATTCATCGAGCCTTCGTTTAAATTCTTACTAATAACAGAACGCGTCCATACCGTGCCTTCTCTCAAATCTTTACCAAATAGTTTAAAACAGAGTGCGTTAATAGACACATGCACTATAGCATGCTTACTAACTGATAAAATAGTCGCAATATTCAGTGTGATTTTGTATACATCAATGCTCTGTAGTAGGTCGCTATTTTAACAACATAATTGTAGAACTTTGACATAAGCAATGACAACTAGAGCGATATAACAGCGTTGCTCTAAGTTCCCTGAAGGAATACACCAATAATTCCAAAAACGTAAATTGCTTAACCGAGATAAAAGACCACAGCGATAATCTCCTTATAAGTAAAAGCGCTGCTCTATGTTTCCTGTAAAGTGCTTAACCGATCGAATAACCTTTCTCAGAAACTACACATAGCGGTTCTGTACGTAAAAGTGGATCCTAGTTGTAAGCGGCAACCAGATAATGGAAAAGGGGCTATGCCATACTAATAACCTCCTCATAAGTAAGAGCGCCGGTCTATGTTTTCTGTAATACGCTTGACCCATCGAATAGCCCTTCTCAGAAAGTACGCATAGTGGGTTCGGCATGTGAAAGTGGAACCAAGTGGTTAGCGGCAACCTGATAATAAAAAAAGGTGCAACGCTATACTAATAGTGGTAGCACATGGATAATAGTCTCTTGATATAAAATATGGTCATAATTGCACTGCCTAATAAACACTCAGGCTGACACATAAAGTGCATTTTGAGTAACTGTACAAATGCACGCTAATTTAGAGGGCTATCATTTCAAACTAGAATGTACATCATAGGTTTTGATCCTTTTAATTAC
The DNA here is from genome assembly GCF_964204655.1 of Triturus cristatus. Classification (NCBI taxonomy): domain Eukaryota; kingdom Metazoa; phylum Chordata; class Amphibia; order Caudata; family Salamandridae; genus Triturus; species Triturus cristatus. Next base: position 833,133,226 of record NC_140587.1, read on the forward strand.
AGAAAATATCGCAACAAGCATACACAGATCCTGTTGAGGCAAAACATTGAAAGAAACAAGGATCTTTGCAGTTTGATTTCGCAAAAATTTCCCAGTGCAAAGACACAGATTATATGGGTAAGATATAACATTAGCCCAGAGAACAGGACAATGTCCATAAGATTTTAACCATAGCTAGAATGATGTGATGTGAGCGGTTTGTTCTAAAAGTTCTGCCACCTTCATATATCCCTTTGATAAAGAAGCAGTGTTATTTGACAATCACATTGCTCTGCTGATTCCAATTTGACATCCACCACTGTGCGTGAAAAGGATTTATTTCTACGCGTAACAACTCATGTAGGACTTATTTCTATATCACTCTTTATTCTCCTCTTTTTATCACAGAAGGTGATTTAAGGTAATCTTTATGCCTGTCTCACAGAATCATAGATTATTTAGGTCACAAAATCTTTATTTTTTTTTCTCGATTATTGAACTCTGAGGTGGAGCACCGCTGTGTTCTCTAAAAATTCTGGTTTCTTTAACCCACACTATTCCTACTTTTTAAGCACGGATATACCCTTAGCAGGAGCACATAGATGATAACTTTTAATCACAATATACTTCGATGGGCTAGTTGGAATTATAGTAGGTAAATTATTATGATTGACATTCCCCTGTGCCTTAAACAAGTTATATTCTCACTTTACAGTGAACCCCTAGCTCACAATACAGAGTTAAGAAAATGACCTTTTGGTCCTGCAGAAGGTGATATAAATTAAGTAATCACCGAAACGTACGTAGACCACTGATTATACATCTGGGAATCCTACAAAAAATAATAAAGAAGAAACAACGAGGGAAAGTATTTGAATTAATCTCTATCAAATTCTGATATCATTACCTGTCAGATATCTACAGTAGATTGGATCCCATTGTGATGTGTATTTTATAGTTTCTTTTTTGCTTTTGTATGGTATGTTTGAGAGTATGATTGATGAGAACGAAAGTTATGAATGCGGAGATGATGGTATTGTCTAGGGGAGCTCGTTTTTTGAATGTTTTTCTTAATGCTTTTTTCATTGATGTTCTAAATCATCGTGCTATGTCTAATTGATGTTTTGTAGTGTTTATATGCTTATATAAACATAAGAATGGAAAAAAAGATCATTATTTAATGTACAATATTTTGCGAATTCAAAAAAATAAAAATTCAAAACATTTTTTGATTGCATGTGAAGAACTGTTTGCCCATGGGGAAAATGTCTTTTTGTGAGTCTCTACCACAGTTAAAATACGATAGGTCAGATAAGAGGTTTTGTTCTTTGGTTGATGACACTAAAGCCATCGCCTCAGAGGCCATCCAATATCTCAGAAGAAGGGGTCCCGGAAATGACCAGCACAGATTTAGTGGCCCCGGATGCACAGCGGCCGGCACATTCACCCTGCCACAGGACGGTGTCTTGCGGTGCAGTCAGATGGGTCATGCGACCTTAGCGGGTCCTCATCAATGTGCGAGGTGTATGTTGCGGAGGGTTGGGGGGACAGTGGAAGCTGTCTTCCAGGGCATGATCTGGAAGGTCTGATGTTATCAGGAAGCAGCAAATGGTGGAGTGGAATGCCACGACCTCGTTTTTGCCGCGAAGTCAGTATCACTGCCATAATGGCGACGACAACCCCAAGTCCATGAACTCAGTCGCCACCTAATTCCAACCAGAAAGTGTCCATAGGTCTCGGGAAATAGACATATTGGCACTGGGGCTGAAAGGGGATGCAGTCTGCGATGAGGCCTGTACAATGACGTCAAGTCTGCCATAAATAAACCAAGGCTGAATTCGAAGGTGTGTGTGACCTATTCGACCACAATGTAGGCCGGGGGCGGCGGTCAGTAAGGGCCCACAGCCATGTGTCGTTGGGATGCTATGCATGTGGTTGCTGCCACCTGACCAAAGGGAGTGCAGTGAAGTAAAAGCTTCCTTTTCATGCGTACACGGACAATGTATGATCAAGACTCAGTTCCAAATGTGTGACCTACTTGTCCGTAGTGTGGGACGAAGGCAGTAGTCAACAGGAGACCACACCCACCTGTCGTTGGCTCGCGATGCACAGAGTTAGTGACACCAGGGTATTTGTCGGTAGTGTTCGATCACCTCCGTAACGATGATCCTATTCCCTCCAGACTGCAATGCGTCATCCCCTTACGCCTCTCCTTGCGTGCGATGATATGTATTCTGCCTTTGAATAAAAGATGTTCAGTCAAATTCTGTGACCTCCTAGTGCGCAGGGGGGATGTAACAGGCAACATTTCCGAGAACTCCCCCTCTGGCTGGGGTGACATAGTTGTGTCCACTGTCCACTACACTCCATACACCAGCGGTGTATGTTGCCATGGATATGGGTGTGTTCGGCATACTGCGGTCTGTCCAGCACATCTCTGCCACTCTTGGCATTGTGTACTTTCCCAATCATGGTTCTCTTGCATCCTTCACACATGCCTGGTTGCCACCTCTCACCACATTCTGCTAATGTGTGGCTGAGGTGCCATGCCGTTGATGGCTCATGTTCACGGTTTGCCCAGGTTACCATTGTGAGTTGTTCTGTTCTGGTTGATGATGGACTATCAGAGGATGGAGGAATCATCCACACTGGCTGGGTATTTGTAGGTGACATTGGTGGAAGTTCCACGGTGTTCGGTTGTTGCCTGCATATTGATGTGAGACGTGTGCTTTCTGTTGCGGTGATTGTGTGCTGTGTCACCAGGGGGCACAGGTATGACATGTGTGCTGTGGATTGCCACCAACACGTGCGTGCATCCAGCTATGGCGTATGGTCTTTGCTTGGTTTCCAGCGGATCATGCGCATTGTGTTGGACGTATAGGGACTGGGTTACCAGGCTGATGGTGTTATCCAAGACAGGTGTGAGGGACTTGGATGTGGCTGGCTGTGTGACTCCTCCAACTCTGGCGGGTGTTGGTTTGGGGATACCAGGGCCCAACAGGTGCAGCACAGCCAGCAGCATTGTGTGGGGTGGGATGTTGGTTGTCCGTTGTGTTGGTGCCGTCGGCCTATTGGGCGTTGTTGGTTAGAATGCATGCGATGGTTGTCCTTTTGAGCCTGTAATGGGCAATGACATTGTCAGGTGTTGGGTCTGTGAGGCTGGTGCATTTTCTGGAGGTCCGCTGTCTTTGTCTGTGCTGCCTCTGTGGTGGTCCGGGAGGGTGTTCCGGTGGGGTTTGGGGTCCTGGGGTGGTGGCGGTGGGTGTTGTGGCCCTCTTGGGTGTCCAGGCCGCATGACCAGTGGCTCCATGGCATCTGTTGCCCTTCTGATGTGGCTGTGGGCTGGGCTCCCATTTGTGGTGCAGGCTGTGGTCCGACTTTACACCAGGTCAGAGCAGGTGATAAAATCCTGCTGCTAACGCGCCTTATTGCCTGTTTTGTGTTCTTATCGCAGTTCTGGCTCTTCATTGAGAATGTTGTGGAGTGGTGTTGTCGCTGCTTTTGGCACGGGAACGCCTACTCTGAATCTCATTAGCGATAGTTGCGGGGGTCATCTGTGGCGATGATTTTTGCTGCTGCTATCGCGGGTAAACTGGTGCTGTGGGCTGTTAACACCAGCTTGTGATTGGGGCGATAAGTTTATCGCAACTTTGGCTGCAATAAAGTGCAGTTAACTATGCAATAGATCCTTGTGAATATGCCCCACAGTTGTTTTACATAGCAAGATGTCTGAGGCACTGTGGAGTTTTTTCTTTTGCTAACGAGAAAACAAATCTGCATTTGCACAAACTCACAGTTTTGTGCCCCAGCAAAGAGCCAGACAGAGTTTGGATTTTTTCTCAGGCCAAATAATAATCTAGACTGCATCTGGCTCATTGCTGGCTCATTGATTCACAGATACTGCCGTTAACAGTGCTTCTCAGTCCTTGAGAAATATATTGAGTAGGAACAGTGTGCTTGTGTACCAGTACCTGTTTCAATTGTTCCTTTATGGATCACCGACACACAGTTCTGTGCACCAACATGGAGCCAGAAGCAGTTTGATCTATTTTTTTCTAAACCCAATATCCAAACTAGTCCTTTCAGTTATGAAGTTGCAAATTTCGCTATCTGAGGTCTCATCAATTCTGGCAATACAAATATGATATCCTTTAAGATTGGGTTTTAATCCTTTAAATAAAAGTGTTATAATTACAGTACCCTCATGATTGATGTCTCTTTGGCTGCATCTATTGTCCAGAAACTAGTCAATTAATCTTAACTGGAGTAATTAAAATGATAGATACATTTAAGATGTTGCCAAAGGAATTAGTAATTATGCCATGGCATGCAGGCAGACTAGAACAGTGAACCACCTGTATCATATAGCATTTTTAACATTGGTTTGTATGTTTCATACTCACACCAATATATAGTTATCAAAGGATAATTATGTAGCCATAGACGCATAACTATGTTGGGCTCTTGTTGAGATAGGGGACCCCTAGATAAGTAGCAGTGCACAACAGAGTTTGGCCCAAAAACATGCCGTCAATCAGATGACCTGGGTTAAGTAAAATGTACAACAAGCTCCTCTTACTGGACAACTGGTGGTCTCAAAAGACAATTGGCCCATGTGAGAAGAATCTGTAGGTGATGCAATAGGAGATTCTATCAATTCCTTATACAGGGGATTTTAGGTATTCATTTGTTTGTGTCTTGTTATCTATCAGATTGGCGTTCAGATGGGCTATACTTTTCTCCACATCTTTGGGAATAGACTAGGGACAAGAATATAAAAAGTCAAATAGGATTGACTGAGTTAATGTAATCTAACTAGTCATATATCACTTATGATTTTGAAATATATCTTATTTGGCTAAATCCAGTTTTTGTAGCAACAGTTGTGTGTGGATGGTGGGCTTAATATATATATATATATTTCTCCCATGATTATCTTCATACATACATCCAACCACCAAGGTATCCACTGACAACTACGTACAACCTTCACCCATGCATATTGAAGTTTGGCACATGGTCTAGTCTAAGCCAGGACCCATGCACAATCCGCCATATCGGTAGCTCACATTGTACATGGGCAAAGGCCATATAGAGCTGCCAAAATCCATGTTGCCTAGATTTTGCCAGGCAAATACACCTTCATCTGCCATCTTAAAAGTCCAGTTTATAAAATGAATGGGTTTGTGGACAATAAATTCTATAATGCATATATAAATTGAGAACCAATATGTAGCGAGGTGTAAAGGAAGAAGGGTGATTTTGTGTTTCATTTATTTCTCCTTTTCATGTCCAAAAGACTTTTCAAAAATTGTGACAGCAAACACCCAATTACAAACGGTGCCTAATAAATTAGTGGTAGAACAGTCAACAATGGTGAGTCAATGTTATGATAAGTTTCTCTGAGCTATAGACTCCCTTCATATTCTGCACAGTAAAGTGCAAAGATTTAGAGGTAGGAGTAATTTTCCTAATGATATTCCTCCAGCACTTTTTTGGGAAGTGATTCTTTAAAACATGTCTTGTATACTTGTTCTTATGTTTCGCATAACGATGCCTTGTCAACTTAGATGTTCAATACAAATGTCACGTATAATGTCCTCAACTAAAAGTGCTCTGGCACAGTCTCAAAGTAACCTTCCTAGTATTCAGCTTCTTCACTGGTTCATAATGATAATAATCCACATTTGTAAAGCGCGAACAATCACCCGTAAGGGTCTCTAGGCGCTGGGGGCCCTCGGGAAGATTAAGTAAGCTAGTGCCCAGAGTCACATGGTGCTGGGCTAATATGCCTCCGGCGCCAGGAATCGAACCGTGATCCCCAGATTCCAGAGTCAGTCGCCCTGTTCGTGGCGCCACACCTCTTCCCATGTTCATGTGTGTAGCATTCCCTTGTGGTTTTTTCTCCTTCCTATTATGTCTATCCCATAAACACAAGCTGCACCTTCAGATTGAGAACGCTCTTTTTGAAATAATTCTTGACTGAGATTTTGCAACAAAAGAGTAAAAAGTTAAAAGTTTGGAGAATCATCAGCAAATTGCAGACAGCAACATACAATGTTCATGTTTTCATATCATGGTAGAGATTGTGATTGTTCTGTGGGCTGTGATGTCTAGCTCTCTCCTCTCTACAAAAAATGTCTTCCTGTGCAGCAGACTTTTCTACTTGGTTATCCTCCGTGTAGATGTTTTTATCCATCAGCAGTTCTGGGATGGGTACTCATAAAGAAAGTCCACAGACTCTAAACTGAAAGTCCCATCCTAGAATGTCTTCTGCAAAGGCAGGTCTTATCGTTCTGAGACAGTAGATTCTCTTACTTGGTCCATAGTTGCCCTGATCTTTAGACATCTAATGAATATACAGAAGAACATTTTTGAGGAAATCTTTTTATATGGATGAAGTCCATGGACCATATTTTAAAATCTGCTAATCTGTAAAACAGAAAATAACAAACCAACTCATGTTCAGTGGCCAGGAACTCAAAATGATTACCTATTGGTTTCTATTAGTTAACACATTTGTATTCATTTTGCCAAAAAGTGCTCTTGTTCTCATTGTAACCCTTGCAGAATTAATTACTTTTCAATTGCTTCACTATGGGATTGAGGTAGAATCATGTCTTTTCCCTTTTGCAGTTAATTTTCAGCTAGAAGCAACACCACCATAGGGGCAACACCACCAAAATTCTTGTAGTTTGTGAAAATTGAGGAGTGGTAGAGGAAACTGAAAAATCTTTTACAGGATTCATTGCACAAATGGAAAGTACAGTTTGTGGTCTTTAACAGGATCAGGCAACTCAAATCCATATATAAGATTAAGAATAAAAGATACCACGAAAAGGACATTTCATGAACATCCAAGTCACAATTACAATTAATAAGTGAACCTAAATCTGGTAACCCCAGGATCTAACTTAAAGGTCCCAATCCAATTTGATGCACAGATCGCTTTGCACTTGCACAGCAAGTAGAACTAACATTAATCAGACTTAAAGGAACAAGAGTTTCTACTCTCAGACTCTGATGCTTGTTGTTGAGCATGAAGAGGTGAGTTTTGAATCCCATTTCCCCCGGACCCACGGTTATAGATAGAAACTACTGGTACAATGGTAACAGGAACTGTGAGTGCATCATCTGGGACTGTACAACCAGTGGAGGTCCCAGGAATGCAAGTCCCTGAATTTCCTCCTATTTACTGTAATAGTCCCCCTCACGACCTAGTACTTCTGCACAGTATAAATCTTTATCATACCAGGACTCACACTTACTGGTGCAGTAGGCAGTCCAGTAATTCACACCTGCAACCTCGCTACCACCTCCCTCCATTCGAATTTCATTATACGGAGGTGGTCCCTCAGATATTAATACATCTAAAAGACTATCACTAGTATCATTATCACTGTTTTCATCTTTGTCTCCAGAATCTCTTGTATTATCCTTCTTTCTCATTGCAGTCCCTCTTTCTACTTCTCTGTTTTGGAATAATGGGTATAATTTCACTCCCTCTATCTGGTTGAATCTCGATCTTTTCTGCTCTGCATCCCAGCTTGAATCTGCATAAGTATGCACTGCCTTTTTCACTCTTCCTTAGATATCTCTCTTTCTTTGGCATGAGTTGCACGCTCTCACATGTTAAACACTTCACATTCCATGGGTATAGGTTGTGGTTTCATCTCATATAAAATTCTCCTCACATTTTCAATAATTTTCAAATTAAATGTACCATAACGTGGAATTGCCAGGGCACCTTCTTTCTCAGTGATCTTGTGCCATTGTTTCAGCCAAATACAAGTGTGTAACCCTCCAAGAGGGATCTGAACATCCCTTCTAAACAAATCTTGTACAACTTTAAGACATTTGTTTTCAATAAAAAAAAATTCATTTCAACACAAAAATCAATATTTTGCTCAAAATCTTGTCTCAAATCATCAACCTATAACAGAGCAGCACCTCGAGATGTATACAGCTGATAACAGTGCAGCTTCAAACCATTTGACTAATCCCAGTGCATCACACTGTGACAATCTCACTCCTCGCAGCAACTCACCCTCCTTTACAATTTGCACAAATGGACTGTTTTCAGCAAGAAGCTTGCAACTAAATACATCACAATAACAAGAAATAACAATTGTCTGCTTTCCTAAAGGATCAATAGAAATTAATGATACAAAAATAACACAAACACACATTCAAATGAAACCTCATCCTGCGTGAACTCACATTGATCAGTGCAGCTTTCCTCTGCGCAAAAGTTAGCCACACTAATCATACCTCACCTTCACACAAAAGATAAACGTTCCTATGTCCATTGGGCTTTCGATGACGTCTCATGACAAACACCACAAAACCTCAACAGACAATTACAATTCATTGTCTTCTACACTTTTCTATATAATCCCAGGATCTTAGGGCAAAATGCTCCCGATAAAAACACCTTCACAATAAGTGCTACACTCACACAAGCATCTAAAACATTACCACATCATCTTATGCAATCCCCGCGAAACACCACACAATTGCCACAAACACCGCAAGCTAAGTATAAGCCGTTTACACACAACCCTCACTCCACGTATGTTACAACTCTCTTTTGAACCATTGGAACATCACCAACCCCAATTCTTCAAGTCACAGCAAGGGCACTAGTGACTGCGATTGGATCTAGACTATTTTAAATGTACAGTTTCTAACCCCTCAGCTTCAGTTACTAACCATTCTATGCTACAATCTGAGAACGCTTTTGGCCATGCCTTCCAATTCGATTCTGGTCAATAGACCTTTTTATTAGCCTGAGAAGAAATGGGTTAACAACTATTCAAATCTTAGGGTACAGTGTGATCATTAGGACCACACTATAACATTCTGATTCAGTAACTTGACGTTGAAAGCTTTATTACAAACTCAAAGCCAGACAAATATAAATGAATCTCAAGAACGTATTGTAGAGGTATAAAATGATGAAAGGAAGACCGAAGCATCTTACAATATATGTCCTCAACACCAAAGACCATATAAGGATCTCAGTAGCCGCAATACAGATAATAAGGAAAAGGATTGTATAACTATCTGATTGGTTTCAATCCTTCTCCCCATACATGGAAAAGATATGCAGCTACCAAACCCTAAGAGTAGGGAAAACCCTATCAAATCAAGGTAGCAAGAAAGGTGTCAGCATCATAACCTCTGTAGAAGTTCTCTAAGTAAGGAATCATGTATAGTATAAAGCAACATAATCACAGATGTCAAGAGAGATCTCTACCTCTCCAAGTCTAAAGGGAATATGACTAAACCCAAGGTGGGTTCCCTAATTAAAATGCATAAAGTACATTGGAGAATACATGACCTTATACACATCATAAAGTTGTCCAGTTCCCAGGAAATAACTTGGCGCCTTGAACACTTCTCCCATACTCCAGTCTCCGCTTCCAAAACTTACATGTACAGTGCTCTAATACCCTGTCAGGCCATGTTGTTACTTTATAAACGTTTCCAATAAATAAATAATCCTTGGTTCATCCCCTTGGCTGACATTACCAACTGGTAACACCCCCTTTGATCTTCATTAAAAACATTTGACCTTGCCAGATATTCCTCACCTCTCCATCTCTGAAATGCAATTAGCTTTTCACTAACTGATAAATGCCTTTGGTCTGCACCTGCAGAAGAAAACCATGAAGAGAAACAACTTTCACATTAGTATTAACTGTCTCGCCTGTAAGCTTAAGCCCACAGTAACACTAAATTAGTATTTCTCTCTAAAAACATATTAGGTCTACAACCTACATATAATCCAATAAATGAAATCTTTAATAATGAATCAAGCTTTGTCATGCTGCACTCTTATATGTGGCACAATAACTAATACATGTAATTTTATGTAAAAACAACAACTGGTCACCATTTATAAAGAAAGCATTAAACACACAGATGATTTATTCTCATGATTTCCTGGCGAATGCACTGCATTAAATGAATTTTAATGCACAACCTCACAACCTCACAATCTAAAACAATAAAAGATTAATATCCACGATCCAGATGTTCTGAAAAGAAAAATGATAATATGCACGCACATATATATGTCAAAACACACAATGGATGCATCTCCTGCATCTTTGGCACACCTTATCTCATTAGTATTATAGTGTCACATGTGTACATAAGGCCAAGTGTATATTACCTACTGGCGGTCGCCAGTAGGTAGTTATAGTTAGGACCTAGTTTTTATAGGAAATGGCAACATTCTATTCGCAATAACTTTGGCGCCGATTGAGAAATCTTCGCGAAATTTTTAAAACTAATTCTTTGTTGAGATCAGCTCCTATGTTGAAAGACTGGGGGTGATTCGTCAAGGGGGGGCCGAGAAAAAGGAGGGTCCCAAAACGTGTTTTCTCCATGTTAATTTCCATAGGAAACTTTAGACAAGGCTACAGGTCGAACAGGTGAACGGAATTACCCCAAATTTGGCAGGGAGAAGGGTCTTGGTCTAGAAAGCACGCTTTTGTTTATTTGGTGTAAATTTGTTCAGAAGTTTTTGAGAAATATCGAAATTTATAGATATTGATATTTGGGAATTCTGCCATCTGATTGGCTGAGGCGTTGCGAGCAGTAGCTTGTTGCTGATTGGCTGCGAGTGGTGTGAGTGGTTGCATCTAGGAAGTGTTGGCCACCCTTTTGTGATTCCGTTGAAGCGAGTAAGGTGAAAAAAGGGGGAAAAAGGGGGAAAAGGGGGAAATAGGAGGGTAGGAGCACTGTAACCTCTGTGGGGTGTTTAGGGTGTGCTATAGAGGGGGTGTGAAGCAAAGTATTTACCCCTACCTGTGTGTAAGTGGTGGGCTACGGAAATTAAGTAAGGTATTGGGTAGAGTCTGATGCGGGTAAGGTGAGCTGGTGCGGGACTCGGGGATTAAAGCGTGAGCCCAAATTGTGTCTTATGCTGTGAAGTCATGTGCCGTGGCCGCTGCACTACAGTTGTGGAAGTAGTGTCCGGATGTGTTTATAACTACTAGGATGAACTACTGACCCGTACTGGTATGAAAGTCCTGGGGTACGGAATGTATGTGAGGTATTGTCTAGAGTCTCATGTTGCTAAGCTGAGCTGCTGCCAGAGTTGGGGATTAAAGCGTGAGCCCAAACTGTGTGTCCTATGCTTTGAAGCCATGTGTTTTGGACGCTATGCCACATCTGTGCCAGTAGTGTCAGCATGTAGTTATAGGTACTTGGATGAACTTTGCTTAGAACATTGTAGCTTGTGTATGATGCTTAGGTGGTGTTGTATAGGGAGTGCGAAGGTAAATCAATATGGTATTTGTAGAGCACAAACTACTCACCCCTACGGGTGAGTAGAGCTGGGGATCAAAGCGAGAGGTCTGTGCTGCAAAGTGAGATGGTCTGGACCTTCGCAACAGCTGTGTGGAGAATACATTTTGGCGAGGGTGCGGGAGTTGGCGTTATATGGCCCTAAAATAGGGGGCCTAAGTTGTAAGTTATAGGGTGGCTCTAAAAAGAGCCCTTGTGTTCATTAGTTGGAGGTACATATAAGTGCGGATGCACAGCTTCAAGTTATTCAGGAAAACTCGGTTTCCCTGATCTGTGAAGTGTACTCCATCACTTCTGTATATATCCGCCATATCAAAACGTATGTTGTTGTTGTATATGGACCCCATTTTGTGGTCTCTGAGGTATGCAGAGACAGCTTTGTTGACTTTTTTCCGAGATTTTTCAATCTGAGGACAAAATTGTTTGGAACATTTCCACTTCTGTCTTTGGCATATATTGGAATATACAAAGACAGTTTGAGGCAAAAGTAACATCAATTGTCCAAAGGTGTCCTTCATAAACATTTCCAAATCTACCCCAGTCTATGTGCCTAGGTCGTGTCCACCACAGTGCACAATCATGAGGTCAGGGTGTTGGGGATGCAAACAGGTTTTAACCAACGGCAACAATTGGTGCCACTTCAATCCTCTCTGTCCAAACCATTTAATGTTCACATTTTGTAAACCTAGGTCTAAGTCAATACGTCTCTGTTCTGCATACCTCTTGCACCAGAAAACATAGCTATGTCCTACGATCCACCCTAGAATTTTGAAGGTATGGCTGGAAGGTATAGAAAGATGTCTGTAGCTCATGCAGTTCCTTCGTAGAATAAGAGATATGTTTAAAGACGAGGAACTAGTTTATTTTCGCATACAAAACGGTACCTGATTGGGAGATGAGAAGCATTGTTTTTTAAAAGTAGGGTGCACATTCGTTTTTTGGAAAAGTATGTTTGTGATTGGTTAAGAAAAAGCAGTTTGCACGTATATATTATAGTACATATTATAGGATAAAATTTGCTCAACTCACCCACACCTGCTACCTGCATTTGGAAGGCACTGTTCGAACTTAAAACAATTGTGAACTTTTAGCCTGCATGTGCCATTAAATGTTCGAGAAAATGTTGTAAAAAAATATCGTCAGGTTTGAAACAATGTATGAACTTTTAACCTCCACGTGTTGTAGAATGTTCTAGAAAATGTGTTGATAGAATACGTTGCATTTCTGACTTCGATGTGTACTTGAATATTTAAAAAAATATTTATATGGAAAAGTAGAAAGACAGTATTAGAGAGAATTTTTTAAAGCTAAAAGAATCAAGGAACTATTGTAATTTGTTTTTGATTACCTACTGACGGTCGCCAGTAGGTAGTTATCACTGTTAACGGTCTGAAAGTGCGGTGTTGCTCAGAGTGGCATGGTGGTGATATGATATGGTGCTACACTCGGGTATGAAATCGAGAGTCTAAACCGTGAGGTCATTGCTGTAAAGTGATGTGGTCTGGTGTTTGTAGCATACATGTGCAAGTAGTGTTAGTAGGCGTTTATACCATACAGGGAGTGGGAAGCGAACTACTGACCACTACTGTGTGTTGATAGTGTACCGGAAGCGGGAAGCGAAGTAGTTACGCCTACCGGTGTGAAGACTTGGGGATGAAACCAAGCTGATTGCTGTAAAGTCATGGGCTCTGGGCAGTGTAGGATACTAGCCGCTGTAGTATAAGTGTGTAAGTAGTGTTAGTATGCGTTTATAGTATATAGGCAGTGGGAAGCGAACTACTCATCCCTACTGGTGTGAAGACTCGGGGATTAAACCGTGAGCCTAAATTGTGAGCTCATTGCTGTAAAGTGATGTGCTCTTGGTGCTGTAGCATACTTGTGGAAGAAGTGTTAGTTTATGTTTATTCAATATAGGGAGTGGGAAGCGAAAGTCTTACCCCTACCGGTGTCAAGACTCGTGGATGAAACTATGAGCTCATTGCTGTAAAGTCATGTGCTCTGTGTAGTATTCCATTGCAAGTCATAGTAGAATGTTAGTATGTAATTCTACTAGAATCTAAGGGGCATATTATCAAGGAACGGCGTTTAGCTGCAGTTTCCTGTTGCTAAAGGGGTGATAATGTTATCGCCGTTGTTTGTGATAATATAGTCCTACATTATTCGCTATGGGAAAATCGCTTGCATGCACCTGTGCACCCAGGGTGCTGCACCCCAACCCCTTCCCCCGCACTGTGCTCAACTGTAGGTCTTGCACACCGAGACTTCACTGCTCACCTGCCACCACTGGTGTGTCCCATGACGTGTTGGTGCAAGCTCCTAGTCCGGGGCATGTTTGTACGATAGACCGGTCGGGGGCGGTGTCTTGATACCACGATGGAAAGTGTCAGAATGCCAGGGCATCATTGTGGAGTCAGCTGCCGCTCCGCCCTGCTTGTGGCAAGCAATGGAATGTCTGAAAAGGGAGAAATAATTAATGGTGGAAACGTCTGGAGGTAAATGAAGGTTTATTTCAAGCTTGATAGAAAATAGGAGTTGAGTGCTTCCTTCGTTTTTGAAGTACGATCTACCAACTTTTAGTGGTAATCGTGGTTCAAAGAGGAGTTGGAGAGCACGAGAATACACAACATTCACATACAAAGGAACAGAGCGCATGCTAGAAGCATAATGTGCGCGTGTAATGCAGGGGCGGGAGCCTGTGTGCATGTACACATAGTAAGGAGCTCACTACAGTGTCCTAAAAGCCAATGCCAGGTGTCTGTAGGGCAGCGCTGCCCGGTGGCTCAGGCCTACAGTACGGTCCAGCAGGTCCTTAAAATTAGACCGATGTGACTGAATGAGGTCAGAGATCACATCATTACGCATGGCAACATCGCTTTTCCGCATGTGCGCACTCAGGGTGATGCACCCCACCCCTCATCATCATGTCATTTGAGATGTCATCAGTGATGTCATCAGTGACGTCACTGACCATGTCATGAGTGATGTAATATGTGACATCATCAGCAGTGCATTGCGGGCGCACGAGTTATAGTTAACTCAACTAACTATAACAGGCAAATTTCTCTGGTTTTATATGAGTCAAATGTTCAACTAACTATAATTTCCCTGAAACCTATTGTTTTTTTAGTAAATATATGTATATATAAGACTTTTAATTACAAAATGCATTCCAGAATAAATTGTTTTATCAAAGAATATTTTTTGTGCTAATTAAATAGCACAAAAAGGAACAAAAGCACCACAAACAACAGCCACTTACGTTCTATTGTTCCTGTACTTTCATGGTCATTTTTTACCAGAAAAGGCATTCACAGTAAATATTCACCACAAATAATGCGTAGTTTTGCAACATTACAAAATAGCATACTTTTGAGAATTATGTATAGCAAATGTAATGAAAAAGTCCACAAAACAGAAGCATAAAGGGCCTCATTTACAAGAAAGTGCCGCAGAGTGGCACCGTAATCTCTTTGGCTGCACCACGAAGCAGCACTTTCAAAGCACATGGATGTGACATATTTACAATAATATGTTGCATTCCTGTGCTCTCCCCTGCCCTGGGGCACAATGGGCTGCCATGCGCCGACGCAGACACCCTTGCACCATGATGCCTGCATCATGGGTTGATTGGTAATGTCCAAGAAGGGTTCCCCTCGAGCACATAAACAATCTGAAATTGCGTTTTCTAACTTCTAGCTGTATTAGCACACATAGAACTTGCAAAACACATTTTTTTTAATAATTGTTTATGTGTAGGAAGGGACACCTTCCTGTACATAAACAATCACCAGAGGGGAATTCCTCATGCTATGTGTGCTGCAGAATTCAACATGCACAGTAAGAGGAAAAAATCAGGGGAAATGACTACATTGGGCCTGGGGAGGCGTAGCATTCAGACGCATTTCCAGGTTTACGATTTCTCGTAAATCCAGAAAGGTGTCAGGTTCCATGGGTGTTGCATGAGAACAACCACAGCAGCACCCATGGAAAGCCCCTTTCACGTAAAGTGCTTTGTGTAATAGGGGCCATGCTTAAAAGGATAGGTAAAGTCACGCAGGTTGGCTTTTCCTGTCCTTGTAAATATGGGACAGTAAGATGCGCCACCAGTGTGCCACAAAAAGTGACACACCAGTGGTGCAAGGGGCTTGTAAATGAGCCCCAAAATTTACATTTTTAGCAGACCTAGACACAAGCACAAAGAATAGAAAAGTAAAATGTGAGCAATAGAGTAACGCATGTTACACACAGGAATATCAGTCAATCAACTGGTTGACACATTCCTTGTGCTTGTTTTTCATTGGTGTTAGGATTTAGAGCAGATCACACAAATTAAGTAAATATTGCTATGAACCAAAACATAAGATTTTTGCGGCAGCACCCTCCAGACAAGCCCTCTTGCATAGGATAGCAGGAAGAAGGAAAAGGGGTAAGAGAGCAGCGCTTAAAAAGGATTTGTGCTTAAAGGCTTCCCCATTCATATTGTTTGTGGTTCTTTGTAATGCTTCACAAACCTTTGAGATACTCATCATTATACCAGTGCAAGCCTTCATAATTGGCTTTTGTAGGAAACATCATTCTTGGGCTTCATTTGGTGAAACAATAGCACAAGTTTTGATGTTCAAGAAATTGGGAGCACCAAGGAATAATAATACTCCAATATCCTTTTCCAATCCGTATTCCATTTTCCCTAGTTCACAACAGTGGAAACTGAATAACTGCTTACACCCCTTACTTCAAAATGAAATAAAATTCTATACCTTTTAAATGTACCACTCTATCAACAGACAAGGAGTCAACGCAAAGCAATAACTTCAAGACTGTATGGTGTGTGATAAACCAAAAATTCTCGGACCCACTTATGTCACGCTGAAAAGACTTTTGGGAAAAGCATTTTTCATCCCACTCATTGCTGAACATGTAACCAGACTGATTGTGACAAAATGCACGTACAAAGTTTTTTTTCCATTTTAAAATTGCAGTTCTGCTTGACACATTCCACATATACAGTAAGCCATATCACATCAGTAGGAGGTGGTTCTCATCAAAACTGTCATTTTCATAATGAGAAACTGGAAGATGGCCTCGCCGTTGGAGCAGTGTAATTGTGGTTTCACCCTTTCACGTCTTGACTATGCCATATATACGTGCATGTAGTACCATATATTTGTGTGATTTAATATCATTACCATAAAGCGGAACACTTGACAAAGATACTTAAGGTGTGTTAGCTGTATAATTCAGACATTTACATGTGTCCGCATACTCTATGTTTTCCTTATAGTGATAACAAATTGCAGTTTTCACATATATCTGCATTTGTGTAGCTTGATTTAATTTAGCTCTTATATAATCACAAATTAATTTGAATAGTATCCTGCATTTATTTTAAAATTTTAAATGTATTCATAACCTGACAATGTAACCTTGTATTGAGGTTTCTGCTACGTTAACTTGACCAAAGGCCCTTAAGCATTTGGACTCTAATGCTAACCTTCAACGTGAAAGTTTGCTCGAGTTGCTATTTTTTCTTCTTCTTTGCAGGTCAGTGCATTTGATCTTATAGCTAGTGAAAGGCACATTGTGTATGAGAGATAGTGAGGCTCGAGAGAACGTTTGGCAAGGATGAGAGGCGCTAATGAACAAAGGGAGGACCTTGATTTATGTCATATCTAGAGATGGGAGGAATCGAAATACATTCTGATGTTCAGACCAGGAGATTGGAGTATTGAATAAGGTTGCCAAGTTCTACTGTGAGAAGGTGGAAAAGTAATGGGTACAGGCCTCTTTGTTAGATTTCTCTTGTGTGGTTTCTATGCTATGCAATGCCCATGATTTTGGAAAAATTCTACAGAAATGTCTATAATGCTGACACCTTTCTGCTTTACTGGATCAAATTAGGATTTACCATTTAGTTTGGTAATTTAAGATTTACTCGAATGAACAAGACCGTAAATCATATATTGATCATCAGACAACAAAACTATATACAAAAGGGAGCATTGTATCAATCAAATCAAAGAGTTTTCTGAAAGTTCAATAAATCAAATGTTTTTCTTTTTTAAACAAACAAATAGTTTTTCTTCTTTTCAATCCATCATTTGTGGAAGCCATAATATAGTATCCAAAAATAGTTGTATTGCTATTCTTTAGACATCACAAAACAGCCCAGCCAACCTGTTTCATCCTGAGGAGGACTTCATCAGAGCTGTAATTTAAACATATATGAACATTCTTAAAAATACATAGTGACGAAAAAAATGCTAACACTATTTAATCTACACACATATTGAACCACAGAACAAAAACATTAAGATTCTGAAAAACCCATAACCATGTGCAACTGCACAAAAATATTTTATACAAAAACATGGAAATTACAAAATCATATACGTCAATAATTCTACACCGCATTTCAGCACAGTCCATTAAGACCAGTAAATCAAGGTGGCTATATGTCCTGACTGTTGTACTATATCATGTTCTGAGACATAATTGTATTAAGTCATACATTTTGGAAGAAGCTGTGAGGCCTCTGCGAACGTATATTACCCCTATGGACTCCTACTCATGGAATGAAGACATCACAGTCAACTCACTTGATCAATCCATGTGATTGCCATTTCAGGATATTTGAGATAGACCTACATATACATGGACCATCTACATATACTAAGCACTATCATTTCACATACAACATAGTATTTAAACCTACTGGTATCTTCCACAAACACGTTCCTCATGTCCTATAAAGATTTAATTTAATATGTACATAATTATCACATACTTGGATACATAATTATTAGTTTCTTCTGAAGTAGAAGGGCCAGTTTGGTGGAACATTCCAAGATGTTGATTGAGATATCAGAACTACTACTTGTTTGATGGTGATTGGTATTACCAAGTCCAGGGAACTACGATGGGATCCAGGTTTTTTCCCTCTTATGCCAACCTTTTTGTGGATTGGTTTGCAAAGTGTCAGGATTCACTCCCTGTGCTCTCATTCCCACCACCAGGGCGCCGAATTGTGGGGTTTTCCAGTATTCTAATATGCTTCCAGACACGCCCATGTATGCATATCCTGACTTCCAGGCATTGGGACATAATTTAGGAATTGACATACATTTCCTATCCATGGCGGGCTTTGTGGATGCCAGTCTGCTCATGCTGGACACCCCATTACCTATAATCCCCTACTCACTGCTTTGTCTCCACCCCTGCAGGCCAAGGATGGGTGGAGAAATTCAGCTTACCTGTGGCTGGCTGCTGCTAGCCTGCTCACACCTGATGCGCATGAATTCTGTGAGCTATTTTAAGCCCCAGCTCCCTTCAGCTCGGGGTTGGTCATTGTAGCTGTTTTCCGGTGAGACCGATCCTTGTTTCCTGAGCTTTTGATATTCCTTGATTCCTGAGCTATAGCTATTCCTTGTACCTGTATTAGCACTGCCTGCAGTGCTACCTTGTTTCCTGAGTTCCTGAGCTATAGTTATTCTTTGTTCCTGTTTCTGGGGTTCAGCTATTTCTTGTTCCTGATTTTCACTGCTTGCAGTGCTCTCTTGACTCCTTGTTTCCTTAGCTGTAGCTATTTCCTGTTTCTTTGAGCCAGTACTGCCTGCAGTGCTACCTTGACTCCTGAAGCTTTAGTAATTCTCTGTTCCTGAACCTGCACTGCCTGCAGTGCTACTATGACTCCTGAGCCTTAGCTCAATTATTGTCCCTGCCCCAGCACTGCCTTCTATGTACCTTTGTTTTCTTGATTCCTTAACCTGCACGATTCTAGTATACCCTTGTAGACTCCCCTTCTGTATATCCCTTTCCAGTCCCTGCATTTCTTCCCATTTCCTTGGTTCCAGTTCTAGTTTGCTGTCTTTCTATTCTGCTGTCTTGCTTCTGTTACCTTGTATGTTTGTTACCTGCTTTCTGCCAAGTGTGCCCTGTGGATTGCTTCCTTTCCTGTTAAGCACTCCTCCTTGCTAGCTCCTTGTCTATTGTGCTTGTGTTTATTTCTACCCCTTTGCAGTTACTGCCTTGCGTGTTCCTGTTTGATCACCAGGAACCATGGGCATAGCTGCCTACCTAGGTGGTGTTTCTTGTTCACTGTGAGTATTGTCTTACAGTTAGGACATCACCATAGGTATAAGCTCCACAGACCCTGCCTTTTCATACATATCCTAGATGTGGGTATTTTTAGCCAGTATCTGTAACAGCAATTGTCGGTGAGGAACTTACTGAGCTTCACTCTTACCATGTGGAGCTCCTGAGTGCTTTATCCCACATTCCCTTTATTGTTAATGTTGTATTATATGTATGTGTTGCACGTCCGTCCTGGGTGTAGTTAGTCTGAATGCTAAATTGCTTTGTGAGGGCACTTCCTCTCTGAGTCTTAGCCATCTTGTTCACTGTACAGGCTTCCCCTTTGGATCCTTTTTTATCCTCTGACTCCCTGTGTGATCCTGGGCAGCGCTGTACTACTCTTTCTGTGCATGGTGCGTTTTCTACCCAGTTTGCAGTCCTTGCTCAAGTCCCTGACTGTGTTCCTGACAAAGTCCCCGACAGTCCCTGACAAAAGGGAGCATGCCTGAACCTCATCTGCAGGAAAATTGATATTTCTGGGGACACTTCATCGATGATGTGCTGATCATTTGGACTTGTACTAGTTAGAGTCTAAATGAATAGTTGGGGTACCTCAATGAAAATGTATATAATGTCCAAATTATTATGTGTCATAACCCAGACAAAATAAGCTTTCTGGATGTACAACTTTTTGTAAGGGGTGACAACCTACAGAGTAGACTGTAATATTATTGTGAGGGTGGACATTGCACATCCTTTTTTGGTAATTGATGGAATCCCTTATGGTGAGGTGATCAGACTGCACACACACTGTAGTCTGGATCAAGAAGTACAGAAGAGTACTGGGTGATATAAATGGGGTTTATGGTTGGCTAGTGTATGCACCTGAGCCAGGCAGAACCCACCACTCTAGTCAGGGTAAGGGAGATACACACACAAGATAATCCCTGCTCACCCTCTTGGTTGCTTGGCAGAGCAATCAGGCTTATAACAGAAGCAATGTATAAAGCATTTGTGCAACACACACACACACGCACTAGTGACACACTAGGCACACCACAAAAGGAGATTCCACACAAGGTTATATAAAAATATCCTTTGTATTATACATAAAACACATTAGACCACAATCACATAAATCAATGAGTTAATAGGCACTTGTCATGATGTCATATAGATCATAGAATCACTTTGCCAACCAGACAGTTGTCATAACAGCATAGGTAGTGCAATAAGGTAAATATACATATTTTGCACATGTTGAAAACCACCATCACTGCACATGTACTGCGAATCCTGAAATAATGATTATCCTTACAAATGCAACGTAAAAACAACATACAATAGAACGCATCAGGGCCTAAAATGCAGGAGTTTGGTTACACATCAATCATGGCTGTTGAGCATACTACTCCAGTCCTGGAAATGTGAGGAAACACACCATCCCTCACAACATCAGGACAGGAATAGGAAGAAGTTGGGTAAAGTACCCAAAAGATAGGAATCACCAATCACTGTAACACATGACAGGTAGTCTGTCATAAATAAAACACCTCATCAACGAATATGGTCATAAACACATGAAACATGTGATTAGTAAAACACATAATCACCAAGACCCTTCACTGGACTTCAATCACCAAATATTATGAGGTAACATCCAGCATCAATTTGAAATCTGAGAGCCCAGTGTTTCTGGGCCTCTAATACCCAAAATATGGCAATCTTGCACAACACATAGGTGGCAGAGCTCCCCGGCCCACCTACAATAATGAGGGCAGTAGTTCTGGTGATTTTGTTTGAAGGGAGCGGGGGCCTCCATCAAGGTCTCTCCCCGGACTGCCCCTAATGAAGATAAGTGCCCCAAGATGTGTGATCCCCTCAGGCAGCTGCTCACATTTGTGCAGAGCAGCTGCTGAAACTAATGCAGCATTTTAGTAAACAAATGAAAGACATACGGGGGCCTTCTTGCAGGCTTTACCTCGTACTGCCAAATTCACAGAAGTGCGAGCTAAGACCCAATTCAGCCACCTACAAGCTCACAGCATAGCTACAAGAGTCACAGGGTTGGGGGGCAGAACACTGCAGTGAAGACCTCCCATGGTCTTCCCCGGCCACCTTCCCCTATGCAAAGCCACTTGAAATGGCAGTGGGTCTGAGAGCATCTCAGACTCCGGTCAATCCAGTGTTCACAAAGCCGGTCACCTGCATGTAGGACAAACATCAAGCTCCCCCTGGGCAGGTGTGGAGGCTGGTGACCTCAGATCAGTGACAATAACAGCCCATCAGGAATTCGGCACTGGCCATCGCAAACAACAAAGTAGGGGCGTAGCCCAGCAGGGGATCGGGCCACGCTGGCTGACTTCCCCTGTGTGGTGCTCTCAGACTCTAACTAGCTGAGGTCAGAGAGTGGGCGCCTTGACCAGGCAATCCCGCTTGAAGGGCTGCACTCAGAAATGATGATCACTCAGCATGCGCTTCCTCAGTTGCCCTTACTACAGCACTGGAAGCAGGGAAAGTGTGGAGCAGTCTTCATGCACTCCTCTTGGTAGAAGAAGTAATCCAGTGCAGAGCCCACCATGAGCTGATATAGCAAGAGCCACCTGGCCCTTGGGGAGCACTGGGGGCACATGCAGAGGGCAGCAGCAGGCTAGCACATATGGCAACAGTTGCAAAGTGGCAGTCCCCTCTGCAGTCCAATGATCATTGGGCAGCAGACTAGTCCAATCAGTTGCTTGAAATGGTGTTTTCTCCCGATGCACATCTATCCTCTGGTGCAGAATGTACAGCCAGCAGCATCTGGCTATACGTTCCACGCAGTGTCTAACAATATTGGTCCCAGCCCCTGTACTTATACCCCTAAAGTGTTTGTTCTGGGGGGCACTCCAAACAACCTTTAGAAGTACAGAACACCCCTTTTCAATCCCCAGCAATGATTACAGACACACTACAGGGGAGCAGAGATAGAATTGTGAAAGGTAAGCACAACCCTATTCAGGTGCAGGTGACAACTCCTCCGACCACTCTAAATGCAGACTAGGCCTATTCAACCCGCTATTATTCACCCAGGAAAGGCAAGACACACCTCAATACCCTCTTGTGACTGTCTAGAGTGAATGTACATTCCCTGCTCCTGTCAGTCTAAACCAGATGGTGGATACACAACCAGGCAGGGCACAAAGAGTCACAAGCACACAGAAATGCCCACTTTAGGTGGCATTTCTAAAATAGTAAAAACAAATTGGCTTTCACCATTAAGCAGGATTTATCACAATTATCCCAAACATACCAAACATAGCCACGCTACCCCTTTCATATCAGAAATTACCACTGAAACACATATCAGGGAATTTCCAATGCAAACCAATGAGAAGGGCAACCTCACAAGAGTGAGAAACCAAATAGGCTGGTTGTTGCTACCAGGACATGCCACACAACAAAGGCACATGTCGTACCTTTTACCTACACAGCACCCTGCACATAGGGCTACCCAGGGCCTACCTTAGGTGTGACATTTATGTAGTAAAAGGGGAACTAATGATTCAGAATATGACTTTTCCTATGCCTTCCCTTCCCCCTTCTCCCTTCTCTCCTTTCCTTCTCCCCTTCTCAAAATTCATAAATACTTTTTATGGTGTTTCCTATAGATTTCTAGTACTGCATATTAATTTCGGTTTATCAATAGTGTTCTTGTATTTGGTTGCTATGTAGTATGTATTGAATTCAATAGAGTCTTTTTAACATTAAAAGGGGAATTTCAGACATAGCAAACACTTTAGGTGCCATGCCCGGGGGGCAGTAAACTACACACACAGGCTCTGCAGATGATTAAGACAGGTTTGAAAGGCGACTTCGGTGGGTGGCGCAAGCAGCACTGTAGCATTTAATTTACAGGCCCTGGGTATATAGGACACCACTGCACAAGGGGCTTAAAGGTAAATTAAATATGCCAAACAGGTGTAGACCAATCTTACCAAGTGTACAAGAGAGAACACATGCACTTTAGCACTGATCAGCAGTGGTAAAGTGCCCAGAGTCATAAAAGCAACAAGAACAGGTAAATAAAATAGAGAAGGAAGGCAAAAATTCTGGGAATAACCCTGCTAAAAGGGACAGTTCCAACTTTGGGCCCAGTCCTTTTCCCAACTATGGTTTTCCTTTTCTTTTTCTGTTGTCAACATTTTATACCACTCTCTTGGTCCTCCAATGGACCTTGTTTTGTGCAGAGAGGGGTTGGATATATCCAATGAAGACCTGGAATTGGATAACTGAACTACAAACTAGAATTTAGGCTCATGTAGATTACTCTCAATACAATGCTATAAAGGTAAGGATAACTACTGCAAGCCCAAATCTCCTGAAGAAACGTAGCCAAGCCAAAAGCATACACACTAAAACCTCAGTTAACCCCTTCTGTGCCCATGACGAGCTGGACTCGCCATGGAGCACAGTCGCGCTGTGCCCATGACGAGTCCAGCTCGTCATGGCACCCACCCACGGGGGAAGCGCTGGCGCTCCCCCCGTGAGTGGTCGATCTATTTTTTTTTTTTACTGGGAAGGCAGGGGAAGACCTTCCCCTGCATCCCCCCGCCCCCCCGTCATCAATGACGTCAGCGCGCGAGCCGCGCTGACGTCATTGGAGGTTTCCTGTTTGCTCTCCGTGGCGCAGGAAGACATTTGCTTCCTGCGCGTCGGAGAGTAAAGGTGAGTTTTGGGGCTGGGGAGGGGGGATTTTTGCATCGGTGGGTTTGTGTTAGGGTGGGGGCACTATGGAAGGCCCAGGCATGCCAGAGGCTCGGCTTCGTTCGTGTGTGTCTGTTGTTGCTTCCCTGTGAAATGGATTCAAATTTTAAAAACGCTCGTCTTTCTAGTTGCTTCCCTGTGAAATGGATCCAAAAATGCAGAGAAATGCCCTTCTTTTTAATTTTTCAAATCCAAAGTGCAGCAGCATGATTTTTGCATCGGTGGGTTTGGGTTAGGGTGAAATCACTTTGGCATGCCCAGGCATGCCACGAGGCTCGGCTTCGTTCGTGTGTGCCTGTTGTTGCTTCCCTGTAAAATGGATCCAAATTTGAAAAACGCTCGTCTTTCTAGTTGCTTCCCTGTGAAATGGATCCAAAAATGCCGAGAAATGCCCCTCTTTTTAATTTTTCAAATCCAAAGTGCAGCAGCATGTAGAGAAATAGAATTTCTTATATGAGAATAATAGCAAGACAGAGGGGTTGCAAAGTGGCCAGATTGTTTTTTTTTACATCCAAATACACCAGCATCACTTTACAGAGTTTGCCAGTGAAGTGCTACTTTCATTTTCTCATCTTTCTTTGAAGAGCATTGTTGTTTCCAGGTTGGGAGAGTGTACCATTCCTGGAGGTACTGCAATACCTGGTTGATGGGTGGATTGGAAAACACAATGTGTACCATAGCTCTGTGTTTATGGATGTGGTCTTTTTATACCATACTGCTTACGTTTTGTAAGGATGTAAGCAATGGACAGTGAAACGGTTCCCTTCAGGGCCCTCTAGTCATGTCCATAACTTTTCAGGTGAAAGCACTCGCTGATTTCTGAATAGTTAGTGAGAGATCGTTTAGGTAACCATGGGGCATATTAACAAGCCTGGCGATAAAATTATCGCTGCTTTAGCGGCAGAAAACTGCCGCTAAAACGGCGATAATGGGCTTGATAATATGCTCTATGGAATTCCAATTGAAGCTCAGGTAAGATGTCCTTCACATCTAACATCTAATTTTATCGCCTGGCTTGTTAATATGCCCCTAAGTTGTTTCTGCTTACATTTCACATGCTTTGCATTCCCTATGAGTGGTTGCTTTTTTTTTTAGGCAGCATATTACTCTTATCAAGTGCATAATTTGAATTGAGCCACATCCAAGTGTTTATAGCGGGCACAATTAGGTTACAGCTGAAGGCAGTGCGAGTTTCAGTGGGCAAGTATGGTGTTCAGTGGGGAGGTGGCACTATGGCCAGAGCTGTGGAATTTGGAACTGGGGAACCGGGATCCGCATTCATGACCAGTCCACCACACCACTGTACTGAGGGAGCACATTCCCATGCTAGACCGTAGAAGGCCCCACTAGACCATAGAAGGCTTGATGTCTTAGCACAAGCAGGTGTACCCTATTGGTGTCAATTGTGGGTTAACCTTGAAGGCCTGTCCACCACAATCCATACTGAAGTCCATCTCAAATTTCCCACCTCCCAGCGTTCCCCTGGGTCTCCCGGTAAAAATGGTGCCTCACTTGTGTGGGAGGCCCAAGTACCCGCGACAGGCAAGGGCCCAAAACGTAGTGAGGTGACATCAAAATTGCCTATCTCAAAACCACCTGGTTTTGCAAGGGGGTCACCTGGGTTTTTGGCCCGGTGCTCGACGGCCATCTAGGGAAACCTACCAAACCCATACATTTCTGAAAACTAGACACCCGGGGGCTTCCAGGGAGGTATGGCTTGCGTGGATCCCCCAATGTTTCCTTACCCAGAATCCCCTGCAAACCTCAATTTTAGATGAAAAAATCACTTTTTTCACACATTTTTGTGTGGGAAAGTTGTGGCATCACCGGGCTCACTCAAATTTCCCACCTCCCAGCGTTCCCCTGGGTCTCCCGGTAAAAATGGTGCCTCACCTGTGTGGGAGGCCCGAGTACCCGCGACAGGCAAGGGCCCTAAACGTAGTGAGGTGACATCAAAATTGCCTATCTCAAAACCACCTGGTTTTGCAAGGAGGGTCACCTGGGTTTTTGGCCCGGTGCTCAGCGGCCATCTAGGGAAACCTACCAAACCCATACATTTCTGAAAACTAGACACCCGGGGGCTTCCAGGGAGGTATGGCTTGCGTGGATCCCTCAACGTTTCCTTTCCCAGAATCCCCTGCAAACCTCAATTTTAGATGAAAAAATCACTTTTTTCACACATTTTTGTGTGGGAAAGTTGTGGCATCACCGGGCTCACTCAAATTTCCAACCTCCCAGCATTTCCCTGTGTCTCCCAGTAAAAACGGTGCCTCACTTGTTTGGGAGGCCCAAGTACCCGCGACAGGCAAGGGCCCAAAACGTAGTGAGGTGACATCAAAAATGCCTATCTCAAAACCACCTGGTTTTGCAAGGGGGGTCACCTGGGTTTTTGGCCCAGTGCTCGGCGGCCATCTAGGGAAACCTACCAAACCCATACATTTCTGAAAACTAGACACCCGGGGGCTTCCAGGGAGGTAGGGCTTGCATGGATCCCCCAACGTTTCCATACCCAGAATCCCCTGCAAACCTCAATTTTAGCTGAGAAAATCACTTTTTTCCCACATTTTTGTGTGGGAAAGTTGTGGCATCACCGGGCTCACTCAAATTTCCCACCTCCCAGCGTTCCCCTGGGTCTTCCGGTAAAAACGGTGCCTCACTTGTGTGGGAGGCCAAGTACCCGCGACAGGCAAGGGCCCAAAACGTAGTGAGGTGACATCAAAATTGCCTATCTCAAAACCACCTGGTTTTGCAAGGGGGGTCACCTGGGTTTTTGGCCCGGTGCTCGGCGGCCATCTAGGGAAACCTACCAAACCCATACATTTCTGAAAACTAGACACCAGGGGGCTTCCAGGGAGGTAGGGCTTGCATGGATCCCCCAACGTTTCCTTACCCAGAATCCCCTGCAAACCTCAATTTTAGCTGAGAAAATCACTTTTTTTCACACATTTTTGTGTGGGAAAGTTGTGGCATCACTGGGCTCACTCAAATTTCCCACCTCCCAGCGTTCCCCTGGGTCTCCCGGTAAAAATGGTGCCTCACTTGTATGGGAGGCCAAAGTACCCGCGACAGGCAAGGGCCCAAAACATAGTGATGTGACATCAACATTGCCTATCTCAAAAAATGTTTGGGCCCTTGCCAGGTCGATATGGACATTTTAGTATTGTTTATTAAAGATTAAGAAATAAATGCATCATCCAATTTCATCCGATCATATACAATTTGTACAATTTTAGTTAGTTATACCAAAGCTCAAGAGTTCAGGAAGGGACATGAAATACGCTGGTTCGAACAGTCTGCCAAGAAAGAAAGAGAGCAATAGGAAACATATAGCATATGCGCCAGTTTGGAAAGGAAGCCAGATGAGTCCACATTAGGCAAGTCAAGATTTCCAAGGAAAGTTCTGCAAAAATCTCTTTTAGGCGATATATACAGCAGTTCATCTATCAGCATCAGCCAACAAGTCAAGCCCAGAGCCAGTAAGAAGACAATGTCCATTAAATATGGTAATATTATATTCTTAAAGTTCCGGGTGAGACACCTCATCTGGTAAGACCACTCAGTCCATTGGTCAGTCATATAAGATGAGTGTCAGGCGACAAAAAGAAGATGCAAAAATGTAGAGAAATTGGTGGTACATTTACGCAGTCCTTAAGCAATCCAGTAAGGGAAACGTTTAAACAATGTTCCTTTAGCAAAGGCACATTGGCAAGTTCAAGAGGACAGTTTCCCAGGTAGATGGTCCTCATTGTAACTAAAATGTAGTAATTCGTTTTGTACAGTACATTTGAACTCAGGAAAAAAACACTGCTTCACATTATTTGTTATATTGGGGAATTCTCTCATGAGCAGTGGATTCAGAAAAGTCAAGAGACTTCACACTTTCAGTCAAGCCACAATAATAAGCCCATTTAAAGTAAAATATATATGATCATTTGACATATGTTCACAGAATAGAAAGATTTAATGATTCCAAATAATTATTTTGCATTGAGAACATTTAGCGTGGTTACAATTAATACTTGCCAATATAATGCACTACTAAGTGGAAAGTAGTAACGTGTAAAAATATTTTAAATCAAGAATCGAACTCTCGTTATGGATGTATGATTTTAGTAGGTATGCAAATATACTCTCTGAAAGTTTCACAAATACACCATTTCCGTTTACACAGAAAATATAGATTCTAATTGAATATGTCATTATTCAGGTTAAATATCGATTATTATCGAGTTTCCATCAGTTATAGACACATATAAATAAAAATAAAGAAGAGTAAAAGTAAGCCTCTTACCATGAGAGTTTGCCATTTACACATTTTTAACACACGTTATTGGAAAATAATACCTTCTCAGGTAATAATCACATTCTATATTAGGAAAATGAAAGATTTCACCTAGACTACTTCTTTTTCTGCATGCTTTTATGATGCAGTACCTAACATTCTCTTGTCTTATCATGTTTTCTTGGACGTGTAGTTGGAGCACATTTAATAATTTTCTATCCAACATGTCGCAATTCAGTTTCTCATGCCTATAGAAGTTTAAATGTAATTTCCTCTCCAACGATTGCATGGGAGACTTGAGAAACAGATTGAATGTAGGGGAGTATGATGACAGTTTACTGAATTTGGCAGAGAAGAGGATCCCCAAAAATGTCTAGGTCCCTCACTCTTGTTCAGAAACCAAAAAAAAGATGTGATGACAGACTAGCTCTAGAGACAACTTACAACCAGAACCTTGAGAGGGTTTGCAAAATATTATAAACACATTGGTCTCTCCTAATGGGTGTACCTGGCTTGACTATTTCTGCACTTTTAAATTGCATCACCCCAGCTTTCCAGTCCACAGCTGTGTTTATCATTTGTTGTGGAGAATGTTTGTTTTGACCTCAGTACCCCTCTGCCGGTTTTAATGCCAGAGAGGTGGTTTAGCATTCTAGCTGCTCATTTCCGGTTCCCTACTTAATGCCAATCCTGGCGCCAACGCACAGCCATTTAAATACGGGCTAGCATCACACTGTTTTAAACTGCATTTTGTTGGACTTTGCTTACCATTTAATTATGTTGACCCAGCTTTCTGGTCTATTGCGGTGTCTACCGTTTGTTGAGGAGATGGCTTCTGGGACTTCGGTTACCCACTTCCAGTTTTGACACCTGAGAGGTAGTTTAGCACTCTAGCTGCACATTTGAAGTTCCCTACTTTTAATAGCAATCCCAGAGCCGGCGCACAGTAGACGTACGCAGCAGGCATGCCAATGGCTTGCCTGTGGCATGCCAAAGGCAAGACTATCTGCGTCCATCCACGCCCAGTTGTCGCCGGGACCTTCGCCCATTTTATGTCAGAAGTTAGGTACCCCACAAGAATATCTGACTTCTTTGAAGAGAGTCCTAAAATTGATATTCAGTACAGAGCTCATATTTCTTCTGGCACCCCATGCAGTGGCCCTCTTCTACTTCTAGTAGAAAACCTGTTGCATGTTGCAATTGTGACTATCAGTGTCTTTATGACACACTAAACGATTTGCACATTCTGCAAGCTCGCAACTCTAAATATATGCCTTCTCTACTTCCTCAGGCTCCTCAGCTTCTTGATAGACTTCTATGCAATGTTAGGTCACTTCCTAAGCATGCATTTGCATTCTGGGATTTGCTCTCTTCTTTGGCACCTGAGGTCAGTTTCCTTACCGAAACATGGTTAAGTTCCTTCACCTTACCACCTATCTCAGTGGCCCTCCCAGATAGTTATCGAAATGCTTAGACTGGACCGGCATTGCAAGACAGGTGTCGGAATAGCTATTGTTTTTAAAGAACTCTCACTCAAAGACAATCCATGCAGACTGGGCTGAAATTTGTGTTTTAAGGCTTGAAATATCACCCAAGGACTGTTGGAAAGGTGCATTAGTGTATTGCCCTTGAGTCCCCAAACAGAAGTTTAGTCAGTGCCTTATGGAAAACATTGCAACCCATGTTCTTACAGCCCAATAATTCCTCTTATTGGGTGACTATAGCTATCATATTGAATATTCCCTAAATTCGGAGGTTACAAAAATTACTTCTGAGCTAGCCTTGCTTGTCTTACATCAGGAAGTTTATTGACGGACTCCTTCCAGATTCTCAAATCAACAGCGATGGCTAAATCAAATAAGGACCATAAAAACATATCAAGACACTAGCTAAAAGTGCCCCTGGACTCCTTCACTTAACATTAGGAATTCACTGCCATGTCTGTACACCCAGACATTTACCAAGCGCTACTAGAATACCATACAGCCCTAGATATGCTTTTGACAAGGTAGACCCTCTTACACCTGGCCCCGTTTCTAAACACAGATCCCATGCTCTCTAGTATACAACAGAATTGAAAGTTGAACAAGCCTCCTGCACAAAACTGGAGGGAAGATGGTGCCAGACCAATACCATACCTGATAAAGAGGCCTATAGAGCATCTTTAACATCATACCATCATAACGTCGAAAGAACCCAGACGCTTTATATCTCTAATTAAATTAGCCAAGCCAGGAACTCTCCTAAGGAGTTATTTTAAGTACTTAACACATTGGTAAACCCATGTGCTTGTTCCCAAGAAATACCCCTGACACAAGCTCTATGTGATTTGCTGACTAATCACTTGGAAGATAAAATCAAGGTCATCAATTAGAGATTCCCTCGGGAATCTGATTGGATACGCGAGGAGACTAATTCCAAGTTTCCTTCTTCTGAATGTGTCAGTAGCTTGAGCAAGTTTAGCGCTTTCTCATCTGAGTTAGTTCAGAAATCGCTCACCTCAGCGAACTCTGAATCTTCTCTGGATATAAGTAATCCTTGGATCTCCGTAGCTGTATCCAATCAGCTTGCCCCTGCTCTATGTTCACTACTCAATCTATCAGTGAGGTCCGGAAAACTTCTCTTGTCTTAAAAAGCAGCTCAGGTGA
This sequence comes from Triturus cristatus, assembly GCF_964204655.1. NCBI lineage: Eukaryota > Metazoa > Chordata > Amphibia > Caudata > Salamandridae > Triturus > Triturus cristatus. The sequence continues at coordinate 833,164,267 of NC_140587.1, forward strand.
TACCCATTCAAAAGAAGGCCAATATGTCACCCATGGATCTGACCAACTATCGACCTATCTCACTGCTTCCTTTATTGGGCAAGCTGCTGGCAGGGCAAATTGATAAACATCTTTTGGAGCATCTCGAGGTCAATGAGATTCTGGACCCTTCCTACCTTTTCACAGCACAGAGACAGCCTTGGAAGCAGTCACTAACCATATAAGATGCTCCTTTTATGCCAATATTCTATCTTTGCTTGTGCTGTTCGACTTGGCCACTGCATTTGACACGGTGTCGTCGTAACCGAAGCCGATTCGAAGGCTCCAAGATTGGAATCCAGGGCATGGCGCTCTCAAGTTCGGTGATTTTCTCACCAACAGAACATAAACTATCATCTTGGGTTCCTATAAAACTTGCACCATGAAATTGGACAAGGGGATGCCGCAGGGCTCCTATCTAAGCCCCCTGCTTTTTAACACCTATGTCGCACCCCTGTCCAAGTTAATCAAAGCTTTTAGATTTGATGCTTGTTAGAAATGGAATTTCTGGTTGGCTAGGGCTTGCGCCTAAGCCAGACAGAAACCACCACTCTAGTCAGGGTAAGGGAGTTACACATTGATGAAAACCCCTGCTCACCCCCTTGGTAGCTTGGCACGAGTAGTCAGGCTTATCTCAGAGGCAATGTGTAAAGCGTTTGCGCAACACACACACACACAGCAGCAACACACAAGGCACACTACAAAAGGAACTCCACACAAGGTTATATCAAAAATAGCCTTTGTATTATCATAAACACATTAGAAACATAATCACACATTTACACTGTGCCAATTGGCACAGGCAATATTCACAAGGGATTATATACACATGGTAGGGCCAACTAGGCCACTGTCAGAACCATCACAAAGTAAAAATAGTAAGTGTAGAACCTATAATAAGCGTAGAACACGACCAGTAATTACTGGCAAACACTGTACTCAGCATCATCCTGTAACATCAACCATATTATGCATAGTATCACGTCAGGCGCAAAATACATTATACGCCAACCTCCTAAGCCTAAACACATTAGACCATTACCTCCTGAGTATCCTGAGTATATTCACATTAGGCAATAAATCACATTAGGCCCAAACCTCCTTAGCAAAAACATATTACGCACTAGGCCTCACCAGCATAAACACATTATGCCTAAACATCCTAAACATAAACACATTATGTCATAGAGACCACAAGCATAAATCACATTACGCAATCACATTAGAGGCATAAATCATGTTGCATAACTCACAGGACATGAGTCACATTTCCTAGCACCACATACATCACATTAGGGCTTGGCGCCCTATCAACCTAGCAGACCCCCTGGCCAACTGGGCTTCCCAGAGGGCTCAAATGCCCTATGTCCAAAATGTCATGGCGGCTGCCAATGCAGCAGGATTCACAAGTGCGCAATTGCACTGGGGCACAGGAGTGTACCTCACTCCTGTCTCACTAGACATGCCCCCAAAGAACTGATGGCCTAAATGAGGCAGCTGATGCTAATTGCCGTGCAGCTGTGATGCAAGGAAGGCCTGGCACTCACTGTGCCCTCTAAACTATGTGCCTAAACCTTGCATCTGCCCGCGCTGGTGCGGGGCAGCTGTGAGTAAAACACAATAAAGGGCCCTGGCACATCTGTGCCTCTTCAGCCCCACTGGGCCTCTCTTAACTCAATTTGGTCCCATCATTGCAGCTGCCCTCTGTCAAGCAGGGCAGCAGAAAAACAAATTGCCAAGGGGGTGCCGGCACTGCTGTGCCCTCTGGACACCTACTGGGCCCTACAATCAATGTGCCCACAACCGGTGGGCACCCGTTTTAAAGTCAAAGCATGAAGCAGGGTGGGCACCCACCTTCAAAGGTACCTGAGAGCAGGGTGGGCACCCGCAATAAAATTAAAAGCAAAAGCGGGGTGGGTACCCGCAATCAGCATCACAGGGTAATCCCTCACGCTGGGATCCACTCCAACAGGACGAGCAGCTCAGTGCTGCAAAAACCCACGCATTCCTCTTCTGGGGAAAATCAGAATCTAGCACTCACAGGGCGTAAAAGGTCTCAGCAATTCCTTCAGGTCCATGGGGCATAGCTTGGCCCAGGAAGGGCAGCCCACAGGGCCCTCCAGCAGGGAGGTAAACCCCCATGGCGGTTCCTCCTGGGCCCCAGCAGCAGCAAGCCCCCTGCATAAAAAAGAACACTTTCATGGGGTCACAGCCCCCATATTTATACCACCATTCTCTTTGTTCTGCTGAGCACAGGGATTGGGGGAACCAGTTCCAACTGGTTCTGGGGTGTTGAAGCACTTTGTGTACAGTTCTCACACCCTCGTTTGTCAGGTGGGGGCTCGTCATCAGACACACCACAGAGGGGTGGAGCAAGCATTCACTAGGGCAGGCTCCATCCTATTCAGGGACCAGGGACTTCTCCTCCCACCACTCCATATGTAGATGTCCCATTCAGCCTAGCGCTGACTCACCTTGCCCCTCCTGGAGCCACACACACCTCCCAGCCCCTGTCACTCACAAGCCAGACAAGCAATCCACATCAGGCAGGCAGAAATATAGCACACAGAAATACCAACTTCTAAAAGTGGCATTTCTAAAACAGTTATAATAAATCTGCGTAGCATTTATTATCACTATTCCAAACATACCAAACTTGACCATGTTGCACCTCTAATATCATCAATTACCACTGAAACACTTATCAGGGAATCCCCAATGCATTTCTATGGGAGGGCAGCCTCACAGTAGGGCTGTTTTTCACTAACAGGACATGTCACACACTTCAGGTACATGCCCTATCTTTTACCTACAGTGCACCCTGCCCATGGGGCTACCTAGGGCCTACCTTAGGGGTGACTGACATGTAGTAAAAGGGTGATCACGGACATGGCACACTTTAGGTGCCACCTTACAGCGGCAGTAACACTGCGCGCACAGTCCCTGCAATGGCAGAGGCCTGAGACAGGTTTGAAAGGATACTTTGGTGGGTTGCGCAATCAGCGCTGCAAGCCCACCAGTAGCATTTAATTTACTAGTCCTGGGTATATGGGATACCACTTTACAAGGGACTGACAGGTAAATTAAATAAGCCAAACAGGTTTAGACCAATCTTACCATATTTAACACAGAGAGCACACTCACTTTACACTGGACAGCAGTGCTAAAGTGCCCAGAGGCCTAAATCCACCAACACCATGTCAGAACAAATGCTAGGGGAAAGGCAAAAGGTTTAAGGATGACCCTGCAAAAAGGCCAAGTCCAACAATGCTCTATCCTATGCTGATGATAGCAGCTAATAATCTCTTTTGATGAAGGTCTGACCATAGCGAAAAATGCTTCTCAGCCGGTATGAAAGCAATTGCCACCTGTATGACAGAGAACTGCTTCCAGCTAAGTTCTGGTGAAACTGAGATTATGCTATTGGGCAATGCCCTTAGAACTAGGCATGGCTCCATTCTCACAAATATGGTAAAAAACCATGGTGTCCGTTGAGACCAAGCCCTTGTAATAAAAGAGCCGTTTGTGTCCATCATCGATACCCTCTTCTACAAAATGCGCTTGCCGAGGAGTTTTTCCTTTCCTTCCACTTTCACTTGGGAAAACAATGGAGCAGCCTCTTGTTATTTGTCGACTAGACTGTTGAAATTCATTGTTGATCTCTGCAAATGAGACAAAATTACAGGGGGTGCAGAACACTGCTGCCTGTCTCATCCGCAATCTTAAATCTTAGGCCGCCTCCTCTCCTCTCCTATGTACACTCCATTGGCTACTGGTCTGTAAAAGGATAATCTTTCAATTGTGTTGCTTAGCTCACAACTCTTTGATAGGGAACAGACCTAGCTATCTATCTTTGAAACTCACGTACTATCTCCCAGCTACACACACAAGATCAAGCAACAAAACTTTGCTAATTGTTCTGCAGGTCAGAAAGCCACATACAGGAGGCGGGTCTTTCTCTTACTAAGCCCTTTTTACTGGAACCAGCTACCTCTGCATCTGTGATTGTGCACTGACCATCTTAAATTCAGGGACCAATTTAAGGGAGTGCTGCTCTAATTGTAACACATTAGGCTTTCCCTGAGTTGTATGCTTTGTGCTGAGATACCCCTTTTGGAGGTAACATAACATAATATAACATGTTATCTCAGCAACATCTACTATTACCTATAGAAAGAGGTCAAACGGGAAGGGACAAAGTGATGAGAAACTACTTAGAGCCAACTGAAGGCAACAGTGGTAACTGGTTTCCAGACCCACCTAAAGGGTTTTACACTTGTGGTGGGTGCAGTGTCTGCAAATATGGTCTCAATAAACTGAAAGAGTTTTGGTAAAGTACTGTCAGAATGTATCATGTCCAACAGTTTATCAATTGCAATAGTGGGTTTGATATCTATGCCATAATTTGAAATTGTTCAAAGTTCTACATATGAGGTACTAAGAGGTCTCTGAAATTAAGGATATAAGAATATCATAGGGCAGTCACCAACCAGGATGCACGATCAACCTTAGCAAAAAGTCATCCAGGCAGTATGGATTTTAGATTCCATGGCATACAGAAAATTGAGAAGGAATCAAGGGAAGGTGATTTGGAATTAAAGCATCACCAGATGGAGGCAAGGTGGATCAATAATCTAAGGAGACTTGTGAAAGGACTGAACTTAGAAAGTGAGTTACACTGTGTTTTATGATAGCTCTGCTTACTAGCTACAGTTTCTTATAGACTGATAGCATTTATTTGACCACTTACAGAGCCCACATGTGTTTGAATGCCTCTGGACAGCATTACTGTCATTCATTGGAGTGCTTTTATGGTTGGAAGTGGTTTGGACAATTTAGGCCTCCATATGTTGGGTTTATGTACTAATTGAGGTGGTTGCTCACTGTAGGAGTTTAAATGATGCTGGTCTGCTTATTGTTTCACTATGTTAAGATAGCCTGATTCAGCTTGGACATCATATTATATATATATACTAGCATGATTGATGCCGGTTTCCTTTTAAAATACGTGAGGCAGCTAGTTATGGGATATTTGATGATAGGATTGTATTGGATGATTGGATTTGTTTTTTCCTTGGATTTTCACAAGTTATTTGCTGTTCATTGAAACAGTCCAGAGTTCTTAATAGCAATATGGTGGTTAGTTGCAGTACAATGAACTTCTATGAAGGCAAGGGGGCATATCTACAAGGAACTGGCATGGCGCTGTGGCAAATTTTGCAGCACTGCGCCATTTCCTAAATGTGGGGATAGGCCATTATTTAAAGAAGGGTCACCTTCCTGCACAAAAACAATCATTAAAGGAATTTTGCTCTTTCTATATGTGCTGCAGAATCAAAAAAGGAAAAATGAGAAGAAATAAAAGTATTTCTCCTTGTTGCTCCAATCTACCTCCTGCTTTTGCACTGAGTTTTTGGCACTGCCTCAGGTTTACAGATTCTTGTAAATTTGGGGAAGCGTTAAAAAGTGATGAGTGTTGCAGTGAAATGCCCACAGCAACATCCATTGAATGTCCCTTTCACTCAAAAAAACTGTGTGAAAGGGTGTCATATTTACAAAGTGGTGGTATCAGGAGGGGAAATCACAATGTCGGTGGGAGGGCTGGATGGAGAGGGGACAACATCAGAAGGATGGCTAGATGGAGGGGGTTGTGAGCTGGGCTTCAGGATTTTAGGTATTTTGTAATTGTGAAGGGTTTGGAAGGGAATAGGGAGGGGTGTTTGTTTTTTAGCTTTGGATTTTATTACTCTTGAGTTACTGTTGTGGGATGTGGAAGGGGAACTTTGGGTTTCCGGTGGGGTTTTAGAACGGGGAGCTTTCATCTTCTGGTAACCTTGGGGGGTACTTTTCTTTTTTGTAGGGGGCTGGGTTGGTGTTTGGGGGGTGATGTAGAAGGATATGGCAGGGGTGTCAGTGTATTCATCTTAGTTTTGGGAGGGGGTTGGTCTGTTTGGGTAGGGAAGAGGTGTAATTTTTGGGGACAAGGAGAGGCAAGTGTAGGGGCTGTGGAGGCAGAGGGCTGTGAGGTAAGCAGCATGTCTGTGGATGCTGTGGATGCTGGTGTAGTGTCTGCTGTGTCTGTGTGTGATGGTGTGCTGTCTGCCTGTTTTCCTGTTAGTTTGACATGTAGTGCAGTAATCGTGTTGTGTCTGTTAGCATTTCTGCGGAAGTGAGTGTGATGTTATTGAAAGCCTGAACACAGGAAGGCTTAAGTAACGCTTTATTCCTGGCAACCACAAACAGGTCTCTTCAGCAGCTTGTCCAGGGAAAGAATGCCTCGTGACAATCCATGAGGCCATCTCATTCCATGGCCCGAGCTAGTTAATTACAACACATCCTCTTTAACAAAACATAAAAAAACAAAGGCAAAATAGGCAAATTACATGTGAAAATTGCTAAAGTGAAAACAAGAAGGAAGAACAGCATGGTAATACAGAACATAGGGGCAGATTTATGAGCCCCTTGCGCCACTTTTGCGTCACTTTTAACATGGGAAAAGTGACGCAAAAGTGGCGCAAGGGGCTCATAAATCTGCCCCATAGTCCTTAACTTTTGCAGGCAATTACTTGTGCCTGCTTGGATTACTAGCAATTTTGTTCTTCTCCAGAGAAACAAAATCACGAGAAGGCTCAACAACAGTACGGTGAGATGTCTCAGTGAATTTAACAAGTCTGGACATACTTCAGGTACAGCCATTGTCCAGAATTACAACATTCTTCCTAATGGCAGTGTTGGTAAAAGGGCCCAGGATATTAGATGAACCTTTGTAACCATGCAAAGGGAAGAGGAGTTGGCCTAACGGCTACTACAGTCATCCTCGGCAACGACGCTGAACATCCTGTGATTCTGCCTAACAAAAAAATGAATGTGTCCTCATGTAATGCAACTGGTGCTATGTAAAGCGCTCTGATACCTGATACCTTCGGGTCAAGTTTGCACTATATAAAACTGAGGAAAATAAAAAAAAAACAAATTAAAAAATGCTTTGCTTTTTTCACTAGAACACAATCTCCCAGGTTCCATTTCTTTCCCCTGACCGACATTTTACTGTCATACCTTAATTTGTGCTTCTGTTGATAGTTAGTAAGTCTAGTTTTTCTCAGCTCATTGGACATAACCTCCCTTTTACATTCAGGGAGCCATACCGGATTCAACTTAGAGCTGGCCATCCTACCTCTTAAAGCTTCAAAGGGGGATTTTTAAGAAATGGCATTGGGAATAGTACGATGTGCCCACCAGGTTTCTCTTAACACACTGCTGAAAGGCATTCTAAAATCTAATGTTTGTTGTGCACAACTCTTGACAACCCTATTCATCCTTTCTGTGAGGCCGTTGGCCTGTGGACAATATAAGGCTGTTTTCTGATGAATAATCCCAAGGTCTTTAAGGAATGCATGCATCTCATGAGAGGTAAATTGCACCCCATTATCAATGACCAAGTGTTTGGGTATCCCTTCGGAAACAAAACACATCCTTTAGAAATTCGATCACAGTCCTAGAGTTAACAACACTCACACAGTTGGAAATCACCCACTTGGAGGTGTAGTCAACAAGGAGAGTAACAAATCTCTCGTGGGGGGGCATTTGTTCAAATGGACCAATTATGTCCAATCCCAACTTGGACCACACAACACCTGGGACTTCCACAGGAGACAAAGGAGTATGATTAGTGGCATGAGATTTATCATTAATAGAACACAAGTGGCAGTCCTTGACAGCGTTTTCAATCATCCGATCCATGCGAGGCCACCAATTCCTCTCTCTGGCACGTGCTTTGGTAAAAGTTCTATCCAGATGTCCTTCGTGGGCTATATTGACAACCTTCTCTTTAAGCTCATCAGGAGGAACCACTCCATTGCCCTTTCATGCGATTACCATGGCAGAATGTGAGGTCGTCCCTCACAGGCTAGAATATTTTTAAGTCAGGATCAAGATCTTTGCAATCCGGCCAACCTTTGGAAATAACAACCTTAAGGGAGGAAAACGCTCTATCATTGTTAACACAGGATAGCATTCATCTTTTGACAGGGAGGGTACAGTTATCTAGCTGACACACTCAAACTCTCCCACTATGTGCCCGGTGCTCAAGGGCAACCGTGACAGACATTCGGCAGACGTGTTACTTTGCCCCGAAATGTACTGGACCCGGAAATTAAATTCTTGCAAACCATCACTCTATCTCTTGAGCCTGGGGGTCATGTGGTCACTATGATGGCAAGAGAAAACTTGGACAAGAGGGCGATGATCAGACTTAACAGTGAATGTGATCCACTAGGGATAAAACTTGAAATGATGTACTGCCCAGAACACAGTCATGGCTTCTCTCTCAATACAAGAGTAATTGACCTCGGCCTCTCTAAGAGCTCTGGAAGTAAAGGCTACTACTCTCTCCTCTCAATCAACAATTTGAGAGAGCACAGCTCCAAGTCCCTTAAGACTGGCATCAGTGGTTAAGATCATTTTCAACTTGGTGCCAAAGTGTCCTAGAGTTGGCATCCTGCCAATATCAGACTTAACTAAACCAAAAGCTGTCTCACACTAAGGGGGCCACTCAAAATGTACACCCTTTCTCAACAATGTCCTGTTGGGCTCCAAACCGCTTTCGAAGCCTTTAACAAACTTGGAGTAAAACTCTGCCATTCCTAGGAAGGACCTAACCTGTTCCTTGTTCTCAGGTGCAGGAGCCTTAATGATACTTTCAGCAAGTTCCAACTTGGAATGTATTCCTTCTCCAGAAATATAGTGACCAAGGTAGGTAACGGACTTCAGACCAATACGACAGTTTTCCCACTTAACCGTGAGACCTTTTTCTCTTAACCTCTCCAACACAGCCCTCAAGACAACTCCATGTTCAGATTCATCCTTAACCATAAATTAAAATATCGTCTTGGACAAACATCACATTTGACAGATAACCCAGGACCATCCTCATAATCCTCTGAAAACAGGCTGCTTCTGAGGCTAACACGAAGGGCATCCTCAAAAATCAGCAAGCTCCCAAAGGAGTTACAAAAGAGGTTAGGTGTCTGGAATCACCATGGAGTACAATCTGGTGATATGCATACCAAAGGTCCTGAACACTAAAAATCTTGGCACCCTTCCATAAACTGATAGACCCAGAGATTTTGGGAAGGGGCTGACGGTCTATCCAGATCCGTTTGTTCAGTCTGCGTAAGTCCACACACATCCTCCTGGCCCCACCACCATCCTTAGGAGCTAAAACAATTGGAGCCAACCACTCCGAGGCTTCTATCTCTTCAATGACTCCTAAATCTAACAGCCTCTTAAGCTACAGTCTCAAGGGCTCAATCATCATATTGGGTACTCTGCGCACCTTGTACACACAAGTCTTGGCTCCATCCTTCAAGATGATCTGATGCTCAAAGCCCTTGAGGCAACCTAGAACGTCTGAAAATACCTCAGGAAAACCCTTAAAATATTAATCTCCCTCACTCACACTATCAACCAACATAACCTCGTCTTGGGGATTACTGGCACCCGGTTTCAAAATTATGCCTAAATCACGCTGATGCCTCCATCCTAGCAAATTGTACCCTCTTTCAGCCACATACACTTTTCCAACAGTCTTTCTTCCTTTGAATACAATTTTCACCACAATATACCAAATAACATCGATACGAGAACCACCATAGCTAAGTGGGCTGATGTAAGGAGGTAGTAATGTTGCATGGTCTATCCCTATTTTCTCGTCCCACCGCTTATTACCAATCAAGGTGAAGGGCGAACCCAAGTCAGCCATGACACTAAACTCTTGTCCATTCACACCAATGTTGCAAAAGGACATGTTAATTTTCCCAGAGTCGACGTCCCCATCACAGCCAGTGACATTGGAGACAGCGACAGTGCAAATTGTTTCAGGAGTGACTTCAGCCACACGACCCTTCCCAGAGGATCTGTAAACACAAGCATAATGCCCCTTAATGCCGCACTTGTTACACACAGAATCTTTAGCATAACAGTTAGGATAATTTGAGAAATGGGAATAATTTCCACATCTTTAGCATCACCCTCTCTGATTGTCATTAGTGTTTCTTCCTCGATCAGGATAGCTCTGTTGTACATCACGTTCAGCGCGTGGTTGAATATCTTTGTAAGGGGGATGTCTCGACTGTGTATTCCTTGGAGCACTCCTACCCTTAGTGTCTGATGACACCCTAGCAATGCTGTCAGGAAGTTCCTCACAAATGTCAGTGTCAGATAGAGCAAGCACACCACCCTGGCTTTGCTTATTGTCTTCACTCTGGCTTTGTTTATTATCTTTGCAATTCTTTATCATCTCCTTCACCCAAGAGGAAGTATTTTCGACACCCTCCACAATAGCAATGGCTTCAGCCAACAATGGATTTTTTTCCTGTATCTTGGTACTATTGGTGCACCTTACCAGTTGGTCTCTCACCAGGAAATCTGAAAGCTCATCCAGCTCACATGTGCGTGCAAGAGTTTTCAGAGAAGCAACATAACTGCCCACACGTTCCCTTGGACTCTCCTGAAAAATCTGTGATTTTACAGAAACACATTGATGCAAGGTCCAAAATAACGCTCTAGCATAGTCATTGACATTTCAAAAACGTCAGCAGGCTCTACTTCTTCATTGCCCACTGGTAGAAGGTCCATGCTGTCATATATATTTCTACCTTCGACGCCCATATTATGTAAAAGAATGGCTTATTTCCTGAAGGCAGAGAACATTGTTCCCCCAATTGCCACAATATAAGAATCAAACAGATTTCCCCACCTTTTACAGGGGAGGATCGGTTCTCCCTTTTATGACAGAAATGCAGGGGGTTGGGTCATACTTGTAGATGTGGCCATGTTGATTGGTAAAATGGAAATCTCACTCGCCTAAAATAGAAATGTCACTTGCCCCAAAATGCCTTAGTTCAAAATATAAGTTTGCAGAAAAGTCTCACCGAAAAGCTTGCCAAAAGCATTGAAGAAACGATGAAACGCTGGAGTGTCGAAGAATTGCTTTAGCTCTGGTTAATATGCGCAGCTGAGAGTGGTGTTGACATCGCATTGCGTACATTCATCCTTGAAGAATTTCCCCACCTTTACTGAAATGGCCCCTACAGGTTGCATGTTGCTTGATACGATGCGTACATCAAGCGTCGGTATCAGCTTAGCGTGATCGAGCTCGCGTGGAGATGCAGGAGACAGAAGATGCAGGAAAACATGGAACGTAGGCACTCATGAAGTTTGAAAGTAAGCACTCAACTGTCAGTTACTTTTGTAGATAGAGAAAAAAAAATTTAAACGTGGAGATCGGCAAACAGGTAAAATACACACTCCAGTGTGTATTTGACGCCTGAAGTTGCAGACTATATCGTAGAAATGCAGTAAACAATTCTGAGTAAATGCAGAGAAACAGTGTTGAGATGGCAGTCTGCGTGGGTTGGCAGGGGAGTCAGTGGTTGCTCACAAGTTGCTCACTTGTCCCCAATCAAGTAGAAATTGTTGCCAGTATTGAAAGCCAGAAGACAGGAAGGCTTTAGTAACGCTTTATTCCTGGCAACCACTGACAGGTCTCTTCAGCAGCTTGTCCAGGGAAAGAATGCCTCATGACAATCCATGAGGTCATCTCATTCCGTGGCTTGAGCTAGTCAATTACAACACATGTCTATATTGTGGGTGTGTGGGTGTTTGCCCTACTGTCTGTGTGTTTGTGTGCAGAGTGTGGATGTTGAGGTGGATGCATATTTATGTTTGCATGTGCTTTGGTCAGGGAGGGGAATCAGGACTGTGAATGGGGAAAAGGAAGGAGGGGGTGGGAAAGCTGAATTTGGGCTAATGTTGCCGTCAGTGTGGAGGCTAGAGCCTGATTAGATATCTATAGGGAAGACATGTCAGAGTGAATGCCCTCCAGGAAAGATACCAGAGATGCTGTCTGCCCCATAGATATCTGCCTCAGGCGGTCAATGGCATCCATACTCAGGGTATCAGGGGAGACAGAGGCAGGGAGTGAGGTCCCTGGCACAAAGGAGACCCTTCCTCTTCTAGGGGAGCAGCCTCAGACATGTGACAGGGGTGGAGATGGTAGGGGTGGTGGTGGACTCAGATCGAGTGGACACGGCCAAAGGGCATCCAACACCACATGGGATATTCTGTGCCACTAGTTCCCTCTTGCTCACTGGCAGTACAAAAAAACCCTCTGGCTAGCTTCTTCCCGTGCATCCGTGGTGCTGTCTCCTTCACTGCCCTGGTCTGATGCTGTAAACAAGAGGTAAAATGAATTACATGAGTTGTTCATATGGACTTGCCACATAGGTTTCCTCACAACTCTTCCAAGATTACACAACATTATTGGAACTTATAGGTAAAATAGTCGATACTGTTTTGTAAATCCCACAAGTTTGAAAGCAAGAAAACCTGTGCGTCCTCCCACGTAATAATGACATTGTGTGCTGCAACTTCTACTTCCTCATTCACATTATCTTCACTTTTACTATGTACCAGGTGATGTTTTGTCTCTCACTACTGATGGCCTTGTCATAACATACTTGTCTCATCTAATCCAAGGGAGCTTAGACCTCATCATGATAAAAGGAGTCACACACTAGATATGAGATATGGTATCCAATTTGCTATCCCTATTCATCAACTTGGGGAACAGCAGGTCAAGTGTCACAGGTTACATATCTCGATTATCATACATCATGCTGGTGTAGTCTTTAACTGGGCCATATCACACAGATCACATTGAAGTTGCTCACATGTCCAGTACCAGATGTAGTTGTTTGGAGTGTAACATGGGTTTCTCTTATTGTGGACACACATAGGAAATACACATAGGTAGGTTGAAAGGTATTTGAACGCAAGTCTTGTGTCATTTATGCACAGTGTTACAAAGATCAATCTGATTGTTTTCCAGATTGGAAATATTATATCAGTTTGCCATGTAAACACAGCTTAGCACACTTCCAATGACTGCATCTTCCTTATGTTTCATGTGGATAACTATACCACTGGGCCATCTTCTTGATGCATTGTCTGTACAAAATAGTAGTCCTGAATATCTTACTTGAAAACGTGTATTCAACACTTTTCACCATTGTGTAAACACCACAGATGTCCACATTTTAAAAAGCCAAGTCAGCATATCCCTCCTGTATTTCTTGCATCATGCACACAATGTATAGCTAAGATTCTATTGCTTTTCATCTCAGTATATCAGGTACCTCAAATTGATGGTCATGGGACATTTCAAAATCTACCAGTAAGCAACTAAGCCATGGTTTACAAAGCATAATGTGTGACCAATAAAGAACATTTACACACATTGGAGTACACTTAGCACCAGTGCTGGGCCCTAACATTGGCACAATGAACAATCACTTCTCACGAAGCCCTCAACATAGACATTACTTGCAACCTGGATGTATGGCATGGCATTTCACAGTTAAGTAATCCAGGATAAATTTACTTTGCATCATTGTTGTGGCCACACAGAGAACAGGCCAAACATTTGTTAACGTGCTGATCCATGTTGAGCAATAACAAACAAACTGAAGGTTAACTCCGTGCACATGGTGTTCTCATGCGTTCATTTTACAATAGAATGGCACTACTAGCAATACCCTGACTATCTTATCCACACATGTCCCAGATGAAAGGGACATAACCATGCATCTACAAATGTTGTTGTATATGCATCAATTAACACTAATCAGGGATTTTGTGCATCTCCCAACCTAAAAAGGGAGAGCCAGGCTCAAATACTTGGACATGCATGGGTTAATATGTTGTGCAATGAGGCACATAGTCACTCCCTCATAGCTGCTGTCTGGCTCTCAACTGCCTATCTGGGTCCTGATAGGCCACCACCTGGACACATAACATCAGGGGGTCAGTGTGTGGTGTGCACCCCTCCTGCCTGGAGGTGACAGGCCCAGCTGGACTCTTGCAATTTTCTTGTCCCAGCCTCTCAAATCCTGCCACTGTTTCCTGCAGTGGAACACCTTCTGATGGGAGTTGACCTGTAAGGATGACATGATGATAGGCCCTCAGTCCACATGCAACATCTACATATAAAAATACTTGTATACTTAGGTCATGAGCAGCTTGCTCAAACAATTTAAACGTTAGCATAGTGGTATTCTCAGCACTTTACCTGTGCTCAATGAGGACTCTTTCCCCTGAGAACAATGATAAAATGTAACAACCAGTTCATACACATCTACAGCAGTAGACTTGCACATAACAGTTATATACACACTTTGCAAGGTTCAGAAACAGGTTTAAATGGCTGATTCTATTGCCAGATGTGCATGGCTTATTGTACATGGAAACTAACAATGCTGGGGCTTATTTACAAGCCCCTTGCACCACTTTTGCATCACTTTTCCAATATTAAAAGTGATTCAAAAGTGGCGCAAGGGGCTTGTAAATCTGACCCTCTGTCTGATCATCACTAACCTGCTCCTCTGGTGTGACATATAGCTGCCTGTAAAGGGGATGGACCGTGTCAACTAGCATCTTGAGTTCTTCAACTGTAAAGGATGGGGCCCTGCACCCTCTACAGCGAAACATTATAGCTCCCAGAGGATGTGGACAGCAGCAGAGAGATGGGGAGATCCTAAAATAATGCAGACAGTGAAGGCAAATAAACACTCTCGGAAACCGCAAGACGTATATCTAGACCACATAGGTGGTCTTCAGTACAGGGGCCAAAGGGTTAGGTCCGTGTCGGTCACATTTTCCAAACTCATCCAATGCATTCTATTGCTTACTGACACCACGCCTACCGCGCAGTACTAAAAATATCTGCGGTCTGCGAGTAACTTTGATACATGACTAACAGGAGTTTACCGTGCCGGTTTACATGCGAGGCGAACACAATCAGAGATCCACAACTGTCACCATAACAACTAACAGCCTACGGCTGTGTCTGCGACCTTTTAAAAATGGGTCTGCGGTGCAAACACTTTTGACATTGTTGTGAGTTTGTGATATTCCATGCCTGGATGCACCATATTTCTTGAGAAAGGGGCATCTAACTGAAACACACACACTCCCATGAAAAGCTAACCCTGAGAGGCACATGACACACTGATTGGGAGGCTAATACCATCAGGAAAAAGCCTACACCATTTTGGTCTTTCAGGTTTATATCAGTCAATATGCATCTCAAGAGCATTTCAAGTACGGATTACACCTAGTAACTGCATTACAAGACAGTGTGACGTGGTCAGTAACTTGTGTGATGTACAGGTGGAAAGGGGGTGTCTGTTTGAAGTTGTGTATATTACAGTCCCAGAGGAAAGACTACACTCTAACATAAAGCAGCCTACAGACCCTTTGTTCTGATATGTCACTTTATAGGACATCTTTGTGTGCTACACTTAAGTGCACAACAGCATTATATGAAACATCTACATTGTATATGGTTTGTGTATATCATTGTTTGTGGAATGCAGACATGACAACATGACTGTGTCCACCATGTGACATTAGTGTGCATATATTGCATTGTGATACACTAGATGAATGTGGTGTCCCAGATGTTATGCATGACATGATCCTATTGTGTGTACAGATGAACTATATATTTGATATGACAAACATAAGTCTAGGCTTCTCGGCTTGTGAGTTTTGGAGTATGTCCTGCTTGAGTTTGCATGAACAACAACTGACACTAGTTAAAATTACACTACTGCACTATCATTGCTGTGTTTCCAAACATTGTATACATGTTTAACAATGACAGGTATGCTGGGCTAGGTATCTAATATTAATATTGATTGATTTCACTGACATGGAGTGTTATGTGTGGCTAATTGCTCTCTGCTGTTGGTCTAAGTGCATGTTGCTTGGTACATTGTGAACTGACACTAACTATGTGTACACTCTACACATAGGTATCACAGAGGAGCTGGAAGACAGCCTCCTGTGTACAGGTCCTTTACAAACCTCCAAATAATGAGAGACAGAGACATAGTAAAAAAAATACTGACTCACAAGGGCATCAATCAATGATTTTTGCCAGTAGTTTGCACCTTATTTTCAGCCTCATCATACCTATCCAACAGCAGTAACTCCCAAGGTGAAATTGATGTCAGCACTGCCTTTGGTTGCTACGGGAACATTCCAATACTCAGTGGCAACATCAGGTGGAATGTCCCAGCCCATGTTTAGTAATGTTCTTCGTGGTGTGTTGCAGGCATTGACCTGATACATGGAACACTATGTAACGTTTCCGAAACCTGGAGATTTGGAAGCCATCAAGGATAATTTTTATGTATTTGGATGAATACCCCATGTAATTGGAGCAACTAATGGTTCTCATGTTGCTTTGGTACCACCTCAGGTGAATGAACAGGTGTACCACAAGAGGAAACACTTCCACTCCATCAATGTCCAGGTGATGTGTTTACCTGACATGTGCATTTCACATCTCTGTGTCAGATTTTCAGAGTCTGCACATGACACATATATCCTGTGCAACAGCATCTTTCAACATATGATGAGTCAACAGCAACCAGAACGGCCCTGACTTGTTTGTAACCCTGGGCGTAGTTCGCGAAGTAGCACTACACGAAGCTACGCAAAGTGCACTTCGCACTACGCGAGCTACGCATAGCACTTCGCGAACTGCGAAGTACCCTGTTGGCACTGTGCAAGATGTCGTTTTCAATGATTGCACAGTGCAGACACGCAACCGGCACTGTGCAATCATTGAAAACGGCATCTTGCACAGTGCGAGCTGTAGTTTTCTGCCGCTCGAGTAGATTTTTACTCGAGCGGCAGCTTTCTCAACGCGGACTGGTAGTTTCTCATCGCGAGCGGTCGCGAGCATACGTGACCACTCGCAATGAGATACCTGACCTCCTTGCGTTGAGAATCTCGCCGGGAGATTTATTTTCCACGCTCGCGATCACCAACTTGATGTTGCTGATCGCGAACGAGGAAAAAGTCTCGCCAGGATGTCATTTTGCTTGCTCGCGGTCGCCAACTTGACGTTGAGGACCGCGAGCAAGCAAAAAATGACCGCTGCACTACGCAAAACTACGCTACGTGTGTTCGCACTGTGCTACATGCAATTCGCGTAGTGCGCAGTAGCGCAAACTTCGCAAACTACGCGAGCGTAGCATAGTGCTTTGCCCAGGCTTACTTGTTGGTAGTTGATGTTGTATATGAATGTTATAGTGTGTGTTGTTTGTATGTCAGATAGGGATATGTTGTTTGACAACTGAGGTCTTTTCTATCATCATTGTAGGAGACTCTGGATACCCCAACCTGTCATGGTTACGGACCCCACTACGCAACCCAGTCACCTCACCAGAAGAATGCTTTAATGAGGCCCATGGCCGTAGCAGTCTGATAGTAGAGCAGCCTTTTGGCCTCCTAAAGTCAAGATTCCACTGTCAGGCTAAGATGGGAGGAGCCCCGAGTATGCCCCAGGAAAGATGTACCAGATAATTGTGGCTTGCTGCATGCTAAACAACAGCAATTCGTAAGAAGATACCTCTAATTGAGGACAAAGGAGACCAGTAGCAGTGCTACCGATGGAGGTTCTAGGACTGGGCAATGATGATAGTGGTGATTATGATGGAGTGGACTTGAGACAACAGCTAATTGACAACTTTTTCACACAACTATAAGTATGCAATGAGAGGTTGTTTCTAACTTCCATTGCGTGTTGTTGTGTAGCTGTGTGGGCAATGTGTATGCATGCTTAAGAGCATAGGATAAGTGGAAAGGTTGTGGGAGACTTGTTTTGGAAATGGTTAAAGTTACATGTACAGTGTTTCAGAGAAGCCTATATAGTGTTAACAATGGTGTTGTTGTGGCTGATGTGTCATACTTCTCTGACTTATGAGACAATATTTATGACTGGTAAACTATGTTTTCATGACTTTTTTCCTTTGTACATTGCCATGTCATCTACAGAGTGGACTTATTGAGTTGTGACATCACCAGACGTATGATGCCGTGACAGACACCATCATAGACATAGAAAAAATGATGAAATAGCTAGTACGCTCTTTCTTCTGACATAAGAGTTAAGTATTTTTGTTATTAGTGTTTTTCATTAATGTGTGATATTAATGTAGATTGTGTTCAGTACCAGTTTGTATCTGGATAATAAAAAAAGGTGTTTCACATTGAAGTGTGCATTGTCTGATATCACACATCCAAACAAGTTATATTCTAAATCTGAACATGATGAAATATTTGACTAACAACGATTGTTGATTGAGTTGGCAACTAGTGATGATTGTCAATACATTTGACTTCCTGTGAATATGTACCGTGGACTACAGTTTGTCTGATACTCTGATTGTGTATATCTATCTTGTTGTGCAAAAGTTCATAAACTTAGTGGCACTTACGTTACAACTTACAAGTACTTGATTACCTAGGTTGGTGACACTTTTATCATTGTGACAAAAAGGGGATGACAACATTTTGAGTTTTAAGTCAAAGTCACAACAATAGCTGGTATTTATGTGTAAAGAGGTTTATTTTAACATACATAGTGCATAAGTGATAACGCACAATAGTAATATCCTCATAAAACACAAATGTGATGTTTGGAATTGAATGTGTTTTCTGATGAAATCCAAAAGAGCCTACCCACAGTTATCCAAGTTTAAAATCGAACTTTGTACCTCCATCAGATGTGGAAAGTCAAAACCGTGTAAACTCAGCACACAACTGAGGATATCATGGGCACCTTTTTTTACTGGCTGGGGGTGGTGCATTGCCATCTGACTCTCCCTTATATTTCCACAGATGACCCTTCCCACGTTTGGGTGGGGGAACCATAAATGCAACCTCCTGGGGTACTGAGGAATCTCTGCCTGGCTCAACGTCCCTCCCTGTTGCTTGTGCAGATGTTGTTGGCACAGATGGAGTAGGCACACGGGGAGGGGTACTTTGATGACAAGCTAACTGGCGGTGGCTGGTACTGATATCCCTCAACACCCCTATGAGCTCTTCCATTTGTTGGTTGAACCATTCTAGTCTTTGCTCTTGGGAGCAGTTCAATGTTACAGAGGTTTTGTTCAACCCGGCACATTGCTCCCTGGTACCCCTCATAGGCACCGAGTACCCAGGAGAGGCTTGGATGGGCATCTGTAGCACCAGCTTATTGACACCACAGATCCATACGACCCCTCCCACCACCAATACCCCCATGGGCATGCACGGTTTGCAGTGACACAGTCAAATCTGATCCTTGTTCATCATTGACTGTGTTGTTGTCTGTCAACTCCAGAGTGTTCAGTATTGCTGTGCTGGTGTTGTTGCCCATGGCTTATGTGTCTGTCAGTGTAGGGGTCAGCTGAGTGTTCCTAGCTGAGACGGGAGTTGTCGCTGTGGACACTGCAGTACATGCTGGTGCTCTCTGCCAACCCAAACCTGATGGGCCTGGTTGCTCCTCCTCATCTGATGGGACAGGAGAGTCCTCAATGCTGGTGTGCTCATTCTGGCTTGGAGTCTGAGCCTAACTGTCTTCTTCATTGGCCATGGAGGTGTTCCCAGCTCGCTCTGTGGGTACAGAAATAACACAGTCAAATATGTGAATGTTCACTGCACCTCAAATAGTACTCATTATGTCAATGACTGGACGAAAAAACAGTTTAAGAGGAATGATTTGCCTTCTTTATCCATGATGGTAGCCTATGTTTGGCATGAACAATGCACCTATGTGCAGAAACAGTCATTTTCAGTTATTTTCTACTGTCATGTCCACTGACATTGACTTCTACCTGACACTCCATAGATGACACTGGTGGATTAGTGTGATCCACATCTGTAGAATGTCAATGACATACGTACTCTTACAATCCAAATGTTTCAGTTTGTTTGGCCTGTGTACTGGACATAGTCTACGTATCAGCAGTCATATGGGTGTGGCTGCCTACACACTCACATTCTGCTTATTTCTCAGAATTATTTTAATAATGGTGTGAGTGATTTGCTTATTGTCATTGTTTGCTTATTGTTTTCAACTCGTGATCCTCAGTTGAATCCCCGTGTAATTGCTTTGCTTTGTACATACACAGCTCATGTATTTCTAGTTTTAACACATAGATTTCATGTCAATGGCTTTGTTGTTACTTTATAGATAGCTTCTTTTGTGAGCTGGGGTTAGAAGGGCTGCTGGTATTTTTGGAACATTAAAAGACTCTTTCTTCCACCCTGCCCAATCAGGCCACCATGATGAATGATTTCCTGACTGTGAGAGGAAGTGTACAGATCGTGATTGGAGTTGTAGTGATAGTAAACACTCCTCTTGCCACCCAGCCCAACCAGCTCATCTGGGCCATGGGTACCTCATAGTGAATGGAAGTGTACTTGAGAGATGACTAGCACAGGTGCATGGTGTTTGACTTGACCACAACTCCCATCAAGGCATGTGCTCCAAACACCATGCACCAGTGTCAGCCATCTTGCCAGTACATTTCCACTGACTGTCAGGAAAGCATAGTTTCAAGTGGGCTGGTTTGGCTGGGTGGGAAGGTGTTTGTAGGACAGGGCCTGATGGGAGATGTAGCTATTGCAAACACTCCTCCTCCCACCCAACCGAAATCAGCCCACCTGGAACTATGCTTCACTGGCAGTGAGTGGAAATGTACTGGAGAGATGACTGACACTGGTGTATGGTGTTTGGAGCACCAGCAAGGCCGTCTTGGGAGTTTGGGACAAGTATGTACATGGCAATATTTTGAGCCTTTTGATCTTCATTGCAGGTACGCAGGTTACATACACAACACATAATCTTGACTATTAGATTCTTTGAATCTAAAAAACTTCATGTAGCTAACTGGAACCATTACAGAGATGTCTGCAGAAGTGTCATTGATAACTTGTGTGAACGTAGCGTTCATACTTACTAGACTCCATTCCGTCAGGTATTCCAAATTAACTCTCAAGCGGAATGATGGCATGCACCTCCTCCTCCCAGACAGTAAAGTGCACAGGTGGTACAGGAGGGCCACCACAAGTCTGTTGTGAGGCCAGTTGTGTTTTGCTGGTCAAAGGTTTGACCCTCCTCCTGACATCGTACCACCCCTTTTTGATATCATCCATTGTGCGCAGGATGGGGGCTATTGCGCTCACCTTGCTGACTATCCTGTACCACATCTTTGCTTTCTGACTCATGGGGATCTTTTGGACTAGGGTCCTGAACAACCGACCCCATCAACAGTATGTTTCCTGCTTGGGCCATGGTGGTCTGCAATGTCAGCGATGCATTCTCCGGTTCTGTCAGGCCCGCTGTTTCCCACCGAGCTGATTGCAAACACACAATTGTACTTGCGGTCCCCTAGCGTCAGTAGACCTCCGTGGTACGCTCTCAGCAAGGTACCACAACATTGCCCATTGGATGGAGTCAAATACTACATAGCTGATGGGGATTGGCCAAGTGGACACACCACCTGCCAATCACACTATAAAACACACCCCATCCCGGACCACTGTCTTTTGCCTTTACACTGCAACACAGCAAGACATTGTCACCCACATTAATTTCTAGCTATGTTACGCACAAAAAGTCTATATTTTTCAGAGGTCGAATTGTCAGTTATGGTGGATGAAATCATAAGAGTAGAGTCACAATTATTTGGAGTCCAACATACTCCCCTCAGTAGGAAAATGGATAGTCGACAAAGTGGAGGCCCAGAAGACTGATGATCCTCCCAGTGCCCCATTACAACTCTTTCCCTGGGAGGAGAAGGTCTACACCATCCTGAATTCTGAGGTCTTGAAAGGAATAGCTGGGGGAGTGGAGTCTAGGAAGTTACACCTCACTAACTGTCACAACAATGTCCCTGTATGCTCTCATCTCAGCTTTTGCTAATGTGTTCTCAATCTATTTTCTTAACATGCAGTACTAAATGTTTCTGAGATATTTGATTGTCATTTCCATTGTGTATTGCTGCATATAAAATGACATGTATCAATCCCTGTTACATGCCACATGTTGCAATGTTGTCTGTGAGTGCATTACTATTAAATTAGCATCCCAGGACCCATGATATTTGTCAATATGTAAATCTATGGTCCAGCCCAACTGCACTTTGGCAACAGTATGTTACAATAACCATTTGTCATGTTTTGGGAAGTGCAGATAGAAATGACTACAACTACTATGAGGCCTTGTTTTTGTAACTCTTAACAAGATTCAATAGTGTTGTTTGCCCATACTCACTTGTCAGCCAAGTTACAACTGATGTTCACTTATCATAGAGCTACCCATGTGTCAAGTGTTGGAAAGTATAGATAGACATTACTACAACTACCATGTGGCCCTCTTTCTGTACCAGAGAACCGGAGGCAATACTGTTGTTTGCCCATTCCTACTTGTCAGACATGTTACAACAGTTTTCCACTTATCATGGAGTTAAACATTTTTCAAGTGTGGGGAAGTAGAAATTGAAATGACTAAAACTACCATGAGGCCCTTTTTATGCAACTCTAACCAAGATACAATAGTGTTATTTGCCCCCACACACTTGTCAGCCATGTTACAACTATTTCCCACTTCACATGGACTGAGCAATCTACAGACAATGCTCCTCTGACAGACATGTCGGCTTACTTAGCTTGCTGTTGTCCTAGTCTCCTCAACTGAAGCTATTGATGGTATGAGTGAAACCATACCAAGTATGTACCTCAAATATATGTAAGGATATATGTAAGGCATAAAGGTAACTCATGGGATTAGAAGTGGGAGGTGACCTATTGACTGCAATGCTCACATGCTGACTAATTGTAAGACTATACCAAGTTGTGTTTTTGCCTGTATTGTACAAAACTATGCATTGGACACATTTTACTTCTACACTGTGTTGTCTTAAATGTTTGGGAGATGCCATGTTCTGTCTTTAATCCAAAATGCAATATATCAGCAAACTAATAAGCTGCTCAGTTCTTCTAAATGTATTGAATGTCTCCCAATGTCTTATAAGCATGATCAGTACCATGAGAATAAATCACATTAGTAATCTTTATCTATTTGGTTTATTCCTGGGTCTCTAATTACTGTGACACAAACAATGTGGATGTAGATGCCACACTTTCACCAATAACAATGTTCTCTATTTCTCAACAGGTCAATCCGGCACAGCACCAGGCCAGAGCTTTGCAACAGAACAAACTCCAATCCACCCCCGGATGAAACCTTCAGTGATGACAACACTTCGGGAGTTGTGGATGTGGATGACCTTCCTGGCACCTCTGGTCAGCCTGGTCAGACGGCAACAGTGGGTCTCACTGTGCCCACAGCAACACTTACCACCCAGTTGCAACATTTCAGCCAATCCCTGCCCCCAAACCTGTATACCTAGCACAGTCACTAACATCTGTGCTCCCAGTCCAAGATTCGTAGGTGACAATCACCAACCCAGTCGCTGAGGAACCAGGACCCAGCAGGAGGGTGCAGTCTGGGCCATGGGCACATGCCCATGGGGTGTAGGGTTCATGGAATGGGAACTATGGGCCCGCTGAGTGAGCCCACAGGGGCTACTCACACCCAGGCTATCATTGACCAAGTCTTGGGATCCTATCAGAACTCCCAAGGAATGATGGGCAAGGTACTAACGTAAATCAGGGAGATGCAGCAGCTGCAGAGTGACATACATCAGGAGCTGCCACCCACAACACCAACATGGGCCAGCTCATTGGCATGCTGCAGGATATCAACACCACCCTCTGCAAGGCCTTTCTACCACCATCTTGACCTTTATGGGGTCTAATTACGTCCGGGCCATTGACATCTGTGGCAGCCACAGGAAGGGAGGCCCTGTTAGAGGAAGATACGTCTACAGACACTCCTGTCTCAGCAGCAGCAGATGCCCCCTTCTCTGCAGGAGGGGCTGCCCACCCAAAAGTCCAGGAGGTGAGAATGGCAAGACATCCGCCACTACCAGTAAGAAACCTCACACCAAATTAACTCAAGTGTGTGCAACACATTCACTTTGTGGACTATTTCTGGACACTCTTCCATCTCTGATGGGAGTAGTATTCTGGACTTTGAACTTCAGGCAATTTGGCATCTACAACAATGGTTTCATTCAGCATGACTGACCGCTTTACTTTTGGTTTTCCCTGTTTGGTTTTGCACATGGTTTATTTTCTCCTTGTTCTATGCAATAAACAGACTAGTCACAAACTCATTGCCTCCTGTAGTATCTCTCATATCTAGCAATGTATATATACACTTTCATGTAAACTTTGCAATACCAAAACAAGCTACTTGTGTAAGCATGGATATGTTGAATGTAAACAATGTTTAAATCAGGATCACAACCATGTTACACCAACTACATACAACTGTCTGGTCTTATTACATATGTATTCCATTGTTCCAATCATAGGCAGACATGATGTCAGAAACATCACAAATCATGCATGATCCAAATATTTTTTGTCAGTGATCACATTTTCAGGTGCAGACCTTAACATCATGGAAGGAGGGGACAAATCAAACAATTTCCTATAGAATAGGTAAAATGAAATTAGGTCTATATATCATCAACTGGAGCCAAATCGCCTACCTCACAAACGGAATCCCATATCATTTAAACCAATAAAAAGATGCATAGCAGCAGGACAGTTTCTGATCACAGGGTCATTCCAATCCAGTGTTGCTAAATCTGGTGTAATGTCACAAACAAATTTCAGTGTTGCATCACAAACACTTTAGCCTACAATAAGCAGACACATCAACAGCTACACACAGTTCATACACAATGAGGATTTAGCCATTGGGAAGGCAGAATAACACAATTTGGGCCAAACACGACATTGTGTTGGAGCACATGATGGTACACATTTTGCATTAGGACCACTATACCACAAGGAACAAGTCCATTGGAACCTTCTGAAATGGCATCCTATCGCTGTGCAAGTTGTCTTGGTTCAGGTTTTGTATACCCAAAGTCTATGGCAGACATTCCCAGGAACATTCCATGTCCACTTCATACATCCAAACAGCATCATATACTGGCTAATGTCACTGAAAAAAAGTGTCTAAAATAGACCAAAACAAAGAGATTAGCTATGAAACCATACATATGACACAATTCACATAGTCAACGTCTATAAAACACAGTCCATGTCAAAATTATAAGTTAAAAAAAACAACACCAACAAAACTGTGCATTTGTCATATCGTTCCTCAACAAACACCTTTCACCAGTTTTTGCTAGAGCTTTATCTTCCTATCATTTCCCATACACATCCTCTTTACATCATCACAACAAGAGTTGCTTTAAAGTCATGACATCTTACAACATACTTAGGGCCTTATCACGAGTACAGCAGTCCTGGGACCGCCATTCTCACGGTGGCGATCAAACTGCCACCACCCCGGTAGTGTGACTGCCGTATTACAATGGTGGTGATGAGACCGCCGGCACCGCCAGAAACCAGCATCCTGTGGTTTTGTCAAGAGGGGCCGTAAATGGTGGCAGTGTCGATGCTGGCATCGCCAAGCAGATTAGGACCTGCATTTCCACCACCCATTTCATAGCAGCGATCAAGCCAATAAAAAGTGTGGCGGAAAGGCAGGGAAGGGGACCCAAACTGAGCCCCCTGGCGAAACTGCCCAAGGGAGTATATGTGCACATGTTCCTCAGGTCTTGCACCATCATTCATGCATTGTGTGTCATGGACAACTTGGTTGATGTCACTCAATGCACAAATGTGCTGTGGGGGCTGCGGCGTTATGCTGTTTAGGCTCTTCTATGAGCCAAACATACCATGACACCACTGCCCCACCTCCCACCTGCCCTGCATGAATTAAGTAATCTGGTTGGTGGGTTCACCACGGGCTTGGTGGTCTTCCTGTTACCCACACAGTGATGGTCCTACAGGAAGACCACCAAACTTGTAATTAGGCCCTTACACTCATGAAAAGAATTTGTCGATGAGATCTTGACGCAAGTAAGCTCCCTCCTCTTCACCACTATCATCATCGTTTGGCATTTCAGGATTCTCACCCAGTGGGCTATCATGGTCTTCATCCTCTGCGACATAAGAGATGTTCCATGGCAGGGCAATGCTGAGGAGCATGCAGCATGTCACGGTGATTTGACACACCTTCCTGGGTCAGTAGAGGAGGGCTCCTCCAGTCTTGTCCACACATCTGAATCTGGCCTTAAGGGGCCCAAGAGCTCACTCTACTGGCCACCGTGTTCTTCCATGGGCCTCATCAAAGCGGACTTTCCCTGTCGTAGTTGGATTCCTCAGTGGTGCCTACAACCATGCCCGGTTGGGATATGCTGAGTCTCCTAGATGGAAGACAGACAGAAGTGCAACAATATGTCACACACTTTCTGATTATAGTACCTGACATTACTCACACAAAGTTAGAACAGATTAACCTTACCAACAAGCCAGGCCCTTCTCCGGTAGTATTTGTGACACCAGCTGGAGTATGCTACTGTTTACCAGTACGAAGGAATGATGGGCTGAACCTGGGAACCAGTTAGAGGCATTTGATAGGGTAAGCAGACAGCTTGCACATTGATAGAATGGAAGTGCTTCCTATTACGGTAAACTTGTTCCCTGTCTTGATTGGATTTGGAATTTGTATAGCGCTCGAATGCCCAAGGGCGTCTTGAGTTGGTCCTAAGACAATTTGGTGCCATCAATGGCTCCAACCACACGTGGGATGTGAACTAATCTATAGAAATCTCCCTTCACAAGGGCTAAATCCTCACATCTGGTGAACTGTATGTAGCTGTCAATGTGTCTCATCATAGCTGAAAGCATGTCTTGTAGCACACCACAGAACATGGGTGCGACATACCACCAGATATAGTCACTGAGTATTGAAAGGAGCCATGGCCAGAAAATGCAATACTGACATACGTTTCAAAACTGGTGGGGTACCTGCACGATAATTGATTTGAGGAAGGAGATCAAGCTCCAACTGATGACATAAATAATGTAGTGTTTGCCTATTCAAAGGAAACTTCTTGATGACATGCCTTTCTTCCATGGTCTGAAGGTCTGGAAATGGGCTGTATACTGGGGGCTGTAGATTCCTCCCTCTCTCAGGGTGCCTATGTGAAGATTGAAAACAATTTTGAACATTGGTCACAGTGTCCAGAGTAATATATATGAAGAGAAATCCAAAAGTCATGTGACAAAACATTAGTGCGTCATAAAGCATAACACATAATTCACATAATCATTGTCTATTGTCCAACATCCACCAAGGCTCAGTAATGCACTACACAGATGTTAGCCCTCATTTGTAGTTGTGATGATGCACTGAACAGCCACCAATAATGTTGTTCCAACAGCTAAAATGGCAGATGCCTGACCTCGCATATAGGACATTTGGGACGACTGTGGCTGGGGTAAGTCGACAGTCGTGGTGCAATGGCTGTGTCTGTCTATGCTGATGCCTGCGTATGTGGTGTATATGTATGGCAGGGTTTGAAATATAACTCACTTGCCTCCTGAGGCCGCTGCTATCAACATCTCCTGAACTTTAGCTGTTGGTTGCCACCTCAGGGAGCAATCATGCCAACTTTGCAGGTGAGAGGGCGTGTTCCTTCTCTCCGGAGGAACTGGAGAACCTGGTTGGAGAGGCCCTTCCCCTGTATGGCCAGCTCTATGGCTCACCAGAGATATAGGAACCTATATAAAATACATTTTTACTCTGTTTCAACTTCATAATTTCCATTCCCATAGGCACAATGTGTCTCTGAGTCCCAGAGTGAAATCCGAATTTGTATTGTGTAATTTTGTGGTCCCTACATAGGAAAATCCTATAATGAATTATGGGGAACTGTACTTTGTGGACTGAACAGCACTATTGTGATGTGTGATATGCCTTATATATTACTTGTGTTGCATGCACTTTTCATGACACCTATGATATGTTTGCTGATCAGATCATGGTAAATGTGCAAATACATGTATAGCCTTTACTCCATCAGCAGAGTCTGTATACAGTAAGGAGCAGTTGAGGATGATGTTACCTATGTGTACAGTCCCACATATCACTCAGCACACATCAGGCTTTGCCAAAAAGTTGTCTGGGAGCTAGGTATACCTCACAGACCCCTACAGAGTTCCACACAACCTTGAGGTCACATATTTGATGGCCAGACTTTTTGGGAATGTATTGTTAAGTTGGAAATATGATGTTCATGTGGGCCAGTATGCTCAGCCTGAAGAGAGCAAGGCCTGACAATGCATTGTGCCCCTTATGGGTAATTTTCCAGGTTGGGGCAGAGTTGCCGTGGCAATGTATCTGTTGCACAGAGTAATCTCCCTGTAGACGTGCAAATCCTCGTATGTTCCCAAAATGAGTTTTGTGAACCAATAGTAGCCCGATTGTTTTTTCATGAACTTCATTTGGAATGCTGACTAAGGTAACCCTTGACCTAATACTTCTTTCCATTTACCCTCATTGTCAATGTGTGTCATTTACTTATGTCAAGCCCCTTACTCCCACAGGTCTGTTGTCACTTTTCCATAAGTCATGCTTGCACTACACAGGGCTATTGCACATGTGGCACATTTACAGTGTAGATAGTTGGCTACTTCTGAAGAGATTTTGATATGTGAATCACCAGCTGTGTTACATTCAAAACAATCATACAAGACATATAAAGGTATTACATCTCTGTAACAGTGCCACATATGGCAAAAGGTGTGTCCTGTGCTTGCAGTACATACCACACAAACTCAATCAGACATAGTATGATATCTGATAAATAATTCCACATGTCCACACATTCCCAGAGAGGAAGCTCTCAGTGAAACACATGCCAGCCCTTTCATTGTGACCCTAGTCGTAGGACATAGTCTATGCTATGTTACTTGGTTCTATGGACCATATTCATCAAGTTAATTGACCTGGCTGAAAAGGTGTTTGTACAATCCTGCACAAGTAGTTTACCTGTCAGAAGGTCACAATGGTGTGTTGTGTGTCATAGTACTTCACATCACAGTAAATGTAGGATGGCCCGGGGCTACATGATGTTAGTGGGCTGGCTTAGTCAGTATAGGTCATGACCAGGGTTGATTATAGTCAGCAGATGACTACAAAAGTGTATATTTATGATTTTAGTGCTTAGCATATGATATTTACACATGTTGTGTGTTGACTATTGATTAATGCTTGAGCAAGGTGTATATACAATGTGTGTTAACCAAACTGATATCCAAAAACTTGCAATTATATTCAGCTTCTTCATCTTTTGCATCCATAGAGGTCAACGCCAATCAGAAGAAAGCCATTTGGAGAGCCATCTCCCGGAAGGTGCAGACCCTGGGCGTCTTTAACTGGTGCAGGGTCCATTGCAGGAAGGGGTGGGAGGACCTGAGGTGAGGGCCTAACAGCAGCTACAAGGAGCTGAGTCCTGGCCAGAGCCATACATGTTACATAGCCAACTTTGTGTGTTGCAGGTAGGCATTTCCCCATCAAGACTGTGGGAGGCCCATGTGTTTGTGTAGATCTGGTTGTAGGTGCATGTTGCTGCGCTGTGCAGATTGTCTTTATGACCAGGAACACAGCTGAGCCCAGTCTACTACCAATTTGCTGTCATGAGCTTACAAGTGGCTGAGTGAACTGATAATTCATCTCATGTTCTTTAATGTTCTGGGCAACAATTGTACCAAACAGCCCACTTGTGTTCCTTGTGTAAGGAGTGATGTTCCTTCACTACTGTTTTCATTTGATGTTGGCCCTATTACATGTGACATGACATACAGTGCACTCTTTATTCAGTGACTGTACAACACTTCCTATAGGTAAGTTGTGATTCAACAGTGACATGAGTTTACAAATAACACTGCTGCCATCATGATTAGTGCCTACGTGTTGCCCAGTGTACATTCCCCTGTTGTTAGTTCATCTGCAATATTGTTTCAAAATTAAGTTACAGACTGGTGTCATGCATCTGGGAATGAGATGTTGAACTGTAGAAATCATATGTGAGCGTCTACACTCATCCTTAAAAGCCACTTTGACTTTGCTACAACAAAGAGTGCTGTGAGATCCCATTAGGACTATGGTGATCCCACATCTTTATGTCATAGATATTCACTGACACCCAACAACCTTCAAAGGGGTATTGGCTTGTAGGAATGCAATCTATGGATAGTGATAATCACCTGCAGGCTTGGGGATGTTCATATGGCTATATGAAGCGTTATGCTGTGCAAATTTGGAGTATCTCTCTCCCACAACTTCGCCCTCAATGTTCAAAGGCTACTTTCCTATGCTACATGTGATACATAGCTAACTTAGTTCAGTACAGCTTTCATTAGATGCTTCAGGTAGTGGACACATGATGAAGATTCAAGTCAAAAGTGACATCAGTGTGCAATGAGCATATGCATTTCTGCACATATTGATAGAACATTGTCTTTAATTTGACCTTCATGAAATCATTATGTCTTATGAGGCAAAACAAATATTTGTTTAAATCTGGGCCTTGTGTGAACATTATGTAAATGTATAATTTGTATCCATTGTATTTTGTAACATCATTTTATTATGGTATACTACAAGTGCCAATCTATACAAGGTGATCAACTATTCTAGAATGGACATAAGGATGGAGTGTAGACAAATCTATCACTGAATTTGGAGCTGTCTGAGGTTATGACATAAGTGGAACCAACTGTTTGCAGGCTATGTAGCATGCATGCATGTGCTCATGCTCATTTTGAAACCTGTATAGTGAACCATGAAGCTGGTATTATATGTCCACTTAATGAATGTTTCTGTTGATATGTGAAGGTTAGGTGTGGAAACACAGTTGCAAAAAGCCTATTTTACATGCCATTTCAGATTCATCCAGGGCAAGTTAAAGAGAAGGGGCCAACGTTGTTGGGGACACATCTGGTCACAGTGGTTCTAGACATGACAGAGCATACATGGAAGGACCCAGTAACCAGGAGGGTGTGGGGAGTGCCATGGAGGACACAAGCTCAAATTCTTCATCATCTGAGTCATCCTCCGGTGGACACTCCCAAGTAGTGGCAGACCCCACAGAATTAGTTCCACCTTCATCCGCCACCCACAGTTCCATGGTCCTCCTCCCTGTTGTTCCCCAAACAGTTGGCCTTGCCCACTCCCCTAAGAGAGGTGCCAACTCCTCCATTCCAGGCACATCAGCCCCTGTCCCTGTTGCCCGCTACCCTGAGTGAGGAGGCTATTGACCTCCTGAAGAACTTCTCTGTGGGTCAAACTGCACCCCTGGATTCCATCCAGGAGCAAGGCATCCGGCTAACACAAATGGTGTCCTATCTGGAAGACATGTCTGGCCTACAGAGGTCTTTTCAGGATTTGGCCTCCTCCCTCACAGCAGCCTTCCATCCATCCCAACCTACCACCCCACCTCCTGCCTCTACCTCATTAAAATTCTGTATTCCCGTGCTGTCCCAAGTGCACACACACATCTGCATGCACACACTTCATCAAACCCAAGCACCAAACACAAAACAAAACAGCCGATAAGATGCAGGAATTCAAACACTTACCAGACTCTCACCTTCTCACCACTATCTCCCCAGCCTGCCCCCAGACATAAACACCCACAGATGCATCCCCAATCATTAATATACCCCAGATACCACACTAACAACCACAGACCCATCCCCAATAGCCAGCATTACCGCAGACAGTGCACCCCAGAGGCCCCATCAAGCATACTACGAGTTTCCTTACCACCACACTTTTCATGGTGGTGTGACCCCATGAAAATTGTTGCGGTGAGGAAACAAAATGGGCTCTACAAGGACCCCTGTGCCACAGGTGCATACAGGGGGGGCCAGGTGTGCCCCTCTGTGTGCATGCACACCCTTGGTTCTTGCATGGAACAAAATGCACAATATTGTGCATTTCAGTCCGTGCAGGAACATGCTTTGATATTCACATTGGGGTGCCTATTTTAAAAACACCGCCATGAGAACACCAAAGAACTGCCAGTCAGTGACTTAACAAATCGCAATCTGTTGGTGGTCGGCTTTGGTTTTAGTAGTGTGGGAGTGGGGCGGCAGAGTGGTAGCACCTCTCCCACACCGCCAAAATCATTACAAGGGCATACATTTAATTAATATTATATTTATTTATTCTAAGGAAAGAATATTTGTAATGAATAATTTAGATTTTTTTTCTGTTGATATGCTTTAAATGTAATATTTTGGTTAAGTAAATTATTATTATTTATTTAATTATTATTGTAGGACATATTTTTTGGTGTTTATTGGTTGAAATGTTTTTTGTAATTTTTACTATTATTTATTACTTATAAAAATATTTATGTAGTCAATATTGTTGATTTAGATATTTTTGTCACAGTCTATAGTTATGTACAGGAAACAATATTATTCTTGCAGATATTTTTGTTTTCGATATATGTAAGTTTAGATATTTTTTATGTCATAAAATTTATGTGTGAGATATTAGTGACTTTTTAAATTAAGTATAGGGACTCAATATGTTTGTTAAAAATATTCAACTTTTGATAATTCTCTAAGTCCATATTTCTTGTCTCAATATTATGTTCGTGATCCAAATATCCCTACATTAAGCAGAAGTATTTTATCTTGTCCTCTAGAGACTATGCCATATTTGTATTGTATTCATAACTATTGTCTGTCACTGTAAAGCATTCTGATACCTAAGTGCCCTGCTGGTGCTGTAAAATTCACCATAAATAAATAAAAGAACATATTTTAGCAAAGTCAGATGAATAGAATATATGATAGTGGTAGAGTAAAGAGATGAAAAAAACACCCTACAGCCTTTTCTTTCGCTCTCAGCAATGTTGTTCTATAGTTCACTTTACGAAATTGCTGTATCTGCCAATTTTGCAGGATCAACACCAACATTTTTGTCTTCCTCCTCCTAATTTTTGCTGAATTCTTTTTCGCTTGCCTTAGGACTGTACCACTGGTAACCAGTGTGAAGTGCTTGTTCTCTTTCCCTAAAACATGGTAACATTGGCTTATACCCAATTGGCATATTTAATTTACACTTACGTCCCCGGTAAAATGGTACTACAAGTGCCCAGTTCCGGTAAATTAAATGCTACTAGTGGGCCTGCAGCATTGATGTGCT
The DNA here is from genome assembly GCF_964204655.1 of Triturus cristatus. Lineage (NCBI taxonomy): Eukaryota > Metazoa > Chordata > Amphibia > Caudata > Salamandridae > Triturus > Triturus cristatus. The sequence goes on from NC_140587.1 coordinate 833,197,346, forward strand.
ACTCACTTAAGTAGCCCCTTAAACATGTCTCAAGCCTGCCACTGCAGAGACTGTTTGGGCATTTTAAATTGTCATTTCAACCTGGTAACATGAAGCTTTTCCCTGCCCCGAACCTTCCTTTTTAATACATATTAGTCACACTTAGGATAGACCCTGGACAGCCCAGATAGCAGGTTGCATTGTATTTAAAAAGTGGGGCATGTACTTTTAGGGTGTGCATGTCCTGACAGTGAAAACTCTTAAATTCGTTTTTCACTACTGCAATGCCTATCTTTCACATAGGTTAAGTGTAGTAAAAGCCAAGGTGGGATATTTGAAAGTCAGAGGACAGTAAGAAGTGGAGTTGCAGGGATGGAGGACACATTTGAATGAAAACAAACAGTCAGGTATTGTTTGAAAAGACTGATTTTCATTTTTTTTGCAAAATGTCTATAAATCATTTTGGCATTTCATTTTGGCTGGGCTTGGGTTCAAGAGAAATGGGGCTGCTCCCAGTAAGGACTGGCTGCTGGTCACATTTGTTTTTGACAATCTTTGTATCAACTGGATTCCAAAAACCCTAGACCATTTAGGTGCAGGAATTAGGCATCTCCCCTTGAAGGAGGAGTAAGATGTATCAGGTGCAATGAAGGCTCTAATTATGAGAAAATAAGTGGCGGATAGACACTGATATTGGAAATTTGATTGGTAAGTTGCTAGCCTGGATCTCTTACAAGTCATAGCCTTTTTATTCACAAATCATCTTTATGTCTGATGCAGTGTGTGTTGAATTTGGGAAGTGGTACCTTTGAAGCACACATTGGCTGAGTACGTGTTTAGTAAATGTGTAAAACACTACTTACTTCGGCAGATATGAAACAAATCAAAATATCATAAAATATAAAATGGAAGACAAATACAGGTGCTGTGACAAACTTTATGACATGGCTGATGGTTCTAAAAAACCTCAGGAGATGAAGATTTCCATCATCAATCCAACCAAATCGGGATATCACATTGTCAAACTTTTCCTTATTGTCTTGAGCAGTTATGAAGGGCCAATATGGAATGTGCTTGTGCCTGCACTGGATATTTACAGTGCTTAAAAAGCCATGGAGTAGCTTTTGGCTTCTAAATGTTCCATAGTAGCAAGTCCCGACATGCCTTGTAATGCAGCAATCTGAAAGCCCCGATGTCACAAAGCAAGGTAAGGAAGTGAGCTGACTGTTCCCTAAAAGAGCTCTCCTGTCTCTTCCTTCCAGACAGCTATCTATTCATATTTTCACTCTTCCATTCACCTGCTGGTATTCACTATTTCAAACCACTCATCCATCCATCCCTTTACCATCCTTTCACTTGTCTATCCACCTATTCATTCATTTACCTATCCATCCATCCACTGGACCATCCGTTCACCTGTCTATCCACCTATCCATTCACTCGTCATTCTTTCACCCATTCAGCTACACACACATGCATCCACCCACTCATTTATCCACCCACTGATCCCTTCATCCTTCCCATCACCCTTGCCTTTATTTAATATTCTTCCTTCTTTCTATTTTCTGTTTACCCATATTTTGCGTTTACTTGCTCCCGCTTGATCTTCTTTTGTCACTGTATTGCTTCATATTGTTATTTATGAGATTTTGTCTGCTGAGCTGGACACAGAAGAGGCCCATAAAAAGCTCTACCCCCGTTGTGACTGCTAAAGCGGGGGTTCACTAAGCCTCTGCAACCTGATCCATCCCCCCATCCTCTCTTTTCATGTGTACTGCATTTTCTCCTTTTGCTGTTCCTTAGCATATGCAAAATATACAATTCTGATTTCAAACCTGTCCAACACTGACACTCAAACCACACAAGCACAAGAGCACATTATAACACACCTACATACTGGAGCTTATTTATGAGAGCCCTTTGTCAATTTTGCACCACGTAAAATGATACATGCATGACACAGGGCGCTCATAAAGATTTACGAAGCCACACAAAGCCACCCTGCGTGGCTTTGAGTGGCCTCATAAATCATGAGTAAGGTGACGCAGTTCAAATCACTGCATCGCCTTACTCTGTGCCCGGAAGGAGTTCCATGGGCGTTGCTGTGGGTTTCCCCACTCAACACCAATGGAATTTGATGCTGCCCCAGATTTACAAAGTGATGTAAACCTTGGAAAGCGTCACATTGTACGCCTGTCAAGGTGAGGCGTAACAAGGAAAATATGTTAATTTCTTCTTATTTTTTCTTCTATCCACATAGAAAGAAAGAAGAAAAAGCCTTGTAGGATTGTTTTGTTCATGAACATGCTCCTTCCTGCACAAAAAAATCCTGCCTGCAACGGAGACCCCCTTGCACCATTGTGCAAGTGCCTACTTTGACGCAAGACTGCCAAAACTGCGCCAGTGCAGGCAGGACGGACAGGAATGCGCCTCATTGCTTATATATGGTGCACTTCTGACCTTTCACTTTGACGTAGGGCAGCACTACACTTGCCCTGGGCCAAAACGCCATAAATGAGGCCCGCTGTACTTAAACTATTCTAAATGCAACCACGTGCAGGTAATCAGACACAATCGCCTTCCAATGATAATGAATGATAATAAATTATTTATTATTATGGAGTTTTGTAGAGCGCATGGTTACGCACCCCGGCGTGTCCCCGCGCTAAGAGGAGAAGCAATAAGGCAGCCCGTGCAAGAAATCATACCAGTGTATTGCGGAACAGGTGCGTTTTTAGAGCTTTACGAAAACGGCTTTCTGAGGATTCAAGGCGCAGCTCCAACGGTAGTAGGTTCCATTTTTTTGCTGCCAAAAATCTGAAAGACCTTCCTCCCATTCTGGCCTTTCGAACTTTAGGGATGGTGACCAGTCCAGTGTCCGAGGATCTGAGCGACCGCCCAGGCCTGTAGGGAGTGATGAGATTACAGAGAGGAGTAGGTGCCTTACACGTGACGATGCGGTGGCATAGGCATAGTGCCTTAAAGATAATCCGCTCCCCGACGGGCAGCCAGTGGAGGAATTTCAAGGCCGCTTTAGATGATGTTCTTCTAGGAAGCCTCAGTACCAAACGGGCAGTAGCGTTCTGAAGAACCTGGAGACGGTTGAGGGATTTTGCTGTCACGCCCAGATACAAAAGATTAGAATAATCGAGTCTGGATGTGACCAAGGCATGGACAAGAGTCTGCCTAGCACTGACTGGGAGTAAGTCAAAAGTCTTCCTAAGACTCTTGAGTATGCCGAAGCAAATTCCGACCACCCGATTGATCTGGGCCGTGAAGGAAAGCTTGCTGTCAAACACCACTCCCAAATTTTTTGCCTGCTGACAAGGTATAGGGGTAGGTCCAAGGCAGTCCGGCCACCATGCCGATGACCACACATTTGGTGCACCTCCTATCACGAGCACTTCCGTTTTTGACCCATTCAACTTCAGGCAGTTGTTAGACATCCAGGATGCAAGCTCCTGCATGCAGGCACTGAAGCTGGATGCAGCGGCGTCAGGAGCCCGTGACAGTGAGATGACCAGCTGTGTGTCATCGGCATATGACACTAGTTGGAGCTCGTGTCTTTCCACAATAGTGGCAACAGGGGAAACATACAGGTTGAACAGGGTTGGGCTAAGGGCAGAGCCCTGAGGAACCCCTTGGTTGAGAGAGAACATGCGGGAGTAATGATCTCCCTGTCTAACCTGAAAACTCCTGTCAGTGAGAAAAGACTGAATCCACATAAGTGCCGAACCAGTAATACCTCCTTTGTTTAGACACTGTAGCAAGGTGAAGTGCGCTACAGTGTCAAAGGCCGCACTGAGGTCAAGTAGTATAAGAGCCATAGTGTGCCCTTCATCAGCCCCTTTCCTAATGGTCTCGGTGGCCAAAAGTAGCGCAGACTCAGTAGAGTGACGGGCCCGGAAGCCGAACTGAGTAGCGTGAAGCAAGTTGGCTTTGTCCACAAACGCCATAAGTTGGAGGTTGGCCACCTTTTCAGCCACTTTAGCCATATAGGGTAGGAGTGAGATGGGTCGGAGATTATCCAGCCTGTCCCAACTAAGGTTGGGTTTCTTTTGGATTGGGAGTACCACAGCTTGTTTCCAGCTTTGTGGTACGCTACCGAGGCCAAAAGAAAGGTCCAAGACCTGACGGATGTAAGGTTCAAGGATCTCAATACTCCCAGCCAGAAGCTTAGGAGAAGCCGGGTCTCGTGGGGATCCTGACGTGATTGATCGACATACTTGCTGAAGCTCTATCGAGGAAGGGACAGGAAAGTTGGTCAAGCTGTTTGTTCCTACATCGACTGCTTTACTCTCCCTGAAAGCTGTACCATTTGTTTTTCCTCCTGCAAAGGTGGAATATATAGTGGCCACTTTGTCCGAGAAGAAGGTAGCAATGCGATTACATGACTCTTCCGAGACTAGTGACGGGTCAGTCGAAGAGCCACAAACGGCAATCTCTTTATAAATTTTAAAAAGCTCTTTAGTGGAGTTATTGGCATCAGCTATTCTACCAGAGAAATAGTTGGTTTTGGCACGCCTAATTTGGGTGTGGTATTCTCTACGTTTAGCAATATAATTCTGTTTTGCTTGATCCAAATAAGCCAGTCTCCACTGTCTTTCCAGATGTTTACAGTCAGCTTTCATCAGACGTAATTCTTTGGTATACCATGGGGCGGATTTCTGACACCTGCTATGCGGATTCTTAAGGCATAGCGGGGCAGTATCATCTAGGGCCTTGATTATGCGAGCTTCTAGGTTCTGTGATGCAGCTGTAGCATCTACACCTCCTGGATTCCCACCTTTGGTAAGAGCAATGTCAAACTTGGCTTTAGAAAAGGCAGTCCATTTGCGACTCATATATTTAGAGTTAATGCTCTTATAGTTATGGCTAGGAGGGATGCTCAATGTAAAGGGCACCAGAAAGTGGTCAGACCAAGAGAGTGGAATGGGGGGGTGAATTTCAATTTCTTTCCAGTTCATAAAGATCGGATCCAATAAATGCCCTTTTTGATGGGTGGGGGCTTCCGATTTGATCTCTAATTGAAGAGATTGTAATTGCTGACTGAGATCAGTAGCTCCTTTATCCAGAGGGTCCTCCCAATGGATATTAAGATCCCCTAGGAGCATAAATTTGTCTCTGCGTAGAGCTGTCTCAGTCAGACTCTCAATAAGGCTATTAGAGAAATGAGTGAAAGGGCCTGGAGGACGATAAATCAAGAGGCCCTTCAATACATTTCCATCATTGATCTTAATAGAAAAAGCCCCCGCTTCACTGTCGGCAATGTTCAATAGTTCAAGCCGGCAGTATAGCGGGTTTTTATAAACTATGGCTATTCCGCCGCCTCTGCCCACAGTTCTATCTAAGCGTGACATGGCGTAGCCGTTAGGTAGAGACGCTAGTATGTCAGGCTCGGAATCAGAATCAAGCCAGGTTTCAGTAAGGAATAATAAATCCAACTTAAGGTCTATGAGTAACTCATAGATATCGAGACTATGTTTTCGCAGTGACCTAGTGTTCAGTAATCCACATAGGAGTCTTCTATTTGTAATCTTATATGCAGGGTCGCTGCGCCAGTCATAATGACACTTATTACATATGGAAGTACCCTCTGCCTTAAGACTATGGAGACAAGCTATATCGACAGGTCGGCAGAGGGCATGGAGTTGCTGGGCAGTCCAGCAGATAGCAGGACTATTTTGGACAGGGGTTGTGGCCCCTGTCCCCGGCCGGCCGCGGACGGGCGCAGACGGGCTTGCCTTCGGCGCGCCAGCGGCGCGCCCGCTGCGCGCGTCCGCTGCGCGGTCGCGGGGGCATTGTCCTAAATAGGGTCTAGCTAGAAAGACTAGAGCGCGACCCTCGCTGTTCCCAAGATGGCGACTCTGTGTGAGCAACCGGGACTCACGGACTGCTCACGAAGCTCCGACCAGCCCAACAGTGCAAGATAGCAGGAGAGATCAATTAGCAGCAGGTAGGGTGACAATTAATTTTAAAAAACAGTAATTTTAAAAGCAGTAATTGTAGTTAGTAAAAACGATGTTGAACAGCCTCACGGCGTCGCGCAATTACACTAGCACCCGGCTCAAGCCTCAGGTGTCCTCTAGCGCGGTCTCGAGAACAGCGTCCTAAATAGGGTCTAGCTAGAAAGACTAGAGCGCGACCCTCGCTGTTCCCAAGATGGCGACTCTGTGTGAGCAACCGGGACTCACGGACTGCTCACGAAGCTCCGACCAGCCCAACAGTGCAAGATAGCAGGAGAGATCAATTAGCAGCAGGTAGGGTGACAATTAATTTTAAAAAACAGTAATTTTAAAAGCAGTAATTGTAGTTAGTAAAAACGATGTTGAACAGCCTCACGGCGTCGCGCAATTACACTAGCACCCGGCTCAGCCTCAGGTGTCCTCTAGCGCGGTCTCGAGAACAGCGTCCTAAATAGGGTCTAGCTAGAAAGACTAGAGCGCGACCCTCGCTGTTCCCAAGATGGCGACTCTGTGTGAGCAACCGGGACTCACGGACTGCTCACGAAGCTCCGACCAGCCCAACAGTGCAAGATAGCAGGAGAGATCAATTAGCAGCAGGTAGGGTGACAATTAATTTTAAAAAACAGTAATTTTAAAAGCAGTAATTGTAGTTAGTAAAAACGATGTTGAACAGCCTCACGGCGTCGCGCAATTACACTAGCACCCGGCTCAAGCCTCAGGTGTCCTCTAGCGCGGTCTCGAGAACAGCGTCCTAAATAGGGTCTAGCTAGAAAGACTAGAGCGCGACCCTCGCTGTTCCCAAGATGGCGACTCTGTGTGAGCAACCGGGACTCACGGACTGCTCACGAAGCTCCGACCAGCCCAACAGTGCAAGATAGCAGGAGAGATCAATTAGCAGCAGGTAGGGTGACAATTAATTTTAAAAAAAAAACAGTAATTTTAAAAGCAGTAATTGTAGTTAGTAAAAACGATGTTGAACAGCCTCACGGCGTCGCGCAATTACACTAGCACCCGGCTCAAGCCTCAGGTGTCCTCTGTGTCCTCGATGTGTTTCATCGTGTGATTGTATAGGGAGAAACACCGTTCTTCCTGCAATATGGTTAGCACACATCCATTTTTGGAAAATATGATCTGGAAACAATCCGCAGAATCCAGCACAGAATATAAAAATAAATCTTGGTTTCGCATGAGGTAAAATCGCATTCAACCTGCGCAGAGAACACTTTATTGTCTAGGCTCCGGTATTGTTGGGATTTAAAAATAATAGGGTTGGAAATATCACCAGCTATTACCTGCTAAACCTTGACTTCACGTACATCTGACAAGCTTTACACGTGTGCAATTTGAACTGTCATTCCGGGGACATGGATTCGAAATAACAAAGAAATGTCAAAGCGAATGTGTCTTAAAGTACTGCTCGTGTTTAAGGTTGAAGTCTACATTATTTAAGATGCAGATGTAAAGATACAAATACCTTCTTTTATTCTTTATAAATCTAATACAATTTACTTTGAAAATGAACTCTGTGCGTCACCAAGGGAAAGACAATTACAAACATGTTCACGTATAGTTTTCTTTTATACACCTCTCACCTTGATATCAGTACCATCTCAGCAACCTGCGTCATAAATATGCCTTAAATATTCGAATCATATTTCTTGTTACAATGTAACCAATGCGGTACAAAAGAAAAAGCGTTCATGTGTAAATGACAATTAAACAAACAAAAAAAAAAGGAAACCTGTTAGTCGAAGAAAAAACAAACATATTATTTCAATGCAGAATGACTGCAAGCGTCGGCGGTAGACGCCAGTGTGCTTAGATACACGTTTGTGTATTGTATGCGTTTGTATAGTTTGTAAGGTGTGTGATGCACCCTCTTCCTTCCTGTTAACTCATTTTTTTGCATTTCTTTTCCATCCGAGACAACAGTACTTCCATTTCTCTGACAACTGCGTTCATCAGCACATGTCCTTGACAAGCCATATTAGAGAAATATCTAGAATGGTTTGCCCTTTATGGCACTGCAGGTCATTAATGGTAAGCCCAGAGCGTGCCATTAAATTAAAACCTCAAACAACATTATACCATCAAAGGTGCTGCTGAACCATTGTGTAGACGCTGTTGCAGAGGTTCAGTTCCATCGATGTGCTTGTTGTGAACCATTGGCACAAGGGCTTTGCTGGACCAATGGAGAGTCAATCAATCAATAAATCAATCAATCAATCAATCATTTGTAGAGTGTGCTACTCACCCATTAGGTTCTCAAGGCGCTGGGGGCTGCTAGTGTTCGAACAACCAGGTCCTGAGAAGTCTCCTGAAGGTCAGCAGGTCGTGGGTCTGTCGCAGGTGGATGGGAAGGGTGTTCCATGTCGTGACGGCGAGATGGGAGAAGGATCTGCCGCCGGTGGTCGTACGGTGGATGCGTGGGACGGTGGCGAAAGTGAGGTCAGCGGAGCGGAGCTGGCGTTTGGGGGTGTAGAACGTGAGTTCCCTGTTGAGGTATGTTGGCCCGGCGTCGTGGAGTGATTTGTGAGTGTGGGTGAGGAGCTTGAAGGTGATCCTCTTGTTGACGGGGAACAAGTGCAGGGCTCTCAGGTGGGCCGTGATGTGGCTGTGGCGGGGGATGTCGAGGATGATGCGAGCAGAGGCGTTCTGTATGCGTTGGAGTCTCTTCTGGAGTTTGGCCATGGTTCCCGCATAGAGGGCGTTGCCGTAGTCCAGCCTGCTGGTGACAAGGGCCTGGGTGACTGTCGTGGATCCATCTGTAGATCTTGCGAAGCAGACAGGGGGTGTTGAAGCAGGAGGAGGAGACGGCGTTGACTTACTGGGTCATTGAAAGAGATGAGTCCAGGATGAACCCCAGGTTGCGTGCGTGGTCGGTGGGTGTCGGAGCAGTTCCCAGCGAGGCCGGCTACCAGGAGACATCCTAGGCGGAGGGGGTGGATCCGAGGATGAGGACCTCCGTCTTGTCTGAGTTCAGTTTCAAGCGACTGCTCTTCATTCATTTGGCAATGGCCTTCATACTTTCGAGGAAGTTTGTTTCGGGGGTGGCGGGGTCTTTTTTGAGGGAGAGGATCAGATGGGTGTCGTCTGCGTATGAGATGATGTTGAGGTTGTGTAATCGGACGATGTTGGCGAGCGGTGTCATGTAGACGTTGAAGAGGGTCGGGCTGAGGGATGATCCTTGGGGTATGCGGCAGGTGATCTAGGTGGATTCGGAACAGAATTGGGGAGGTGGACTCTGGGTTCGGTCAGTGAGAAAGGAGGTGATCCAGTCCAGGGCTTTGTCGCTGATCCCTGCATTTTGGAGGCTTGTGCGTAGGGTGTGGTGGTAGACGGTGTCGAAGGCAGCCTAGAGGTCCAGGAGGATGAGGGCCGTGGTTTTGCCATTGTCCAGCAGGGCCCTGATGTCGTCGGTGGTGGCGTTGAGGGCGGTTTCAGTGCTGTGGTTGCTGCGGAATCTGGATTGGGACGAGTCCAAGGTGTTGTTCTCTTCGAGGAATTGGGTCAGTTGTCTGTTGACGATCCTCTCGATGCTATTGAAGCCAATGGTGTTGATCCATTGTTAGGAGGGAGGTGCTATTAAAGTCAGTGGAGCTGAAATATTTTAGAGAGTGTGAGGAAGGCTGTGGAGAAGTGATGCTGTTAAATCACTGGAGATAGGCCAGTGTTAGAGTGACAAGATGGTTTGATGTCTTTGAGTGAATCATTGCCCTAAGTGTGATGCTGCATTATAGTTTCATGGATTTAAATGGGGGAGAAACATTATTGAGAGGGTGATGTCACTGAGCTCAACAGAGGTGCATAATAGCTGGAAGGGTGATGCAGGATTTCTAGGGAATGGAGGAAATGGCACTGTTGACTTGTTTGTGTGGTGGAGCTTTGGAGGTGGAGGATTATTCTGGAACAGTTGTTGCTGTATGTAAAGGAGTGAGTAGAGATTAAGGAGGTGCAACACCTATCATACTATTTTTTCAACACAACAAGTCACTCTTTCCTTCCCTCAGACTCAGTGAGTTTGAATAAAACATATGATTCAAGTGCTAAGTGGCTGTACAGTTTGTGGTGTAAGTTCTATATAATTATTTAGGGCCAAATTACAAGTTTGGCGGTCCATAGGACTGAGAAACCAGCGGTGGAGGTGCGGTGGCCGTCTGGGACTGCCGCACCAGTGGTCTGACTGCAGTATTTCGAGTATGCCGGTCGGACCATAATAGGACCGCCACAGCCTCCAGAGATCCAGATCCCTGGTGCTGTAGTCTTAAGGCCGCTGCAGCACCGCCAAGCATATTACAAGTTTCCTCACTGTAACCCTAACCATGGCAGCGAGACTGCATTATAATGGGTGTTGGTGAGGAAACAAAAGGGGCCTAACCGGGCCCTCTCTTCACTCGTGCACATGGGATGCATGCAGGGGGAACATGGTGCAGCCCCCTGTCTGCATGCACCCCCTTTCTCACAGTCTATGAACTTCACAGACCATGCGGTGCAAGAACAGGCTTTGATGGTCCCATTGCGGTGCCTTTTTGAAAGGCACCACAGTGGGAATGCCAAAGGACCACCTTCCAGACTACGAGTAAACTTGTAACCTGGTGGGTGGGCTGTAGCCCTTTTTGGTGGTGTGGGAGCGGAGCGGTGGCATCGTGGCCCGCTCCCACACACCACCAAACTAGTAATTGTGACCTTAGTATTGTAAGTACCTTCTTATTTGAGGACATGTCAATGATTTCACGTTGTCCTTTGGCTCATGGCTGACAGAGGGCTCTGAATGTTTTGCAGCGTTAGTCCTTTGTTTATTTAGTTTCACTCTAATTATTAGAGCTTCAGGGAGATTTTAGGGGAAAGGTGGCATCTAACAGTAGTTTCAGGTGACCTATGGTCGAACTATATTTATACAGCCATCTCTGGCCTGTGTTTTACTTTTGTCCACAGTGTTCTCCGTCCTGGAACACAGGACGATCACTGCCGTAGTGCAAAGCAACAGAAAAGAAATAGCATCACTGACTGAAGGCCTATTTTTTGCCATTCATTTTTGATTTTCTCATAACAAATTTTGGACAACAAGTACCAGAAAGCAAAGCAGAATACGATGAAAATGCACTGCCTGTTACATATCTGGCCAGACTGTACTTTCCATCTCTCACCTAAGCCAGCATATACTCTCACCCCTAGACTACTGAGTTTCATTCCTTTTTTCCTATGGAGAGCATCAGACTTAAGGAGACTGCCAGAGAAGGAATCACTGCTAACAAATTAATGGTGCTGGTGTCTGTTCATGCTGGGAACAGCCATATGAGAGGAAACCAAAGGAATTGAGTAATTGCCTATAGGTCTGGTGTTGGCTGTTGACATTTGGACTTTACCAATGCTTGTAAATGATTTCTGTTTTTTTTGTGAAGGAACACATTGTATATATTGATCTGATCCTTAACATTTATTGTGCAGATGTTTGCAATGTGGTAAGGAATTGAGTGAAGGGGTCTGTACCCTGTAGTTCTTAACAGCCCAGATACTCACCAATAACCACACCACACACAGAGAATAATGTTACACATTTTTATTCTGCTGTGTGTAAGTAAGAACTCAACATTCTAAGCCTGCCTTCAACTCACATCTCCAACACTTATGTCACAGGCTTTTGGTGTGCAGTGGGAATCAAAAGAGTTCCAGTTTTCTTTTATTTACAAGACACTACATCTCCAGCTTTGTGAAATAGTTTCTACTTTTCAGAATAAATAAATAGCTATACAAATAAACAAATTTACAAATAAATACATGAATCAATACATAGATATACAGCCAATTATAAATCTTTAATTAAGCATTGTGGCGCCTGAAATCACACATCTTGATTGGGTCACTAGAATCTGGCAACTTACAGTTGAAGTGTCAGTGATCTCAACAGGTGAGGTGGAATCATCAGCATACACGGAGCCATCAACAGTCTGTCTGGACCCAGTCTCCACATTGACATCGATGTTTGGTGAGTGATGGGCCACATGTCAAAAATGAGAGGAATCTCTTGTAAGGTACTTTCCAGGTCGCTGGGCAGTCACCATGTGTCCTTTGGTGTTAGCGATGGTAAAAGGCTCAGCCTCAAAAGAAGCATAAGACGTTCTTTTTCTATGTTGTCTGACAAGCACTTGATCTCCTCTTGTAAAAGTGACATCTTACACATGACTCTGTCTGTCAGCATATATTTTCATCTTCTGTTTGCGAACAAAGCCCGGAGCATGAATGTCTTCCTCATTATTGGATCTGAGATTGGTCCATTGGGGCAGCTTGATAGTCATGACTTTTACAAACATGAGAGTTACTGGACTTTCCCCTGTCATTGAGTGAGGGGCTCAAAGAGTAGTGCTCAAAACAACTTGGATGTGAGCTTTCTTTAGAGTACTCATGAACAGTTCTACCAGAACATTGCCCTGGGGCTGAAGATGTATGCTTTTTTGATGCTTTATATTGAGGTGATTTGGGAAGTCTTTGAATTTTCAACTATTAAAAGGTGGTCCGCTGTCAGATTTTAAGATTGTAGGTACACCGCATGTAGTAAAGATGTCATCTAATTTTTGAATAACCTTTCCATAAGTAGTGGATGAAAGATCTTCTACCAAAGGAAAATGGGAATATCCATCAACAATGACTAGACAATTATTTCCATTCTCAAGAGGACCAAAGAAATCAATTGTAGTTCTCTCCCAAGCATGATGTTGCAATTCTGACATGTTCAAAGTGTGCTGAATAACTTGAGATGAAAGACAGTTGAATACATGACAATTATTTTTCTACCCTTTCATCGAGGTAAGGAAAATAGACTCGATCACAAAGAGCTCTCTTGATGGCAACTTATCCTTGATGCCCCTCATGGGTGACATCGGAACATATTATCATGGACTCTCTAGAATAATAATAATAAACTTTATTGCTTGGTTAAAAAAAACCTTTGCAATCCACTACATTATGAGATGACATATGTCCAAGTAGATAAGCAGCACATTTTGTGTAAAAGAAAGATTTGATTAAATACGTTAAAAAGTTACAATATTACCATAAGACTGTATAGGTTCTAAAAATGGCATTCAGTTCAATCAGTAAAGTGCATTGAGTAACATAGAAAAAATACAGCCTATCAGGTTTGGAGTCCATTCTCCATTCAATACTACTAAAACAAATATAAATTTCTATAAAGTTGATTTGAAAAAGTCTTGGTATGGGCTAATTTCAGGTTCATTTAACCTCACCACTCAGGGGCAGCATCCCAACTAGGTCTCTGATCAAGTATACAGTTTTTTGTCACTTTCGTTATTCTTTTGCCGGCCTGATCCATGAACCTTACTAAGGCATAATTTAGCTCAGGATTGTGTGAGTTGAAACTTGCTAAAACTGCGGCTCTCCAGGATCTAATTTCCAATTTGTTCCAACTTTTCCTTAGGAGAGACATTCTTTCCTGCATCAGGCTTGTACATAGACAAAGAATATGGATTATGTCTTCCCTGTGTTTTCCACAAAGGCGGCATTGTTGCTGAGTTTGGTCTCTATTCCACTTCGGCAGGCGACAAAGCAGGTTGGACACCCCCAGTCTTAATTTGAAAAAACAGAGTTTAGTATGTGCAGAGAATGGTAAAGTTAGGTACCCCTGGGGAGACAGATTGGAGTACGTGTTGAGAGTTAGCCAACCGTGTGACCTTTTTGCGAGGCATGATTTGTCCTCTACTACAGAGAGTTTTTTCATACTTATTTTTGCTAGTCTTTTAAATTCGCCTTGGCTAATTTGCAAATCCCATGCTTCTTTTAAGTTCAAAGTAGCCAGGCCTTTGGCCCAGTATGCGTGCCCCGAATGCCATTGGTTTGTAGATATATTAGACCAAAGATATTGTGCCAGGCTTCCGACTTTTGATGACCTTAGTTTGTGGCAGTTTATTAAAAAACTCATTAGTCTCGCCAGAGATTGATTGCTGATGCCCAATTCAAGCCTGATCTGTGCTGATGAGGTGTTTTTTGGAAGCTTAAGCACTGTTCTAAAGATTTTTGCAATAATTGTATTTAAGTTGCCGCTGTCCCGCCCTTTTAGAACCTCGCTTCCGTATGATAGGGTAGGAATAACTTTCGCCTGGGCTGTCTGCAGAATAGGGGTAAATGTTGGTCCGAACAGTTTCTTATAGATGGAGCTGAGAGCAAAAGAGAGTGCTACTCCCTTCTTTTTTTGCTCTTCTAACTGAGTTTTGTAGCCGCCGTTGTTATTAAAAAAGACACCTAAATATTTTTGACAAGGTGCTTCTTCAATTCTCTCCATGTTTAAAAACCAAACCGTTTTCCGGGACCTACCAGGACGCACCGCCAAGATTTTTGTTTTTTTGTTATTTATCTGAAGCTCGTTCCGTATAGAGTACTCAGCAGTTGCATCCATTAATCTTTGCAGACCTATTTTTGTGTTGCTTAAAAGGACCACATCGTCTGCATATAAGAGGCTTGACAGCCGGAAACTGGCAAGTTTAGGAGCATGGGAATTTATTTTATTAAGTGCCTCAGGAAGATCTGATAGAAAAAGATTAAAAAGGGTAGGGGCCAAGACACATCCTTGTTTTAGACCTCTAGATGTTGTTATTCTACGTGATAGTCTCGAGCCGTCCCCAATTTTAATCCTGACCCAGGTGTCTTGGTGCAGCATCTGTATGGCTCTTAATGGGTCATATGGTATGCCCAGACTGTGGAGTTTACGCCAGAGCTTTGCCCTGTTGACATTGTCGAATGCGGCTTTATAGTCAATAAATCCCATATAAAGAGATCCTTTTCTTGATTCCGCCTGATCTATCAGACAGGACAGTGACATGAGGTTGACTGATGTTCCTGTATCTCTCATAAAGCCAGTTTGGTTTGGCGGAATAACTTGGTTTTCCTCCGCCCAAGCCCGTAGTGAGTTCAGCAAAATCCCGGCGAAATACTTTGCTTCATTATCAATGAGTGCAACCAGTCTATAGTTCTCAGGGGCTTGCTTGTTTCCTCCTTTGCAGATTGGCACCAGGATAGATCCATTCCATAAGGGCGGAATAATGTTCTTTTGTAGGATGAAAGAGAACAAGGGAGCTAGCTTTGATGCCCAAAAAACTGGGTCCTCCTTGTACAAAGCCGGGGGAACGCCTCCTGGGCCGGGAGCACCGTCTTGCCTGCCCTTTTTAATCAATTTTTCTATGTCCTCCGCCTGGATTGTTAGTGTTTCAGTGCTGATTAAATGGCTGAGTCTTGATGTTGTCTTGTTGGTTGATTTAGCGGGATATGAATCGGTAAGAGGGGCGACTGTTATGTTGTTATTGGCCTGCCCAAAGGACAAGAGTACATCCTTTCTAGATACGCCCACCACATTTCCTCGTCGCTGGTCAAAAGGGACTGCTGGTTGGGCACAAAAATGAATATGCAGAAAAGAGCTCCACTCCGACTCCAAGATGTTTGAAGATGCCACTTTTGTGGCCTTCCCGCGGGGAACAACCTTTACAACGCAACTTTTACAACGCACTGCCATTACAACGAAACTGTTACAACGCAAATGCATTGACAACGCATGCCATTACAACGCAAGTCTTTACATCGACTTGCACTAGATGGCGTGCTAACATTAAAAATAGTGTAGTTTACTATCCAAACACCTTCCCTACTGTTACTTGGACTGGAGTTAGAATAGTAAATTACACTTTTTTAATGTTAGCACGCCATCTAGTGCAAGTCGATGTAAAGACTTGCGTTGTAAAGACTTGCGTTGTCACTGCATTTACGTTGTAAAAATTTCGTTGTAACAGCATGCGTTGTAAAAGCATGCGTTGTAACATCATACATCCCCTTCCCGGCAATGCCATTGATAGTACGCCAGAACCTTGCCGAGTTATTCGACTTAATGTCTTGGTATAGTTTGGCCCAGAACAAGTTCCAGTTGTCCCTTTGAAGTTCTTTTTTGATTTTCTTGAGATGATTTCGTGCTGTTCTCAAATTTATTAATGTTTCTGAGTCCAATGGCCTTTTTTTGAGTTTCCTCCATAATTGGTTCACAGTTTTCTTTGCTGATCGAAGTGCTGTACTAGAGAATTTTAAATTTTCCTTTTCGTGTGATTTTCTTTGCCTAGTTTGTTTAGCATACTTGGCTGTCAGTGCTGTTACAAATGTCGTCCAGTTTGCTATTTGATCCTTTGAGTCCCTACATCCATGCTCATAAGCTTGTTTGGCTTCAGTGGAGACCTCCTGTAAGTTTTGGACCGTGCACTTTACACGTTTTAAATTGACTGTGTGGCTCTCATGAGCTTGTGCCCTTTCTTCTTCGTGTTGTTGTAAACTGGTGTTAATCAGTATTTCTTGGGGTCTATGATCGCTCCCCATGATGTTGCTAAATCCAAAGGTTGATATTTGTTGTAAGAGACAGAGGTTAGCAAAAGTGTAATCAATCAGAGATGCCCCAGTTTTTGATAAGTATGAAGGGCTTGGTGGTTTGTCGGGATAGAATCGCCCATTAAGAGCCCTTAATCCAAGATTTTCCAAGTTGGTTTGTAAGGTGCGACCCTTTGGATCCTCTTTTTGCCATGTAGGAGGGGCTTGTGATGGAATGGACCACCCATTTTCTTGAGCTAGGGTTACCTCGTTGGCCTGTAAATCTGACATAAGCCACATGTTAAAGTCACCCGATAAGATAATGCCCGTGTTCACCAGGCTCGAATTCATTCTTGCTAAGGTCTCGATCAGTTCCTCTGAAAAGGCTTGTCTAGCAGCCGAGTTTGGTCGAACATAGACATTTATTAGAGTTAGTGCCCTAGACTGCCCTTTGTTTGTTCTATATGTAATTCCTACCAGCTGAAAAGAGTGAGCATCATTTGCAAGGTCCCATGATGTAATTGCATTTTTGATTGATATAAATATTGCTAAACCACCGCTGCCTCTTCCAGGGGATTTCGTTTTCTGGGCTGGGATATGATGGATTTTGTAACCTTCAATTTCCAGCGGATCCAATAGCCATGTTTCCTGAAGGAATCTGATTTCAAAAGTTTGTAAATAAGCAATTATAGCTGAGTCCTACAGTTTCCTTGCTAGCCCGTTTATATTCCACGAACAGATCCTCAACGGGCTGGTATCTTTTCCCCACTGGCAATTGTCATGTCAACGAAGTAGCCTAGTGGAGTTCAGAGCACCCGCTAGCCAAGACCATGAATCAGCATCGCTCGAATCCCATTTAAGTTTGGTCTCTCCCCCTTTGTTTTTTGTGTTGTTTGCGTCGGGCGGAGGAGTTTGGTTGCGGGCGCCCCTCAGGACGGAGTAGACCACACTTTTTCCTATGTTTGGGTTCCCAAGGCCATGATGCTCCCACAAGGGATGTGGATAGCCTGGATCCCTACCGGGTTGGATAAGAATGCCCCATAATTTGAAGGCATCCGATTGTTGCAGGATTTTATCCGCTATCTCTTGCGTTCTCCAAGTGACCTTTGTACTTTCATTCAATTGGCCTGAGCTGGGTGCGATAAATTCTATGGAAATTATGTCCTGCGATGTTATTGGATTTAACGGATCTAGACCTTCCATCAGTCGAATAATGTTCCCTCGATTTAATATGTCCCAGCTACCCTTTGATTTGTACTCCGGATAGAGGAGCGTGACTGTGGTATCGCTGTAAGCAAAACCTACTTGACTTTCTGCTTGTCTCCCCTGACCGACAGCCGCATAGTGCGGGGCAGCTCCTATTGATTTTTGTAGTGGGCAACCCAATAATTCTTTCTGAGCCGGCAAGAGAGGTAGACTAATTTATGCACTGGGGCTTCGTAAGTTCTTTTCACTGGTTTTTGTAAGCTCTTCGTTCTTGCACGGCCCCTCCAACTGGGAAGGGCCTATATGGCCTTTACTTGGATTGGTTTGAGGAGCCTGATTATCCAAAGTCTTTAAACAGGTCAGGTCCTTAGGGACGCTGAGACTTGGGGCTATTGTCCTTTTTTTTCCTTTGAATTTAGAGAAAATTAGCCTTTCAAGGTGGTTGAGTCCTTTTGCTTTTCTCCCTCTATTTGGCCTATGTTGACCTCATCGATCATGGCTAGCTCCTTGCTTTCAGCTCCACCCCATGAGTCCGATTTGTTTTGTTGTTGGTCACTTCCTGAGATGAATGATTGGACCTCTTGTTTGTCGCCGGGATCAGCGCTTCCCAATCGGTCGTTAAGGTCTGTGCTTGCTGGCCGTCTGCAGTTGTTAAACAATGGATAAAGACTCAGGCCCTTTCTCGCCCTGCTAATCTTGTTTCGGCCCTTCCGCTTCCTTTGTCTTTTCCCTTTGCCGGATTGATCTTCCGTGGCCTGTTGTTGGTAGGAAGGAGAAGTGTTAGAAACTTTATCCTCCACTAGACATTGGTGTTGTTTGTTCTTTGAACTCGCAATCGCTAAAGTAACCTTGGGTGAGAGTGGCCTATTTGTCGCATCCTTACTCCCTCCTTGGCTATGTATTTCCATTTCTTTAATTACTTGAGACAAGTCTTGTCTTTTGCCGCTCGAAGATGGTGCCTTAAGGTGTGCGATTCCTTTTAGGTCTGCCAGTAAGTTCCCCATCGTTTCCGGAAGTGATCCTAGTTTCTCTATTATTGGTGAGCAGCCACAGCCTTTTTGTTGGTACTCCCCACCTTCCTGTGCCCGTTTGATCAAGTTGTTCAGATTCAAGATTCTCTCATCAATGTTGACTATATACGTAGCAAGTGTATCCAGAAGGCTGATTTGTATATCCATTTTGTCGGCTGGATAATTAATTGCATCCGCTGATCTTTGCAAGATTTCCAAAGCTGTTGCCCATGCGTTCTCTTGCCCAGGAACCTCTTTTAACTCCTCTCTAGGGGGTGACGGTGGTTGAGAATGAATAGGAAATTCCCTTGTGTATGAAGACAATAGGTTATCCCATTCATTTGTGTTGATAAAAGAAAGATTACGCTCCACCGCGCTTGCACTCTCCATGGCTTGGCTGCTATGCAAGGAAGTTTGCCCACTTACGTTTTGAGGAGAGCTATTGTCTGAGACGGTTTTTCCTTCCACCTCCAAAGCAATTAGTGCTTGTAATGCTGGAGATGTAGGAGTAAGAATGTTTGTAAGTTTGCTCCCCTCCAACCTACCACCTGGAGTAGGACTTAAGACAGATTCTGATGCTGGTTCAGAATAGTTGCAGCCTAAGAAGGCTTAGAGTGGGAAGGGGTTTTATTTAATGAATTGGTTCTTGAGGAGGAGCCTATTGTACTGCTGACAAGTGCGTCGGTTTACTTCTTCGTAAGCTCTGACTGAGCTGATTGTGCTGATTGTGCTGCTAACTGTGGACTTGAAAAAAACTTTTCCCTGGATTGGTCCAGCAAATGCCTCCAAATTTGACAACGAGGGATGGATAAGGAATCCCTCTTCTAATGAGGGCAATGCTAGAGTGTTGGTGAATGATCCTTGAGTTAGAGTTTCACCGCCGTCGTTACATCCTCCCGTGGATCCCTTTATGATAGACACTATCGGGCTTAGCGGGGCAGGAAGCCCCTTAAGTTTCATATTGCTTGAGAAGACAGCTGACCATGCGTCCTTCAAAAAGGCAAATTTAGACGTTATTTTAGGTTGTAAGTTTTTTGGAAAAGCTGCATCTAGTCCTTCGTCGCCCAGGGCCGCCATGCCTGAATTCCTGCAAAGGGCACTTGGCGGTGAAATTAGAGACCTTATTGATTCCTGACTCGCTGACTCCAAGTTTTCTCTCCGTTTCCTTTTCTTTTGCGGAACTAAAGATCGCTGTCTGCCTGATCTCATCGTTTACTTCTGACCAGCGGTCCTATGGCCAGTTGCCTCGTTCCTGTTATTTTGTGCTAAAGCCTTAAGTCCGGACCGCAGTCAGAGGAGAGGTTGTATATCGGAGAGTCAGTAGCTGATTTGGTCGTAAGCTGAGGGCTCTGGCCCCCCAACCTTTCCCCCAACCTGTCTCCGTATCCTTGGCTCCTTGGCTCCCTGCCGTTACACAGAGGTCTTTTGCTTCTGGTGAAGGTGAAGGTGAGGGAAAAGATGATGATAGTGGCGGTGGTGGCAGCGTAGGGGTTTTATTTTAAGATTGTAAATGAGACAGTCTTTTGTGTACCCCACTATTGGGTTCAGTGTTACAATCCGCAGCCTGCAACATGCAATCGGACTGACAACCAGCGTTAGCGGTTTTAGCGGAGTTAAACCGAGTTCACCGTTTGCCTCTTGCCTCTCTCACCTTCCCCCAGGCTGCTCCTCTCCTCTGCTCTCTGCTCGTCGTCCTAGTGCTCGCAGATCCCGCAGTTCCCAGCAGCTCCCCGCGCT
The DNA here is from genome assembly GCF_964204655.1 of Triturus cristatus. Taxonomy (NCBI): domain Eukaryota; kingdom Metazoa; phylum Chordata; class Amphibia; order Caudata; family Salamandridae; genus Triturus; species Triturus cristatus. The sequence goes on from NC_140587.1 coordinate 833,217,597, forward strand.
TGTGAATACTCGCAGCTCCGCTCCTGCTTCGTCACTACCCGGGGCCAGGCACACAGGCACACAGGCTCCTCTGCAGGGAAGTGAGAGGCGAGCAAGCTCAAGCTCGAGCTCCAGCCCCCTACTCTGGTCCGGTCGCGGCTCTTTCCCTGAGGAGGATAAGGCGACAAACTCTGGTCACAAAGCTCCTCTCCTCCTCCTCCCCTCCGGGCGGTATCGTGGTCGCTGTCCCCCGGTGATTTTCTGGTGAGTTTCCGCGGCAGCCTCTCTCTCTCATACGGCCGTGCCTCTCAGCGTTCTCGACCGTTCTGCTCTGCGCGGTCGTCAGCTGAACGGAAAACACGGACTGGAATGTGAATATTAATTCATGTACCTCGCAGAATGAGGCCTTCTGGAGTCACTGAATGTTCATCTCTTACATTTTTGAACTTCAAATATTCACTGTCATTAGTGAGAGGTCTAGAGTGCTAGTTCCATGATTGCTGAGCAATAATGTCTTAACTTTAACATGCCACAATCTTGGCTCATGGCAGGGATAATTTGTTCTAAAGATATGGTAGCTGGTGTGCTCCATTTGACACTAAAATTGATGTAGGCCTCCGCTGTCTTAGATGGCATACTAGGACACTGTAATGGCACTCTTGAAACATAATTAGCAGGATTCTGATCATTCTCTGGTAGATGAAGAATTGTATAGTTGTATTCTAGTAATCTGAAAAAATTTGAGGAGGCATTTTTACTTAAGCATTGCCAAATATTGTCAACAGTGCTTGATGATCAGTCACTACTGTGAAAGGCTTTTCATACAAGAATACATGGAAATATTTGCAATCCCAAACTACTGTCAAACTTTTTTCTCAGGTTGCGAGTAAGCATGTTCTGTTTGTGACCGTCTTTTACTGGGGTGTGCCATGATAAGTCTTTGGGAATAATACTGTCCAGTGTGCTGTGCAAGAATTGTGCCTAACCTGACAGGGCTAACATCAACTACAACCTCTGTATGAAGTTTGGGATCGAAGTAGGCCATTTCTGTGGCACTCTCAATAACTTGCTTGATTTTTGGAAGCTCTTCTCACATTCGTTAGTTCTTGTAATGGTGCACTGACAGTAGCAAAGTCTTGTATATATCTAAAACAGTTGCTGGCCATTCCAAGACGAATGGTAAGATAGAAATGTCTTCTGGGAGATTTGCAGTAGACATCGCTTGCACTTTAAATGGATCAGCTTTCATGCCCCCATCAGAAAAGACATGGCCAAAGAATTTCAAGCTTTTCTTGTGCAATTCACATTTGTCAGCATTCAAATTGAATCCTGCATTGTTCTGCAACCAACATACTTGTGGCTCAAAAAACCAAGATGTCTCCACTATAGTTAAAGGCATTTACTACAGGCTGTATGATACATGAAATGATGTCTTGGAAAAGTCTTGGAAAAGTTCTGCTGCAGAGGATTCACCAAAACTCAACAGCTTATAGTGAAATCGAAAAATACGCATGAAAAGGTTGTAATGTACCTGTATTTTTCTTTAAGTTTTAATTGGTGATATCCTTTATTTAAATCGAGTTAAGAGAAGAACCTCACACCATTCAATTGAGTTATCATATCAGCAATGTGAGGACCAGAATGACTCCCTCTCTTAATTGCATTGTTGGCCTGATGCATGACAAAACATATGCGTACAGATCCTTCACTGTCTCTTTTGGGCACTATTACAAAGGGTGAAACCGATGGTGTTGGAGTAGTGGAGCGTTCAATGATGTCATGTAAAAGCAACAAAATAAGCTCTTTTTGAACAGCTCTTGCAAGTGAAATGCAAATTTGTCTGTGTCTTTGAGCAACAGGACAAACATTCTGATTTCTACGTAACCTTACTTTCACTGATTTGAGTTTTTCTAACCCATGAAACAATGAAGGAAATTTACTTACAATTTCATGATGAGCATTCATATTGTAGTCCACTGATACCATTTCCATATCAGCAGCAGTGTTGAAACTAAGCAAACAGGCACTTGAAACTGTTCCTTGAAGTGTATGAATAGGTGCTTGTACCACAGTGTTCTTGGGTTTCATAATGGCTACAAAGGAACCTTGACATGTTAAGAGTGTCGAAGCAGCCCATGTGTATACTTCGGTTATTGACTTCATAAGTTGTGGTAAAGGAGACATTCTTGATGCATCTCCTCAGGAATGAAATTTATTGATGCACCGCTGTTAATTGTGTATGGTAACGAATACCCAGTGATTTTCGGACAATTTATTAAATGTTTTTGGTGCTTTTTCATGACAATTTTTCTTCACTTTGGATTTTTCTTCACATTTGATTAGTCTCACATGTGCATGAGTTTTTTAATTAAACATCGACATTGCACAATTGCCATTGTTCGCTTTCACTGGAAACTGATGCGGAGGAACTCTTTGTCAATGACTTAGACGACATTCAACTTTGTTTGGTGTCAATTTGACTCAGTTGGTGTGACCACTTGCCCTTGTGGGAGCATGTTGAACATCACTGAGGTAGCGTTCGGTCAGCCATTTTGTCGCTTTGCCTAAGTTGGTGTGATCACTTGCCCTTGTGGAAGCGCGTCGAACGTCATTGAGGTAGTGTTCGTTCAGCAATTTTGTGTTCATGCTGTGACGCACTCACTTTTCTCTTTGCCTTGCAAGTCATCACGAAATGGTTGCTTTGCCACAGGAGATGCATATCTGTCCAATGGCGGGACATTTACTTTGTGTGGAATGTGACATTTTTTTTTTCTGTAGAGCATTTTCTTTCTGGACGAGGAAATAAGGAATAAAAATAATCAATTGATTGTGAGCCTATACAGGAAACCCACAGTACAAAACACACTGCTACAATACAAATGTTTTCACCCCAAGCCCTAAAGGATGGCCTTCACTATGGCCAATTGTTGAGATTGTGTAGAAATTGCACTGAAAAAGAAGTTTTTTTCAAGAATGGAGCATATTATGCGGCAAACTTAGAGTAAGAGGATACCCGAAAATGCTAGTCAAAACATCTATGAAAAGGACCTGGTGCAGCCCATGGGAAGAGATACTCAAACAAAAACAGAAGACCACCTGTAACAAAAATATTTGTGTGACTATGTTTTGCCCACATAGCACACAAATTGCAAAAACCTTTAAGTGTCATTGGCTTACACTGAACACTATGAAGATATTTAAGGAACTTCCAATGTATTCATACAGAAAAGGAAGAAACATTAGAGATCACCTAGTACACTCCGACACGAGCATTCACAAACAAGGAGGGCTCTATTGAGAACGTGTGGGCATTACCATCCATCAAAGGTCACTTTAAATGTGCTAGATGTATGGCCTGCCAATACACTACCAACACCAAGGAATTTGTGCATGGGGAGATCAAAATGGCTCCACAGGGGGTGTTAGAAGGTCCTTTGTTGATATCAACTAAGTGGGAATTCTTTATGGGTAAAGTGTGAGATTTATAATCCCAAGGTGCTTTAGGTACCGTGGCAGGATTAGCGTGTGATAATTCTCTTGGAGGAGTGTGATCCCGTTGACATATATTGGCCTCGTACTTGGTATTGTTTCTGATTTGGCTGTGGGGGCAGATGAGTGCATTTGAGTGATTGGTAGCGCGGAGAATAAGTGGCCCATTACTGAGCCTCTTAGGGGACTTATTAAATGCAGTGCTCTGATGGTCGCTGTATCCTCGTGGCCTTGACACACCCAATGCTACTACAGTTTCAGTCAGTTAGTCAGTCTTTTAAAATAGCAGATTTGCCATCCCTTCCATTGCCGCGTTTAGTGAATTAACTTCTTGCTTGAGGGTAATCAGTTGATCAGCCAAACCCAGATTAATCAGAAGCTCACCTGCCTCTGATGTAGGTGCTACTCTGGGTGAGTGAGGGAGATCCATTACTCCTTTCTCCTGATTGACCAGGGGAAGGTATTTGTTCACACATTCAACGTTGATGACATAGTGGTCACTACCATTATTAGCAGGATCTGTCATTCTACATGTTGGTTCTTCCTGGTGCTCAGTACGTGGGCTTTGGCTAGGGGAGGTGATAGCTGGGGCTACCGAGAGTCCCAAAGTAAGAAGCTATAGTTTTAGGATTTGAAGGACTTTTCTCCAAAGGGCATTTTCCCTTTCTTTTGCTCTTTGGGCCAGATGACATAGGATGGGGAGCTAGGAGGACCTCTACCTCCTCTATTAGCTCATCTATTTCAGATAAAGTGCAGTTTTCATCAGCATGTCTTGGGATTTTCCTTACGCTCCCTGGACCCATACTTTTGTCAGACAATTTTCTTTTGCCCATTTTGTTGATCACGCAAGAGAGGTGACAATGAGAAGGGAAGCCAGGAAGATTACAGAGTAAGACACAATATAATGTACTTACAATTTCAGGCTACCACCGGTGTGGGGCCAAGGAGGGTGGCCCTGCCCTGCCTCTGTCTGGCGCTGACAGGTGCAGATGGGCCTGCCCTTGGCCCGGGCTTTGCCAGGGTGTGGCCCGGGCACGCTTGCACGTATCTCGCACTGAGGGAGCCTGCAGCTGTTTTTAAAGCACCTCCTGGCACGATGGAGTGGCGTGGGTGGCAGCAGTCCACAAAGAAGGCTGGGACTCGTGGTCCTGAGGTACCCCTGTTACGGACCCAACAGCAAGACGGCAGGCAAAGTTGAAGTGGGCGTCCCGCGCTGCGGGTGCCCGTGGCTATTTTTAAAGCGCCTCCTGGCACGATGAACTGGTGTGGGTGGCAGCAGGCCACAAAGAAGGCTGGGACTGGTGGTCCTGAGGTCCCCTGTCATGGACCCAACAGCAAGAATGCAGGCGAAGTTGAAGCGGGCGTCCTGTGCTGCGGGAGCCCGCAGCTGTTTCAAAAGCACCTCCTGGCATGATGAAGTGGCGTGGGCAGCAGCAGGCCGCAAAGAAGGCTGGGACTCGTGGTCCTGTGGTCCCCCGGTCATGGACCCAACAGCAAGAAGGCAGGCGAAGCTGAAGTGGGCATCCTCAGTGAAGTGTTATTGATTGCTGGATTTCCATGATCATCTATTTTATTGTTAAGACACAATATGACTGCATGACTGGGCAGCAATTGCATGTCCCTATTAAGTTTATTTGAGAGTCCAGTATATACCCAATCACACGTTGAGTTTGAGTACAGTAACATCAACTTCCAATGATGCACTCTTCTTAGGAATACTTTTACAATAAACCTTGGCTAAACTGATGACCAATGTAAGCTAAGTACCAGAACACTTTGTAGTGGAGACACCTACCAAATGTGCAAGAACAAGAAACATATAGTTTTATTTGCATTGCTGCTCTGTGCCTTGAAATAATATTTGATCCTGCCTCTATCTATCTATGAATTTTCATTCACACAATTCAAGTGGTGCTAGCAATATCTTTTGATACTGGTAGCACCTTGTAATCTTACTCAGAGCTGACTTGACTAGAAACAAATCTATGGGGGATATTCCATTTACCAGGTGAATGATAAATAATATGTAGAGCCTCCTTTTATCTTCCTATCTCAAAGTTCCCTTGTGCAAATTGAGGGACATTGCTACTAAATATGATGGAATCTGAAGTCTTTTTCTCTGTCACTACCATCATGGCAACAAAAGCATGCCGTCCTATGGTGAATGAGATTTCAGGGATGATTTCATCACCTTGTGACAGAACAATCCTGACAAAAAGTTGAATTCAACGATCAACATCATTATACATGGACTAATCTTTTTTTATAGCTTCCTGTAGTGTTTTATTTGAGAAAAAGAATGGACAATTTAAACAGAATCATCCATTGATTGGTTTTGCAAAATTATTCAGCTATTCCAAACTCCAGAAAAGGTGGGCAGAAAAATACCTACCCAAATCCAAGCCACAGGATTGTTAGAATACTTCTTCTGAATGCTCCAAAAAGGTTTGCCTACAAATTGCAAGAACGAAACAAGGATGTCTGGAAAAATCATTCAAACATCACCTGGGTTTTTTATCTGTCATTAGGTTTCCAGAAGCAAAGAATGTAATTTAATTGCATGACTGTCCCTGGTCTTTCAGCAACTTCTGGATATTCCCTAAGCATTCCACTCCTGTTTTTGCCCTCATATGGTCACATTGCCACAGTCAAAGAGTGCCTGTGGAACAGATCATCGCAAGCAAGTTAAATGACAAGAGAAAGAATGATAGAACTTAGACTGCCATGCTTATGACAAAGAAGCCATCCTTGATCTCTCTGTGCCAGAAAAGTCAGACAATGTTGTGTCATACTATGTTATGTTAAATGCCTTTTGAGAGAGCACAATGATGGAACCTATAAGAGTGATACATACCTCAACTAGTTGAAAGCCACAAATATAAAAGTCTAAAATAAGTGACAAGAGTGATGAATACAGGGAGTATTATTTGTCAAAAAGAATGTTCCAACGGACTGTCTGAAAGATAGAAAATTGTGGTTAGCCCCCAGGTTAAAAAGAAAGGTATTTCATTGTTTTGATGCCATGATTAAGAATGACTTTTCCACATAGCTACTGTTTTAACTTTGAGAACCACCAAAAGAAATTAATTAGAAGAACTGAAAGACCGTTTCATAGTATACTGAACAAACCGAGAGTCCATAAATTCTTGCAACTTCTGATAAATAGCCTGATAAACGATGGTCAATGTTTTATAGGAAACCATGTTTTAGATAGGAGGCCAGAGATGCAGAGGTAGTTAAAAGTGGTAGATTGGGTTATGCCTCGCTGTGACACAAACATGTGGGCAACCACGTTCTACACCAGCTGTAGGTGATGAAAAAGCTTTCTGGGTGGCCAAATATCACATTTGCATAATCATGTCCTAATTGAGTGGCATGTGAGTTAGATGCAATAAACAGGGGAATCCTTCATAGGGTTGGCAATTGGATGATTACAAACCACTCAACCATTACTTCAGACCAGTCAATATTGTTGCAACAAGGTTCATCTAAGGTGGTAAGCAGGGTCTCCATCTTCAAGCTGTGTAGTTTTAGAAAACCCAGTGGAATAAATTCAAGTTCAAGAGCAACAGTTGCTGGCAGGACTGCATTTGAAATGTTTACTGCTCATTCCCTTTGAATTTGTTTTTTAAAAGTTGGTACTTTCTCAACTATGCAGTGAAGTAGCATCACCACCAGAGCATCGTTTGTAGTTATTGTTCTTTTGCCAATCATTTAATTCTTGTCACAGGAAGATTTGCTCAGGTCCAAGTTACTACAGATCTAGGCCTTCTCACCCAGACAAGAGGGCAGCATGTCAGCACAGCAGGACAGCAGTTATTTCAGGGCAGCAGTCCAGCAGAGTGGCAGTCCTTTCAGCAGCACAGAAGTCCTTCTTCCTGGTAGAGAATACACAGGTCCAAATGTGAACTGAAGAGTGGATCTGAAGGTCCTATTTTCATGCCCTTGTGCCTTTCTTCTAAAAGGTGGGAGAAGTTTCTGAAAAGGTTCTTAGAAGTGCATGGCTCCAAGGCTCAAAGCAGGCTGCAGTGAAAACACAAGGTTTTTAGGCCTACTGTGGGGAGACAGGAAACATCCTATTCAGGTGCAAGTGGGGCTATGCTCAGCTCCACCCCCATCCTGTCAGTGATAGCCAATTGAGGCAAACCTAACCCCTATATCGTGTGACTGTCTGGGAGTAATTCACAAAGTCTAACTGTCAGCTACATTAAGTCATGTGACCCAAAACAGACTGCAGACAGAAAGGGCTAAAGACAGGAAAATGCCAACTTTCAAAAAGTGGCATTATCAAAATTATAATGAAAAATACAGCTTTACCATTAGAAAGGGTTATCATTACAATGTCATAGGTACCAAACAAGAGCTATCCATCTCCTCTCAATTAGGAATTACAGCTTTGTAAATGTAATAAGAAATCCCTACTTTTATCCTATGGGAGGGGCAGGGCTCACAGCAGTAAACTACTCATTTCGGAGTTGTTCATTACCAGGACATGTAAAACTTAAAAGTACATACCCTACCTTTAATTACACAGCACCTTCTCCTAGGGGCTACCTAGGGCCTACCTTTGGGTTGATTTATATCTAATAAAAGGGAAGTTTAAGGCTTGGCAAGGGGTTTCAAATTCCAGGTCACCATGACAGTGTAACACTTCAATCAGGCTGTAATGGCATGCTTGAGGCATGTTTTAGAGTGCTATTTCAGAGGGCAGCTGTTAGAAATGGGGTTTCCGGTTGGCTAGGGTATGCACCTAAGCCAGGCAGAACCCACCACTCTAGTCAGGGCAAGTTAGTTACACAACAAAGTTAACCTGTGCTTACCCCCGGCAGCTTGGCACAAAGCAATCAGGCTTATCCCTAGAGGTAATGTGTAAAGCGTTTGTGCAGGACACTCACATCAATAACACAATAAATACACCACACAAGAGACTCTACACAGGATAAATATTATATGCATTGTGATTAACAAACACATAGACCGCAAAATAAATGAATCATAAGTTTGATGCATATTATGCCAATCCTGAAGTAATACTCGTTATCTTGATAGTGCCAGGCAAAAACAACATACATTTTGCACAAGGACATGAAATGCATTAGGTAATGCGGTAAAAGCATGATCCATAAATATTGTGCCTCTGATGTCATTACTTAGGTAGAACCCATGATCCTGGACAGTGCACGAACTGTCAACAGCTTAAATCATAAGAACTGGGCATGCTACGCCAACCCTGGGGAAATACTCGTTACACTGATCCTTACATGACTACTGACATATTGGACGTAGGGAACACATGGGTACCGCCCACCTGCGCTCAGGGCACATGCAATACAGTACTCTTAGTGAGATCCAGGACACTGATTAGGTCCAGAATAACAGGTAGAAACAATGCTCCCACGGTTCTGTTCCCCTCGTATCCAGGGGACCAAATGAATCAATATGGTTGCCAAAATAGAACCGAGCTGCTTGCGACAGCGGTGCGGCTATGCAATGCAACTGACCCACCACCCTCTACTGGGATGGGGTGTGTTCCAAGACTACACAGGGAGGCCCAACTCCGGTGAAGTGAAGGACCAGATCACGTGTGCCCCCTGCCCGGTCAGCCTACAACGAGAAGGCCCCATGTGGCTTTCCTCCCTCGGCACAGCTTTCAGCTGGAGGCTGTGGTGCTCAGGTTCCTTGTCCTCAGGCCTACAGTTGATGTGGCTGCCTCGTCATCCCTCGATCTGTGCACCTGAGCTGCAGGGCCATTCTAAGGGGATCGCAGAGGGCAGCAGTCATTCAGTCAGCATTACTCATCTGACATAGCCCCACTGAGGTGGTCCTCACAGTGCAGCAGCCCTTGGGAACAATTGAACAGGTTGGTTCACGCATCCTCGCAGTGCAAGATGGTTTATGGCTGGTGGGCCAGCTGATCTTGTAAAATTTCATGGAGAAGGTGAAATGCTCACAATGCGCTCATTAGTGAAATGGAGGTGTAAATGTAAAGCGCTCACCGGGCACTTTGTTGCAAGACACGAACAAGCCTGCAAATGGGGTGAAAAAAAGAACTCACCATGTGCTGAGAACACTGGTGGAGTGCACAAAGCAGGCAGGCCACCACATCCAGGCAGGTAGAAGGCAGGAGCGGCGGTTTCTCCTCACATCACCACAGTGCCTTGGGGAATCTAAAGTCAGGGAGCAGTTGGAAGCAGGCCAACAAGCAAAAAAGCAATCCAGTGACTCCTTTGTGCCACCCAAAGGTAGAAGGGCAGCAACAGAAGAACAGTCACGTTGAGTCCTTTGTGCAGAGTAGGCAGTACTTCTGCCAGGAGTTTTAACCCTAGTTGCAAAAGAGCTCTCTAAATATGGCGTCAGAGGCCCTATACTTATACTCCGGTGCCCTGCTTTCAGAAGGTAGTAAAGGTTTCCAGCACTGTCTGTGATGTTCCAGGAGTTTCCTTTCTCCCCTGCTCCCGCTCCAGACATCAGTAGAGGGTAAATAAGCCCTTTTTGTGGGGGCAGGACACAGTCTATACAAATGAAAGTGAGACCCAGCTTTGTTTCTCCCAGACCAGTAAAACTATCTGTATGCAGATGCACTCAGCCTATCCTGTGTGATGGCTGTCTGCAAAGTATGCATGAGCCCAGCTGTAACTCTACCCTAGAAGTGGAATGGAGTCAGGCTGCAAAGCAGAAAGAGTCATACGCACAAAGAAATGCCCACTTTCTAAAAGTGCCATTTCTAAAATAGTAATAAACAATCCACCTTCACCAATAAGCAGGATTTATCACCACTATTCCAAACATACAAAACATGGCAATGCTACTCCTTCCAGATCTGAAATCACCCCTGAAAAACATATCAGGGAATTGCCAATGCAAATCTATGAGAGGAATAGGCCTCACAGAAGTGAAATTTCAAACAGGCTGTTTGTCACTACAAGGACATGCCGCACAATAAAGGCATGTCCTACCTTTTACCTACACAGCACCCTGCCAACAGGGGTACCTAGGGCCTACCTTAGGTATGACCTATATATAGTAAAAGGGGAGTTAGAGGCTTGGCAAGTAACTTTCAATGCCAAGTCAATGTGGCAGTAAACTGTCCGTGCAGGCCGTACACTGGCATAGGCATGAGACAGGTTGAAAGACTGCTTCTATGGGTGGCGCAAGCAGCGCTGAAGGCCCACTATTAGCATTTAATTTACAGGCTATTGATATATGGGATATCACTGTACAAGGGACTTACAGGTAAATTAAATATGCCAAACAGGTCTAAGCCAATTATACCATGTTTGAAGTAGAGAGCACATGCACTTTAGCACTGCTTAGCAGTGGTAAAGTGCCCAGAGTCCTAAAGCCAAAAAAAACAGAGGGTCAGAAAAATAGGAGGGAGAAGGCACAATGTTTGGGGATAACTCAGCAAAAAGGGTCAGGTCCAACAGTGGGAAAATAAATGCTGCAGGGTCACAGGTAGCATTTAATTTACAGGCCCTGGGTATATGGCATACCACTGTACAATGGACGTACAAGTAAAATGAGTATGCCAGTTAGGTAAATGCCAATCAAATCATGTTTAAGGTTTGAGCACAAGCACTTAAGCACTTGTTAAAAGTGGGAACGTTCATAGAGTCATAAGGCCAACAAAAACAAATTGAGAAAAAATAGGAGGAGGAAGGGAAACTATTTGGGAGTGACCCTGCTGAGAGGGCCAGGTCCTGCTCACTTTCTCTCTTCTCAGCACAATGGTCCTTTTGTGCAATAGGTAAACACAGTCTTTTTTACCAGCATCATTATAGTCATCAGCTTTTCATTATACAGCTCTTAACTAATGACTGAAATAGTGAGAAGTGCCTGATTTAATTGTATCCAACTGTCATAGCACTGGATCCTGATAGTCTGTCTTCTCTGTCAGCAATAGCCATGCTGCATACAGTCTCACCTCCTCGACACTCGTCTTGTGCACGTTCTGGCTCCTATGAGCTATGTAATTAGATTGCAGTGGAAACAGCAGCCCTGACAAATAACCTTTCTGTTATGTTCCCTTCATAGCTCTGCCTGAAGACGTCGTCGTGTATTGTGCTTGCTTTGCAGCTTGTCACCTACTAAACCGCTACTGCCCTCCTGCTGAGTTTTCCATTTGTATGAGAGATGAATCCGTCAGGAAAATTGTTACTTTGACTTGTCTAGACAACGGGACCCGAAGTATAGGCATCATTAAAACATACAGCTGCAGTTATTGTGTTACTGGCTCCCGCGCCATGCCTGCCCCAGTCGTTTTTAAGCTGTTGGAAAATACATCTTCAAAAATGTCCCTCAGTCACAATAACATAAAATCTGCTGGTGGTAGGTAAGTTGCAGTCTATATCGGAATAAAGTCTGCCTCTTCAGCAGAATCACAAACCCTTCAAAGTATTTTTTCACAAGAAAATCAACAGGAACCTTTGTGTTGAAGTGGTGACGGTTCAGGGGCCTTCCTATGTGTCTGACTTTGTTACGTCAGTTTATGTGCCGTAATCTTTGTAAATGCGTGAGATAGTGCTACCATAAAATCAGTTTAAGAAAAAATGCTCTGTAAAACGATATATTTTTTCCTAAAACAATTCGGGCTGTATATAGCCACATTCCTAAAGTTCCTGCACGTGCGGAGAAAAAAGAAAACCGTGACATCAATCATACCTTCTAAACTCCTTCACAGAAAATGCAGTTGCTACAATTTCCTCTCAGTGGAAGAGGTTTTAAAAAGCATTCGTAACTGCTGGTATCCATGGAAACAAATCCAGAAACCAAGACTTGTCAAAGGTCAAGATGCACTAAGGCACTGGTGACAGAACATGGTCACAATTTGTTCACTTTTTGCAATGAGTATTCAATTTTGCAAATCCACCTATGTACTATTTGTGTTATAAATCTTTATTGGAATTTTCCATAGCATGTAATCATAAACCAACAAAAACATCAGTCTCATTTTACAATAAATAAGTAAATAAGTTAACAATAAGCAAATAAGTTCTTTTAAAAATTGGATAGAATATATAAATATATAAGTATATAAATAGATAAATAGCTATCAAGCCCACAAAAGAAGGGAAAGAGGAAGGGAGACACATAAGGGGAGGGAGGGGAGGAGTGGAAAGAATAAAAGAAAATCCTGATGTAAACGATAAGAATAGCATATACAGTAAATGGCGAAATATAATAAATTAGGAACAATAAATACTAAAAAAGATAATATTTGTCTAATCTTAATACAAATATTACAATGCACCGTATTGAGGGTTTAAAGTACAAAAGACTATAAGTGAAATGTAAGAGTATAATATAAATAAAAGAATTTAAGGCAACATATGCATAATATTATTAAACAATAAATTGAATACTGCAAATTGTAATATTGGATATAGGTATAGAAATATAGATTGTCTACTATAGCTAAAAGATCTAAATAAATACTTACCATTTGACAATATATTGTTATTATCTAAAGGGGAGAAAAGGGTTATTTTAACACACAAGAAAAGGAATTATACAGTTAATCAGGCATTGTTAGAATGTTAAGAAAGATACAGAGTAGAATAAAGTGTTATATTTCCGATGTAATAACTCCTTTGGAGTGGTGTTGTGGGACCAGGGGAGGAGGGGGGAGGGAAGGGGAAGGGGGAAGAAGGGGAAAAGAAGACGTAAAGAGAGGTTAAAAGAAGAGAAAAGAGAAAGAATGATTCTAGGGGAGATATACAGTAGAAAGAAGGTAACATCTAGGGATGTAACTGTGGACAGAAAAAATAATATATATAAGTAATACCGTGTATATGATATAAAACATACCCAATATGACCGTGTATAGAAAAAAGGGAGGATTAAAGTATAAATATATATGAGTCTATGGAAGTATAGGTATAAAGGATAAAATATAAAGCTAGAAGAAATTATTTATTATTTTTTTTTAAAGTGTATAATTTAGTTGCATGTATTATTTCCCCAAATCACTAATTAAATGGAGTTATTCACTGTAGGGATCCTATTAGAGTTGTTTTCAGAAATTAGTAAGCGTGACCATACCTGAAGAAACAAGTCAATCTGATTCTGAAGATTATAAATAACTTGTTCATAGGAAGCTGTATGAATCGTAGTTATCAACCATGACACCTGCGCTGGTGGGTTCGGTGATTTCCAGTGTTGTAATATACATATTTTAGCTGTAGCAAGAGCAGTGTGTAAGAGTCTGCGTTGAGGTTTTGAGAGTATTTGTGATTGACGTGTATCGTGTAGGAGGATTGTGGTAGAGGTTAGTGAAAGACGTAAAGGCATTGTGGTGCGTAAAGTGTTACCCACATAGGCCCAGACAGATTGTATAAAAGGGCACTCACATATAATATGGATTATATCATGCAGGGATTCTGCACACACACAGAACTATGCGCAGGAAACCAGGACCTCAGTGTTTAGTGGTGTACCAACATACCCACCTCAGTGCCCAGAACCCCAATCCGACAAGCTATAGTGTCTCATTGGTTCTCCGTGCTACAGCGAAGCTACCAATGATTATACATCCTAGAAAAGGCTACTCCGTCCCTCTCAGGATACATGGGAACAAGAACACTCTTTCATTCAAACTCTTGTACTTGTCCAAAACATGAGTACATAGAGTCAAGAAATGGTTTAAAAAGTTTATTTTAACTAACAGTTATTTTAACTGAGCTCTATAGTGCAGTACACGGGCCAATATGCATAAGATCAAACAAATCAACATTGTTACAATTCCATATTACACAAAAGGGGAAATCATATTATAATGATGGTGGGAACAGGACTATAGCACCTTGTCACCCTCCCCGTGTTAGTAGCTAGTTTATTATAATCATAGAATACCTCCAGGCTTTGTCAGGGGGACCCCATACCTCCGAGTTCAGATGCAGGAATCTGCATCACCGGACGAGCACAGCTCTTCTATCCTGGAAAGCATTTCTCCAAGTGCCCTAACATGCATGCAAGGCCAAATTAAAAGCACCAGATTTCCAGGTTTGCAGCTGTGTTCTATCTTACGGTTAGGGACATGAGACTTACCAAATCAAATCAACAGAGCTCATTGTTTTTCGACCATGAACACGCTGTACAGACGAGGAGCAGAGTCTTCAACTAAAGATGTGAAATGAAGATAGTTCTCATGTGAAAGCGAGCACGCAAAGTGTTTACAAGAAATGTGGCATGTAGTAACGTGAGCAAAAGCGGCAAAATGGCGGCCAAGCACATTCTAACTTATACTAACTTAGCAATGTCCGCAGGTGTGTCCATATCCTCACTACACCCTCCCCTTGGTCAGTCCATCGGACAGGAGTCTTAAAGGGGACACAGCTTTCAAACAAAGTCTGAGCAAGAATTAAGAGTATATGTATCAATGATACATCAGATTCATGGGGAAAGAATAATAAAAAATAGTTTGTGTCAAAAAGGGGCACACACAAAAAATAAAAAATAAATCCAGCAAGGATAAGGTGGCTGAGTCAATCCATTAAGGTGTACGAACAATATGTTGCAATAGCCTCCAAGAGGAAGTCAATGTTATCATCAGAAAAAAGTGATGCCACCCAATCAAGCAGAGTGCATGAACATATATTTTCCTCAACTATGGGCACTTCCAGGACCATCAAAGGACAACTTGCGTGATACGCAATATAACTCCATTGTAGGAAATCATGTGCCACTGCACAGATATCCCATTCAGCCAGGACTCCCAGCGCCGCTGCGCAGGCCATAATTCCAACACCGGAACATTCTTGCTTATGGGCCACTAAGGGACTCATTAGCAGTTCAAAATCAGGTGGAGGAATTGCCGTATTGGAGAGGCAAGGATCCAAGGCCCATTGAAATGGACAATCAAAGCAGTTGAACACAGGTTGCACGCAAGTGTAAAAGGAAAAGCTAAAAGATAATCCATAAGCCATGCTTAGTGAGGCCAGTGGCAGAGTACCGTAGCATTCAAGCATGCGGCTACGGAGTATCTGCAGCCAGTCTTGGCCATGCAGGACCAAAGGAAGAGCATCCATTTTGTAGCAGGCAAAGTAACAGCAATAATCCCAGCGGCTAAGGCAAGTAATAGTGGTAAGCCACTGAAGACGCTGGAAAAAATAGAATGGATAAATGCTGGTATCACACCAAATATAGTTTGGAAAGAGGTCAGAAGGCCAGAGACCACAGCTTTAAAAAATGGGCAATGCCTGTAGTGTTAGAAGCATTGAAGATAGTGTGAATCAACGCACCGAAATGTAGTGGGAGGTCAGTATTAAGAAGCGCTTGTACCTCTGTACGGGTGTTAGCCATGTGAAGGACGACTGTCTCACGGGCAGATGTGAGTGAAACTTCTTTTTGAGATAACAATGCTGTTATTCTGCTCAACTTGTTGAAGTCTGACTTCACGGTCGGAATGGAAGGCGAAATCGAGTTATCGAGCCTCCCATGTGGGGGTGGGAAAAGCACATTTTTACAGCAAACCACATGCTGTGAAGCCGTTACAATGTAAGGGATGCCGGCGAGCATGCTGAAGCATTCTTCATTATTTAAAAGCAAATAACTACCATTTGCAAGTAGAGTGAAAGTGGGTGTAATAGCTGGCACAGGTATACCTTTTAAAACACATGCAAGATTCGAGGACGTAAGTTTACATGCGCCATGCAATTGGATGATCTTAAAAACAAGGGAATGAACTATCTTGGTATCACATGATTCCCCAGTTAGGTATACTTCTTTTTAATACCGTAGGCATCTGTATGTGAAAGATAATGACCAAACTTCATGTAGAAAAGCACTGCCTAAGGGTTCGAAGCGGCCTAGGGGATAGTGTTTCATGCATGAGGTAAATTTAAACAAGGAAAATGGGAGAGTTATCACCCCATGGATGAACCAGACAGCTGAGTCTGTTTCTGCCACAGAGAATGGTAACTGATCTAACATTTCAATATGCAAAAGAGAATACGTAGCATCTTTCATGGACATAAACTGCTGTTTTGTCATCAAGTTGAAGGGCAAAAATAACGATGAGGCGTTCAAGTAATCCTATGGAACTTTCCCCATCTTAAGAGTCTGTAGAGTCCATGCAAATTGCATAACTGAATGCAATTGACTTTGACCATGATACAAAACAGGAACATCCTCTTGCACAATGTCAAAAACAGACAAAACAATATTATCCAATATGTAAATGCGGGAAGAAGGTGTGTAAATACTATTATCAACAACAGCAAGCACTTTTCAAGATTAGCCTGATCAATTGCCCTTAAACGTGAAGCTGGTTCAATTTGGGATTGCTTCCAGATTTCATTGTAAGTTGCATAAGTAAATCTCTTTGATCTTGGACCAGCAGGTCCTTTTATAAAATTTGTCAAATCAATGTCACCTGATAATAACGACAAATGTTGTTTCACTGAAGCCAGAGTTGAGTGTTGCAACCAATTTTGACATAACTTTCCAACTGAATATGAAGTAACTGAATGGGAGTTAGCAAAATGAGGATCAGGCCTTATACTGTGTATAACCAGGAGCCTTGTCACTAAAAAACCAAAGTTGGCAAGTATTCAAACTAGTCTGCCAAACCAACCAACATAAGGGGTCCAATCCAGAAAAATTAAAGGTGTCATTGTTAAAAAGTAATTGTAATTCAACCATGGAATAATTAGTACAATTGCTCCAGTTCTGATATGCAGCAAGTGCAGGAATAGCAGGGGCATTCATTTGCTTAAAAGTAGCCAATCCAAAACAAGTAGTTTGATAAATTGATTCATTTAAAAATAGAATCTGTGATGGAATGAGGCACGCGCGGTGTAACGCTTCTGTGCCTTGCACTTGCCAGGATTAAGAACCCTACACTGATTTAAGATCAATTATGTACTTCCACCGTTCATAGCCACCCACTGACAATTTGTCAATAAAGGATTTAGAATATGATAATTTAGTGTGGGTGTGCATTATTTTAGAATTCAACGAAGTATTTAATTTAAAATAGAATGACCTGGGGATAGATTGATCAAAATCGGTAAAATATGTGAATATTTTCAAAAAGGTTTTAGAGCTGCCCTCCTATGGAGCCGGGCGATGTTCCCATTGTGTATCATTAAAAACATTCCTAAACGTGTTAGCTTTATGCAGATGATGATGACCATAGTGCTGATAGCAAAACAAATCCGCATAATTTGAAGCATTCAAATACAAATCTTCAGCGTCAAAGGCAGCATAGTATTTCAAGTTTGAAAACAAGGATTGTACGACTTGTATGTCCCAATCATCAGACTGTATGGTTTGTTTCACTACATCTCCCATTGAAACACAAAACACATTTGGCACATTAATTATCTCTGTAGGGCCATGGATCTGAAAATCTACAGCATCCCAAACTATGCCATCTATAACTGGCCAGGCAGTGAGGTTGACAAAAGTCTGGTCTCTTTTCATGATGTGTGAAGAAGAGTGGGAGCCAAAGTTCCATCTACCAGTTTAAGAGCAACGCGTTCAGGAAGGTAGTGACCATTGATTAGAAGGAAAAAGAATGTTACTATGCCAATGGACATGAACAAAAAAATTGCGATGAGTACCAACCATATATATGTCCAAGGTGGAACCAAATAAGTTCGTTTAAACCAGGCAACAAAAATAGAACATTTGGAAGGGGCCTTTGATGATGAGCAATGTGAGTCAAAGGAAAAACGTGATTCATTAATGGCCTTAGATCGCAAACCAGGTAATGACACAGTAGTGGAATAAGCATATTCAGTTCCTTCATCATGAGTGGAAGCAGGCGGGAGCAGTAAAGGATTGTTACCAGAGTCCAGCTCAAAGGCGGTGTCATCCTGCGTGTTGTTAGTAGCGGGTAAGCCTGGATCTCTCAATACAGTTGTTGTAGAGACCGCTGGTGGGATGCTATTCAGGATCAGCCAGATGTTGTAGCTTGACATTGTCCACTGAGATGTATCTGTTGTCTTTTCGACCAGGAAGCTGTGCTAAAATGACTGAATGAGTACCCTTCATGCCAAGCACTGGAACAGGTGCACTATAAGAGGGGTCAAACTCTTTCTTGTTCTCCACCTTCTCTCGGACCAGGACTCTGACTTTTTGTAGAGAGCCGACTACCGGAATTTGGAGCGCAGCATCAATGGGTGAGGGTAAATGTTCTTTTGCACAACTGTCATGGGTCTCTTGTAGTTTCTGTAGTACAGCTGAATGATTATCTATGTCAAAGGATGCGGCTGATGCCGCCATGTCTAGACAATCAAGGTCTGGCACAAACATTTTCATATGGGGTCCGCCCACCCAGAGATCTTCTAGGAAGATTATTTAGTGCACACTGTGCATTATACAAATGGGCGAACCAGTTCCTGCCAGTCGATATGACCCTAGCTGTCAAGGATTGCTTTAAGTCACGGTTCATTCGCTCCACAACCAAATTGGCCTCAGGTCTGTATGGGGACGAAAATTTGACCAGCACCCTCAAAGACCTCATGTAATCCTTGAACGCCTTAGAGGTGAATGCTGGACCCTGCTCCGAGTGGAAGGTGCCCCATGCAAAAATTCCCACAAAGACATGCAAATCCCTGATGACAGTTCGGGCGTCAGCACTGCGTAGTGGCCAAACCCATTGAAAGCGTGTGCATGAATCAACTGCAACTAAGATGAACTTATAGGCAGTATCTGAAGAAAAAGGACCGCAGTGATCTAAATAAACACAACCAAAAGGTTTATTGGAAATGCATAGCTGTGTTTGTGGTGGGCGCGTTGCTGTAGACGGTTTAATCTGTTGACAAATGTCACATGAAAGTACAGAATTACGGGCTTGTTTATATAAGCCGTGCCACCAGTAACGCTGCTGTTAGATTGAAACAGTCACAGACACTCCAGCATGTGCCGAAGCCATCCCTTAGTGTGCGTCTGTTATCAGTGAAGGTCTGCGGTCCGTGTTGGGCATCAACCTGTCACCAACATGGTTAATTCTCACGTATGGAACATTATCAGGACTTAAATGATTAGGATATTTGGAAGGGAAACCCTGCGGGTAATTATCTCCCCTCTCGGTAGCAGCTATTGCTGCCAAAATGTAATTTTCAATTTTATTCAAGGATCTTGTATCTGCTGCAACTAAACATGTGGCTAATACTGATCTGGCAGCTTTATCTGCCAAACTGTTGCCAACTGCATCCACTCCTACACGCTGATGACCAAGAGTATGAATTACCTGTGTGAGAGGCAGACGGTCTTTAAGATCTGCGACCCAAACCCAAAGCATTTTATGTTTAATTTTGCTGCCTTTAGAATCATGATAGTTATTTTGAGACCAAAAGAATAAGTTGTCATTGAAAGACTGAACACAGTAGTATGAATCGCTTAGAATTTAAGTAGGCACATTTGGATCTGCAAACTCCAGAACTAGTACCAAAGCGCGTAGCTTGGCTAATGGGGCGGTACAGTCACCAAGTGCCTGTGTATGGATCACATTGTACTTGAACTCTCCATTCACTATGGTACTTGCCACAATAGCGCATGCTGTGGAGTAAGAGTGCTTTGACCTGATCGCCGGTTGTGCTGAACCATCAGTGTAAATGATACAATGGTACTTCTCTAACAGACGCATTGACAGAGGAGGAGGAGGATGAACAAACTCATACTGCAAAAACTCCTGTGTTTGTAGAGAGGAGTCGAAAATAAAGGTGCCATCCGGAGATGTCAACGAAGTAGCCCATTGTATCCAACGGGGCTGCAAAGCCTTTGAGTTTGGAACACTTGCTTTCGTCACTGCTTCAAGAGCAGGATATGGTGTCACAACCAAAATGGGTTTCTCCTGTGTAAGGGCGTGTTCCTTCAGGATTGCCATCTGGACAGCTGTCAAAATTCTTAAAACAATGGAAAATTGAAGTTCAGCCGAAGTGTACAAATGTGATTTGTAAGCAATATGCACTGGGTCACCTTCATTAAATGTCATGTAAGTAAAACCCACTGCGCCTGGCACGATACGTATCACCAGGTTTGTATGGTTATTATGAGTCAACAAGAATTTTGATTCAATAAGATCAGACTGCAAAGATTGCAGTATAGTGGAATGTTCCGGAAGCCAGCAGATTTTTGAAAAGGTAGGTTGAATCAAAGCATACAAAGGCTTGACACGCTGGGCATAATCGGGAATGTAAGTACGGCCAAAGTTGAAATAACCCAGCAAAGACAAATTTTTTCAGTGTAGTCTGAGGGTGCAAACTTGCGCACTTTTCCAAGAAGTGAGGCGCTAAGCCTCTTCCTTCATTATTGAGCTCGTAGCCTAAAAACAACACTGTGTACTCTGCAATGTGGGACTTAGCAAAGTTACATTTGTAACCGTGGTCTGCAAACAATACTATGATGCAATCCACGCGACAAAGATGCGACCATAACTCATCGTCCGTGAGATAGATATCCTCAACATATGAGAATGCGTCTTCGTCTATGTTGTCTAACAAAGAGACAATGCGGTCGGCAAAAACACCAGGGCTATTTTTGTATCCCATTGTCCAACCAGTACTTTTTGTTTGTTTTCCGCCCGCTGTGAAGGCGGTCCATTGACTGCTTTCAGGGGAAAGATTGTGCGTGAAAAAGCCGCTGGAAATGTCAAGTGTAGTTTTATATTTTTTACGAACAACACTGTCAACTAACGCAGAACTATGGGTATTCTGCACCGCACAAGTCCGACAATGTGAGTTCAAGTGTCGGTAATCCAAAACTAAGCGGTACGACCCATTGGGTTTTGCTACTGTAAATAGAGGATTAATCATCAGTGACACACATGACTCAATTACTCCTTGATACTCTAGTTGTTCCAGAATATTTGCCTTGGGAGCTTTTGTCTCCTGCCAGAGCGGATATTGGGGTTGTGGCTGTGGCATAGACTGTAATGGTATCTCATGTGGGGGAGATTCTTTATCCCAGCCCACCTGAGTGCGGTACAGAGCAGGTGCAAACACCAAAGCCACTCTTCTACAAATGCCTTTGCTTGCTCCATGGAGACATTATGTGAAAAACTGGTGAGTATAACCTCCTCACCCCTGGGAGCGGCTAGAACAAAAGGCAGCGGTCAATCTTTCTCTGCCAAAAGTATGTCATACGAAGAAGTTAGATTTTCCCAAAAAATCCCTTTTATTACACGTTGTATGTCACCTTCAACTAGAAGTTTTATGGGCCATATGTATCAAACCCCCCTTTAGCGATTCTCAATTTGCGATTTTTGGCAAATCGCAAGTTGAGAATCACAAAACGGGATGTAAATTAAAAATCGCAATAAAATAGCGAGTCCATAAAAATCGCTATTACATTGCGACATTTCAAATAGCGATTCCTTATCCTAAAAAAACACAATTTTGCAAAATTCGCAAATTAGAGAATCGGAAAACTCAGGTGCAGCATAATGACATCACAACCAGGAAGTGTGACTACCCATGCTGCACCTGAGTTTCTGAAGCACAGTGAGAGAGAAGGAGTGGAGGTGAGGGAACTCTGCAGTGCAAGAACCAATGGCAGACACTGGAGACATGGCCAGCCAGGACATACAGCAGCAGGGGGAAACACCCAGGAAGAGAAAACATAAGTTTTCTGAAACTGAACTGGAGGTCCTGATACAGGAAATGGTGATAAGCCACAAACTGCTCTTTGGCGAAAAGTCCCTGTGGGTGCCGGAGACACGCAAGCGGAGGATTTGGTCTGACATCCAGCACAAAGTCAATGCAGTTGGCGTCACACACAGGAGCATGGAAGATCTAAGAAAGCGCTGGTAAGATATGCACCAGCGCTCCAAGGAGAAGGTGGCTGCAAGGTTGGAGCAAGCAAAGAAGACTGGTGCTGGGACCTATACTGCCACTGACTCCACACCACTTAAGGAACTGGTTGAGGAGACCCTGCTACCAGAGAGTGTTATGGGCGTGTCTGACCTGTACAGCTCCAACCCCCCGGCACCAAGACAAGGTAGGAAGCATTCCATCACACCCCTGATACCCCCCAAATACCCCTACACACCCAGTAGTGACCCATGGGCAGAAGAAAACCAAAACTCCAGTGCAGGTACACAAGCACACACAGCAATGCATTATGAGAGATGTAGTCACATGCACAGTATAGTGGTGCATTTACACCCAGCCAGTCCCTAACAGCATATGCGCATCAAGAAAGGCAAAATACAGACAGACAGGACCCATGTAATTCCAAACAGTGAAATGTAATGCATGACAAGTGCAAGTCAGGACAGAAAATTAATGTGTGCCTTTACGTCCACAGCACCATCAGAAACACAGGAAATAGTCAGAGGAGGAGAGGTCGAATCCCCTAAACCAGAGGCACCAGGGCAAGAGGAGGAAACGGAGGAGGAGGACAGTCCAGTAATCCCTCCAAAACGCCGCAGGCGGATTGTAGTGCCACCACTGACCCCATTGGAATATGAAGGCCAGGACACCGATGACGATGTCCAACCAGTCCCAGCACAGCCAGAGCCACAACACCGTGCTGATCCGATCCCGCCAGTTCCATCAAGGCGCAGGGCACATGCATCCACCAGTGAAGCAGCCCCAGGAGAGGACACAGTCTTCGGCGGGCTGGAGGGGCACGTGTTGGAGGTACAGCGCCTGCAGGCGAAAAACATAAGGTCATTAGAGAGGGAGATCAGGGCTGACTTCATGGGAATGACGGGTGCCCTGGAGGCACTCTTTGTGGAACTGAAGGCAGATCGTGCTGCTAGGCACCGGGAGATGAAGCACCTAGATCTGTACACACGGGCAGTTAACCGGCTGTCCTCAGCAACAAATGTGCTGTCAAGGCGAAGCATATGTATGCAGCGTGAGGTGGCACACAACAGCCAGGACGTGGCATGTGTCCTGGTGCAGATCACATCTGCTGTGGATGAGCTGCGGGCAGCTCGCACTACTGGACCAGAAGTCCTCACTCCAACAGATGAGGATGCACAATCAGGCAGGAGCAGCATCACCCCCGCACCCCCTGGATAGGCACCGTAGTGGGCGTCACAGTAGGGCTACTGGGACATGTGAGGAGGGCACTGGGCACCCCCTGCCAGGGGCTCTGACACGACATCACCACACTTGAGGTGCACTAACTTTGACCAGGAGATGGGTGCCTCCACCCAGTTTACATAGACACTTGCTCCTGATTGTACAATCGCACTGTGATAATAACATATGCTGTGCATTGGACGTTACATTGTGTGGTACACAGGCTGTGTGCCGTCATTTATCCTGAAGTTAAGGAAATAAAACACAGTCTCAAAACTGATATTTAGCATTGTGTCATATATTCTTACCTAGAAACAGTTGCGTGTAATCTCACCTCGCCTCTGGCGTCCAGCAGCTGCACCAATTACACCGGCTGGCATGCAGCCTGGCGCTGGCCCCTCATCAATTCACTTAGCTCCACTGGGGTGCCTTTCCTGGTGGCGATGTTGTACAGCATGGCACATGCTACCACTATCTTGCAACAGGTCTGGGGGCTGTATTGTAGTGTCCCTCCACTCTTATGTAGGCATCTGAATCTGCTCTTGTGTATCCCGAAGGTCCGCTCAATGGTACATCTGTTTGCTATGTGGGCACTGTTGTACCTCCACTCCCCAACGTTGGCAGGATTCTGGTAGGGAGTCTAAATGAAATCACGGACCGCATACGCACTGTCACCTGTGGGGTGGGAGGAATATGGTTAAACACTGTCCTGCCGATGCTATCCTTTACTAGTGTGTCCTTTGTGCAAATGCATTTACCTAGTAGGTATCCTTCACCAAACTCCCCAGTTGAGAGTCGACGGTGTATCCCACTGTGGTGGAAGATGAAAGCGTTGTGCGTGCTGCCTGGGTATTTTGCGACAATGTCAGTGATGATGTGCTTGGCATTACACACCACCTGTATGTTCAGGGAATGGTAGGATTTGCAATTCCTGAACACATACTCGTTCTGTGAAAGGGGGGATATTGCGACATGTGTCCCTTTTATGCATCCAATGACGTGGGGAAATTGTGCTATTTGATAGAACTCCTGCTTGGTCTGGTCTAGTGCCTATGGTGTGCTGGGCATGTGGATGTGGGGATGCAGCCTCTGTAGCATGGCATCAAGGAACGAGTGGAAAAAGCGCGACAATGCACTCTGTGAGACCCCTCCTGCGGAGCCTATCACCCCCTGGAAGCTACCTGATGCCAAGAGGTGCAGTGAGCACAGGACCTGGATGTGGGTGGGGATGGTGTGTGTCCTGTGTGTGCGGTGTTCAAGGATAGGTTTGAGCTCCTCAATTAAATCAAGGATGCTCTCTTCATCCAGCCTGTAGTTTGTATGGGTCTCCTCCTCAATACGCTGGAACAGGGTTGTGCGCGCATGAAAGATCCTCTCCTGGCGTCTCCTCCTCTGTGCAGCAGCCTCCTGGCTATCACATACAGCCCAGCAATTGTGGAAGAATCTGTTTCATTGTGGGCCTCCTTAAATAGTTTGCACCTGGTTACAACCTGCTCAGACTTGGTGGTAATTGCGATTCTCAAAATTGCGAATTAGGTGAAATAGCAAATTGCGATTTTTTCATACATTTCATTGCGATTTCTAAAAATGTGAATCTTCAAATTGCGATTTTCGCAAAATGAAAATCGCAATTTTGGAATTTGCACTATTATTCGCAGATTTATTGGTACGCAGTATGAGTAATCGCTATTTTGGCAATTCCTTATTTTTGTGATGCGAGAATGTCTCATACATCACGTTTAGCGTTTTCAGAGGCACAACACTCCTGAGGCGGAAGCCGGGAGCACGCTCGATTTTTTTTAAATTTACTTGTCACAAAATACTTTGTTTTTACTTGTCTTGCACTTACCTAGCGCATTCTCCCACCCTAATCTCTGGCAAAATCGCCGCGCAGCCAATATTAACGCTGCCGCGGCACAGTGATTTTTGCCGTCATTCCTCCTCCTCAGCCCACAGGCCACGCCCCCCTTGTACCGGCCATATAAGTCGCGCTGATTGGAAAGCTCGCATTCAGAGGCACAACACTCCTGAGGCGGAAGCCAGGAGCACGCTCGATTTTTTAAAAATGTACTTGTCACAAAATACTTTGTTTTTACTTGTCTTGCACTTACCTAGCGCATTCTCCCACTCTAATCTCTGGCAAAATCAACGCACAGCCGATATTAACGCTGCCACGGCACAGTGATTTTCGCCGCCATTCCTCCTCCTCAGCCCAAGGCCACGGCCCTGAGGCCACGCCCCTCCTCTCATATACATATAATGTGCCTTCCCCGGACGCGCAGCGAATGCGCGCAGTGGGCGCGCCACCTGCGCGCCGAGGGCGCGCCAAAGGCAAGCCCGTCTGCGCCCGTCTGCGGCCGGCCGGGGCAAGGGGCCACCCCCCCTGTCCGGTCGCCCTACCGGGCCAGAATTCATAGCCCTCACTACCTCCTCCAACTAAAGAAGGAAGCTGCTCCACCCTGTCTCCACGTCTGGGATCCATCCTTACAACATCCTGCTTGCAACCAGTGTGGATTTCATTTCTCACCCCACGCAAAAATGGAACCCACACAATACTCCATGCTCTTGCTCAACTGTAGATCCCTCCCCAAGCACACCGCGGAAATCTCTCTACTGAAAGAGGATGCAAACCCGGACATCCTCTTCCTCACAGAGACTTGGTTGCATGAACACTCGGAACCTGATTTGGTACAAACTCTCCCACACGCATACCAAATACTCTGCCATGACCGCAAAACAGGAATCGGTGGAGGACTAGCAGTGATTCACAAGATAGGCTATGAAATCACTAGCACCCCTGTTCGTGTTCCAGATAGTGAATGCCTCCCCTTCACTATAAAATTCAGCCCCACCAATACGTTCTCAGGTATGCTCATATACCGCCCACCCGGGACGCAAGGGCAATTTCTCTCTATCCTTGCCCCAACGGCTGCACACCTCGCACTTAGCTCCGCTAACTTCACGCTCCTGGGTGACCTCAACACTCACCTTGATGACCCTAACGACTCAAACGCCAGAGAACTATCCTCCAGTCTAGGTGCCCTTGAACTACAGCAACTAGTCCTCGGGCCCACCCACCTAAAGGGCCATCTTTTGGACCCCATATTCAGCAACTGCCCGAACCTACAAGTTGGAAACCCTTCACCCCTTCCCTGGACTGATCACTTCCTTATCCCTTTCACATGGACCCTCCCCAACCACCCCTTACCTAAACCCATGACTGTCCAAAAGTCACATAACTGGTCCAAACTTCCCCAGCCGGAATGGCGGGAGAACCTTGATCTAACCGTACCCACCAAAACCTCCAACCCTATAGAGGGCAATGAGAACTACAACAGCTGGATTACCAATTCTCTAGATCTGGTACTTCCATTTAAACGCACCCACCCCAAGCGGGGGAACCCGACCGCCCCGTGGTACACTACTGACCTCCGAGACGCCAAACCCAACTGTAAAAGACTTGAGAGAAAATGGTGTCTCGACTACTTACCAACGGACAAAACAGCTTATAAAGCAGCTATCAAAAGCTACAAATCCAGCATTAAATTAGCGCAGGCAAAATATTTTGAGGAAAAAATTGACAAGGCAGACTCTAAGCCCAAGGAGATCTATCAGATAGCAAAATCCCTCCTTCAACTACCCAAGACACCAAAGGAGCACAGTAACACCCAGGTCCACTGTGATGAGCTAGCGGACTTCTTTTACCGCAAAATAGAAATCATTAATTCCTCTTTCTCTCAAAATATCCCTCTGCCCAGCTGCCCTGTAGACCCAGGTTCTGCGGCAGCACTACCCGTCTCCCTCACATATATCCCGCCCTTAGATATCAGCCATGTAGAAAGCATTATGCAACAGGTCAAATCAGGATCACCCACTGACCCGGCCCCTCCGCGAGTTCTCACCCCGATCACTAGTCAGATCTCACCCACCATTCGGGACCTGCTTAACTCCTCTCTCCACGCAGGCATCTTCCTGCCTTTATGGAAGAGAGCAATGGTCAAGGCTTTATTAAAGAAACCTAGCCTCGATCAAAACAATCCTTCCAACTATAGACCTATCTCTCTGCTACCTTGGCTCAGCAAACTACTAGAGAAATAAGTCAACTCAGTTTTGACACACTTCTTGGAATCAAACGACATACTTGATTCCTCACAGACGGGCTTTCGGCCCCTTCACGGAACCGAAACAGCCTTGGTCGCAGTGACGGAGGAGGCAAGAAGGATCTTAGACAGCGGTGGGTCATCGGCCATCGTTCTACTCGACCTTAGTGCCGCCTTCGACACTGTAAACCACAACATTCTTCTCAGTAGGATAGGAATCTCGGGAGCGGCACTCACCTGGCTGAGATCCTTTCTCACAGATCGATCTTTTCAGGTATTTGAGAAAAATTTCACCTCCTCCAGCAAACCCCTGAACTGTGGGGTGCCCCAGGGCTCCTCCATGAGCCCCACCCTTTTTAATGTTTACTTTAGCCCTTTGGCTGATGTCGTCCGCCCCTTTGGAGTGAAAATTATCACCTATGCGGACGACACACAGCTGGTGGTGGCGTTGGACCCCCCTCTCAATTCCCACCACAGCCTATACAAATGTTTGGAAGCAGTCGCCGCTTGGATGTCGGCCTCCTGCTTAAAACTAAACGGGGAGAAAACAGAGATTACGCTCTTGGGAAATACCATCACCAAATCTATCGACTCCATCTGGCCCCTTTGCCTAGGCTGTCCCCCCGAACCCAAAGAACAAATCAAAAGTCTCGGCATTTGGCTTGATAGAACACTCAATTTTAACTACCAGGTAACTAAGCTTGTTGCCACATGCTTCGGGCTCCTGAGGCTACTTTGCAAAATCCTCCCCCTTCTCCCGTTCCACTCAAGACGGATCATGGTCCAAGGGCTGATTCTATCTCGCCTTGACTGCGGAAATGCCCTATACCTTGGGGCCCCACAGTCCACGCTCAATAGACTTCAAATTGTCCAAAACTGTGCCGCCAGGACCCTCCTCAATATCCCGCCGCGACGAGTCTCAGTCAAAGCTCGACTGAAAGATCTCCACTGGCTTCCTGTGAAATCGAGGATTGAATTCAAGGCCATGTGTATTGCCTTCGCTCCTACTAGGGAACAGGCCCTGCTATCAACCACCCCCTGGTAAATGCCTATCATCCCAATCGTCTCCTCAGATCCGGGACATCTTATCTCACCACAGTGCCCCGAATCAAGAGAGCCAGGTGTGGAGGCCGGTCGCTCTCCTACAACCTAGCCAAGATCTGGAACACTTTCCCCCTCTCAATCAGATCAGAACCTAAACTACTTACCTTCCGAAAGCTCCTTAAAACCTGGCTTTTTAATTAATCATCTTTTTAATAAATCATCTTAATAATTTGTTTAAGTCTAGCGTACTCCGCCTAGCCCAACCTCTGCAGCGCTGGGACGCCCCAGGGTAGCCATCGTGCTTTATAAATTATCTTTTCATTTCATTTCTTTTCATTTCATTAGCAAATTTTTTGTCGCAAACGCTGTTTTTTGCGATTCACAGCGTTTGTGAGTAAAATTTAGTTTCATACATATGGCCCTAAATCATATAATCTGTCAGGGGGAAACACTCGGGTGTCAGCCATTTCAACTGTGATGAATGTTTCAGTTGCTGTCGCCTCCAGAAATGAACGCAGTGCTTGCCGCACTGTTGTAACCTCCGCTGAGCTGTCTAGCAGCGTTACCGCCCATGTTAGGTTCCGGAGCCGGGTTCTCACCGTCTGTGACATATCTCGCTGTTAAAGCGGCAACTTTTTTTTCTGAAAAGGCGGTCACGAACAAGGAAAATCATCTTGCTTCCCTTTGTTTTCAGTCTGACGAGGCTGCTCATGACCTTGCGTGGCACCTCGACCTCTGCGAGATCCTGGCGTTCCCCTCCACCAGATTGTGAGCCTGATGTTGCCTGTGAAGAACTTGGAGAATCCTGATCAGGATCGTGAAACCTGTCAGGAGACCTAATCCTCGCGTGGTCGTGCAAATCATAGGTGCGCTCAGACGGTTCGGGAACTGGTGAAACTGCACGAGCCCCTTGTGTTGTTGCTTCCCCTGTTTCTTATTTTTCCAATTCCTTTTTTGAAACTTTGGATGGTCGTCTTTTGGTGAAATGCTAGCGAAAGGCTTAACCCCCCAAACTATTGCGCCCAATTGTCCTATATGCTTCTACAATAATTTTTGGTAATTTGCGGAGTTTCTCCTCATTCTGGAGAAGGCACAAAGCATTAGACACCTGAAAGTTAACCGCATCACCCTTGACATTAGCAAGGATCAGATCAGCAAATATGTCAAACATCCAACCAACCTCATCCCCAACTCCACAGCCGCCTCCGGTCTGTGTTCATCCTGAACACGCTTAATCACGGAGGGGAGCACCATCTTGGATGGTGTGCCTAAACATTTTGCATACACCGCCACAAACACTTTACCGCAATTTTCACAATCAGTTACTTCAGGTATTAAGTCTTTCTGCAAACCAATAGTTAAAATTCTTTGCTTTTCCACAGGGGTGGTGTTTGGAAGCACCGCTTCCAGCTGGTTAAATTTCTCAGCAAGCCAGTAAGGTAAAACTTCCTTATTCTGTGGTTGCTTGCACATAACGAATTAACCATAACCGGAATAATAGTCAGTCCTACAGGTGCAGCTGGTTGCGCAGCAATCTCATGTGCTCCTACCTGGAGATTGCGTGAGATGTATTGTACTAGAGCCCTGTGCACCTCAATCAAGGAGGTGTGTAAGACGCGTAACTCATCTACAGTGACTG
This sequence comes from Triturus cristatus, assembly GCF_964204655.1. Taxonomy (NCBI): domain Eukaryota; kingdom Metazoa; phylum Chordata; class Amphibia; order Caudata; family Salamandridae; genus Triturus; species Triturus cristatus. The sequence goes on from NC_140587.1 coordinate 833,247,827, forward strand.
CTAGATAACGTGGATGTGGTGTGTACCCGGCCAAAACTGGCCAAGTTGCCCCTGGAATCAATAAAGGGCCTAACCGGACCGGAGTCACGGTGTGGGGTAGGGTGCCATTAAACCAAATACGGTGTTGACATGCCAAAATTGGAACCTCAAGAGTCCTATATGGCCGATATGCTATAATTGTTGCAGTGTGAGTGTATACATGGAACAAGTTATCATCTCCATTCACTGCTGGGAAAGTTACCCAAGAATAAAACACCTCAAAGTGGTAAGCCGGATCACCTCCAACCACATAATCAAGTGCGATACCCGCGTCAGGAACACTATATGCGTTCAAATAACGACGGAGCAGGGCGCGGCTATGTGCCGCAATATCGACATCAGCCGTAAGGCCTAAGAAAGAAGAACAATTTAATGTGTGGCAGTGCAATAGGGTAGTGATTCAAAAGAATAATAAAACCATTTAAAGTATCAGGCTTGAAAAAACCTACAAAACATCAATATAGGTAGGTTATGCCGTCACAGCTGTTCTCTGGAAAACAGACGCGAGGGTATCATGGACAAGCATAAGTACTACTGAAGTGCCTCGTAAATAAGAACCAGACCAAACATTAGGTGCGCCGTGTTGCAGGGATTCTGCACATATACAGAACTATGCACAGGAAACTAGGACCTCAGTGTGTAGTGGTGTACCAAAATACCCCCCTCGGTGCCCAGAACTCCAATACGACTTGCTATAGTGTCTCATTCGTTCTCTGTGCCACAGCGAAGCTACCAATGATTAGACATCCTAGAAAAGGCTACTCCCTCCCTCTCAGGATACGTGGGAACAAGAACACTCTTTCGTTCAAACTCTCGTACTTGTCCACAACATGAGTAAATAGAGTCAATGAATAGTTTAAAATGTTTATTTTAACTAACGAGCTCTATAATGCAGTACATGGGGCAATATGCATTAGATCAAACAAATCAGTATTGTTACAATTCCATATAAAACAAAAGGGGAAATCATATTATAATGATGGTGGAAACAGGACTATAGCTCCTTGTCACCCTCCCTGTGCTAGAAACTAGTTTATTATAATTATAGAAGACCTCCAGGCTTTGTCTGGGGAACCCCATACCTCTGAGTTCAGATGCAGGAATTTACATCACCGGACAAGCACAGCTCTTCTATCCTGGAAAGCGTTTCTCCAAGTGCCCTAACATGCATGGAAGGCCAAATTAAAAGCACCAGATTTCCAGGTTTGCAGCTGTGTTCTATGTTATGGCTAGGGACGTGAGACTGACCAAAGCAAATCTACATAGCTCATTGTTTTTCGACCTTGAATATGCTGTACGGACAATGAGCAAAGTGTTAAACTAAATATGTGAAATGCAGACAGTTCTCATGTGAAAGCGAGCAAGCAAAGTGTTTATGAGAAATGTGGCATGTAGTAACGTGAGCAAAAGCGGCTAAATGGCGGCCAAGCACATACTAACTTATGCTAACTTAGCAATGTCCGCAGGTGTGTCCATCTCCTCACTACAGTCCCACTCTATGAAGCTTCTTTGGAGATTAATGCCAATCATGAAGGATTTTGTATAAACAAAATTTTGATCTAGCCTCACGGGTGCCTTTATTCAAATCTTCTAAGATTGCCATCCATTCATCATCTGTATATGAAATTGGAGATTACTGCCAATCATGAAGGATTTTGTATAAACAAAATTTTGATCTAGCCTCACGGGTGCCTTTATTCAAATCTTCTAAGATTGCCATCCATTCATCATCTGTATATGAAATTGATAATCAGGACTGCCATTTAGTGTACAAATCCAATGTCTTCAGGTCTAGTTAGAGTAGTTCTTGCAGCAGATTTTATATCTGGTATAGCCATGGCTGCTTCTCTTTGTCTCAGTTGCACCACTAGCCTCCCAGCCTTCTCCCCTTGCTCATAGTGTCTACCTTTCAACCTTTGCAGGGCATATTCTGCTTTGGAAGTAAAAAGATTTTTCAAAGTCATTTGACGGAACCTGAATTGATGGAAATATAATCCTGAAGATGGGGGTTCTATAGCGTTGAATATTCATGCGCCAGGGCTTACATTCTATTTCTAGAGAAAGGAGGACTGGGGAATGGTCAGAAAGTGCAGGTTCTAAAATATTAGATTTCTGAATCCACTGTACCACATTTTGGGAAACCAAAAAATAATCTAAAAGGGATGAAGTGCCGTGAGTAGGAAAGATAAAGGTATATTCTACATCTGCTGGATGAGAAAGACGCCATTGGTCTGTCAAACCATATCTGCTAGTATATCATCCAGAAGGGCTCTGTCTGCCGCATTGCACTTGTCTAATGGACCTGTTTGTCTAAAACTGGATCTCTTACCAAGCTCCAGTCTCTGCAGATAAGGAATTGTGAAGCACCTATTTCAGTTAGAAGGCGAATCAAATGCAAAAAGAATGACTTTTTCGTTCCGGTCGGAGCATAAACTGAGCCAATACAAATTGAGATTTCCCAATTCATAATTTGATAAAAACATAATGACTATCTGGATCTGTCCAAGATTTTAACACTGTCATCGGTAGAGACTTAAGAATAAGGATGGCCACTCCGCATTTGCGAGAAGGTCTCTCGTCTGAGGTATCTCCGCCTTGCACACTGCTATGAAATGCCTTACCCACCCAATCTCTAAGTAGTTTGTCAGATTTAGCTGCATTTAAATGGGTTTCTTGGTGGAGTGCTATATCAACATGTTTGGATTTTAAATACGAGAGTATTTTTTCCTTTCGAAGTAATGTGTTAATCCATGAATGTTCCATGAAACAACACGAAGAGTCTGGGTGGAAACCATCATGAGAGAATAGAGAGGAGTGGTCAGTGATAGGTGATTAATGTAGGTAAATGAAAGTATGTTAAAATGTGCCAGAAAAGATTAGTATGAATTGGTTGATACTATAAGAACTAGCCAAGGAGGAGAATAAAGAAATAGAGGAGGAAAGGAAAGTGGAAGGGAAACCCTGGTCCGCAACATTAGCAATATAACCTTCCAAGATAACCAGAGAGAGATATGATTAATGTGTGGAGGTAGAGTCGTACTATAGATCAGAAAATACGATATGGTATGATTTAATAAAAAAAGAGTTCAAGGGAAGGAGGGTGAAGAGGGAGGGAATGAGGGAACCTGAACTTTTAACCGCAGGTCTAAGCACACTGGAGCACCACCATGTGATGGGGCCCCACCAAGAGAACAAGTCAGCAATGAATAGATACAGGGCAAAACAAAAGGACAGTTACACCATATAAATTAACATGTGAAAATATTGATAATTAATAATAACAATAAGAAAGCATTTCAACGCAGCTTTGTATCATATTTTTGCCTATGAATTAAAGAGATTGCATATTTGAGTATGATCAAAGTCATTCAGATCCATACTATCATTAATGATATTAATTATTTCATATGAATCAATAGCAATAGTATAAACCTTAGAATTCCCTAGTACGAAAAATATCTATATAATATATAACTGTTAAAATACAGGAAATAATTCCAATGCATATGAAAATTAATACAATAATGAAAACAAATCAGCATGAGTAATATTCAGCTGGCCAATGATATGGCATTTTCGTTCTTCTCGATGCCAGAAATCAGTCCAACTCAATCTTATTCTCCATCTGAAGCAGATTTTATAGGGGATCTAGATTTATCTCTGTGTTGCGCCTGAGTGAAGGTAGACACATTATGAAGAGCTGAAGCTTTGTCTTCATGGGTTCGAGCAGACCTCTCAAGACTCTACCTCGGTTTCAAGAGTTGCTAATGTTCCATCGTACATTTCCTGGCATCTGCATGGTGAGAGTAGATAATGTTTGTTCAGAAGTAGAGTGCTGTGTGTACATATCCTGTGGTTTCAAATGATCTATGAAAAGACGAAGATCTTCAGGGTTAAAAAAATCCTTGGAAATACCATTTTTGGTGACGCAGAAGCAGGCAAGTTTGAAGAGGGATGCTTGATGTCCATTTGTCGCAACTGTTGTCTCATTGAGAAAAATTCCTTTCGGCGATCATTAGTTTCTCTGGAGAAATGAGCTGCCATTCGGATTTCATGACCAACATATGTGAATGAACCATGAGAACGTGCTAATGTTAGTAATTGTCTTGTCTGTTCATGCCTTAAAAAACAGGCAAGGAGTGGCTGGGGGTGCATTGCAGATTCTTTGAGCAGTGGACCTATGCCGTGTGCACGCTGTATTTCCAGGGAGGATCAAAAGTAGAGCCAACTAAATTCGGAAGGATGTCATGAAGAAATGCTCTGGCAATCCAAAAAATCGAATATTAGCTCTCCTGCTGCGATCTTCTAAGTCGGTCAATTTACTATGGAGAAACAACAATTCTTGATCTCTCCTTTATATTGATTGTAGATTTTCTGCTACAGCATTTAATCTTTGATCAAGCACATCTGTGTTTGTATGGAATCCCTCAATGTCTGCACGGATTGATTTTGTTTCTGTGGCTAAGGAGGATATGTTTGTATCTAACCCTTCTATCCTCCTGATGATAGCAGAAACCTTTTGCAATATACGATCCATAGTCTCCCCATGTGCAAAGGTTGAGTTGATCTTAGATGGACCTTCTGTTGGGGATGCAGTGATTTTCATAGACACATTGGGCAGTTGAACACAGGTCATTATTTTGATATCGGTATGAGGAAGGTTTGGGATACATCAGCAAAGCAAATATCCTCAGGTAGTAAACTACTGAAGACAAGGAGTAAAGTATTTGATAGGAGATAATATGAAAGTAAGGGTGCAAAATATTTTTCTCAGCATCAAGGGCATCACATATATCTCAATTATCACAAACGCACACTATGAGGATAAGACAGTATTTATTTAACCAACCAAATCATCCTTCAGTCAAATTATGGAACTTCAAGCAATATGGGAGTTATATAAGAAACTCATAAATTAATAAGTGGTGTCCTCCCACTTTGCGCGGAGCTGCTGATATTGCGCATTAAGAATTTTCTCCTCACAGAACACCAAATCAACACTCAGAGCGTGTTTGCAAAGACGAGGAACATTCTTTATGACAGCAAGTGTTGCAAATGGAGAGAGTCTGTATTTAATTGAGTGGATAAATCAACTTTCCAACAAACCATAAATCTCCAGTTATACTGCTGCTGCAATGGTCATTCACAACTTAACAGCTGGCATTGATTCACTTTGCTTCAATGTAACTACATTGCATAGAAAGAATTACTTCTCAAATAGTCCCAGACTAACACATGGGACCGTTTTTAGAGATGGAGCCAAAATATTAAACCAAAGTCCACAGAGAGTTGAAATATGCCAGTTCAGAATTTTGGAAACCAAACATATCGTTGAAGGCAGAGCCTCGTTGTAGTTAACACAGCACTTCACACCCTAGTGCTATGGCAATAAATGTCGTAACACTCACCTATTTTTAATTAAACTTTATTTCCGCAGTTTTAAAATGATATGTATCCAATCAGTTGGGAGGTCGGCCAATAGTAGGTCTTCTTACGTCACGGAGAAGCCGGGGGCTCGAGTAGATGTAGCTAGGTCTGGAAGTCGGGAACACCTGCTAATTTGGTGCCATGGCTGCGAGCAGTCCTCCTGGCCTGACGATTCCTCTCATGGCACCATACACTTTACTATTGAAAAACATCTCCGATAATTTGGGAGTTCAGCTTGAAAGATTATCATAGGTGCTGCATTGTAAGAGGGGCTAATATAATGCCTCAATTCATTGGTAAAAAGCTGCCTGGAGCTCCCCTCACAGCGGAGCCCTCAGATTAGGTGGCCATCTTCGACAGTGGCTAAACCACGCCCCCCATGTACTATTTGATCAATTCACAAAATCACCGTTTGCAGGTAGCCACAGACCGACCTGTTTAATTAATAATATTTAGGCAGGGTGCAAGTTGAGACCATCTGGGACTGGCTACAAGCACAATGATGGCCTCCAGGGAAGTTACTCCTCCATTGCTGAGTTTCTGTTTCTTGTAGAATGTTTTTCTATATAAAGGAACCACAATTCATTTTGACTGCACTGTGTTTGCAAACCATTAATGCATTGCATTCTGAAATGCTCTTTGAATGGAATGCTCCTTTTTTGCCCCTTCCGAATTGTAATTCCATATGGGTCGCAAAACCCATTTAGCAAGTCAGAAAAACTCTTGACATCGATTTTATACTTTTGAATCGGCCATTTTGTGGTCGCAAACTTAGTGCCTGATTTACATGGGTATTTTAAACCTGAAGTCTTAGTTCAGACCTATTGTCTAAGGGTTCGATTCATAAAGGGCCTCGACACTCAAGGAGGGGACGCCGCAGTCGTGGTGGGTACTGCATTTACCCATTGCAGAGAACCCGCCATGAGTGTGGAGGCCCTTTGTGGCCCAGAATTTAAATCTAAAGTTTAAGTTTAGACCTGAAATATAACTTTAGACCTGAGTCTAAGGCCATCATTTATGGAGAATTGGCATGGGGCAGCAGCGCAAGGCTTTTGTTATACTTCCCTATGCCAATGTGAGAGGGCAGGAATGCACCATATGTATGAAATACAGTGCATTTCTGTGCTTTCCCCCTTTGCTGGTGCACAGTTTGCTGCCTAGCGCCAATGCAGACACCCTTGCACCATGTCTGTATTGAAGGCAGGATTGTTTTTGAGCAGGAAATAAAAACAATCCTCTTGCTATATGTGCTACAGAATGCAGCACACATGGAAAGACATAAAAACAAGGAGAAATACAAATATTTCTCCTTGTTATGCCTACTCTTGGGAGGCATGAAGGTTTGGTGCTGCCCCAGGTTTACAGCAATTGGTAAATCTAGGGAAACGTCAAAATCCATGGGAGGTGTGAGGGAAAATTCACCACAAAGTCCATGGAATGCCTTCCTGGAGCAGAGTAAGGCAACATAGAGACTTGCGCCGCTTTGTCTTACTCCATATCTATGAGGCCATGAAAAGCCACACTAACTGGCTTTGTGTGTCCTCATAGATATGATTGAGTGGCTTGCACCACAACAGTGTAAAGAAAAAGATGCTTCAGCAGAGCAAGCCTCTAACAAAAAGCCCCATGTTTAGACGTAAAGTTTAAACTTAGGCTTCAGGTCTAAACTTAGGGCCTGATTATGAGTTTTGTGGTTTTGATACTGCTGTGGAGTCATCGATGGATTCACCACCACACTGCAGACTGTCCGACCACTGTATTACAACACATGCGGTTACATAGATGATAGATCGCCATGGTCAGACCACCAGGAAATCCCAACCGCAGCGGCAGAGGAATAGGCGGATAAACCAGTCAAAGGGCGGACAGCCAGTGTAACCGCTTGCCCAATTATGTGGTGCCTTTCAGCAGATGTAATTGTAGCAGTCCAACCACCACATTTAAGCTGCAGGAAAGGGAGAGATATTAGGCTGCAGCTCACCTCCACACATCCTGTGCTGCCATGGAGTCTCTGGGTGTTGGTGTGGTGTCTTTGTGAATGCGGGTAGTTGAGGATGGGTCTGTAGGTGTTGGTGTGGTGTTTGGGGGTATGTTGGTGGTTGTGGATACATCTCTGGGCATGGGTGTGGTCTCTTGGGATATGTTGGGGTGGCAGTGGTGGTGAGGGGGGTGAGTGTCTGGTGAGTGGTTGTATGCTTGTGTCTTTTCTGCAGTTTTAGTTTGTGTGTGGTGCTTGGGTCTGATAAAGTGTGTGCATGCAGATGTGTGCGTGGGCTTGGGACAGTCAAGGGAATTTGGATGGGGAAGGGGCAGGACGTTAAGTGGAAGGTTGGGATGGGTGGAAGGCTGCCATGAAGGAAGAGGCCAGAGCCTGAAAGTCCTCTGTAGGCCAGACATAGGACAGTGGATGCCTTTCAGGTGAGCCACCATCTGTGTCAACTGGCTGCCTTGCCTCTGGATGGCATTCATGAGTGCAGTGTGACCCACAGAGTTGTTTCTCAGAAGTTCAATAGCCTCCACACTCAGGACAGTGGTGTAACAGTGGCCGGGGCTGATGAGCCTTGAGAGAAGGAGATGACTCTCTCGTAGGGGAGCAGGCCTGGCCAACTGTTTGGGGAACAACAGGTAGTGAGACAATGTATGGAACTGAGGTGGCAGACAAGGAAGAAGAAGGAACTAATCATGTGGGGTTCACCACCACTTGGGAGTGTCCACCAGAGGATGACTCAGATGGTGAAGAACAAGAGCTTGTGTCTTCTGTGGCACTTCCCACACCCTCCTGGTCACTGGGTCCCTCCATGTCTGTGCTGTCACGTCTGGAACCACTGTGACCAGCTGTGTTCCCAAGAACATTGGCCCCTTCTCCTCTACTTGCTGTGGATGAATTTGAAATGACATGTAAAATAGGTTTAGTGCAACTGCATTTCCAGACCTGACCATCACATATCAACGGAAAGCATTTATCAAGTGCATATATGATACCAGCTTCATGGTTCACTATATAGGCTTCAAAATTAGCATGAATACCTGCATGCATGCTAGGTAATCTGCAAACAGTTGCTTCTACTTATGTCATAACTTCAGACAGCTCTACATGCATGGATGGACTTGTCTACACTCCATCCTCATGTCCATACTAGGACAGTTGATTACCTTTTATGCATTGGCACTTGTAGTATGCCATAGTAAGATGATGTTACCAAATAGAACGGATACCATTTTTATGATGTTTACACAAGACCTAGATTAAAAAAAATATTAATGTCCCCCTATAACACATCATGATGTTATTGGAAGCCAAGTTAAAGACCAATGTACCATCAACATGTGCTGTAGCAGACATCATATGTGAAACAGTGGTTCTGCCACTCTTAATAATCTAAAGAACTTATTTTACAAGTATGTCTCTCCAAGTAGATGAGAACAGTCAACAAATGAGAAAGCGAGACCTTATGTCCAAACCAAAAAGCGCAAAAACTCTTGTTTTATATTCAACGATAATCTTTTTGTTTGATTAATCACTTACTGGGCTGATACTTCTTTTTTCATCCCTTTCGAAAATCTCACACTGTATATAATTTTTCTATGTAGTATATGTCCATGTATTTTGTGAAATATTTTGTGACATGTAAATATTTCAATGTGTGTGCACTTCTAAGTCCTAAATGTTAGTTCAAAATAACTATTCTGTGTGTATGTAAATATATATATCACAATAAGTTTGCACTGATCTTTCAAAAAAACAGATAAAAAGAATATCGTTGAATGTAAAACAAGAGTTTTTGCGCTTTTTGGTTTGGCCCGAGGGCACAGTTGTGCCAGAGTCTAGCTGCTTGTCCTCAGCTGCGCCACACCAGCGCGGGCAGCTGCAGCGTTTTCTGCCTGTTTTGTCCCGAGGGCACAGTGAGTGCCATGCCTACGGTGATGTTGACAGCTGCACGGCAATTAGCATCAGCTGCTACGTTTAGGCCGCAGTTCATTGGGGGCATCTTTGAGTGAGATAGGAGTGAGATGCACTCCTCTGCCCCAGCACAATTGTGCACATGGATTCTGCTGCCTTGACAGCCGCCCTGACATTGGGACATAGGGCATTTGAGCCCCTTTGAGAAGGCCAGTTGGCCAGCGGGACTGTGAGGTTTGTAAGGCGCCAGGCCCTAATGTGAGTTATGTGGTGCTAGGAAATGTGATTCATGTACTAGGATTTACGCACCCTGTTTGATGCCTCTAATGTGGTTTATGTTTATGAGGTAATTTGCATTCTATGGTTTATGTTTAGGAGGTTGTTCCCTAATCTAAGAGTTCTGTTTATGTGCTACTGCATAATGTATTTATGCTGGTGAGGGTATTGTCTAATGCGTTTAGACTTATGAGATGATTGCATAATGTGTTTATGCTGGTGAGGTTGGCGCAGAATGTATTTCACGCGTAAATGTGATACTGTGTCTAATATGGTTTATGTTGCAGGATAATGCTGAGTACAGTGTTTGCCAGTGCTGACTGGTTGTGTTCTATGTTTATGATATGTCCTACATTTACTAAGTTCACTTTGTGATGGTTCTGACAGTGGCCCAGTTGGCCCTGTCAGGTGTACATAATCCCTTGTAGATATTACCTAGTGCCAGGTGGCACCATGTATATTATGTGATTACTATTCTAATGTGTTATGAGAATACAAAGGCTTTTTTTGATATAACCTTGTGTGGAGTGCCTGGTATGTTGTTCCTGTGTGCGTGCGCAAACGCTTTACACATTGCCTGCGGGATAAGCCTGACTGCTCGTGCCATGCTACCACGGGGGTGAGCAGGGTTTATCTTTGGCGTGTAACTCCCTTGCCCTGTCCAGAGTGGTGGTCTCTGCCTGGCTTTGGCGCAAGCCCTAGCCAACCAGGGTTTCTATTTCTAACATTTGGTGTATACACATTTTGTATACACCCAGCACACGCATTAATCCATAGTCAGCACACTATATCTTTAAAAATCACATGCTAAGCACTACAAAAACATGAATACACACTTTTGTAGTCATCTGATGACTACACCTCAACCCTGGTCATGACCTACACTGACTAAGCCAGCCAGCTAACATCATATAGCCCAGGACCATCATACATGTACTGTGATGTGAGATACTATGACACACAACACAACATTGTGACCTTCTGAAGAGTAAGCTACTTGTGCATGACTGTACAGACACCTTTACAGCCAAGGCTACTGTCTTGATTTATAGGGTCCAAGAGCCTGGTACCACTTAAGGACTACATCCTAAGACTAAGGTCACAATGAAAGGGCTGGCATATGTGTCACTGAGATCTTCCTCTCCTGGGATGTGTGGACATGCAGATATCATACTATGTCTGATTGAGTTTGTGTGGTATGTATTGCCATCACAGGACACAACATTTGCCATATGCAGCACTGTTACAGGTATGCCCAGAAGCGGGTCCCTTGCTCACTTTGCCACTGGATACAAGTTAGCCTGGCTGATGAGGGGTGTTACCCTGAAACCGGTCCCAGGATGTGTGTTTTGGGTCCAGGGAAGACCTTGGCAGTTCGGGCTGGACTTTTCCCATGAGGAACAGTATCAAGACTGATTTGCATACGGATGGGTCTAACTGGAGTGGCAAAGTGAGCTAAATAATCATGATGGATGCAACCCAGATGTGTGATGGGGTGAGTGTCTGAAAAGTTTTAGCACTCGATCCACAATCTCCTTCTGTTTGCTTTGTTTACCCTAAGTTGGCAGGGTATGCTCAGACGTGGGTACCTTGCTCACTTTTCCACTGGATTCAAGCTGCCTGGCTTAGGAGGGGTGTTACCCTGAAACCGGTCCCAGGATACTTGTTTCTGGTCCAGGGAAGACCTGGCTTGGCTTTTCCCATGAGGAACAGGGTCAAGACTGATTTGCATATGGCTGGCTCTGAACTGGAGTGTACAAGTGAGCTAAAGAATGATGATGGATTCAACCCAGATCTGTGACTGGGGGTGATTGTCTGAAAAGTTTCAGCACTCCGTCCATCATCTTCTTGTGTTTACAGGGATGACTATAAACATACCATTGTATGTCTTGTATGTTTGGATTGAATGCAACAAAGCTGGTGATTAACATATCAGAATCTCTTCTGAAGTAACCAACTATCTACACTGTTAATGAGTTACATGTGCAATAGGCCTGTTTAGTGTAAGCATGACATGGAAAAGTGACAACAGACCTGTGGGAGTAAGGGGCACGGCATAAGTAAATGACACACATTGACAATGTGGGTAAATGCAAAGAAGTATCAGATCAGGAGTTACATCAGTCAGCATTCCAAATGAAGTCCATGCAAAAGCAATCAGGGCTACTATTGGTTCAGAAAACTGATTTGTGAAACGTCCAAGGATCTGCAGGTCTGCAAGGAGATTACTATGTGCGTCAGTTGTATTGGCACAGTAACTCTTCCCCAGCCTGTGACATGGCCCACACTGGGCCCAACTCATTGTCAGGCCTTGCTCTCTGTAGGCTGAGCATATTGATTACACATGAACAACATATTTCCACCAAATCAATACATAAATGTGAATTTTCTGGCCATCACTTCTGTGACCTCAAGGTAGTGTGGTACTCTGAAGGGGCCTATGAGGTATAATTAACTCCCAAGCAACATTTTGGCAAAGCCTATTGTGGGCTGAGTGATATTTGGGACTGTACACATAGCTAACATCATCCTCAACCGCTTCTTTCAGTATACAGACAATACTCATGCTGTAAAGCCTATACATGAATTTGCACATTTATCATGATATGATCAGCAACTACATAATAGATAATCATGAAATGCACACATGCATAGATATGTGCATGCAATATAAGTAGGATATAGGGCGGACCACACAACAGAATGGTGATGTTAAGTTTACAAAGTGCAGTGCCCCATATTCTATTACATGATTGTCCTATGTAGGGACCACAACATTGCAAAATAACAATTCTGATTTCACTATGAAACTCAGAGGCGCATTGTAGACAATGGAAACAGAAAGGATGAAGTTGAACAGAGCATAAAATGTATTTGAAATAGCTGCCTGTTCCTCTGGTGAGCCATAGAGCTAGCCATAGAAAGAAATGACCTCTCTAACCAGGGTCTCCATCTCCCCTTGAGTGAAGGGACGGACCCTCTCACCTGCTTGGTCTGGTATGATTGCTCCCAGAGGTGGCAAACAGCAGATAAGTTAGAGGAGGTGTTGATAGCAGCAGTGTCAGCAGGCAAGTGAGTTATTTTTGAAACCGCAACGTACAAGATCACCTCATTCAAGGTCATCAGCATAGATGGACACAGCCAGTGGATCGCAACCATCACAATCACCAATGTTAGGCTTTGGCTGTGTGCACCGTGGATGAAAAAGCCCACTGCGCGACCAACTTCGGCTGGCATAGGTCGTCCCAAATGTCTTAAATGTGAGATCAGGCATCCACCATTTTAGCAGTTAGAACTACAGTATTAGTGACTGTTAAGTGTGTCACTACCACTATAAATTAGGGCTAACATATTTATATTTGACATACTTCATTGCCATGTAACTTCCAACACACATATCAGCTGTGTACTGCATTATTGTGCCTGAAGGCAAAATTTGTGAGTTACACTGTACACTGCGGTTGATTGTTTTTGACCTAAAATGTCCTAAATACGGCTTTATATTGCAAACTTTACATTTCTGAATGAATAATGTGCACATTTCTGTTACAAACACATGTGAAGGCCTCAATAGGGATTATTGGTGGATGTTGGACAAAAGATAATAATTATGTGAATTATGTGTAATGCTTTAAGAAGCAATTATGTTTTGTTAGAAGACTTTTGGTTTACACCTCATATCTGTTACTCTAGACACAGTAACGAATGATCAACATTGTTTTCACCCCTCAAATAGGAAACCTAATAGAGAGAGGAGACAATAGCCTCATGTGTAGCGCCCATTTCGGGACCTTCAGACCATGGAAGAAAGGTTTGGCATCAAGACGTTTCGTTTGAATAGGCAAACAATACAGGATTTATGTCATTAGTTGGAGCCTGATCTCCTTGGTAAATCACTTATCCTACATGCATTCCACCAATTTTCAAACCTATGTCAGTAATGCATTTTCTGGCCACAGGATCCTTTCAATACACTGTGGCTATGTCTGGTGGTATGTCACAACCAATGCTCAGTGGTGTGCTACAAGGTGTGCTTTCAGCAATGATGAGACACATGGACAGCTAAATCCAGTTCCCCAGACATGAGGATTTAGTCACTGTGAAGGGGATTTCTATAGATTTGGTTGCATTCCACATGTGGTTGGAGCCATTGATGTCACCCATTTTGCCTTAGTACCATTGCAAGCCAGCGAATAAGTTTACTGTAACAGAAAGCACTTCCATTCTATTAGTGCAAGTTCTCTGCTTACCGGATTTGTACATCTCAAATGTTTGTAACAGTTCCCAGGTTCAACCCATACTCTCTTAATACTGAAGAACAGCACAATACCCCAGCTGATATCACAACTACTACCGGAGAGGGCCTGGCTTGTTGGAAAGCTTGATCTGTCCTAACGTTGTGTGGGGAATGTCAGGTACTATAATAAGAAAGTGTGCGACTTATTATTTTACTTCTATCTGTCATCCATCTAGGAGACTTAGCGTATCCCAACCGTCCATGGTTGTTGGCACCGCTGAGGAATCCAACTACGCCAGGCAAAGTCTGCTTCAATGAGGCCCGTCGAAGAACACAGTGGCCAGTGGTGCGAGATTTTGGGCTCCTGAAGGTCAGATTCAGATGTTTGGACAAGACTGGGGGAGCCCTCCTCTACTCACCAGGGAAGGTGTGTCAAATCACCGTGGCCAGCTGCATGCTCCACTTCATTACCCTACGATGGAACATCCGTTATATCACAGAGGATGAAGACCATGATGACCCACCGGCTGAGGATCCAGAAATGCCAAATGATGAAGATAGTGGTGAAGAGGAAGGTGCTGACTTCCGTCAAGATCTCATCAGCAACTTCTTCTTATGAATGTAAGTATGACGTCATGACTTTGACTATTGAAGCAACTTTTACTGTGATAATAAGTGGAGGATGTTTATGGGAAATACTAAGATATAGCTCTTACAAATTCTGGTGAAAGGGGTTTCTAGAGGAAGGCTATGACAAATGCCCACTTTTGTCAGTGTGGCTGTGTTCACCTTAGAATGTGCTCTCTAGAAGGTGACTATGTGAATTGTGTCATATGTTTAGTTTCATAGCTAATCTTGGTTTCATGGTCTGTTTTAGATACCTTCACCATGGCATCTTCACTTGAACATTTCCGAATTTTGACATTAGCTGGTATATGATGCTATTTGGATGTACAAAGTAGACACGTATTGTTCGTGGGAATGTCCTTCACAGACTTTAGGTGTACAAAACCTGTACCAAGACAGCTTGCTCAGCGATAAGACGGAAGGTAAGAGTGTTCCATTGGATTGTTCCTTGTGGTGTGGTGGGCCTAATGCGAAATGTGTGCCATCATGCGCTCCAACAGAATGTTGTGTTGGGTCCAAATCATGCTACTCTGCCTTCACATTGGCTAAATCCTCATTGTGTTTGAGCTGTAGGTAGCTGTTGATGTGTCTCCTCATTGTAGGGCAAAGTCATTGTGGCACATTACTGACATTTGTTTGTGTCATTCCACAAGATGCAACAACACTGGATTGGAATGCCCCTGTGACCAGAAACTGTTGTAGTGCCATGTGTTTGTTTATTGGTTTAAAATGATGTGGGATTCCTTTTGTGAGGTAGCCCATATGGCTCCTGCTGATGATATAAAGCTATTTTTATGTTCCATATTCTATAGTGAATTGTTGGATGTGTCCACTCCTTCTATCTTGTTAGGGTCTGCACCTGAAAATGTGATCACTCACAAAGAATATTTGTGTCATGTATGATTTTCTATGTTTCTTCCATCTTGTAAGCCTTTGATTAGAACAATGAAATAAAGATTTTATAAGACCAGACACTTGTATGTATGTGTTGGAGTGACATGGTTGTGATCTTGATTTGAACATTGCTTATATTCAACATATCCATGCTTACACAAGTACCATATTTTGACATTGTAAAGTTCTCATAGGAATATATCATTCTTTTGCTGGATGTGGGATATACTACAGGAGGCAATGCGTTTGAGACTATTGTATTTATTGCAGTGAAAAAAGAGAAAATAAACAATGTGCAAAACCCAACTGGGAAAACCAAAAGTGAAGAAGTCAGTCATGATTAATAAAACCATAGTTGTAGATGCTAAATCAATTGAAGACCAAAAGTCCAAAATTCTACTCCCATCAGAAATGAAAAAGTGTTGAGAAATAGTCCACAAGTGAATGTGTTGTACACATTGAAGGAAATTATATGTGGGGTTTCTTAGTGGTGGCAGTCGTTTTCTTGCCTTCCTCACCTCCGGGATTCTTTGTGGATGTCCTCTCCTGTGGGGGAGGGGCGATCTGCTGCTTTTATGCCTTTATCTTGTGAATCATTATTTAGGTGTGCTCTCAGTCTTGAATCATCCCTAAATTGCATCCTACTATAATTTGATTTATTCAATTGTATTTGTGTTGATTTAAGCATACTTATATTTTTCCAATAGGAATCACTGTCAACAAATTAATGAACACATATATTTATATGTTTGAGGTAACCACATGGTATGGTGTCACTCATGCCATCAATAGTTTCTGTTGAGGAGACCAGGACAACATCAATCTAAGTAGGCAGATGTGTCTCTGAGTAGAGCATTGTATGCAGATTGCTTAGTCCATGAAAAGAGGAAAAGAGTTGTAACATGGCTGACAAGTAAGTATGGACAGACAACACTATTGCATATTGTTGAGAGTTACAGAAACAGGGTCTCCTAGTAGTTGTAGTCATGTCAGTCTCTATTTCTCCACACATGACAAATTGGTAACTCCATGAGAGGTGAACATTAGTTGTAACATGGCTGACAAGTGAGAATGGCCAAACAACATTATTGCATCTTGGTTTCTGTTATAGAAAGAGGGCCACATGATAGTTGTAGTCATTTCTATCTCTCCACATTTGACAAAAGAGTAAATCCATGAGAGGTGAACATCAGTTGTAACATGGCTGACAAGTGAGAATGGGCAAACCATACTATTGCATCTTGTTTAGAGTTACAGAAACAGGCCCTCAAGGTAGCGGCGGTCATTTCTATCTTCACTTTCCCAACACATGACAAATGGCTAGTGTAACATATCTGGTGCAAAAATGCAGTCAGGCTGTACCATACATTTACATATTAACTCATATCATAGGTCGTGGGATGATAATTTAATAGTAATACACTTACAGACAGCATTTCAACATGTGGCATGTAATGCACATGAATACATGTGATCTTATAGACAACAATATACATTAAAACTGACAATCAAACGTCTCTGATACTTTGAGTACTGTATGATAGGAAAATAAATTGAGAACACATTAGCAAAAGCTGAGATGAGAACATACAGGACATTGAAGTGTTGGGACAGTTAGTGAGGTGTTACTTACCAGACTCCACTCCTACAGCTATTCCATTCAAACCCTCAGAATACAGGATGGCATAGACCATCTCCTCCCAGGAAAACATTTGCAATTGGGTGCTGGGAGGACCACCACCAACCTACTAGGTCTCCAGGTGATGCTTGGAGGCCAGTGAAGAGACATTCGCCCTCAGGTCATACCACCTCTTTCTTATTTCCTGCTGTGTGCTCAGGGTGGTACCTACAGAATTCACTTTGTCAACTATTCTGGTCCACAGTCCCATTTTCCTACTAAGAGGAGTATGTTGGACTTGGGCTCCAAACAATAGTGGCTCTACTCTTATGATCTCATACAGCATAACTGACAACTCAGCCTCTGAAAATTACTAGAAATTGAAGTGGGGAACAGTGACTAACAAAAACACCAAAGGATAATAGTAAACAATACAAAAAAACGTGTGGGGAGGTTGTGAAATGGGGAAAAAAAGACCTGCCTTATCTCAGCAAAAAATGTTGACTCACTGTCTTGCTGTGCTGCAGTGTAGAGGCAAAGTATCATGGTCTGGGATGGGGCGTGTTTTATAGTGTGATTTTCAGGTGTGTCCACTTTTCCAATGCCCATCAGCTTTGTCGTTTTTAAATCCATCCAATGGGCCCTGTTGCTGTGCTTTGCTGCAAGAGTACTGCGGCAGTCTACCACCATCAGGGCACTGTCGCTATGGGACCGCCTGTACAACTGTGTTTTGGTAATCTTCTCAGCGGGAAACCACTACTCTGATGGCCTTGGAGTATGCATTGCCAACAACGCAGACAACCATGGCCCAGGTGGGAACCACGCCGATGACGTGGCCAGCGGTTCAGGCTGCATGCATCGTAATAAGGCTTGCGGACAACCAAACTTGTAAACTAGCCCTAAGACTTCAGGTCTAAATTTACCTTTGTGAATTGGGTCCACAGTGACTATGAAAATACCAGGTTTTGCTATCAGAAATCTGCTTAGTATATCCATCCCCAAATGATTAACTTGATTACCTTGCAAAACGTGAGTGGTTCAAATGTTCTTCTTCACGTGCTGCTCACTAGCAGTAACAATAACAGCAACAAAAAAATTGTTAGATCTTTTTTTCAAGTGTGAGATAGATAATGGTGAATTTTATATAAACAACTGCTTAATTAACTATAGCAATTTCGGATCACATACTCAAAGTGCTGTCACGAGAAGAAATATAAAAGTTTTAGGTGTGACGGCGCAATCAAAAATAGTAGCAAGAAGCGAGATAAACAATAGCATACGCGTTTGATTCTTCCAATTCCACAATCGAGAACAGGAGTGCCTACGAAGCAGAGGGGATTTAATTTGATCTTGATCAGATATCTCTTTACGATGGTCATTTTAATGAAAGTGAACATACGTTGCAGTTTGAGAATTGTGCATGTTTAACAGTGAAATATACAGGGGGAAGAAGACGAGGGCGAGCAAGTGTAAAGGTTGGTGTTCACCTTCTGTTCTGCTAAATCTGTAATTTATGAAGCTAATAAAGCCGATCATAAAAGTGAATGAATACATCTTGGTCTATGTCTTTCAATCTTAAACTCTTTCTTGCGGATGAAATGCCTTCCAAGCTCTTTTACTGTGACACATGTTTTACGAGCACCCACATGAAATGGGCTCACATCCTCAGAGAAGGATAAGCATGGTTCTTCTTGCGTGGACTGTAAAGATTTTTCAAGATTCGTATCTAAGCGGTACCATTTAATGTTGGCTTCTTTCTGCGCTAAAAGGCAATAAATAATTGGAGCTACTTATAGGTATATATTGTGTCTCAAGCCTTCATAAAGCATAACAATTAATCAATCGCTTATTTTTTTTTGATTTCAAAAGAATTTATTATTTTAAGGGAGTAAAAACAAGCATAGAATACAATCAAGAATGATACAAATGATATCAGCTAAAAGACATTCAACCTGGTAAAATGAAAGTTAAAACTGAAAAACACCTTACAAAGTTCATTAATTTGGAAGTATCAGAGGAATGCATTGAATAAGGAAGAATCAATGGATAATCAGGAGACGTATTTATCAAAAGTATCATCATCATATATTAACTTAGGGATGAAGGGAAAGAAAGGAAAGAAAGCAAAGATAGAAAAAGAAAGAAGAAAGCAGAAAGACAAGATGAGAAAAGAGAGAAGGATTTCCAAAGGATTCACCCAACAACAACACCATCATTAACCAGGCACATCAAATGGGTATTGAGCCACCAAACCCTCTGAGGCTCTTTGCATATACGTATCTAGAGTCAGCCACACATCATTAGATATAGACGGAGAAAGGTGAGCATGATCAACTGACGTATGAGCACTACGCAGAAAAGAAACCCATGCCCACCAAGTATGATAAGAGACTGAAGAAAAAGATTTCCACTCCATGAGAATTACCTTGACTGCTATAGATAGTAAAAGATCCAATAATTGTAATTCCATGGCATCTAAGGGCAACGGGACCGAGGCAGCCAACGGACCAAGAAGAATTAGTGGAAAAGAGAGTTGAAACTGAATATCAAAGATAAGCATGAGATGTTTGTGAACTAGACCCCAAAATGGTTGGAGAAGAGAGCAGTCAAAGAACATATGTTGGAAATCACCAGGTGCTAGCCCACAACTCCAACATCGATCATCGTCCATGAGATTTAGTGCGTGTAAACGAGTGGGAGTCCAGTGAAGAAGATTAATAGAGAAAAACTTAGATTGCATTAGTGAGGGGGCGATTTTGTTACGAAGAGAAAGCTTACCAATATCTTGCCATGTGTCTGAAGAGATATGATCGGTAACACTATGATCAAAATGATGTAGCCATTTTTGCTGTGCAACAGTTTGGGTAGGAAGTGACGAGGACGACAAAAATTTATAAATCTTAGATGCAACATGACCAGACTTAATCCATAAGTGAAGAAGCATAATCATAGGGGAAGAAGGCTGAAGCTGTAATCTAGCAAGTGCTACTTTTATCTTAAGAAAAGTGTAAAAATCTATATTAGATAAAGAAAATTGCTGGGCCAGGGTAGAGAAAGGAAGAGGTTCATTTTGGGAACCATACAAATGTTTAACAAGCGAGATACCTTTCCCCGACCAATAAGACATCAATTCCGGATCAATATTAATCTTAATTTTGGAATTGCGCCAAATGGATGACCATCTAGTTTTATGCAACGGAATCGCCACTCTCATATCAATTTTACGAATTGCAGCAACAGTATCCAAAATAATAGATCTAGAAAATGGAATGAAAAGAGTATTTGTGGTTAAGAAAGAGGCAGTTGGAAGAGGAGAGGCCAATTCCTGCTCTATTAGCAACCAAGCTGGAACATGCATAAGGGGAGGGGAAAACCAGAGCGCACCTTGAGAGGCTAGAAAAGCAGATTGATATTTCCCCCAATCAGGAAGATTACATCCCCCCAACTCATAAGGTTTCCTCAAGAATTTATAGGCAATTCTAGCCCTTTTATTATTCCATAAGAATTTGGAAGTAATTAAATCAAGATCATGAAAGAAGGCATCAGAGAGCTTGACTGGAAGCATAGAAGAGACAAAATTAATAATAGGTGTTATCATCATTTTAAGAGTTTGGAGCCGACCCCACCAGGAGATATGCTTCGGAGACCAATTTTCTAAAAGATGCCGCACTTTAAGAATAGTTTGAGATTCATTATAAGTAACCGTCGCATAGAGGGTGGAACAAAAATAAATACCCAGATACTTTAGTTGCTTAGATTGCCACTTAAAACCCGCCGAACCCATATGAGAGGAGAAGCAGTAAGCATTTAAGGGGAACATTTCTGTCTTATCTCTGTTCAGTGTATAACCTGAAACCTTTGAGAAGGTGGAAATGATCTCAGAAATAGCCGGGATGGCACGCACAACATCATCTGAAAAAATGAGAACGTCATCGGCATAGGCAGCTACTTTTAACTGATGGGAACCAAAAGAAAATCCCATAATGTCTGGATGTACGTCAATCAGTCGGAGAAGAGGATCAATGGACAACAAAAATAAAAGAGGAGACAAAGGACACCCTTGTCTAGTACCCTGGCAAAGGTGAAAAAAAGACGAGGTAGCCCCATTCACTCTTATATTAGCCCTAGGTCGGGAGTAAAGAGACATAACCATACGGATAAAGGAATCACCAAGATTATGTGCACATAAAACAGCTCGTAAAAAAGGCCAGGAAACCTTATCAAAGGCCTTTTCAGCATCAAGGGCCAAGGCCGCCGCCGGAAGATTGGATCGCTTAGCAGCACCTAGAATATGACAAAAAGTACGGATATTATCACGCGCAAGACGACCCTTTACAAAACCTGTCTGGGAAGGATGAACCAATTGAGGGATAAAGGATTCTAATCGTCTAGCTAAGATTTTAGCAAAAATCTTAGCCTCCATGTTAAGCAGGGAAATGGGACGAAAATTCTTGGGGTCTGAATGATCCTTTCCTTCTTTGGGGATTACTACAATAGTAGCATCAGCAGCAGAGCCAGACACAGAACCATCTTTGACAAACGCATCAAAGACCGATTGAAGTTTCGGAACAATCACAGATAAGAAGGTCTTATAAAACAAAATAGGGTACCCATCAGGGCCCGGAGCCTTACCGGAACGAGTGGCTTTTATTGCGGAAGTAATTTCATCAGAGGTAATCGGGGCATTTAATGAATTATTATCATCCTCCGGTATAGCTTCCAACGGTACTGTCTTCAAAAACTCCTGGCACTGTTCAAAAGACGCCTGCATAGAGGGGGTATATAAATTATTATAGAAATCGCGAAAGACCTCAAGAATTTCTTCAGTCTGAAATTTTCTCTTACCAAGATGGTCAGTAATAGAAGAGATTTGGGAGGATTTATTAGAAGATTCCTGAAACTTTAATGTAGCTGCAAGAGTCTTGCCCGCACGATTTTTTAACAGCAGCCTCTTAGATTTCTGAGCCTGAAAACCAATATGCGCTCTCTTAGTGACAATAGTATTATACGCATATTTTAAGTTCTTAATAGATTGTAAGCATGACCTATCCTTAGACTGTCGAAAAAGATCTTCCTGGCATTTAATCTCATCCGCTAAATCTGTGAGTTCTTTTTTAATGGCAGCGTTTCTCCTGGACATACACTTAATGACCTGACCACGAAAAGTGCATTTAAAAGAGTCCCAGAGAACAACAGGAGAGCTTACTGAACCAACATTCTCACGGAAAAACGTCTCAATATCATTAGAAAACTCTCGAACTTGGGAAACATCATGTAAAATTTCCGTGTTTAGTCTCCAAGATCTAGACCTTACCCGAGGGGCAAAAGACATAAGTGTGAAAGTTACCGCGGCATGATCTGAAACTAAAATGGGGTGAATAAGCGGAGATGAGGAAGCTTGAACAAGAGAAGAGTGAACCAGAAGGTAGTCAATACGTGAGAAGGACGAATGAGGGGAGGAAAAAAAGGAGAAATCACTGCCAGTGGGATTGTGAAGACGCCAAACATCCTGAAGATGGGTCAGAGAACACATATTAATCAATTGTTTATGTGCTTGAGGGGGACGAAAGTTAAAGGCAGAATTCCTATCCAAAATAGGGTCCATTGGTAAATTAAAGTCACCACCAACAATAAGATTGCCAGAATGAGGTGTGTCATTTAGCTTTTTGGTGATCGTTTTCCAAAAAGCCGGATCATCCTTGTTAGGGGCATAGATGTTCATGACAAAGAGAACAGCATTACCATCGGACACCTTAGATAGTAACCAGCGTCCCTCTGTATCCTGTTCAGAGGAAACGATAGACAGACCAGAATGTTTAGAAACTAAAGTGATTACTCCATTCCTTTTACCACTAGCATCCGAACAAGCAACATCAGAAACCCACTCTTTCTTCAGAAATAACGCCTCCCTAACAGAAACCTTTGTCTCCTGAAAAAGGACGAGATCCGAAGAAAGAGATTTGCAATAATCTAGAATCTTCGACCTTTTAACTGGATGATTTAGCCCTTTGACATTAAGGGAGAGTACATTCAATCCAGACATAGATCTAATAGCAGAAGAAAAAGATATTGCACAAATGATATATGAACTACAGCCTCCAAGAGACCTCGCCTCCAGACACTAGACATCAACACAACACCGGGAGAATCCCAGGAGGAAATCCAAAGAGAGAAGGAAAAAAGAGAGAAAGAAGAAAGGAAGAGGATAGACAGAAAGAGGGAGAGAAGGGCCAACAAGGAAGGTCTGAAAAAGACCGAATTCATACAAGGGGGGACATGGGAATGAGCAAAGAGCCCAACATGAGGAATAGAAACTATCAGCATAAATAGCCCCAAAACAGAACAGAACAGATTATGCGTTATTATAAAAGAAGAACTGTCTAAAGGATATGAACAAGAATCAATTATCGTTCTGGAAACAGTACATCATATAAATCTATACAGGCGACATGATAATCAAATTTGAGAGAGAGGAAACACCTAAACAGGATCATAAAAAGTGTAAAAAGCAAAAAGAGAGAAAAAACAGATGTAAACAGTAATAGCTGATACAAAAAAAGAAAGAGCAATAATAAATAAAGTACTAAATAATACAGTCAGAAGAAAGTAAGTGAAACACAGGGGAGAGCGGCATATAGTAACAGACTAATGTATCAAACAATAAAGTCTTATGATAGATACATAATATAAATGAGATTATCCATAAAAATGCAAAATCTATAAATAAGCTAACAGATAACTGTCCACAAAAACATATTTCTCGTTGCACTCCATATAACTGAGAGAGGTGAGAATATCTTAAATATAGGAACATGGAAGAGAAGAAACATAGGCCTATCAGTTACAAAACAGCTAAAAAATTCCGACCTATTCGAGAAAGACACTTAATAATAATAACGATACAAACCAATAAATGCTATAATAGTGACATAGAGCTAAACACAAAACTCTAACTATAGCAATTAATAAGCAACAAATACTCATCCATGAATCAAATATGTAATCAATACATTAATAAACACTAACGTACTCCACAAATATGAGACAACCACAGACGATGAAAATCATGCACATAACCAAAACAATAGAAGATAAGAACTCATACACTAGGATAAGAAACGGACCGGGAGCTAATATGCGGAAAGACAATTTGGGAAGGAAAAGAGTAAAAAGGATGGCACCCGCGCA
The DNA here is from genome assembly GCF_964204655.1 of Triturus cristatus. NCBI lineage: Eukaryota > Metazoa > Chordata > Amphibia > Caudata > Salamandridae > Triturus > Triturus cristatus. The sequence continues at coordinate 833,272,034 of NC_140587.1, forward strand.
AAAGTGACGTTAAACCAACACGAAACAATACCACAAAATCTTGAAAGGGTCATACAATAGAACTAACAACAAAAAAAGACCAATGCACCATACCGATATGGAGGGACCACCAACAGCCGACAAGAGCACAACAAAAACAATGGACACTAAGACCACCGTGCAGGACTAAGAGAGACTAAGCTCAATAATACTGGCAAAGAAAAAACACATAGCAGTATGCATAAGCGCCTCAGGTGCCAGCAGAACCAGGATCAAGCGAGGCCTCCATTTGAAGTTCCATCTGAAGCTCCATCTGATTATCCAAAAACGAGACCAAGTCAGCAGGTTCATCGAAGATTCTAGAGCGACCTTTGAAAGTAATGCGGAATTTTGAGGGGCCAGCAAAAGAAAAGGGGATATTCATCTCCGTTAGACGCTTCCGCAAATTAAGAAAACCCTTCCTTCTTATGACCGTGTCTCTGGCAAAGTCCTGAGAGATTGAGATGCGATGACCATTCCACGAAACAACTCTAACCTTCCGCATATGAGCTAGAATTTGTTCTGTATGCTGATGACGCAGTGGCTTAAAAATTATCGCCCTAGGTTGCGTAGCAGACTTAGAACGAAAAGTGGGAACACGATGTGCACGTTCCAGCTCAAAATCTCTTTGGAAGGAAATTTGCAATGTAGAAGGAATCCATTGATAGAGGAAATCAATCATAGAAGACGCATCCTTCTCAACATCTTCAGGAAGCCCAAAAATGCGCAGGTTAGATCTGCGGTTACGATCTTCTTGCTCAGTGAGATCCTTCCGCAAAGCAACCATTGATCGCTCAAGTTGTGAGAGAGATCTGGACTGCTTTTGCATGGAATCCTCTGCGCCACTAATACGTGCTTCCGTGTCCGAAACACGAAGAGACAAGGCCTTGAAATCATTCCTGATAGCTAACACTTCCACTTGCAATAAGTCTGTGTTGGTCTTGGTAGACTGCGCAATTTCATAGACCTCATTAAGGCGCGTCAGGATAGTCTCAAGAGTGGGACTAGGGTCTTTTTGCGGAGATTCAGGTGTAGGAGATAGCTGTTTGGCCCTTTTAAGAGACGCTTTAGATTCCTTTGCGTCTTTAGCATTTGAAGACGGGCCCATATTCGCGGCCATAGAGCACACCACCTCAGCAGGAGTACAGAACACCACTCCAGACAAATTAGGGAATGCCAAGTGAGGAAGGAAAACCTCAATATGTCAAAAGGGAACGAGCAAAAATGGATAGCGCACTCTTAGCAAGAGAGCAGAGAAATACTAAAGGTAGATTCCAGGGACAGGGAAGGGAACCACCTCACAAAAATATCCCACCTTGCAGGTATCAAAAGGGGTCCTACCAGTCAGGGATGACCCAAAGGCCGGAAAGCATTAGTCAAAGAAACCCCACTAAATGTCCTTGACGGAGTTCCTGACAGACGATATCTTAGCAAAAAACGCAAAGATGAAACAAAAATAGGCAGTAAGGCAGCAGGCAGAGAAGAAAAAGCAATATGAGTTGAGGAAGTAAAAAAAAAACGTCACCAGTATCTGTTTAACTGCATTCCTGGCCCTTCTGTGGCAATGTCAACATCGCGCTGAGGAGAAAGCTCTCATCGCACCTGAAGAGACAAAATGGCGGCCGCTCGCGAAACCACCGAGCGCCGTCAAACAGGAACCAAAGTGCGAGTTCCAGCAGCCTCAGAAAGCAGGAAACCCTCTCCCAGACATCCGTGACATGTTCTTATCCATGCGGCCGATATCCGCGATGACCGGGGCCGCCGAAAACAACCGCTATTCCTCCGTGGGCTCCAGCTCAGCACGGAGCTCAAACGCAAACCGCCATATCGTCGCGGCGCGCAAGCCACGCCCCTTCATCAATCGCTTATTTTTGACAGCACGTGCTCCAAAAGGTAGAGCATTGAAATCACCTACAAGACTCTGGTTGTCAAATAAATGCCTGTCCAAAGTCGAAGTTAGAAATTGTTCCTGTCCAAACTTTTCTGAAATCCAATGGTTTCTTTAAACAAAAACGTGCCTAACTCGTTTGAGATACACAAAACTGTGTTTGTCCTTGTGTACTTGGAACTGATCTAAAAGCACAAAAACAGAGAGATAAGCAGAATGGGGCTACAATAAATCAATTAGAGAAGGAAGGAAGAGTCTCAGAAAATCGACTGATTCCACTAATTCTAATGTAGCATCATTTGGGCTCTGGTGAGGCTTTATCACCAGTGCACAGGATTGGACAAAATCAAGAACTCAAGCCAATCATGTATTTTCTTTCATACTTAAATGTGGAGATGAAGGAAACATCAGTACAGTGTCATGTTGGTATGGTCCTTCCTGAGAGGATGTGGCTTAAAGGCTAGGGTGGTCGACCTCAAATCTGGGGAACCGGGTTCGAGTTTCTGCAACGACGCTCCACATCGTGTGATTCTGGGCAATTCACTTAATCTCCCTGTGCCTAACAAAAATGAATGTGTCCTTATGTAACACAACTGGTGCTCATGTAAAGCGCTCCAATAACTTCGGGTCAAGTCCGCGCTCCATAAAACTCTGAAAAAAAAAAAAAAAAAAAAAATTCTGATATGTGTAGTAACGCCTATTACCACACATATTAGATTTAGGAGTTATGAAGTTTTTACTGCACGCTGTGTATGATAAAAAATGCATTCCTGTGATAAATTTCAGTAGGTGAAACCTGCTAATATGTATCAGGGGAAAAATATCCGGTAAATACCAGGATCTGCAGATTTTGGTCCACTAAAAATCTGTATGCTGTGACCCATTTTAAGGGCAGAGGCCCTCATTTATAAAAAGTGACACATCGCTGCGAGAAAACAGCGATGCGTCACTTTCATTGCGCCCTCCTTGCAACACCGATGATGCGTCATATTTACAGTATGACACATCATGTCGCAAGGAGTTACAGATACGTCAGTATTTCTGACGTATCTGCAGGCGCAAAAATGATGCATTGTTGGAGTGTGTCACAAAAGTGACGCAACTCCAGCAATGGGTCATTACACATGGGCTAGTCCCATGTGAAATGAGCCTGCGTCAGTCTTACGCCTGCCATGAGGCAGGCGTAAGATCTTGACGCATTTGTGTCCTAAAAGTGGCGCAGTGAAATCTTGTAGATTTCACGGCGCCACTTCTATGACCCTTTCTTGCATCGTAACATCCATCCTGCATACATTATACCTGGCGCAGGTATAATGTGGCTCAGGGGTTTACAAAGTGACGCATCTAGGCAGATGCGTCACTTTGTAAATATGGTGCAACAAGGATCATTTTTTACGCCACTGGTGCGTCACAAAAAGTGACACACCGGCGGCGCAAAAGTGACGCCAGGGCTCATAAATAAGCCCCAAAATTTACAATAGGTTATTACTATTGAACACACAAAATTTCATACACCTCAGCATCGGATTTAATCATGTGCAGTATTGGTCAGAAGTATATTGGGGTCACCCATCATGAGGGACTAAATGCTGCTGTATTCATTTAGGCTTCCACAGCGTGTTGCATGTTAGTTCTCGGCCAAGAGAAGACAACAGAAGACAAAACCTACAGGTGGGAGAAGGTGCTGTTTGATGGCTATTGCATGTTGTCTTGATAATTTACACTGTTGACTCCTTCCTTCAATAGCTGTTGTTTTTACATGTTTTCTCTAGTTTACAAAGGCCCAGTGGTCCATACTCTAAAGATGCGTATATTAATACCCCTATGGAGAAAGTTCATCTTAGGAATATCCACTGGACACCTTTTTCACACTTTACTGTTCTTCAAGTTGGACAAATATTTTGTTTCCATTTACTGAGATTGTATCATTCTTATATCAATTTGTCTCAATGTTCCCACGTCCTACTGAAAAGTAAAAATCATTGGATGTAGAATTACTACTTCACTCTTCTTTGATGGGGATAGTAGCTTTGCCAAATGCCGCAGGAAGGGTTCTAACCATGCTGGTCTCTTTGCCCACATCTTTCTCGAACCATCACCAGATGAGAAGTAACTTTAATTACTTTGCTAACTTCCACAAGGTCAAGCAAATTGAAACTGTACTCCATGAAGATAAGACACAACTACCTGCAGGATGATGTAGTTACTATTCACTTCCAGACATGAGAGGCATGCACAACAAGCAAGCCTAGCCAGAATTTTAAGCATGATCAGAGAAGGGATGACCTGATGAGAGATTTTTCTGCCTCTGGAAGTCTCCACAACTTACTAACCACTTGGGTTGAGAACTCTTGCTAAAAAAAGACCCCTCTTAGCTTAGGAGGAGAAGAGAAAACCAGCACTTTTACAAAATTGCAAAGATGTGTCAGATGTTACCAGTTACAATTGCAGTTAAAATAAGATATTACCTCTATCTGGAAGGACACCTGCAAGGCTTCTTTCCAAATTTGGATAACCTGGATCTCACACAAAAGAGGGTCAGACAATACAAACATACAACACTCTCCCTGGAAACCACACCAAAGAATCACGTGGGAAGCCCTGGATGACTACTTTACTACCAACAACCACCATGCAGTGTATACACCTCAAACTACACTTGAAAACATATACAATCACCAGGCCAACCCCCACCCACATCCCCTATAACTTTGCTTAGTACCGTCACCCAGATTTCTATTCTTACATCTTCCCCATGGCTGAGAAGGTGCACATCTTTATACTATGGCAGGTTCCTTCATGGTACTTTATCACAATGTATTTTATTGTTTACATCTACCCGTCCTATATATATATACTTGTCCTTTATATATTTATTATGCTTCCCGGATTTTGATATGCCTGTTTACGTTCTTTCTCGCTTTTGAAAACGAGTAAAGATTTTCTAAAATAAAAAATCTTGGATATTTGGCATACGTGTACAAAGGTATGCTAAAATCCTGCTTTTCTGAATTCCCAGACATGACCTACTGTGATTTAAGCCTTTGAGTGTAAAATCTACAGGGCCGTTTCCTTTTCTATGTTGGTTTGCATTCTGATGATACATTGTTCCATTTGAACATAACTTACCACCAAGGCACACCAAGCAAAAAAATATTCATCCAGGCTCTTTAAACAGACACATCTCACACACACACACACATCAACATAGTTCAAAGTTGCCAAACAGCCAGCAACTCCAAGCCTAGACTAAGACAGAATGGCACAGGGCATGTTACCTGACCAATAGGTCCAAAAATAACTGGTTAATTTGCTCTGGTGCATCTCTCTTATGCAATGCTAGTCTATTGAGCCATCATCATTCATTGATTTGCAGGCATAATCCTTAGAATGTTTTGTGATTTTTTTTGTACATGAGAATATTTATGCACAAATGCCTTCACTTAAAAAGTGAGGGGTATATTTACAAGGGGATTTTGACATCGGAACATCACTTTTTATGATGTTCCGGTGGCTCAATGCACTGCACCATATTTACAAATTGGCGTTAAGCCACTTTGCATGGCTTAATGCTGCTTTGTAAATATGGTACCCTTTCACACAATGTTCTTCATCAAAGGGGCATGCAATGGGTTCCCTGTGCACATTCCGCCACAGAATCCAATGCTTTTTTACGCTGCTCTAGATTTACAAAGCTCTGTAAATTTGAGGCAGCACCAAAAACTGACACCATGCAAAAGCAGGCATTAGATTGCCACAACAAGGAGGAATACTTGTATTTCTCCTCGTTTTTACCTTTTCTATTTGTGCTGCATTCTGCAGCACGGATAGAAAGATCAAAACACCTTTAATGATTGTTTATGTGCAGGAAGGTATCCCTTCTTACACATAAACAATCCTTTAATAATGTCAGTTTGCTACTTCTATATGTTACGCAGAATGTGGCACACATAAATGTAGCAAATCACCATTATTGATTGTTTATGTGCAGAAAGGGACACCTTCCTGCACACAAACAATAATTTCCTGCAATTCAGGCACGCTTGTACTGTAATGCAAGGGTGTCTGTGTTGGCACCAGGCCTCTATTTTTAGCACCAGCCCTGTATTCTTGTAAATACGGCGCATTCCTGCATTTTGTAAATGACGCAGCACTGCACTGCAAAATGTGCTGCAGCACCGTGCTGTTTCGTTTATCTTGTAGATATGCCCCTGAGTGTGCAAACGAGGGCAAACGTTGAACTTTTTAACTTTTTTGCCTAAAGCAAAAATATGTTTCACATGACGGAAAAAATACACATTTTGAGGGTGTTTCCTTCAACTTCCCACCACAGAAAAGTATTTTCTATTCGTGCCCTTGTCAGGCATAAATGTGTGACAATTTTCACGATTTCCAAGAATCAGAAATTGGTTTGTGAAGGCCCACACATTTATAAATTTGCAAGGATGCAGAATGGTCAAGGTTTTTTCCAACCTGAAATAGCCGTTCTTTATGCGCACTTGAAGCTCTGTGAGAACATATCCATTTCCAAATGCAAAAACAACTTTTCTGAATTTGATAAGTGTTTTTACACGCATAAATGAAGATTTTCTTTTATTTGTAAATTTGGCTTACATGCATAAATAGTTTTGAAAACAAGGTCGCTAATGTTTTGAAATGTGCAGTATCTGTGGCCTGCTAAGCCGGGGAATCCACACGAGCAATTTTTAAAAGGAAGTAGGATGAATTCCGAAAATGTGTCATATTTGAACGGGTATAAATGTGGGACATATGAATAGAGGATGCATTGTTGTTTAGGCCCAGAAACAATATTCTTCATGCTGACATAATCTTACATACTTTTCAGCATTGCGACATTAAGACATATCACATAAACAGCATTTATTTCAGGTAAAGAGGAACAACATAAAAAAATGGACACGGGAATCTATCTGATGTGTGCATCTCTAGAGATTTTGTGCTTCTTTTTTAGCAAGAAGTTCTCTCGTGTCCATTTTGGGGGTGAGGTGCCTGTCAAGCATTTAACAAGCTTTAGCTCCAGTAAAAAATCTGGGGCAGATTTACAAGCCCCTTGCGCCTCTTTTACGCCGCCGTTGTGTCACTTTTGTGATGCAGCTGTGGCGCAAAGCCAGCGCCATGGTGTGGGGAACTTACAACGTGACGCATCTGGGAGATGCGTCACGTTGTAAAGCCCTGTGCCACATGTAGGCGTTCCGGTGCATGGGGGGGGGCGTTCCGGTGCAGGAATGCCTCCTAAAAGTGGCTGAGTGAAATCTACAAGATTTCACTCAGCCACTTTTAAGGTCATGCTGCATCAAAACCCTGCGCCTGCTTGAAGCAGGCGTAAGGATTGACGCAACATTTTAAAGATAGGGCACCCCCCAGCCTTGCTAGAGCTGCGTTGCGCTTGCGACGCAACTCCAGCAATGCGCCGCCTTTACAGCAGCAGATGTGTCATGCATCTGTCCATTTTTGCCCCATGGTGCACCGCATTGTAAATGCGGCGCATCCATGGTGGCGGAGCCGTGACGCACAATAACTGGCGCATACCTGCTGATATGCAGGGATGCGCCAGTTATTGTAAATCTGCCCCTCTATTTTAGGATAAAGTGAGCCTGGCCTCCTGCAAGATTTTTTTTTAACTAAAGTTATTTATTTTCCTCTTAGCAGTACAATACATTAAAGGTCGACAGATATGACACGTTCAGTATTTTGACAGCGGTTGGTTCTTTACATGAATGCAGTAACGCTTACAAACTTCAATTCAAAACAATGGGAATCCTGTATGTATGACCTCTGCTACCTTGGTGTCGCCCCAAAGCATATTTATGAGCTGCAACCAGGATACTGTCTGTGCGGCCTCCCTTGGTGCCTCGAGGGTGTGACTATATAGAAGAGAGGGAGGGGACACATGCAGATGGAAGGAATAAGTGGGTGAGCCAGTGCATGTTGTCGTATTGCTGCGGTACCATGAGTACCCCGAGCTAGTCTGTGAGGGTGTCTTTGAACGTCTCCAAATCTTTCAACGAGAGATCTCATGAAGCTGCTCTGGGAATCTTGCACCGACCTCCTACCTTCTCCCACTGGAGCGCCACTGCCAAAGCTTTACTCCATTTAAGAGTGGCAGTGCACCAGTGCTGTAGTCCCGCTATTGAGTCCGCTTTCCAGTGCATTGGACCAGCGTGTTTTCAGCTATGCTAGGTCTATGAATCTAATAGTTACTCTTTGCACTTTTATCTGCTTAAAAAGGACTAGTTTTACCCCCTTCATGGTAAGTAGGTCTTCGCGTCCTGTCACTTGAGATAAAGCTTCAGTAACCTCCCTCCATAGAATGGCGACAGCCGGGCCACTCCAGAACACGTGTGCCATATTGGCATATGGTGCACGGCATCTGGGACAGAGAGAAAGGGATCCAAACATTCTATGCACGCTTGCAGATGTGAGGTAAGCCCATGATGAATGTTGTGTTGTAGAGAATAATATATAGCGTTTCGCGAAAGGTTCCCGGGAAAGTATAGCACCCTGTGCCATTTGTTGGACATCTGGTCGCGGCCTATGTCTCTCTCTCAACACCTGCTAGTTGACAATAAGGGGTCCTGAGCCGTGTGCGCCAACCACCTTGAGAGTCTCCTAATGAGTCTTCTACCATTGCCCATAATGTGTAGTGTATGCACTAATGTGTGTTGCTCCAGTTCCGTGTCAGTAAAATTCCATAGTCGGCCCACCTCTGCCATCAATTTACCATGAGCCAGGAAATGATCCACTGGTAGCTCTCATTCTGCTTGCAGCTGATCAAAGGGTATAGGCACGCCATCAGGAAACAGATCACCTAGGGTTTCCACCCCCTCAACCCTAGCTGACAATCCCTCCCTGCCAACTAGGTCACAGAAGGGTTCAATAGTGCTTATTCTAATTTGGAGGGAAAAGGGAGTGATGCGTAGCATGAGGCATAGGCCTCCGTAGTAGTTTACATATGCTATGCACACTAAATTATTTGTCTCCTCTGGAAGTCTTGGTTGCAGGATGAATACTCTCCTAATCCCTACCTGTGGCTAACCTACTGATGGTGATCCCAACTCTTCCATCTGATGCCCCAGTCTCCACCGAGCATGATATTTTAACTGTGCCGCTAAGTAGTAATACTCAAACTTTGAAGCCCCTAGGGCCCCCTTGTTTACAGGCAACTGTAGCTTACTCAGCACAAATCTCCTCCTGCCCTTATTCCAGATAAAACCCCTAGCATGGTGTGCTGTGATCGGAGGGATGCCACCCTGGATGTCACGGATGTAAATGAGTACATCATCTACATAGAGAGCCTGCATGTAGCTCCCCAAAAGCCGGAGATGCCTTGCAGGCTGAGCCGCTGTGCCAGTGGCTCCATTGCTAGAGCAAACAGGAGTGATGACAGAGGACATTCCTGATGGGTTGCTCTGCTCACTAAGAACAGAGGTGAGATGTATTGGCTTATTTTTACTCAGGCTGTATGTTGTGTATAAAAAGTACTAATGAGTCTTTAGAGCCATCCAGTGATGTCCAGATTAGTCAGAATGGAAAACAGGTAGCCCCATTCCACTGTGTCAAACACCTTTTCGAGGTATAACACTAAGCAGGCTGCGTATTGCCTCGGGGCTGGAGCCACCTCCATCATTCCATGTAATCTATGGGCATTAAGGGTGGTTGATCTCCGGGGGATGAAGTCATCCTGATCAAGTGTGGCATGTGCTCCAGCAGGTGGACCGCTATAATTTTACTAATAATTTTAGATTTGGTTCCCAACATTGATAAATGGACGGTGAAGAAGGGACTGCAGTGTCATATGAGGCTGCTCCACCCAGTCCCAGGCGTCTGTTGTTTTGGTGAAAGAATAACTAGTGTTGTTGACTATAACCTTCAGTTTGGCAGGAAATAGTGAGTATCGTAGGCCGACTTTCCGGACCTTCCTCTTGACTCCCAAGAAGGAGGCTTTGTGACGCTGCACCGCCATAGTGTAATCCAGGAACAGGTATAGATGTGTGTTTTCATACACGATGGAGCTGGGTGATTGGGTCGCTTGAAGTATGGTTTCCTTGTCTTTGTAAATCATCAGTCTGGCCACCACCGACCTAGAGGGGGCACCCACTGGTGGCCTGTGGGCTGGAACTCGGTGAGCGCATTCAACCCAAGAAGTATTCTGACAATTAAGTAGATGCCACAGTCTGCGTCAGCCAGGACTCAAAGAGGTGCACTGGATCTTAGCCTTCTGCTGCTTCAGGACACCTATGATGCAGATATTGTTATGGCAAGACAGCCCTTCAGAGTCCCCTCCTTATTTTAAAGTTCCTAGACATGAGCAGTGAGGGACTGGACTTTCCCTTCCAGTTTCAGTCGGGGTCTGAGATCAGTTATGGCACTCTCCGAGAGGTCAATTCGAACAGTGACTATTCTCTGGTCCTCCCTTAACAATCCCACCTCAATGGCAACTGCGTCAACCCTGCAATGCAGCTGTCGTCTAGTGTCTGGAATTACTTCGCATATTTTATCCAACTTCACATCTGTATGAGTTGGGTGGATTCTCTTGGTGTTGTCTCTGTATCAGGTAAGTCTGTAGACTTAATATTCTGATGCCCCACTGGTTGGTGGGCCACACAATCTCATTTCCACATGATCTGTTGACGCCGCCCACTTGGAGCCAGAAAGTGGCAGCCACTTTCGGACAGGGACACCTGGCAAAAGGCATCCTGTCACAGCGAATCTCTCAAGCAACCAGTCCCATGGCCATCCAAGTGAATCAAGAAGGCAGAGCGGCATGCACAGTCGGGGTGAAGTTCCTATTGCCAGTAAGGAGATGAGAGCAACCCTGAGCCCCTCTAGGCTATTGCGCATCCAACAGATGTGCAGCTCACCAGTTTTGGTGGGCGAGTGCTGTGTTGATTGGTGGTGATTGCCCAAGGCTGTGTTAGGACCTGCCTCACCCCTCATGCCCCGACAAAGTGGGGGACCTGGGGGGGGCACAAGCAGTTCAGTCTCAATCCTAATCCTCGCTGTGTCACTGCAAGGTGTCAGCTGAGATATTCACTCAGGAGCCCTTCTGCCAGCCTCGCTAGTTCTCGCCCTACAAAATATTCCTTTCTGCAGGCTGGCTATGTGAACCCCATGAGTGTGTGCAAGTGCCACTTGGGTTACTCCCTAATGAGGAAGGGGGACCACCGCAGGGCCACTAAATCAAACAGCATACCCAGTTACTCACACAGTAAATCCTACTGTGGTTTTCTTGGGGCCTCCAGCAGGTAAGCTGCCTCGCTGTGTGCTGCTGGGGTCTGTTGCGGCAGTGCATAACGGTCAGGGTTGTGTGGCAGGCGTGCAGTCAGTGCTACATTTTGGCCTTAGTTCAGACCCTAAGTAACTTGGTAGGTGCAGGAATGCCCAGTCCTCCCTCTATCGAATGGGCTAGCCATGTGTCCCAGCCACCAGTGCCCTCCAGAGGCCAGGCACAGTCCAGGGGGTGTAGGCAGAAGGTCCCTATTCATGTGGAGCAATAGCAGAATTTACACTGCATCAGGGGGCGCATACACAGTCTCACTGCACCAATTGTAATAGGCTGGAGTCCCTGGGAGGGGCACCAAAGAAGGAGAGGTCCCTCAAACAGATGTAGTGCTCACCATGAGAGTGGGAGGCAGCTCAACAGGTCCCTAGGTCAAGGAGGCTACCTTCGCCATAGTGCAAGTGCTGACTGGCTATGGGGAGTCATGCAGTACAGCATCTAGGGCTCAAGGGTTACTCATTGCATCTCCCGCTCAGTCACCTGCCATCAAAGTCTCTGCCTCATGGTCCCCTGGTGTAGCAATTGAGCAGCAGGATCGGTATCTGCAGGGGCTGTCACAGGCCACATGCCATGCGGCTTCTGGGGTTGAGCACACTCACTAAAAAGGCTGTTGCACCAGCATTCAGGTCCCCTGTAGGCTGCTCCACAGCTCCACACTGTCAAAATTGAGTAGCTGCCCACCATTCCACAAGACAACCAAACCAAAACAGATTGAGAACAGGAGGGTCTAAGGGAATTTTAAAGACCGCAGTGGATTTATTCCCCAAACAACATGCTTACCCGTGTTGTTTTTGTTTTTTTACCTGGTTATTTGTTAATTGTAGCAATTAAGAGAGTTAGTGTTTTGGGATCGGTTTGGCCATATCACTGTTTCCTTTTGAGCCCTAACTTTCAGGGTCTTTAGGTTTCAGGTGTTCGTCATCACGTTTTGTCCTAGCTTTCATCTATTATGATTATTCTTCAGAGGATCGACCAGATTGCTGGCGGTTCATGTTTGTTTGACAGCGCAATATATTTGAAGTATCAGTTGGAACATGTTTATTTCAAGTTCTTTACATGTTCCTACCATCAGTTTGATTCTTACACTGATTGGTTCTGTGTGATTTTCACCGAGAGCCGTTAATTTCTCATGGGCTCTCCCAGCTATTTCATTTAGTTACGATTCTATAATAGACCTCCGGCTTCAGTTATGGTGTTTCTGTCAGTCAGTTTTTATTGTGTACTGTGTCACACTGATCAAGTCCCTGAGACTTACCTATTTTTGTAATTTAGCGTATAGACATGCCTCCATGAGTTTCTATAGGAGTGACATTTCACCCATAGGCATAGGAAGGACATGGTTTGAGTCTTACTATGTACACCGTTCCCCTTTAGAGCGGTGCCCCCTTCCTGAGCGGCTGCCAGGCCGAGGTGGGATTGAGTACCCAGCAGATGCGGGTAAGAATTTTGCAATCATTATTCTTTCTATTTGATTGAGTCACATTTCATACCTTGAGATGCATGTATAACATTTGATTAGTTTTTATATTTTTTTACATTTTAGGTATATATTCCTCTTCTTTCCAATGATTGCCTGAAGAGAGATTGGATATACTGAAATACTATATTCTGTATCCTTTGTTTGCACTGTTTTTCACGTTGGTTGCAGGAGCACTTGGTTTAGGTCCTGATGAAAGCCTGTCCCACTTATGGACAATTTGGCTGAAACAAGTCGACCATTTTTTCACTGTCACCAGAGCGGTTTTAAATCCATACCGCTGGTGCGCTGTTTTTAATCCTGGTAAAGGGTGTATTTGAATAAATATTGGTTGGTACAACCCTTATCCAGTTTTATATCACATTATTGCACTTATATATATTTAAAATAAAAAAAATTGCGCTGCGCCTTCACTCACACTTCTACTTTTCACATGAGGATTTAGGATATCCTATTAATAGTGAAAAACATCCCTGTGCTCCTCTCTCTCTAGCTGAGAGGGTTGTAGCCCTCCAAGGAACTAGGTTTCCTTGGAGAGGAGAATCCCCATGATGAAGCATGTCACCTTCGTGGTGAGTGAGGGATTTGGTCCTAACAAGGGAAATGCCCTTTGGCGTTTTGAGGTTAACATGTTGTGACTCTGTTTAAATAGTTAAGACATCCATCTGGTTGTAGCTTTCATTGCACATTCTTTCTTAGCGTTCTTTTGACACCATTCCACAAGCCCTGACCTGGCAGGCAGGACTAACTGGCCCCGTCACAAGTCCACAATCCCCCTGGACTGAGGCAGACACTTCGATTCAGTTTCTTCACCACCCATGCCCGCCCCAATTGCAGTAGTAGCCAAATGCTGTTCTGGCCTCTGGTCCAGGACAGGTCCATGCCTTGTGGGTCCAGGCATAATGAGTTAGAGGTCTGGCAGGTCTTATCTCCACTGCCTCAATTGTAGTTCATGAGGTGCTTATACAACTCCATGCCGTATACAGTTTCTCTCACGGCCCAGTGTGTCATGGATTGCGGAGATTGTTAACGGATCATGGATCATTAAGCAAGCAAAAGTAAAATGCATCTGCCACCTTACCTTGGCTAGCCATGCCCCCTGGCCTCATGCAAGACAGCTTTATTATAAAGGAGCTCTGCCAAACCTGATCTATTCAGGTATGAATTACTGTGCATCCGCAACCACACATGTAAGTCCCCAATTACTGCCACCACCAAAATGGAAATGATATATCCTTAAAAAAAAGCCAGTTCCCATACTGCCCTGAGTTAAGGTATTACTGGAGGTCTTGGGATAGTGCTTGAGCACTGTGAGTAGAGAAGAACCAATCACTTCCAGACTTTTCCTCTCCTTTTGTTCACTGACTGCCCTAGAAATTCCCCAATTGGAACAGGGAGGTGCTGGTGCTGCCATAGCCATTGCTGATGCCCAGTAACTCACCTACACTCACATTTGTGGGCTGTGGGCAGCATTCCTTTCCATGTGGTGGCTGAGATAGTGGGAGAAGGAGAAATGTCTGATGATGAGAAGGACATGGGTGCCTTCGGGCCGATGACTGTGGGACTCTCTGTGGCAGCCATCTTGGATCAGACTCGGCGCATGATGATGATATAAGGAGGAACAAAAGGTGTCCCTATATTGGTTTTGGTTACAACAATGACAAAGAGATCTGCAGGCCTTTAACTCAAGTGGCTGCTACTGGCCAGAAGACCTTTTCATGACTGAAGTGTTTTCACTATAATCTATACCTGTGGTCTATGCATTTTTCAAGGGGGCTACTGGTATACCATGTACCGGCTGTGTTACAGCAATCCCTATTCAAAGGAGCTGTCTGCTTTTTCAAAAACAACCCATAAATTGTTTTTCATTATCTGCATTCATTGCTTTCAACATATGGACCCTGTACTCATCTGCCTGCTAGTATAAACTCTCTCTATAATTCCCAATTATCAGTGGGGAAGACATAGAGGCAACTTCTTTATTTTCAGAGGTGATGCAAGGAAGATGGTCCAGTAATATGCAGCTCCAACTAGGTCTCAACCTATATTTACCCCCTACCCACAGAGATTCTTATGGCAGAACTGAGGACCATTACATTCAGAATAATGACAGTGGAGGCAAGCAACAACAGACACTTACAAAGAACTTAAAGGAATGGATGCAGACCAGGCCTCTTTCAGAGAAAACTAGACACCACTGATTCAAGGGTAGCATAACTGAAAGAGAAGACTACAATGATCACAGACTTGGAAAATTAAGATCATAACAGTAGTGAAAACATTCACATTTTTCTCAGACTCCTGGACTTGCTTAATATTTCATTTGACCAATCCCTGCAATTCCATAGGGCGTACTGAACCTGTGTCAGACAAGTGATTACTTAAGATGCTCTAAGGCCAATAATTGCCTATTTGCTGCACCATGGACTCACAAGGGCAATATTAATAGAGCTAAGCAACAAGGCCCTAACCAATAATATGGCCACATGATTTCTTTCTCTCCAGACTTCTCACAAGAATGAATGTATTTGCAAAACCTTTCTGGCTCTATGCTCTATTCTTAACAAAAATATAAGGAATCGATTCTTGGACTCTTCAGTGATAAGTGTTACCTTTGATGGTTGATTTAGAGAGTATCATAATTCTGAAGTACTGGCGCATTCTTGGAATGTTTGGAAATCCATTATATGGATAAAGCTCCCCCCAACCAGTGTGCAAGAAGGCAAACAGCCGTAAAAAGATCCACATGTCGAGAGCTGTGGAAAACATTGGAAGACACAGAATGAGTTCTACCAACTGAGCAGAAGTAAGAGTAGTGTCTCCAGGAAGCCATCTGGGTACACCTTTTGAGAGAGGGACACATCAGGATCTCCCCCAAAAAATATAAATACAGGTAATTGACTTTCTACTAAATGGTAGCTTCACTTACATACAGAGACTCCTTTGATGGATTATCTGGAGATTTATAATCTTGCTTGTCATGCTTATTCGACATTCTTGGCTTAACCCTATTTTGAAGTGCAACCCAATGGTATGGTAAGTTAGACAACACAGCCCTGGAATCACAGATAATGTTTGATCACAGCACACTGGGTTCAAAGCGTCATTTCCAATTCTAACTTTTAGCAAACTAACTTGTTATTATTTTGCTTTGCTAGGGGGAGGGTACAAGCCTCGATTCCTATTATATGCTATATCGTTGCTATTTTCTTTGCCTAGATCCTCTAATACCTCACAAACATATTTTTTAAAACTCAGGCTCGATACGTCAGTGGCACAAAGTGTAAAAAAAACACTTCATTTGCAACACTGTTTGGGGGATATTCTCAAGAACGTGCCATAATCATCGCCAAAATAGGTTAAAGCAATTTCACATGTCGCTGTCTATCGCGGGAAAATAACTCTGTGTTAACGTCGTATGCTCAACACGGCGGTAATATGCGATAGTATCCCGATAACGCGTCAAATTTCAACAAGAAAAGTCCCGGGACAGCTTTAAAAATCAAAACCCGAAAGCAAAAAAAGTGCCGATCGGCTCAACCGCGATTACAAAATCAGCGATAAGGTGTGCCAGGCCTGCAATTCACACACGTAAGGCGGGGAAACATTACTATGAAAGCAGAAAAAAACAAAAACAAAACAACTGCAAAGCACAATGGAGGTAGTCGGAGCAGGAACAGAGGACTACTAGAACCCCACAAACCCCCCGGAGGACCAGGTCGGGACCTCAGGTTCAGGGAAGGGCAAGGACAAGAAAAAGAGGAAGACAAGGTTAAGTCCGCAGGAAAACAGGAGCCTGATAACGGAGGTGATAAAATACCATCCACAACTGTTTGTCACCTCCAATGTGTCATTGGCGACAACAAATGGAATATGGCAGTCCATCATGAACAAGGTGAATGCAATCGGAGTGTTGAGGAGGACAATGGAAGAGGTCAAGAGGAGCTGGAATGATGTGAAGCGCAAAACCAAGCAGAAACTAGCCAACAACCAGAAGGCAGCAATGCAGACTAGAGGTGGGAGTCCAGCGCCGCAGGAGGAGCTGGACGAGATGGAGGAAATGGTGTCCACAGTCATCCACAGTCATCCACAGTCATCAGTGTGAAGACGGTGGCAGGAGTTGGGGAACCTGACACTGCTGGACAGGAGCCGACACAACAGCAACACGGTGAGTAAAGACCAGGGACTGGGGGGACGGGGGGATATGGGCACAATGGCAAACATGCACAATCAAGCATAGCACAGTGCACACCCACAATGTCTCTGGAGCATGTCCCTGATCCCCTTGGCACACTGCAGCACACCTAGAAACTCCAAGTAGGCCCCGTCGACTATATGCCCAGAGGGGGCCCTCCCCACACATCACTAATCTCACAACAAACCCATGCACATGTGCTGAACCCAGCAAAGCTGCGGGTCCGTGTGAGGAAATATGAATTTTGTGATCAGTTATGTCCCCTATCGTAGACCCCAACGGCTCCATGTGCATGCTATAAGCACATGTATGTTCCCTCCTGCTCCAGTTTTGAAGACGCAAATATATGTGTGTCCACCGTCAACATGTCCTCTTTCAGATCAGCCATAAATGGGTCAGATATTCCATTCCTAAGTATGAAAGGCCACCGACTTTATATGGTTCACTTTCCACATTTTACAGATTCAGGCGAGTAGGCCCGAATTCTGTCCTCAAGCCTTTTCCTGCCTTCTGCCTCTGAAAGCTCCAGTCTGAGCCCGCATCTGTGACCATGAACTTTGTCTTACTCCCTGCGCGGCTAACGGTGCCTGATCCAGCCTGTCGCATGCCAAAAACTGTATTTCACCTTCGAGATTATCTCCTTCGCTCCTCATCCGATGCATTCCTGTCTAGTAGTTTAGGTAAACATTCTTCCAGCTCCCGTGCAAAGGGCCAAGCCTCACTGTCCTCATGCAAGTAATTCATAGCCCCGTTACCATGGAATATTCCTACCCCCTCGCATCTAGTGTAGACACTTAGACGCTTGTACACGCACTAATAGTCAGTATAGTCAGTATAGAATAAGATTCTATCCTAAGAGACCTTTCCTTTTGGATAACACAGTTCTTTAAACATAGGATATTAGATATGATTTGGAATTAGGTTGACATAACCCCAGACTTCTGTCTCCACATGTAGAGCTAAATGTCAAGTCTCCTTCACCCTCTAGTTGCACGTCAATCACACGTCATGCAGCTGCGCGCGCATCTCTGCCACATATTTCTGCTGACATTGCAGGATTCTTTTATGGATCCACCCACTTGTAACATCATGTTTAAATGACGTATTTTAGTTACACCCATGTTTAGTTACGTATGTACAGTTTATCTGAGTTATCAGCTGTCACGCCTCTTGCATCTGTTTTACTGTAATGCATTTTCTATAAAACCGCTTAACTGTCAATAATATATGTTCCTTCCTTCCTGAACTTTCGTGGTGATGGAATAGAAGGCCCACAATTCGAATTGTGTTCCTTTGTATAGGAATAAAGCCTTTTTAAACCCTCTAATACCACGGATTCTGCCTCTCATTTTACTGAGTTATTCTTAGACAGACTTTACCCCATAAAAAATAGTACCGGTAACGAAATATTTACCACATAAATTGGCGCCCGAACAGGGACACTTTCTCATCTCACGCGCCGGCGGTGCGTTGCAGGCCCGGTCTCCTGCCACAGCTGAACGGACAACAAAAACGCGTATCTGCAGGATTTCCTGTGTCTCCTTCCGGCCAAGCGGGGACGACTGAGGCTGCGATCAACACCCAGACGAGGCGGTGAGAAGTGCGAAGTATCCCGACCAGAGCCTAGCTGAGAGAGCAAGATCCGAGGTATACAGAGACCCGCCAGGTTCCGAAGTTCCGAGTCCAGTCGAGTCGAATCCAGTCCGGTCCAGTTTCAAGTTCCGTTCCGAGGCCTTCCGTTCCGAGCTACCCGGTGAGTACCATTACCGGGGAGGCATTTAACGTGCACATAGTCTGTGCCGGTCAAGACGGGTTTGGGTACACAAATCCGGTCTGCACTGTTTTAGCAGTGTATCTGTACTGTTTAGCAGTATATATAGTATGTTGTGCATATAAATAAATATTATCCAGTGTCAGTATAATGTCAGTAACTAGTTTCTTATTAGTTATCATTGTTCGTAAAACTGTTAAGCGTTAAATGTTTTAAATACGTTCTATATATTGTGGTATGAATGACTGTTCATTATTGTGTTTTCACGTATAAAGTGTGTTCTAGAAACAAGATCTAAAAATGCCGCTCTTTTCGAAACTAAGACAGATCAAAACTAGAAAAGGTGTACTTGAAGAAGCCGTTCCCATTCCACCTAGGGATACTCCAGGATACTTTATGTATCATAAGCATGGCCTAGATGCCGTATTATTTCTTGATTTATGGGTAGATTACACCAAAGAATTACCAGAGAGTCAGAGATGGCCCGCAGCGGGGACCTGGGATGCAGATTGCATCATGAGAGTAGAAGAAGAATTATGGAAAAAGAAAGCCAGACAGTCACAGAAAGATGCCATTGAATTATGGCGTAAAGAATCATATAGACTTACAGAAAAAGCACACCGACAGGAAGAGAAAGGTAAGGAGATTTCAAATAAAGTCCGAGAAAATCTATTACTTGAGGCAGGTACCCGAGTAAAACCAGAACAAGTAGATAGACAAAGAAACGCTCTTATGAATGGTATGTATCCACTTCTGGCCGAAGGGTTACCTAAGGCTACTCCGGAAATACCAAAAGACTTGCCAACTCCATTGTTTCCGATAAAAACACATCCCAAGGGACATCCCCGAACCGCAGAAGATGTTTTCCTCTCCCGCTATTTAGATGACGCAGCTCCCGAGTATGCTAATACCGCACCACATAGACCGCTTGCCGATGATGCTCATCGCCAAGAACATTCGTCTGTACCTCCGCAACAACACGCTTCGACACACATTCCGACAAGCACATCTGTTTCTACAGCTTTTCCCACAACGACGGTTGCTGTCTCACCCTCAACAAATCCTTTTACGTCCAGCACCCCAGACGGTGCTACAGGAGGTACGACAGACATTTTTTCTACGCCACCCAGAGGAAATAAATTTTCCCTTAGAGATTTAGCCCTCCAACGTACGCCCAAACTAGCCACTCCTGACATGCTTAAGGAACTTCTAGTAGATTGTAGATATGATCCTGTGCCCGGTAAACGGGACGAAATGCTGCTGTCATCATTACGTATTAGACGAGCTGCAATATATTTAACGAAGTTACCAGGAATGGATACACATTTAGAAAATATATATCACCTTGTCCAGTCAGGGCGAGGTCCTGAAAGTATTAGCAGAGCCATGGAGTACCAGAAAGCGGAGGTACAGGGACAACTGTTACGTTTCCTCATAAACTGTGTAATTAGAAATCAAGACCGGCCTGGGGTAAATCCGGAGGAAATGCAAACACTTGTCACTTGGGGTCGGAATATATCAGAAGGAAGACATGATAAACAGTTATGTATAGTAGCTATGTACCGAAAGATCCGCAAAGAGGTAGAACGAATACACGAAGAAAGATTAGAGGTAGACGCCGCTGATCTAAACAGAGAGGAGGAGGAGAAAGAATCAGAGCAAGTAGACACGATAGCTTATGTAAGTAAAGAAAGACCCCATAATAATACCAGAGGTTTTAACGACCAAATACGTCCAATACGTCCAGAATATAATAGACATTTTCCAAACCCTATGCTAAATACAAAATCCCCTGAACACTTATTCCAAGCCGCTGATAAATTACTCCGAGATCAAAGGGGGTACCACGTGCTCGATTCCATGGACGAACAAGAATTAGTCAGGTCAGCAGTACAATGGGCTGACAGTCCCGGCGAATACAATGATGATGTACTTGCACACACGTTTCTGAATCTAGACCCATATGAACAGCGTTTAGCTAGTATATACATGATTCAACACCTCCTTATATTATATAAAAGCCAACACTCCGATCCAGGACCCTTACCTGACATATTGACAGAACTACTCACGAACATATGGAGAGGGTCAGGTACTGATTTGATTAAGGAAATACTAGAATCCCGAAACCAATATTTAAATTTCGTATACCCAGAACACGTCTCTGTTCCCATAATGGGAAGAAAAATGTATCACATAGATAGACAGAACCCGTTACGCGAAGTGCACCCGATCAGAGGTGCCGACGATAATTTCACACGTGTGTTTGTGTACACGCCTATAACTAAACTGGAATTATTAGAAATGAAGAAAGTAGTACCCAGTCATGATAAAGATCCAGCAGGTTTCCACCGTGAGATAAAAGACATGTTACTCATGGGAGAGTATACCTACCCCGACATTATGAAAATATTAAAAGTCCTATTACCCGCAGGTGTTTATGAAAAACTCAAAGAAAAAGAATGGGAGGTAGGAGACCAAAAGATAGATTGGACAGCATTAGAGAACGAAGAAAAGGCCCGAGCTGCAGGAGCAGGGCTTGGGGATAAGACTAAAGCACTAGCAGGATTACTAATACAGGTATTGCCACGTTTATTAACTACGAAAAAGGAAGACTGGGGTGCAATCTCAGCCTGTAAACAAAAACCAGATGAAGACACTAGTGATTTCTATTCCCGATTTGAAAAATGTTTTAGTATAAATAGTGGTATAAAAGCCAGTAGTGAGTCATATCCACATTTGTTTGTGACAAAATTAGTTGAAAATTCTCTGCTACAAGTCAAGAATAGAGTATTGAAATTCGAAAGTACCTGGCAAGGTAATACCCCATCACAGATGCTACAGATGTTACAATATCATCACAATAGAATTAGAGAAGAACAAGAACACGAACAAAGACGTATGAAAGATACGAAAATGAAAATGCTTGTTGCACAGTCAGTTCCAGTTGATAGTCATCAAAAGGGTGATTCCGCAGGCCCTGCGAAAGGGACATGCAACTATTGTAAACAACCAGGTCATTATATACACGATTGTCCAGTACTGAAACATAATATCGCCACAGGTAGAACACATGAGAGACCACGTCCACCCAGACAGGATCAGAATCAACAGACGCCTCAGCAGGCACAACCTAGGTCAGTTCCGCAACAGCTAGCTCCGCAACAGGCAGCTCCACAACAAATTGTAGCACCACCACAAGCGCAGCCTATTGCTGCAACACAAGCAACGACACAACAAATGTATCAGTATGCACAAGCAGATTATCCCGATTATCAGCGATACACATGAAATAGCCTAGAGAGGGAAGTTGGCTTACCCCTTATTGAGGTTCCTGTAGACCAAGAGGGACCTTATGTACATAGTGAACTATTAGGGGAAGACAGAAAGTTTTTACTTGATACAGGGGCAAGCAGAACAACTATAAGACGTAGTGAAGTTCCAGGGGCACCCCTCTCAGGCTCACAGAATATTTCCCTTGGATTCTCAGGAAAACCTATAATTAATGACGTAACACAACCTCTTCCACTTACGATTGGTCCATTGACACGTACTACAGATTTATTGCTTACTAAATCATGTCCAGAAAACTTGTTAGGTATAAAAACATTGAAAGCTCTAGGAGCTATAATATGTTGTTCTCCGGAAGGAGTACGACTATTTTTACGTGACTTTAAAGGTCACTACGTATCCAGAGACATGGATCACCGACTGCAGAATTTACCTACACATTTATGGGCACAAGGCCCCACTGATGTTGGTTGCATGAACATTACACCATATCGAGTTACACTGAAATCAGGAATAGTACTACCACGAATGCGACAATACAAGTTACCTCCAGATGCTGTAGTGGCTTTACTGCAAATCATTGACGAGCTCATTGCACAAGGAGTGGTTGTCGAAACCGACTCCAATGTATGTAATTCTCCGATAATTCCGATTCTTAAAAGAACGGATCCAAAAGCTCCACCAGTATATCGATTAGTTATTGATCTGCGCGAATTAAATAAATGTATTGTGCCACAATACCCCGTGGTCCCAGATATCTCTTCATTACTCACAGCTATTGACTCAGAAGCAACGTTCTTCACTGTAATTGATCTCAAGAATGCTTTCTTTAGTGTCCCAATAGATCCGGAAAGTCAATATTTATTCGGATTTAGTTTAAATGGACGAAGTTTTAAATTCACACGCGCACCTCAAGGATTTACAGAAAGCCCCAGCATCTATAGCCAAGCCCTGAAGCGAGAACTTGACAGTATCCATATGCCAGTTAACACTGCCTTGCTTCAATATGTCGATGATCTGCTGATCACCGCCCGAAGCGAACTTGAATGTGAAAAAGCGTCACTGACGGTTTTAAAATTTCTGGCCGACAAGGGGCACAAGGTGTCCCCTTCTAAGCTGCAATTCTGTGTCCAGCGAGTTGTTTACCTTGGGCACTCGCTGTCCAAGGAGGGAAGGCAGCTTACATCCGACCGCATCCAGTTAATCGCTAACATGCCACCACCCAAGACACAAAAGGAGGTACGGGCTTTTATAGGCCTCACTTCATACTGTAGACAGTGGATCCCTCAATATGCATTTCTAGCAAAACCGCTCATCCAGTTGACAACACAGGAGGCAGCCACATCGACTGTCCTCCCTTGGACTCCAGAACATACACACGCCTTTGAAAGCTTAAAGAAAGCTATATGCCAAGCACCTGTCCTAGCAACACCATGTTATAGTAAACAGTTTACACTCTTTGTGACAGAACGCGAAGGTACTGCCTTGTCAGTACTCACTCAGGAACAAGCAGGATCACACAAACCATGTGCTTATTTCTCTAGTACATTAGATCCAGTAGCTCAGGCTCTTCCTGCGTGCCTGAAATCAGTGGCAGCAACAGCTTTAGCAATCAGACAAAGCGATGCCATAGTGTTAGGACACCAACTGACAGTACAAGTACCACACGCAGTAGAGGTTCTCTTGAACCGCACACAGACACAACACTTGACTATAGCAAGACTTACTGGTTACGAACTGACATTGTTTCAGCCACATATAGAAATCAGACGTTGTAATACGTTAAATCCTGCTACACTGTTACCAGTGAGCGGAACAGACCCATTGGCACATGATTGTGTTGAAGTTATTACTATCACGACGAAACCCAGACAAGACTTGACAGACATCCCTTTATCAGATCCGGACTTGACATTGTATGTAGATGGGTCATGTATGAGAACAAGTACAGGAGAGCTAGTGGCCGCTTACGCAGTCACAACAGACACTGAAGTCATTGAAACAAATTGTATTAACACTTTGTCAGCTCAAGCAGCAGAGCTCACCGCTCTGACACAAGCCTGTATTCAAGCCACAAACAAAAAGGTCAACATATACACAGATTCACGTTATGCCTTCGGAGTCGTCCATGACTTCGGCGTACTGTGGCGAGAGAGAGGTTATTTAACTTCTCACGGTGCCCACATCCAGCACGGACCCCTTATTCAAGCCCTATTAGATGCGATTCATCTACCTACTACAATATCGATTATGAAATGCAAAGCCCACACAAAAGTTACCGATATCATTTCTCAGGGTAATGACCTAGCTGACAGAACAGCTAAACAGACTGCTCAGAATCAGACTCACACAACTGACATGACAAAGACAATAGTTCCGACACCAACACATTGCATGACAGTTAAGGATCCCGCCCTTGATGTAATTGATATACAGACACACGCTACACCAGAAGAAATAAAGAAATGGACTGAATTAGGAGGGATCCAAACAGATCAGGGATGGATGACGAAGGAAAACTCTATATGGTTTCTTCCCGACTCAATGGTCCAAGTCATCATTAACACTATACATAGTCCAGCGCACCTAGGAGAAAAAGCTATGCTAGACAGCATTCAACACATTTGGTTCAACAAACATTTACGAGCCGCAGCTAAACAAAAGGTTCGTACCTGTATGATATGTTGTCAGTTTAATCCAGGTAAAAGCATCCCCGTAGAACAGGGTGGATTCCAAACCCCCGATCATGCTTTTGAAGTCCTCCAGATGGATTATATCCAGATGGAACGATGTCGAGGATTCAAATATGTTCTCGTAGTTGTCTGTGCTCTTTCCCGTTGGACAGAAGCATACCCGGTTTCAGATTACACTGCCCCGACTACTGCCAAACAGTTAGTTCGAGAATTCTTCCCACGGTACGGTTTACCACGTGTTGTCTATTCAGATAACGGCCAGCCGTTCTCATCCGAACTAATGAAACACGTTTCCCTTTTGTTAGGGTATCAATGGAAATTTCACTGTGTCCGACATCCCGAGGCAGCAGGTCTCGTAGAACGTCATAATCAAACTCTGAAAATTAGATTGTCCAAAATATGTAGAGAAAAAGGAGTTGATTGGATAGTAGCCTTACCAGTTGCGCTCTTTTACATGAGAATGGTAGCACATTCTCGAACAGGGCTATCCCCGTATGAGGTGATCTTCGGTAGACCACCAAATATGTGGGGGACGCCTATACCTCGTAAAATCACTGACGTTGACTGTAATATGCTGACAGATTACCTGGCTTCCTTGATGTCTGCACTACAATCTTGTCGTTCACAGGTATCCGCAGCTTTTCCCGATAATACTGAGGTGAAGCCCCATGACGTGGTTCCTGGGGATCTGGTGCTGGTCAGGAACTTTGACCGGAAGACCCAACTGGACCCTAGGTGGAAGTCACCGAAGTTAGTTTTACTTACCACAAGGACAGCCGTGAAAATCGAGGGAAGAAAAGGATGGTTGCACTCGAGTCATATCAAGAAATTTTATGGACTACCATCCAATATAGAGACTAAACCCTGTATTTCCTCAAAGACAGACTCAAAGCTCCCCTTGGTTGAGCAATCGAACTCAGAAATCTATAAACTAAAATTGAGGTCCAATAAGTCAGACAATTTGATTGTTTAAGTCCTCTCCAAGGTGAATCGGTTGAATTTGTCTCTGACATGTATCCTCTGGACCGGAATAGAGAAAGAAATAATCAAATGCTGCTCAAGAAGCAAGCGTATTGTAAATCATTTCGTAGTCATTGTACAGTAACATTATTAATTTTGTTTTTTCTAAGTCTTCTGATCATCATTGTCAGCATCCTATTGCACATGTATTACCCTATTCCTAAGCATGCTTATAATATAACTGCAGAACATTCTTTTAGCAAATTTCCTCCGCATGAGTTGTCCTATAGATTTGCGCTGCGCAACAACACTTTTATTAGTATGTTACATCATTCCCATCAAACCAGCAATGCCACAAATTGTTGGATATGTGGCCGACTCCCTCCCTATCAGAACTATAAGGGAGTCTTGCCCCTCTTTCCCTATCCGTTCACACACAATGGCTCCTGTGGAGCATGGTTTAGTTTGATTAATACCCTAGATTCAAATTCCGCAGTTTATCAAGACAACTGGGTATGGGGAAACCTGAACCTAGCTTTACTTAAAGTCTGCTACCGTAACAAGGAGGGACTTCCCAAAAGAACAGGAACTGATCTAGAAAATGAAGTATATGGATTAGGTAATTTTACACTTAACCTCATGATCCTGAACGTTGAATCTGAAGCTACACCAATCTTGCCCGCCATGTCAGTATTCCCAGTAAAAGGGGAATTATGTATAAGAAAGAATGGTTCCATACATATGGGCCATAGTAAATGCACCACTGTAATAAAATTCAGTGATCAAGGCAAGTCTACATTTAGAGCTTCTCGTCATTCCTACTTCATATGTGGCCAGACCGCATATATATGTCTACCTTTAGATTGGGATGGTACCTGTTACATAGCATTCCTTCTGCCACCTGTTTTCCTAGCTCCTCCTGATTATCACAGAAATACCCATTTAGTACACAATAGACGGCAGAGAGATCTCCCAATTGTCGATTACACTGAAACAGCATGGGAGAAATACACAGATTTCAATAAAGGTTTCTTTCCCTATATAGGTACAGTCACTAATAGTAAGCTGATACGTAGATTAACCAGAACCCTTGAAGCAGTAGTGAACGAAACTATTTCCGCCTTAGGCAATTTAACAGAAGAACAGTCTGCTATGCGGATTGTTGTGCTTCAAAATCGTCTTGTCCTTGACGTCATCCTGGCCGATAGGGGCGGAGCTTGTAGGGTCATCGGATCAAGTTGTTGCATTTTCATACCAGAAAATTCGCCGTCAGTATATAAAGCCATAACCCGCCTTCATAAGATTGTAAGCCAGATACACCAGAGTCCAGGCACCTGGACTTGGTCCGGTTGGTTCTGGGGCGTGTTGTCAGCCTGGGGATGGAGAATACTATCCTTCCTAGGTATTGGCTTTCTCATACTATTCAGTTGCTGCTTATGTCTACAATGTGGGCCAGCGATTTGTGGTCTGTGTGCCACCTCGTGTATCCCACATCCAAGTTTTCGTTCGAGATCCCGGAAGAAGAAAGAAGAACAAATGATACTATATGAACAGATTGATGGATTGATGAAGATCGATATCTCCTAAGGGTCCGAAGGGGACAAGGAGGGAATGAGGAAATATGAATTTTGTGATCAGTTATGTCCCCTATCGTAGACCCCAACGGCTCCATGTGCATGCTATAAGCACATGTATGTTCCCTCCTGCTCCAGTTTTGAAGACGCAAATATATGTGTGTCCACCGTCAAAATGTCCTCTTTCAGATCAGCCATAAATGGGTCAGATATTCCATTCCTAAGTATGAAAGGCCACCGACTTTATATGGTTCACTTTCCACATTTTACAGATTCAGGCGAGTAGGCCCGAATTCTGTCCTCAAGCCTTTTCCTGCCTTCTGCCTCTGAAAGCTCCAGTCTGAGCCCGCATCTGTGACCATGAACTTTGTCTTACTCCCTGCGCGGCTAACGGTGCCTGATCCAGCCTGTCGCATGCCAAAAACTGTATTTCACCTTCGAGATTATCTCCTTCGCTCCTCATCCGATGCATTCCTGTCTAGTAGTTTAGGTAAACATTCTTCCAGCTCCCGTGCAAAGGGCCAAGCCTCGCTGTCCTCATGCAAGTAATTCATAGCCCCGTTACCATGGAATATTCCTACCCCCTCGCATCTAGTGTAGACACTTAGACGCTTGTACACGCACTAATAGTCAGTATAGTCAGTATAGAATAAGATTCTATCCTAAGAGACCTTTCCTTTTGGATAACACAGTTCTTTAAACATAGGATATTAGATATGATTTGGAATTAGGTTGACATAACCCCAGACTTCTGTCTCCACATGTAGAGCTAAATGTCAAGTCTCCTTCACCCTCTAGTTGCACGTCAATCACACGTCATGCAGCTGCGCGCGCATCTCTGCCACATATTTCTGCTGACATTGCAGGATTCTTTTATGGATCCACCCACTTGTAACATCATGTTTAAATGACGTATTTTAGTTACACCCATGTTTAGTTACGTATGTACAGTTTATCTGAGTTATCAGCTGTCACGCCTCTTGCATCTGTTTTACTGTAATGCATTTTCTATAAAACCGCTTAACTGTCAATAATATATGTTCCTTCCTTCCTGAACTTTCGTGGTGATGGAATAGAAGGCCCACAATTCGAATTGTGTTCCTTTGTATAGGAATAAAGCCTTTTTAAACCCTCTAATACCACGGATTCTGCCTCTCATTTTACTGAGTTATTCTTAGACAGACTTTACCGCATAAAAAATAGTACCGGTAACGAAATATTTACCACACGTGACCCACACTGACATTGCAAGTTTAGCTGCGTGACGATTAGCATGGCTGCAGTCCAATTATCATGACATGGTGCACGCCACAACACTGAGATGGCTGAGGGTGGAACACATCCGCAAAGGAACAGGTCACACTCTGACACATCCACGTGCACAAACCCTGACGTCAACAACACATCTGCGGACAAACCATGCCCAAGAGTCCCAACTCCACCAAGAGCCCAATTTACCC
The DNA here is from genome assembly GCF_964204655.1 of Triturus cristatus. Lineage (NCBI taxonomy): Eukaryota > Metazoa > Chordata > Amphibia > Caudata > Salamandridae > Triturus > Triturus cristatus. The sequence continues at coordinate 833,300,662 of NC_140587.1, forward strand.
AATCCTGCAACATCTCAGCACTGTATAAGCACAGAATTGAAAGGCACACCGACTGAAAGGGATAAGGGCCAGTAAAATCAGAGCTGCAGGGGCGACTCTCCCACAATGCAGCACACACACATAAGAAGCAGAGCACATCAACATTGACAACATTGTGGTACAAACTGCAACACGTTTACAACAGAACAGAGGACAAAACTGCTGCTGCTTGTGTATAGAAACTGGCCAATCCCATTTGGCATAGCATGGAAATTTGAGATGATGACTTACAAGTACAAACACACATCTGTGGTGTTGTCAAAATGTCCACTTTCCCGCATCAAATAGGCAGCTCCTCCCAAACAGTCACAATGTATATTGTCATGCAGTCTGTATGTAAACTTGTACAATGCGTCAACATACATGTGATTGTGAACACAATGTAACTGCATCTCCCCTTCACATTGCAGAGGGAGAATCAACACCTCCTGCAGAGCAGAACCAACAACTCTTCACTGATGACGACACCAATGCCTTCCAACAGCTTATGGACACCCTCAGCACCCCACCCCCTGGAGCAGGGCAGCCCAGCTGCATCGAGGAGACCTCACCCCCTGCACAGACCACATAGCAGGAAGCACCAACCACCACAGCTGTCTCCCAGGACCCACACAAACAACACATGGCCTTCCAACGACGTGTGTTTGGGTGCAAGGAGAAGATGGCTGATCAGGTGCCGGTGGGTTTCGACCTCATGGCAGCCAAACTAGATGCCATACATGGGTGTCTAAGTCCCATCAGGGACCACTTACAGTCCCTAACGGATACCCAAAGTCCGCTCCATGCTCTCAAACGATCCATGGATGACATCGCTGGAGTCCGGACTCTGAGACAAGGAGAACTGTCTAGTCAGAGTGGCTCCAGTGGAGTCATCCAGGAGTTGGGATCCATGCGGTGACCATGGAGAATATGGAGCGGGTCCAGGCGGAAAGAATGGCTGCCACGGCTGCACACCAGCGTGATGTAGCTGGGATCTACCACGCCCTCCAGATCCTCATAATGGCATTGCTGCCACAAGGCTTGGCGCAGATGAATGCTGCTGCTGCTGCTTCGACATCCACATCTCCACCACCTGATATGTCAGTGCCACCCAGTGCTGGAGACAGAACACCACCACCCGCACATGAAACATCAGAGGACGAAGATGCAGAGGATTCTGCCTTACTGGTAAGAAGGAAGCAGTAGCATTCATCTCCACCATATGGCCTGTTTCTGCTTGGTTCCGCCCTCTGCATCATCACCTTCCACTGCCCCCCGATGCACTCTGTGACACTCACCTTGGACCTCGACATGGACTGCAATATTCTGTTTGGTCACCAATGGCACAACTATCAGACTGCGGACTGAGGTCTTCCTTTTCCGATGTACTTGTCATTCCCTGAAGCACTCTGGCTGGCTCTCCACGGGCCAACAGTGTAAAGTGGGGTTTTCATGGCCCTGTACTGCTCCAGCTACAACTCTCCACTGAATGTGAATTAAATGTTCAAATTCACACAGATGTGTCTTGTCTCTGATCATTCAAGTATGAAAGTATGGATGAATGTAGGTTCGGTGATTCCCCCTCACGTCCATGTTGCTCATGTTGTGGGACTTGAATCACAGGGTGCAACATTACTGATTGTGGTCCGGGTGGCGCCGACACTACAACAGAGACACACACAGTAGTCACTTCCTTTTCCAGCCCAGAATGGAACCACGCCCAGAGCCCTGGGGTCATTGTTCACACCCCTACGCTGGACTGGCATACACCAGGTCAGCCCACACCGCTTACGCTTACAGGGGGGACGACAATGCTACATTTCCCAGGTCTTCCCTGTAGTGATCTGCTGATCACAGGTATAGTTGTTAGCATGCCACAGCCACTCTCTGAGGGCTGGTTTACATCCACACCACACCCATACAGCACAGGCGTCACAGGACAAGTGATCCTGCCAATAAAACGGGCCGGGCGCACATGCTCGAGGCCATTTCCACTATCTATCTGAGTGTATCCATGTAGTCATTATTTATGCATGAGGGCATAGAGCCCTACCAAATCACATTCCCCACTGCCGGAGGTGACATGATAGCGTCCGCACAATGAAACTCAATCATAAACGGCCCATGACTTGTGGTGCACAGAGTTGGTGGCAACCGAGGCACTTTGGCCGGCACGGGCCTACCGCCACGAGACGGTGACTTGCAGTGCACAGAGTTGGTGGCAGGCGAGGCACTTTGGCCGGCACGGGCCTTCCGCCATGTGGCGATGACTTGCGGTGCACTGAGTTAGTGGCACCAGAGCTGAGCGGGTGTGCAGCCTGCGATGATGTGTAGGCCTTGATACGCCATCATGCCAATCTAGATTCTATTTGATTTGTGAGCCCAGCTGGACTGCAGTGTACGTCGAAGGCAGCAAGCTGCACCGACATGACTCTGCGGCACGGTACAGCAGGGTGCGCTGGGGGCGTGTGGCGCAGAATCCAGCGATCGGCTGAGGAGGTTACACCGGCACGTCGTAGGCCCTCTCGGAGACACTCCGGTAGCGGCAGGTGAGCATTGAGGCCTGGGTGCGCTGGGGCGGGCAGTCATTGCTGGGCGGTGGACCAATCTGGGGACCAGGGCTGGGGTGCAGCAGGCGCACAGGATTGCGTAGGCACCACGGGTCACGGCGGCATTCTCGTGGCTGGGTGGGGGGAGTGAAGGTGCATGGATATCAAGCTGATACAAACCGTGATGCGGAATCCTGCATCATGAGACCGTAACAGAAGTTCGTGTTACCGTATCCTTCATTTTCTTTCCTACGAAGGTTATGACCACACATACTTCTGTTACGGTCTTTTTGCACAGCATTTGTCTTTAAGCATTCCGGTTTGTCCAAGTGCTATACACTGTACCAGATTAGGTTTGTGACTATACGGATGCTGGATCATGGTCACCATTTGTCCAACAGGTTCCTGGATTCTGACTTTCGGGGTATGGATTTGTATTGGGGAGTTCCCACAGCATATGCAGTTACTTGAATCCACACACTGCCCTGATGAAGATCCCAGTTGGGCGTTGGCTGTGCTTTTCGTATTGTTTAATTGTGTGTTTGTAATAAAGGACTGTTTTTGCAATACTGTTGACTACTGGACTTCTTGACCGTGTGCACCCTCATTTCAGTTACTACAATCTTGGAGCTGGGGCACAGAGGCACCTGGCAGCGGCTGGCATTGGAGTTGGTTGCGCAGGAACACTATGAATTGGAACTGTTGTGTGGTGCAGATACAGGGGCCCGGCGTTGCTGTTGTGAACATGCATACAAGACATGTGTGAGGAAGTTTGATAGGGCTGGCCGTGAGACTCCTCTGACTCTGGCAGTTGTTGGTTAGGAGGTACCAGGAGCCAACAGGTCCAGTGACTTTTACTGAAAAGGGGAGGAAAGGTCAAAGATAAAAGAGGGGAGTTCAAGATATGGGAAAACCACTGAAACAAGGAGGCATGGCTACAAAACTCGATACAGCAGCACGGTCTAAAACTAAAACTCGCCGAGCCTTGGCTAAAGAAAGTGCACGACTAGCCTCCAAGGGAATCAGAGAAATTAATATTAACACTCAGGGGCTTGATAGCACTCTGGAAAGCTCTGAAGAAGAACGATCCCCTGTTATTTCCCCAGAAACTGAGGTGACAGGGGTTGATACAGTTAATATCGTCTCAGGTAGCCTAAGGATTAATTTGAATGGGGCCAAACAGTTTCCATTATTTTTCAAAAAAACTATCCCTCCATCGCCCTTGCTAGAGTCAATCCTAGATCTATCTAAATCCGGACCAGTCGAATCAGTACCTCTCCCAGCCTTCCAAGGTTCCCCTAACGCAAAAAGAACTCAAATCGATAAAGATATCGTCCATCGAGTCAACCCAGAAGGTGTAAAGGATCAAAACCATAGCCAGGCTAGCCAGGCTAGCTATCAAAATCTTGAATCTAATATATCGCCGGTAGAAGCTGACCTTTTTGAACAGGGGTCAGTATTACTCAACGCAACCCTGCCTAACCCCCCGCGAGAAGCCATTACCGGGGGGACAACTACTAATATAGCTGAAAGGCAGAGTTATCCCGATCAGACAGACCAGTCCGCTTATACTACCAGTACCCATCAATTGGATGTCAGGGACATGCTGAATTTAATTTTAGATGAAGTTCGCGAAATCAAAAGGACCCAGAAACTGGAAATTGCTGCCCTACATGCACGCCTGGGGAAGATCGAGGAGGCAATGTCTGGATTTCCTGCCAAACTCCAGGAGGCAGAGGCTCGGATCTCAGTGCTGGAGGACCAAGTCAATGTGGTCTTGTCTGAGGCAAAGGAAGCAACAAAAAAGAGGAAACTCTTGGAAAATAGACTGGAGGACATTGAGGGCCATTCACGAAGATCAAATCTAAGAATAGTGGGGGTTCCGGAAGGCATCGAAAATTCACAAACGCTACAATGGGTAAATACATTCATTAAGCAGACCGTGCTTCCTGAATTTGAGGGGGACCTCACAATCACCAGGGCTCACCGGGTTCCTCCACATCCTTTTCCGAACTCTACTATGCCGCGAACAATCCTGCTAAATTTTGCTGACTATCGAATCAAGGAGAACATCTTGACGAAAGCTATTCAGCAGAGACAGTTCTCCATTAACGCAACCTCAAAATGTCGTATATTTGCCGACATGACTGCTTCAGCAGCTCGAAGAAGAAAAGAATTTGTAAAACTCCTCCAGTTATTTAAATCTCATGGAGCCCAAGCCTCTATAGCTCAGCAATCTAAACTTAGAGTACTAGTTAAGGGTAAATTTTTTATTTTTTCAGATTTGGAGGAGGCCCAGGCTTTATTAAAGGAGATTTCGTAAGGTCAATAATCTGAGGAAACACATTTCGTGGTTCTGGTGGGGGGTCACTGGGGTAGAAGGGTCACCCGGGTGTAATACCATGACACCCATGATTGAAGGAGGGAAGGGTGAAATGTGGTTGGCGTGGTTGGGGTATCCACATTCTAAGGGGAGTAAGGGAGGGGGGAGAATCGGAGCAAAAAAGAAAAGGAGCAGGGGCAGGAGTAAACGACATAGGAATTATATGATTAGAAACTTAAGCTTATCTGTAACGAAAAATCTAAATGAATTTTAGCAATTGTAAAATCTTGTCAGTCAATGCCAATGGAATGTTAAATAAGCAAAAATATGGCGCTCTCATAAAATGGTTAATTTCATCTGACCCCCAAATTGTATATTTTCAAGAGACGCACCTAAAATCAAACTCTCCAAAACTTTTTCTACCCAGATTTTTCTCCCACGCTTTCTTCGCATCAGCTGGATTGGCCCAGAGGGGAGTTGCAATTTATCTTTCGAGAAAAATACCCTGGGAAATCCTACAAGTTCAGAGAGATATACAGGGAAGATGGATATGTGTAATGGTTAAATTGCAGGGAAAATCTTTCAATCTTGTCAACTACTACGGCCCTGTTACTGACGAGACCGAAAGCTTGATTAAAATTCATGAGTCTTTGAGGGGAATTCCGGGACAGATCATACTAGGAGGTGATTTTAATTTCATACAAAACTTGAAGAAAGACACATCAAATAAAAATAAAAAATAATGTAAACCATATACTCTAAGAGCGGTGGAGGCCCTAAAAAAAGAATATCAACTGGTAGATCCTTGGCGAATTAGGAATCTGGAAGACACAAAATGTACTTGTTATTCACATCGCTTCGCCACTGCATCTCGAATTGATTTTTATCTTATATCCAGATCTCTTCAAATTTTAAAAATTGACAGTGGGTGCAATCCTTTTTCTGACCACGCTAAAATCGAACTTAAGATCGCAATAGATGGCGGGAAAAGGGAGCAGCCGAGGTGGCAGCTCGACCGTACTCTCCTCCAGAACCAGGACTGGGTAAAAGATTTTAGGGAATGGATCTTGGAATTTTTTTAACTAAATTCCAACACCGCTAATGTGTTTTCTGTTTGGGGTGGGTTTAAAGCTGCTGCCCGTGGTCAGATTATTGCCTTTACGGCAGCCCAGGCCAAAACAAGATCGCTTAAAATAGCTCAACTCCAGGCTGCAGTCGAAAAAGAACATATTCTCCGGGATCGGAAATGTCCCAACGAATTCGAACAGGCAAAAACTATCTTGCGGGATTTCTTCATCCTAGAAGAGATCTGTAGTTCCAAAATGTACCAGCAAAAAGTCTATGAAGAAAATCAGTTAATAGGTAAATTGTTAGCAAATGCAACTAGGAAAAAACAGGAGTCAGCATTCATTTTAAAGATACAAGATCCTCAGACTGGTCGTGATGAAGTTGACAGGGAAAGGATCTCGCAGATTTTTGTTACACATTACCACAGTATCTACGCAACGGAATATTCAACAGGCGACGATATGATTTTTAATTATTTTTCCAACGTCGCATTTCCTAAACTTTCTGAGAGTCGGGTTTCCCAACTAGAACTAGAGATTGAAACAATAGAAATATCAACTTCTGTAAAGGAAACAGCCGGAGGAAAAGCATGTGGGCCAGATGGATTTCCCATCGAATTTTATAAACTATTTTTAAAAGAATTGCTGACCCCTCTGAAACAATTATTTAACAACATTAAAGAGGGAGGTCGCATACCGGCAATATTTAAGGAGGCTACAATCGTGTCATTCGTGAAGAAAGACAAAAACCCCGACAATATCAACTCCTATCGGCCCATAAGTCTCTTAAATTCTGACTACAAAATTTTAATGAAAATATGGGCCAAACGTTTTACATTTGCGGCTCGAGAGGTGATTAGTAGAGACCAGACAGGTTTCATAGCCGGTAGATCCATGGCAGCCAACACCGAATTTCTAATTCAAGCTTTGGACTATTTTAATACCAACTTAACCCCAGCATGCATTGTTATGGTAGACGCGGAAAAAGCTTTTGACTTAGTCAACTGGAGCACCCTGTTTTTTATCCTAAGACAATTTGGATTTCCAGCCCAGATTGTCAACATGCTACGTATAATTTATCAAGACGCCTCGGCCCAGATTTTTATTAATATGAAAACTGTCGGCTCGATAAAAATTAATAGAGGGACCAGGCAGGGTTGCCCTCTTTCTCCGTTGCTATTCACCTTTTTTATTGAACCTTTAGCAATCAAGATTAGAAATAATGCTGCTATTCGATCTCCGGTCTTCTGAATGTCCAAAATAAAATTATTTGCTGACGACATTATTTTATATCTGAGGCCCGATAAAGAAAATATTGAGAGTGTTTTAAAAGAATTTAGAGAATTTGAACAAATTGGTGGTTATAAAATAAACTCCAATAAAACAGAAATACTAGCTTTAAATACTGATATTAATTATCTCCCATTGGACTTAAGAACACAAGCAGCCAATAAAGATCCGATTAGGTATTTAGGAATTTACATTAACTCTCATTACCACCAGCTGTTTGAATGAAATTACACCAGGATGAAAGATAAAATTAAGAAGCTTTTGGATCAGTGGCTTTTATTACCACTCTCAATTGTGGGCAGGGTATCTCTTATCAAAATGTCAATACTTCCGTTGCTTATATTTTTATTTAGTAATATCCCTATAAAAGTCAAGCTCTCCTTTTTTAAAGAAATTGAGACGATGTTCAGAAGTTTTGTCTGGGGGAAAAAATTTTCTAGGGTCAAATTACCAATAGTACAACTATCTACCTCACAGGGTGGTCTTGCCCTACCAGCTGTGAAAATATATTATGAGGCCGCCTTTTTAGATATAGTGGCGGGACTGATGGGCTCGACATCTAAGCGAGACAGTTTCTTTTTGGAAAAAATGCTTCAGGAAAATAGCTCCAATTTACAAGTGTTCCTAAACACTTCCAAATATCCCAAAAAAACCCGATATAAGACCTTAAGGGAATATCATTCTAGACTTCAGTGTCTTTCAAAAAAAATGGACTCCTCCGGCTGGCAATTCTTGAGTTTGAGGGAATGTTTAGATCTCGGGCTCCAACTAAACAAAAGTCATTTAATTAGATGGGAAAAGTGCGGGCTAAAAGAATTAAGACACTTTTCCATTCTTAATCGAATAATTTCGTGGCAAGAGGTGATGTCCAGAGCAAACGGCCCGAATAGACCTACGTTTTTCGAATATATACAAATCGTATACTTTATAAGGAAAATACATGGTATTATTAACTCTCCATCTGAACTAGCTGTAGCCCTATACGGAGCCAAAATAATGGGTATAGGGAATTGGTATAGGCTGCTATTTCAACAAAATCATACGCCACTGGTTGAAAGCCACCTAAGAAAAATAGACCACGTGACACAATGCAGCCTTCAATGTAAAGACTGGGAGACGATCTGCCGTTTAGGCAATAAAGCACTAAGAGCAGCTAACTTTAAAAGGATGGCCTTTTTATCAAGCTGGTTAGCCTATTTGACACCGGAGGCCCTGGGGAAAATTTACCCGGAAGTAGAAAATAAGTGTTTTAGATGTCTTGCTAATGGTCAAGGTGGCTGGCACCATATTTTCTTCTCTTGCCCGAAACTAAATCTATTCTGGAATACAATTTTTGCGGATTTGGGAAGGGCAATCGGGAAAAATATTCAGCCAGAGGCCGAATCGGCTTTGTTTGGTATCGCGAAAAACAGAACGATAATTAATAGGGATGAAGAGACTTTTCTATTTATTTCATGTATGGTTGCCGATCCTTAATTCTACAAAATTGGAAGTCCACCGATGCTCCCTCTCACTTGAAATGGTGGATGAAAATGAGAAGAACTTGTAATTTTGAAAGAGCATATGCAGGCCGGGTGGGTGCCATTAAGAAATTTGAGAAAAACTGGAAGTATTTTAGTGATCTGGAAAAAGACAAAGGAAACTGAACAATGTCTGGGTCAGGCTGTTAATAATTGTAGTAGTTTTATACAATCAAAAAAACACTAGCCTCTTTTTTCTATGTAATTGCTGCTACAATTCTATAATGATGGTTATCAAATCTTTTCCCAAAGCACTTTACCACCGTCGTCTCATAAATCGACGCACTTGTACTTTTCTGTCTCCTAATGACTATACTTGAGAAGCACTAGCACTTTTTTTTTCTATACATTGCTGCTTATTAACAACGGATATTATATCTGTTCCTTTAGCATTTTATGGTCTGCTGTTTAGTACATTACATCCCTTCCTCATTATGGATTAGTTTTTCTGATTACTACTTTTAGCAACATAAAGGAAGGAGCTAAGATGGGAAGGCTATTTAGTACTCTTTAGAGGTTTCTAATACTGAATTCTTTGTATTTATAACATCTTGTTATCATAAATTGTACTTTGTATTTGGATGCTATGTCGTTGCTCTGCTCTGCTCAATAAAAAAAAAAAAAAAAAGAAAAAAAAAGAAGGTTATGACCACACATACTTCTGTTACGGTCTTTTTGCACAGCATTTGTCTTTAAGCATTCCGGTTTGTCCAAGTGCTATACACTGTACCAGATTAGGTTTGTGACTATACGGATGCTGGATCATGGTCACCATTTGTCCAACAGGTTCCTGGATTCTGACTTTCGGGGTATGGATTTGTATTGGGGAGTTCCCACAGCATATGCAGTTACTTGAATCCACACACTGCTCTGATGAAGATCCCAGTTGGGCGTTGGCTGTGCTTTTCGTATTGTTTAATTGTGTGTTTGTAATAAAGGACTGTTTTTGCAATACTGTTGACTACTGGACTTCTTGACCGTGTGCACCCTCATTTCAGTTACTACAATCTTGGAGCTGGGGCACAGAGGCACCTGGCAGCGGCTGGCATTGGAGTTGGTTGCGCAGGAACACTATGAATTGGAACTGTTGTGTGGTGCAGATACAGGGACCCGGCGTTGCTGTTGTGAACATGCATACAAGACATGTGTGAGGAAGTTTGATAGGGCTGGCCGTGAGACTCCTCTGACTCTGGCAGTTGTTGGTTAGGAGGTACCAGGAGCCAACAGGTGCAGCACAGCCAGCAGCTTTGTCTACGGAGGGATGTTGGTTGTCTGCGGTGTTCTTACCATCAGCCTGTGGGCAATGTGGGTCGGGATGCGTAGGATGGTTGTCCTTTTGTGGCTGTAGTGGGAAATGACTTCCTCTGGCATTGAGTCTCTGAGGCTGGTGCATGTTAGGAACGTCTGCTGTCCTGTTCTGCGCTGCCTCAGTGGTAGTCTGGGAGGAGGGTGGTCCGGGGGGGGCATGGGGGTGGTGGCGGTGGGTGTTGTGGACCTTTTGGTTCTCCGAGCTGCATGATCAGTGTCTCCATGACATGTGTTGGTCTTCGGAAGTGGCTCTGGGGTGGGCTCCTTTTCATACTGCAGGTAATCGTCCTGCTTTACACCAGTGAAAGGTAGGTGTTAAAACCCTGCTTCTAACGTGCCTTATCGCCTGTTTTTGGATCGCATCGCAGGTCTTGTTGGTCGTTAGGAATATTGCGAAGTGGTTTTTTCGTGTGTTTTTGCGCAGGAAAGCCTACTCTGCATATCATTAGTATTAGTTGTCGCTCTCATCCGTGGCAATGTTATTTTGTGGGAACTATCCCTGGAAAACTGGCGATATCAGCAGTTTTCACCAGCTTGAGAATGTGGTGATCATTCTTTCACCACTTTTGCTGCGCTAAAGTACCGATAACTCTGCGATAAGTCCTTGAGAATATGCCCCTTCTAAAGAGCCTGCGTATGTCCACTTCTATACAGATCTCATCTACTACGAATCTTAACATGATTTCCATGAATGTTAATGGATTAAATAGTTATATTGAGTGGATAAAAATGCCAACTTATCTAGCCTCCCAATAAACGAATAAAGCTCCAATACAGACAAGAGGAAGAAAAAGGTTTGGAGAAATGCTCTATGCGACAAAAGTCTTCGTCAAAAGGAAAATCCATCCATCCAAGCGATGAATTGATCTAAATATGCACCTAATAGCAACATACCCACCATTTTTTGCTGATATGGGCAGAGTTATCTTGGGAGGAGACTGGAACATTACCCAAGACCCAAAGACTGGCACAACTTACACCCCATAAAAAAGGCAAAATAAAGAGAGACTATTGATCCATGGTTGTGGGAATACATATTCAAATCCCATGTTTATGGAACTACTACTTCTAGAATTGATCACTGTCAGATTCCTGTTTCATTAATCTTGATGCTGACAGACCGAAGAACACTTGATAGTGGTATATTGGACCACTCATCTATGTAGCTGAGAATTTAACTTGTACTTATTCAGCGTATGAACTAATTTTTGAAGATACCAGTATGGGAAATCAGAGATCAAAGAATAGAAAAAGACATTGCAATTGCCTCTCGAGGTGCATATGGTATATTACGAGCATTCTTTTGTTACATCACCACAAAGGTTGTTGGCAGCTTGCAAATTCTACAAGAGAGGTCATCTAATCAAGGTTTCAACATTTGATCATCTAAAAAGCTCAGGAGTAGTAACATCAATTGGGAGAGAAATGGCATGTACAGTCTAAGCAGTATTCAAAAATATCCTCGGCAGACATCCCAAGATGTTTCATCCGTGCAAAGCTGAACTCGAATTTGCTTTTCACGTCAGCGGCAGAGAAATTAAATGTAAGCAGAATGAATACGTAAAAAAGACTGGCAGGCTCCTGGAGGAACAGCGGAAGCAGATGGAGTCGTCACGTTTGGATTGGGTTAAAAAAAGTGGACTGGCTGTGATCCCAACACACGTCACAGAAAACAATTGATGTATTCCATTGGGACCTATATACCTCCAAGAGCACTGGCATTGACCATACGTCAGATGACAGCTTCTTTAATTGTTTGTATTTACTCGGGCTGCGAGGTGTACTGGCAGACCAGTCCGAGATGGATTTTACCGAAAAAGAAATAAAAGGCACAATTAAATCCATGCCATCAGAGATTTCCGTCTCACCCCGCTACCGTGTAATATCTTCAGAAATGTGGGGGAACAATATAGGCCTGCTAATAGAATTCACATAAAGCAGCCTATTACCTCTTCTTTTTCTGTTGGCACTCAAACCTATGGTGGATAAAAATGATCCTCTCTGCATGCATCAGGCATACATCTAGTGGCAGGTGAAGTGAAGCTGCTCGTTTACTTAGGAGATATGTTGGTTTTCTTATGAACCCCATTGAATCATCGTCTGGGGTTCTGGACTTTGTATTGCAACATGGTAAGTTCCCTGGATACATTATTTAGTGGGAAGTTTGAGGCACTTGCTTTGAACTCCTCCACCAGATCTTCCTCCATAGCAGGCCTACCCATCAAATGGTCTGCTCTCATGATCAAATGCATAGGAATATATATTGGCAGGGATGTGAAGGATCCTACTCAGGGGTGAAAATGTTCAGAATGGTGGCAGCACCTAGATTTAATTATACCTTTGAGATACTTATTCTCCCCTTTCCTAGAACTATACAGCAGCACATAGATTATCAAAATTGTGACAGCTCCTAGATTAAATTATATTTTTGCAACACCCCTTTTCCAGATCCATACAGCAGCATATTGGCAGGTTTGCCTAAGGGTTATAAAATTACAGGTGGCTATAAAATGTGAAGGCCCTTATTTGCCTCAAATGAACTTATGCGAAGCACATCATCTGGCCAATCTTTTTCCGCTACCAAGGAGCCACCACACTAGGTACAGCTGGAGAAGCATATGATAACGATTGAATCATGCCCCAGCTTACCATGTGGCAACCTCAACAGACAGAATGCATATCAACTCAAACTCATAAACAACTAAAATTGCAAAGGCTCGTACATGCACAAACACCCATCTGCAAGAACGCAGTGTTGACAAAAGACCAGTGCACGATACACTGACCTGGGTGGTCTCACAATGGAGTCAAAAGACTCAAGGACATGCTGACAGGAGGTAAATTCTTACATTGAGCTTCAGGAAGAATTTCAGTTGTTAAGTATAAAGGAAAACATTCTCTTGGACCTATATATTTAAAAATAAATATTCACACATACCCAATCAAACAAACTCATAATCTTATAAACAAACCACAAAAACGTCCCAGTATGGACAAAGGTTTAAACCCAAAAATACAACCACATAGTACACAAAGATAAAAACTGCAAAATATACTGCAAATCAGATTTATTAAAAATAATATAAAAAATGTTGACTTACAAAGTTAATAAGAATTAACAATAAATATATACTAAAAGAAACATTTTAAAATTATCATGAGAGAAACAAACTTATATGTGAAACACTTAAATTCATCAAAAAGGGGGTATTTCCAACAGGAATCAAATGTATCACCACCATCAGTCTTTTTATTCATATTTGTTTTTAGACATGAGGCTGCTCCTGGATATAACCCAATACAGAAGTGGGCGTCGACGCGTTTCAGTGGTAGAAGATTATTGCAGTACCACCTTCATCAGGACTTAAAGAATACTTGTCTCTCTCGCAACAAATATTTATGAATTATTTGTTATACCACTATTGTGTGGGAAACAGGATACTAATTATATCACCGATCCTATCATTGATAATTTTAAGATTGCACAGGACAAATTCAATCCAATTATGTTTATAGAAACTCGATCGATTCAAGGATTTTCGACCTTAATGGTTTTAAGCAATTTGTACAAATGTGCCGGTTAAATATCCCCAAATCATTTTAAGAGGGTTGCATTGGTAATCACCACAGCGCATATTCCAAAATAGGACAACGGGTTTCACACCTTAAAATGCGGTGAACAAAGATAACCGCATGTCACTCAAACGTCTGTTCGTCGTCTTGTGTAGGAAATGAATTTCAGTTGGACCATAAACAAAAGTGGAGATTTATGCAACTGAAACATTGTATGCACCCAACTTTTTCTCACTTCCAGATTCCCTGCCCCAATCACCAATACATTTGTATCTCCAAGGAAGGAGCAACTTCAAGGGAGTCATTTCTGGCATGCAGAATGTTTAGCTACTTAGAGGCATGAGATGCGACACATTGGGGTTATTTTTTTTACTGTTATTCATGTTAAAGCTAGCAGGGGGGTGTCTAAATTGCTTTTTAAACTATCGTATTACTGCTTGCTTGTGTTTTTTTAACTACCGCTCTACAATTTATGCTTGAATAGGCTCCTAACTTTGGTATGCTAATCCAAGTTAGTTTTTAAGCTGAATATTGCATGAATCTTTGTGAACATGCTGGTCATTGTGTCTGTTTTCCTTTCCCTGATCCACCGCAGCGTTTTCAGGCTGTTTGAGTGGAGGGAGGGGCAACGCACTCGTCTTTCGTCTACAATGCCATCTTGGAGGCCAGCGGTATAGTTGTTTTCTATTCCCCACTCCTTCCAGCATGGCACCGATGTGCTTCGGATGCGTGCAGTCGGCGTGCCACTTGCGCGCCAAAGGCGAATCCGTCTGCGCTCAGCCGAAACTGGACCGCGCCCAACGCCACAACCCCTGCCTGTTTTCCATCAGAAAAATAGCTTATTTTCAAATATTCAAGGAAAGATCTATTAGCACTAAATGAATAGGTATGAACCCTAATTGTGCCCTACTAGACCCACAGGATGAGCCTGCGCAATGAGACCTTTGCAATCTAAGATTAGAGCCAGCCCCACTGCTTATTCAGTTAAGTTCCGACAAATAGGACTTCCCAAGGTGTTTTATGACATGCTCATTAACATTCGGTCCCTAGTAAAAAAAAAACTCGAATTCGCAGAAATTATGTGTACCCATAAGCTCGATCTGGCATTTATCACCGAAACGTGGGCTGATCAAACGTCCGATCAGGACTTGGTTTTAGCCATCTCAGCAGGCTACTCGATGCTCAGAGGTGTCCAGACAGACAAGCATGGTGGGGGAATGGCAATTATATTAATTTAAAAAATAAATAATAATGAACGAGAAAAGCATGTATTTCTCAGAAAGAATTCGGTAGGCAAAGAATTCCAGTAGAGCGCTCTTCTAGACAATAAAAAACCTAGCTAATATACCAAAGCCTTGCCTTAGCAATAGCAGAGAGGTGTTCTGTAACTCCCTTGCTCAATTTTTTAAGAATAAAGTGTATGTAGTCTACAAATCTTTAACTGATAGCGATATAAACATAAGTGGAAATCAGATAAATGGTACACTATTTTCTCCATCCAAATCCTTTGCGTTCTTCTCTCCGCCAAATTTAGAACAGACGTTATAGTTGGTAAGGATAGCCAAATCTGGGGCTCCATCAGAACCATGCCCCCCAAAAACATTACATCTTTCTTCTGAAATTATCAGTGTGCAGTTAGCGATCGTATTTAAGGAGAACATTAATTCAGGATCCTAACCATAAGTGTGGAAAATAGCATCAGTACTTCCACTTATGAAAAAATCTGATTTAGATTCCTCCTAACCTAGTTGCTACATACCAACCTCTAGACTACCCTTCCCGGCTCAGATATTAGAAAAGGTGTTAAATATAAAACTCACGTCTTTCATCTTATCTAAGGATCTACTAGATCCTTCTCAATATGGATCCCAGAAAGATCACAGCATTGAGACTTGGTCATGGCGTCAGAAGAACTGAGAGCTATTCCGGATGAAGGAGGTAGGGATGTTCTGATTCTACTGGATCTGTTGATGGCCTTTGAAACAGTGAATCATTAAATCTTGGTAAACCTGCTAGCAGACGTAGGTATAAAAGGTACAGCATTGAATTTGCTGGAGATATTTCTTTCCACCCGAGTTCAATCGGTAGAGATGGATGCCTTTTCTTCTGATTAATTCAGACTACCATGTGGGGTACCGCAGGGCTCCTCATTGAGCCTTACAATTTTTTATCTCTAAGTTGCCCCTCTGTCTAAAATTATTAGGGATTTCGACTTCTCAGCTGTCTCTTACACTGATGATACTCAGCTTGTGGTCTCAGTCTCCAGCAATCTGGGAAAAAATGCAGACTGATTTAATAAATGTCTGTCACAGGTGAATCAGTGGTAGAGTTCCAATTATTTAAATCTTAATGGCAAAAAAACTGAGCTTCTCCTCCTGAGTAGATACACGTCTATCTGGTCACCTAAATGGTGGCCATCAACACTTGGCAATCTTCAATCAACATTGAAGAAGGTGAAAAACCTAAGTTTTATCGTCGATGATAAACTGACCTTTAAGGATCAGATCAGTACCCTTACCTCCACAATCTTTTTGATCCTAAAGATTATTAGAACAATTCGCCCGTTTATACCCCCAGACCTGCAAAAGGCACTGGTGACAGCATTAGCCCTTTCCAGATTGGATTATGGAAATGCTATGTATGTGAATATCCAAACACAGCACCTACAAAAGTTACAATGAAATGAAATGAAATGAAAGAAATCTTATAATGCGCGACTAAGCCCAAAGGCATCAAGGCGCCTAACCAAGAAAAATCAAACAGACCAGGGACCAAATTTACGGATATGCCTTGGCAAAGAGCCATGTCTTTAATGCCTTCCTGAATGTCATGACAGAAAATTGAGTTTTAATTTCGGGGGGAAGGGTGTTCCACAGTTTAGGGGCTAAAAACGAAAAAGCCCTTCCTCCCCACTTAACTCTTCGAAAACGGGGAACTGACAACAGGCTCTTTCTCAAAGAGCGGCGGTTTCTGCAAGGGGCATAAGGTACCAGCAAGTCCTTCACCCCCCCAGCCCCAACGCCGGAAAGCACACCGTAAGTCAGGCAAAGGGTCTTAAAAGCAATCCTGGCTTGGATCGGGAGCCAATGCAGACTCTTCCTAACAGCTGTAGCGGAAAAAAGCCTAGAGGCATCGAGCACAAATTTAGCTGCCGCATTCTGGGCAGTTTGCAGGCGTTGGACAAGGCCCTTATTTATGCCGGCATAGAGAGCGCTGCAATAATCAAGCCGTGAGGCGACCAGTGCAACAACAATCTGTTTACGAGCCTGCAGAGAAAGGTAATGTTTGATTTTCCTGAGGATCTTAATGATGCCCCAGCAAGTAGCAACCGTCCTATTTACCTGCTGAGCCATGGAAAGAGCGGGGTCGATAATAACTCCCAGGTTACGAGCCGAGTCCGTAGGTGTAGGACACGCTCCCAAAGCAGGAGGCCACCATTCAGAAGACCAAATGTCCCTATTTCCACCAAAAACAAGGACCTCGGTTTTCTCCCCCGTTCAGCTTCAGTGAGTTGTGAATCATCCACTGAGAAACTTCCTCCATGCAGTTCCTGAAGCTGAGAGCGGAGGTACTGCCCGAGTGGGAGAGGGACACCATAATCTGGGTGTAATCAGCGTATGATACCACCTCCATCCCGTAAGATCTTATTAACCTGGCAAGTGGGGCCGCATAGATATTAAAGAGGGTCGGACTTAAAGCCGACCCCTGTGGAACCCCACATTGCACCAGTGAGGATGGAGATAGATACTCACCCAGTTTGACCCTCTGTTCCCTCTGATCGAGGAAGGAGGCCAGAAGGCTCAGTGCCGAACCTTCCACCCCTATTTCCCTAAGACGAGATGTTAAAACCGAGGGAGATAGGGTATCAAAGGCGGCTGTCAGGTCTAACAGAACCAGAAGAGTGGTATGGCCCTGGTCGACCACAGTGCGGATGTTGTTTAGCACTACCATGAGAGCCTACTCCGTCGTGTGGTATCTCCGGAAGCCATGCTGGGACTGATCCAAAAGACCCGAAGTATCCAAGAAAGCCGCCAAATGATGATTTAGATGAGTTTCCAGCATCTTTGCTGGTGCCGGAAGCAGTGAGATGGGGTGAAAATTCTTAAGGATTTCAGGGTCTAATGTTGGCTTCTTTAAGAGGGGCTTAACCACAGCATTCTTTCACGGAGATGGAAAAATACCCTCCTGCATCGCCCGGTTCATAATGTCCAGGAGCGTGGGCAATAGGGTTTCCCTACAATCTTTAAGAACTTTAAGAGGGCAAGGGTCCGAAGGGGACCCCGACCTAGTCTTACTTAGAAGCAGGTCCAGTTGTTGTAGGGAGAGCGACGGAAAATTGGAGAGGCTCACAGAGGAGGCCAAGGTTCCACATCCTATAGGGGATGTGACCGAAGTGGAGGGGGAAGGCATTGATGCCCTTTGCAATTCAAGGGCCGAATAAATGTCGGCTATTTTAGAATGGAGAATTGGGCGATCTTGTCACAAAGATCTTGGGAGCTAACAATAGGGTCGGGCATTTGCAGGGTGCACAAAGAGTCTACAATTCTAAAGAGTTCTCTGGGAGAGGTAAGGGCGGTAGTTAAATTAGAAAAATACTCCTGCTTTTCTTTAATTACCTCCGCTTTATACCCCTTGAGAAGAAGTTTGTGCTTTTCCCTCTCTTGATTATCCCAACTCGCCCGCCACAGCCTTTCCTGCTTCCTGCAACCCTGCCTTAAGAGTCTCAGAGACTCTGAGAACCAGGGGGCCGAAGGTCTCTTCCTGGCAGAGTAACGAAGAGAGACAGGGGCCAACAAATCCACTGCCACAGTGATTGATTCAAAATGCTGCTGCACACCTACTGCAGGATATCCTAAAATATTAGTAAATCACCAATGGTTTAAGAACATTGCATTGGCTCCCAGTTAGAAAAAGGATCAAGTTCATATCCCTATGTCTCGCATATAAGGCACTGCATGGAACTGGTTAACATTATTTGAAGAATCACCTGATCTGGTACACACCATCCAGAAACTTAAGGTCTTCCACAGTAAACTGCTACAAACCCCCAGATTTGACAGAGCACACTGGGGAGGTAGGAGGTTCATTTTAGGAACTGTCAAAACATGAATTTAAAATTTACTAGCTTTCAGAAATTTTTTAAAAACTTGTCTTTTTACTAACTAGAGCACTTACCATGTCTCTCATCTATAACCTTGTTGTTCTTGCAGTCAGCAGCGCCAAGGCGCCCTCAGGCATTCGTGCGTTATACAAATCCATATATAAAATAAAATAAAATAAAATTAATTGAGAAACTTCTTTCCAATTCATTACAACATAATTTTTAAGGAGAACGGGCAGGCTAAACTTACTAAAAGACATTCAGAAGAAGACTGGGCCACATTACCAGAGAATCATGGTGGTTGGCTTGATGAAGCTAGGCTGAAATGTAGTTACATTAGGCCATATCATGGCCGGCCTTGGTACCTTCAAAGTCTGTAGCTTGCCGATACTTCCCAAATCTCAACTTGTTTGGGATGCGGGGATCCGGATGGAGATATGATGCATGTGTTTTGGTCCTGCAAGGTATTTCAAACCCTCTGCAGTGATGTAGGGAGTACTACAAGTACTTCAAATGGAGCAAAACTAAACCTTTCCTCAGGACTTATTTTTCTGCATGATAATTTGGAAATACTGCAACTGACCCGACACAAGGAAAGATGGTATTGATACAGCCCTGGCTAAAATGCACGTTTTGAGAAGATGGAGACAATGTCATCCAGCTACACATACTGACTGATTGCAGGATATAGCAATGGCAGTGAGACATGAAAAAACAATTTACTAGTTTATGGATCAGACACATATTTATGACAGCATATGGGCTTCCTTTATGTTTGCCTTATTCTAATCAACACTTGCCATTGAAATGCGTGTCACTTTTATTACTAAGAGACCATACTATCAAACAAATTGGAACAGTTTGTGTGCTGGATCTTATTGTAGCTTTTCTATTTGATCCTTCTTCTTCGTTAATCTCCTCGTGGAACGAAAAATTTCACTTTAACATAGTTGATGTGTGATTCAGGAAAACTTGATTCAACCGTTCACTGTACCCAAATTTGGATTACGTCTGATGATTTTGTGTTTTCCATATGATTTATTACCATGTATATTGTAAATGTGAACATCATTGAAAACCCCAAAAATAATCAATGCAAAAAAATATAGCAGAGGACCAGAAACATCATTAAGGGCTAAAATGTGAGTGATACTGTTCGCATCACACATGATTTCAACTACCTTTTACTGCAAAATGAAACCTCTCATCTATTTTGGGCCAGACAGGCTTTTTGGGCGAGTTTACATCATTTCCGAATAGAAATTATTTGAGTTTGTCATGGACTTAGAATTTTGCCAATTCATTAGAAAACAAGGCATGTAATTTTCTGTCATATGCTTCTCCTATCATCCATGGCTGCAGGGCATGTTCAGGCTGGTTTAAACTATTAAAACTGTAAAACAGTAATGTTCTGGTAGGAGTGAGCAATAAAAACTACATTCTCAGTATATAGGTAACCTGGGCTGAAAAGAACGTGGATTTCAGGTTTATTTTGTGTTTTATATTTATATTTTTTTTTTTAAATGGTCATAGGGTCTGATTTAGAATTTTGTGGACAGGTTACTCTGGCACAAACATGATGGATTTTCTGTAGACCTCATTGCAAGTGCATTACTATCCTATGGCACTAGCAATAAAGCAAACAGGATATCAGTCCCACTGGAGATAGAGTACCCATCTGGCAAGCTCTAAATCAGGCACATAGCCTGTCTAATCCCAGCTCAAGGGCATTTCACAAAAGTGTGTAATGCCTGTAATATCATATTAAAATATTCAGTGAGGCTGACAGGGTGACTGGGATCTTGGCAGTTGCGGAGGGTCTTAAAAATGAGCAGGAGATGTGTGAATCCGTTAGCCCCATCATGTATCACAGGACATGTGATGATTAGTTATGTTTGTTTTCTTCTAGGTATCCCCCTTTTAACTTACATGGGTTAACCGTTAAAAAGTGAGTATGTGTCCTTAATATGGAACAATGATTTGTTTGTTTTATGTCACCTTGGGGCATTTTTATGAGCCACTATCACAACGACAGCTTCACCTTTAGTGACGTTGTGTTGGCAATATGGGCTCCGCCTCATTGACAAAGCAGCATTAAGCCACTCAACATAGCTTAATGCTGCCTTGTAAATAAGGCACCCTATCATGCAACGCTGTACTTAGCATGAAAGGAGAGGTCAATAGGTGTTGCGGTGGGTGTTACACCGCAACACCCATTGACTTTGACGCTGCCCGCATTTACAACGGTAATGTAAATAGGAGCCAGCGCCAAAATTAAGACCAGGGAAAACCTGGTCTTAAACAGGCAAAACGAGGAGAAATGCTTTATTTCTCCTAGTTTTTGCTGTTTTGATGTGTGCTGCCTTGTGTAGCACACATAGAAACAGCACATTGCATATGATTCTTTATGTGCAGGAAGGTGACCCTTCCTGCACATAAAGAATAAAGAACAAAAACACATTTGTTTCACAACGCCATGAATCATATCCCCAACGCAGAAACCTTTACACTATGGTGTAAGGGTGCCTGCGTTGGGGCTAGGCAGCTGAACTTAGCGCCAGCACTAGGGAAAACAAAGGGGTGCACCACATTCTTGTGAGTATGGCACAGGCCTGCATTTTCAGAATGGAGGAGAGTGGAATTAGCAGTAAAATATGCCCCTTTGTTTATTAGCTGTGAGAAGGTGGTTCTGACCACATAATCCACCGGGATTTTTCACTTTTTGATCACCTGGTCTTTGTTCTTTTACTGTGGAAGAGCCTAAAAACCAATAATTCACCCATGGTAATCTCATGGTAAAATGAACTGCACATGTTTACTGCCAGTATCCACCTCTTAAGGTAAGGCCGGTGTGACATAGAAGAGTGCGAGCCATGCATGTGGTTACACGTGAACATGTGTGAAGGCTGCATGTGGGAAACTACTGTTGTGCATATCCCAGGATCTGTGTGTGCACAGGTAACCTGGCTCAGAAGGACTCTGCAGGGTTGGGTATGGACCTGGGATAGGCCTTCTAATGTTGGTGTACACAGATAAGGAAATCAGTGTGCTTTACTGTCAGGACTGCAGTGACACAACATTATACAATACTGGAAAGACATTCTTAGAGTGAAGTTTCACTTCCCATTGATCTAAACACACCAGGGTCATTTCAATGTACAGTGTAACCTGTCTAAAAAGATCAATGCTGTAAAGTCCAAAGTGATATCTGTACAGCTTATGGGTCATCCAGGAATGCCATGTTTCTCTGTCTCAGCTTAGGATCAGAGCCCAGGTCTTTTGTCACTCTCCTGGAGCAAAGGCCTCCCCTCACATGGGGAGCAATTAACCTTGATTAGGTGGGGTGGACTGCTCTGCATCAACCAGCCAGCTGGTATCACTGCCAGGAAGAGGGCCGGCCCAAGCCCACTAAATAAAGGGAGGGAGCCCAGACCTTTGATCCAAACCAGGAGGGGGGATCTTTTGAACTTTTGCTGTGGTAGGCCCTGGCAGTGATATCAGCTAGGTGTGAAGCTGAGACCACCAGAGTACATGTGGCAAGTGATTCCTGGGTGACACCATCTTGAAGTAACACAGACGGATGTGCAGGGAGTTTGGGACAGGGGTGGAGAGGTGATGTGTTATATCAAGAGAGGCCACAGGTGCATCCCTGCTTTAACCTGTTAGACTTGGCATCTTTTGGCGTGTTTCCCCTGACTTTTTGCTTTCGGACCTCCCGTTTTGACTAGTTTTTGCTGGTGTAATGATTCTGCGCACTTTCCTCACTGCTGTCCAGTGGTAAAGTGCAAGTGCTCCTGTATAAACTGTGTTATGGATTGGTGTTTCCATGATTGGCCTATTTGATTTATGCGTCAGCCCCTAGTAAAGTGCACTGCAAGTGCCAGGGCCTATAAATCAAATGCTGTTGGTGGGCTGCAGCACTGGATTGTGCTACCCACACAAACAGCCTGTAAAGTGTAACTCTGGCCTGCCATTGCAGAGCCTGTGCGCAGCCTGGGGCTGCAATGTCGTCTTGGCAAGTGCACACACTTCCAAGTCCCTAAATCTTCCCTTTTCTACATGTTAGTCACCCCTAAGGTAGGCCCAAGGTACCCCTATGGGCAGGTTGCATTGTATGTGAAGGGTAGGACATGCCCTGGTGTGTGCGGCATGTCCTGATAGTGAATTACAGCCTACTTTGTTTTTCACTATTGCAAGGCTACCTGTTCCCCATAGGCCAGAATGGGCAGTTTGATTATAACATCCTATAATCCTAACTGACCCAGGGAACATGGTGAAAATTCGAGTTTAGTATGCCTGAACACAGAATGATAAAATACATATTTTAGTGAAATTGGTTTTAACATTCTGTGTTTTGAAAATACCACTTTTAGAAAGTAGGTATTTTCCAAGCCTACCTCTGCTAGGTTGTGTATTTCTTGTCTGGAGTTTGGGTGACAGGGGCTGGGAGATTCCAGGAGACAGGGTGATTCAGCACGGGGCTGAATAGCAAGATCTACATGTAGATGGGTGGGAGGATTTGCACCTGGGACCTGAATAGGGCTGTGCCTTCCCTCCACAATGCTGGTTCCACCTGCTGTGGAGCGTCTGATGTCCCTGGCCTACACTGTAAAAAGAAAGAAGGAGTTTTGTCAACAAAGTGCTCCAGGACTGACCAGAACTGGTTTGGACTAGGCAAAGGCCACTCTGCCTTCAGAGAACAAAGAGAAATTGAGGATAAAAAAGGGGACCCAGAACTTTATAACTCTTTTGGATCAAGAAGACTGCCAAGATGAAGAGCTGGAGAAGCTGTGACGAGGAACTACCACTTTGCTGTGTGCTTTGCTATGTTGGCCTGCAGTGGCTGCTTCTGTCTTGGGCAGTGAAAGGACTGGACTGAACTTTCTGCAATCTACTTTTGCGAGTTTCTCCAAGGGCTTGAGGTAGAGCTTGCCCCCTGTTCAAGAAGTCTCAGCAACAGCAAAGACTTCAAGCCTGATGCTGTTTACTAAGCAGCTGCCGACTCCGTGTCCTGAAGGCACCACAGAGGGCACCGCCGCACCACCACCTTGGTCTCACTGACTACGTCTGTTGACCCTGTCACCGAGCCGCTGCTTGCACCGCGACCTGTGGGCATCGCACTCCGCACTACCTCGCTTTACGCCAAAGCTTTGGCACAGCAGAGAGCACCGCTGCACCGCCGCAACACAACCGTGGTCTCACCGGCGACGACTGCTGATGCCGCCACCAAGCTGCTGCTCACACCGCAACTTGTGGGCACTGCACTCCGCACCGCCTCGCTTCACAACAATGCCTTGGTATCCCCGACGACGCCGCTCCACGCCGGACTCGATGCCGCTGCTTGCACCGTAGTTCAAGGCCACCCCTCGTAAAGTTACACGACAAATCGCCCTCATCCAGCACCACAGCCTTGGCCTACCGACGCCGGTGCCATCGACTCTAGTTCGTCAGCCGACGACAGCGCTTCAGCAACAACGATGCCGCTGCTGCACCTTGACCTGCCAGCACCATGAGGAGCACTTCCTTCAACTCACACCGTGACCCTGGTCTCACCAACGACACCATCTGACGCCGCCACTGTGCCGCTGCTCGCACCGCGACCTGAGGGCACCGCACACCGCACCGCTGCACTTCACACCGCAGCACCCGACGCCAGCGCTCATGATTCCATCAGAGAGGAGATCGACCTGCAACGCGTGGGACAACGAGAGGTCATCGACGACCTGCATTTCTGAAATGTACTGTTTGCGGTTCTTCCCGACACCGTAGCTGACCTGCGACGCCGCGGTCAGCCAGAACTGTTTGGATTTGGTTGTTCATGACAGCGTGATAGCTCCGGACGGAGCTATCGACATCAAGGAACTGTTTTTCAAAGATACTGTGATAACTGAAGAGTTTTTTTAAAGTACTGTACTGTGGATTTTTACCGTTTTGGTCTTGCCTTAAGTATATAAAAATATTGGCTATATTACTAAACTGGTGTGGTGTCCTTTTGTAGTGCTTACACTGTATTACTGTTGGTTATGTGCAAATGCTTTGCACACTGCCTCTAAGATAAGCCTGACTGCTCAGGCCAAGCTACCAACGGTGTGAGCAGGAGTTATTTTAGGAGTGTAACTCCCTTATCCTGACTAGGAAGAAGGGTCCCTATTTGGACAAAGGTGCAAACCCTTGCCAACTAGAGACCTCCATTTCTAACATTGGTTGTCAGTGGTGAGGATAGGACTTGTGTTTGCACTTGACTTACAGTGATAGGTGTGCACTACTATTATATCGCAGGCCATTACGTACCACATACAGGTTCTTTTTCTTTTTGGCCTATTTTTATTCTTGCCAGTTTGAATTTGCTACTTCAACATGCCTGAATCAATTGCATCATCTATTACATCAATGGAAATTGCCTTTGAGGAGGATCAATTGGAAGCCTACAACGTAAAGGAGTTAAAAACGATTTGCAAGAACCTGAAAGTCCAGGTCAGAGGCCTCACCAGGAAGGATGAGCTACAAAAGGCGCTGAGTGCCTGGGTAGCAGCCAGACATGCCAGTGGGCAGTCTGGTGTTCTCAGTGGAGAGGTGGAGGAGCCTGTTCCTAGGGTGAATGTGCTTTTGGGAGGGGGGAACCCTCCAGGCAAGGCAGCAGTAGCTTGTCTCCAGAGGAGCTGGAGGACAGGCGGGAAGCCAGGAAGTTTGGATTGGAGAAACTCAGAATAGAAAGTGAGAGGGAAGACAAGAGAATAGCCATGGAGGAAAGAAAGATGGTACTAGATCATGAGAGAATGATGAAGGAGCTGCAGCTAAAGAGTAGAAACGGCTCAGATGGTGGCAGCAACCCTTCAGCACACACAGTCAGAATTGTACACATCCCCAAGAACATAGGTAAAGAGTACACAAAGTTAGATGACATACAAAGGTGGTTTCAAGGGTACGAGTCTTCTATTCATGTGAATGGGGTCCCTGAGAAGAACCGGGGGGCAGGGTAGTGGCCTCTCTTTCCAGCAGCAGCTAGGGATACTCTGATAGCTTTGGGTAGGGGGCAGGACCTCACCTATGCTGATATGAAAGACGCTCTCCTCACTAGGTATAGACTCCCTCCTGAAAAGTACAGGGATCAGTTTAGGTCCAGTAAAAAGTCTGAGGCCAACACTTGATTGGAATGTGTAGATATGTTCTGTGGGTCGCTGGATGGCTGGGTGAAGGGCAGTAATGTAACCGATTTTCATGGGCTCGACAATTTGATTGCGTGGGAGCACTTGTCTAGTCTATGTTTTGCAGATCTGCACCTAGTTGATAGTAAGCTCACTGACCCCAGGAAGCTTGCTATGGAGGCGGACTGCTGGGTGAGTACCAGAGTCCACAAGAAAGCGTTTGGGGGAGACTCAGCCAAAGGTGGGCAGGGTCCCAGGCAGAAAAGTGGGGGGGACAAGGGTAAAGCACAGGGTTCTCTAAATGGCCCCAAACTAGTACCCAGGGTAAAGGTTCCCATCCCCAGGAGATAAGAAGAAGGGGGTCTCTACAGGGAATCCTGCTGAGACAGTCCCTCACAAGTGTTTTGCATGTGACCAGGTGGGTCACTTGAAGGTGGACCACAGGTGCCCAAAGGGGACACAGCCACCCACCGGTGGACAGTCAAAGGTGTTGGCTAGTGTAGCGCTTGGGGAGGAGGGGTGCCCACAGGAGGGTAGGGATCCTGCAGAAATTACCCTTGTCTCACTAGGGGACAGTGAGATGGCCCCAGGAAACCAGGTGCCCCCTAACACAAAGAAATATAGCACCTGGGTGACAATTAATGGGAAAAGGGTAGAGGCTCTCAGAGATACTGGAGCCAGTGTGACCTCAGTCCGGTGTGACCTGGTCTCTGAGAAGCAGGTAGTCCTAGGGGCATTCCACCAAGTGGTTGCTGTAGTCAACTCTGATCGCCAGTGTATGGTGGCATAGGTTCCCTTCAAGTGGGGGGGTCTCAGGTCCCTTGAGGGTGGTTGTGAGCTCTACCATGCCTGTAGATTGTCTGCTAGGTAACGACCTGGAGCAGTCCTTATGGAAGGATGTTGAGCTCAGGTCTCACTTGGAAATGCTTGGGTTGCCACAGTGGGCATGCATGTCTACTCGGTCAATGACAGCCAGGAGGGGTGATCAAGAGGACTTGGAGCCTGAAACAGTGGACCAAGTCCTGGCCAAGAGAAAGGGCAGGGGGCGCAGGAAACTGGTCCCTGAAATTTCAATGGACCGGGAGGAGGCAGACCTTGAGGGGGTTGCCCCAGTGCCTACAGGGGAGCAGTTAGCCGAACTGGGAGACATCTCTGAGCTGACCCATTGGCAGCAAGAAGGGAGTACCACCAGGGAGGAATTCTGCAAGGAGCAGAAAGAGTGCCCTACTCTGGAGGGGCAGCGGCGGCAGGCTGCAGACCAGGCAGCTGGTAATCAGTACGGGTCACATCTGATCTACTGGGAGAATGGTCTCCTATGCAGTGAGCCTAAGGTTGCTGAGCCTGGGTCAGCCTGTGTGCTGGTGGTACCCCAGCGCTTCAGGACCTTCCTACTCGGTCTGGCTCATGACGTGCCTTTGGCAGGACATTTGGGGCAGGACAAGACCTTTGACAGCCTTGTCACCCACTTCTTTTGGCCCCAAATGCGAAGGCAGTCAGATGCACACTGCAGGTCTTGCCAAACTTGCCAGGCAAGTGATAAGAGTGGGAGGAAGGTCAAAGGTCCTCTCCAACATTTTCCTTTTGTTGGAACACCCTTTGAAAGAGTGGGGATGGATATTGTGGGGCCATTGGACCCCAAGACAGCCATGGGCAACAGGTTCATCCTGGTCTTGGTGGACCATGCCACCCGGTATTCAGAGGCAATCCCTCTCAGGACAACGATGGCGCCAGTGGTGGGCCGGGCATTAATTGGGATCTTTTCCCATATGGGCTTCCCCAGAGAGGTGGTTTCTGACAGGGGGACCAATTACATATCCAAGTATATGACATCCCTGTGAAAGGAGTGTGGTGTAACCTACAAGTTTACCACCCACAAGGAAAGGGTCTGGTGGAGAGATTCAAACAGACCTTGAAAGGCATAATCAAGGGTCTAACAGACCCATGAGGTGTAAGTGGGACGTCCTCTTGCCTTGCCTTCTCTTTTCATACAGGGAGGTACCTCAGAAGTCTCTTGGGTACAGCCCCTTTGAGCTCCTGCATGGCCACCCTGTCAGGGGACCTCTGAGTTTGGTAAAGGAAGGTTGGGAGGCAGCTCCCAGGAAAACTCCCCAGGATGTGTTTAGTTACATGCTGGCCTTCAGAAACCAAACTGCCCGCTTCGGGAAACCCGCTCAGGCGAACCTAGAAGCAAGCCAGGAAGAAATGATGAGGTGGTATGACCAGAATTCCACTCTGGTTGAATTTCAACCCGGGCAAAAAGTGTGGGTCATGGCCCAAGTGGAACCTTGTGCCTTGCAGGACAAGTGGACTGGACCATATGAGGTGGTGGAGCGCAAAAGTAACGTTACCTACCTGGTGTATTTGTGGACTCCAAGGAACCCTTTGAGGGTCCTCGACGTGAACCGCCTCAAGCCCCACTTCGAGAGGTCCGAAGTGAGTATGCTCTTGGTGACAGTTGATGGGGTGGAAGAGGAGAGGGAGCCTCTCCCTGACCTCCTGTCTACCAAGGAGCATGATGGGTCAGTGGAATGGGTGATCCTCTCTCCTAGAGGAGCAGGGGGACTGTCGTCAGTTGTTGGGACAGTCCGCCCCACTATTCTCTCTGACCCCAGGTGTTACTCACTGGTGCACCCATGACGTTGACACTTGTGACAGCCCTCCTGTAAAGCTCAAAATGTACAGGTTGACTGACCGGGTCAGGGCCAGCATCAAGGAGGAGGTCTCTAAGATGTTGGCATTAGGGGTGATTGAGCCCTCCAACAGTCCTTGGGCCAACCCAGTGGTCTTAGTCGCAAAGGCGGCTGCACCCGGAGCCACTCCAGAACTCCGGTTTTTTGTGGACTACCGTGGGCTCAATGCTGTCACCAGGACTGATGCGCACCCCCTCCCCAGAGCTGATGAGCTCATTGATCGGTTGGGAGCAGCCCGGTTCCTCAGCATGTTTGATTTAACGTCTGGGTACTGGCAGATTGCCTTAACCGATGGGGCCAAGGAGAGATCAGCATCCTCAACCCCAGAAGGCCATTACCAGTGACGGCCTTTGGGTTGAAGAATGCCCCTGCCACCTTTCAGAGGTTGGTCAATCAGGTGTTGGCTGGACTGAAGGATTTCAGTGCCGCCTACCTGGATGACATTGCTATGTTCAGTTCCAGCTGAGAAGAACATTTACAGCACCTTGAGAAAGTGTTGAGGGCTCTGCAAGGTGCAGGCCTCACGATCAAGGCCAGTAAGTGCTAGATCGGGCAGGGTTCTGTGGTGTACTTGGGACACCAGGTAGAAAGCGGCCAGGTTGCGCCCCTACGACCCAAGATTGATACCATTCTGGATTGGGAACCCCCCAAGACCCAGACAGAGGTGAGAGCCTTCTTGAGTCTCACCGGCTACAATAGGAGATTTGCTAAGGGCTACAGCACCATTCTTGCCCCCTTAACAGAGCTGACTTCCAAGAAGCAGCCCAGGATGGTGATCTGGACTGAGTCCTGCCAGAAAGCTTTTGATGCCCTGAAGGCAGCCATGTGCACGGCGCCCGTGCTCAAGGCACCTGACTTCTCCTAAGAATTTGTCGTGCAGACTGACGCTTCGCTTCAGAGCATGGTGTGGGAGCGGTGCTCTCACAACTGCAGGAAGAGGGCCTAGATCAGCCAGTAGTCCTCCTTGGCAGGAGACTACTCCTCAGGGAACAGAGGTGGAGTGCCATAGAAATGGAAGCTTTTGCTGTGGTCTGGGCACTGAAGATGCTGATAACATACCTGTTTGGGACTCATCATCAAATCTTTATTCGATTCAAAGAATCATCAAAGCTTATAAAACATTCATCAAAATATAAACATAAAAACGTATTATATTTACAAGAGTCTAAGTAGCAAGTATATGTACTGTTAAGAGTTATCCTTTTGGTCTTGACCCCTATTACACATGATTTGATTAAAGTTTATTGACAATACAATCCAATGATAACAGTTCAATTAGCACGAGCGGACCCATTTGGGCACTACTGCTACTAAAATTTACAGATGATTCCAGCTAAAACCTTTAAAAAATGTAAAATGCATACAAAATTTTGGAATCCATTTTTTTTTTTTTTTACTTTTAAGCCCATTCCTATATCTTATATGGCTGACAGCTAACAAATATTTACTAATGCCATATACAATAAGTTGGGCACTGTCAGTTGTTAAAATTCTTAGGGACTCTAGGTAGCTTCTGATATTCACACTTCTGCACAGGGGCTTGATTCACTTTTGTCTGGGTCTAGCACATGCAACGCAAAAGAACAAAACATGCGCAATATCCTAATTAGCACCTGATGTACACAGTGAGCATTTTGGATCACTAGCCGTCGATTGAACTTTTGCCCATTTAGCTGTAAAAGCATTAACTTGTAGTGTCTCGTACCTGAATTTTATATAGAGGGACTAGTTGTGGTTCAATCTCATCTAAAAAGGACTCAAAGCTCGGAGTAAGTTTAAAAGACAAATATTGAGTAGTCAGTCTCCCCAATTCAGGATTTAAAGTGACTTTGTGCGTTATAAATTCCCAATATATAGATTTGATCTCTCTCTTTGAATCAGGGGTCAACAAACTTGGGGTTGCCCAGTATCAGCTCAAACCTAAATCGGAGAGCCATTTGCGGATGTGGGCAAACCAGGGAAGAGTGACAAATGTATCCAAATGCAGTAGCTCCCTCAGGGTCTGCCTGTAAATCTCTAATTCCTCCGTAGTCCAAATTCTAATCCAATCGGCCAATAACCTCCATACAGCAAGAAATCCTATTCTTTTTATCCCAATGTCATATGTAAGAGGGATCATCGGGGTATTTTTTGGCATATGTGTAAGCATTCTCATGATCCTATTTTCCACAAAAATGAGAGGCTGATCATTTTCTCCCCTCCATAACTCAGATCCAAAGAGTGAAGCTGATTGACCTCTAGCTTTGTAAACTTCTAGTGCAGGAGTAATTGCCTTTGATGAGGTAGAGTGCTGTTTCTTCTCTACAGGAATAGAGTTCTGCATTAAGATTGTGTTTGACTTGTTTATTTAGGACTTCCATGCATGTTTCGAATCTAATGTAACACCTAGTTATACAAAGTTTGGAACACATTCTAAATGTTCCCCATTCAATGTTAATTTTTTCTGGAAGTTTTTATGTGGATTGACAGCCATGTATTTAGTTTTGTTGGCATTTATCTCAAGGCCTTTTGTCTTGCAGTAAATTTCAAGGTTATCAAGTAAGTTTTGGAGACCCCTAGGTGTTTGTGACAACAGTATTGTGTCATCTGCAAAGGTAAGGGTAAAAATATGGGTGCCTCCAAGCTTGGGAGAATCGTGTAAAGCTGAATGTTGATGTTCTACCATGTCATTTACTTATATTAGGAACAGGGTTGGCGCCAGGACACAGTCCTGGCGCACCCTGCTCCTAATCGGAATTTCTTCTGACAGCTCACCTCCGGGACCCCAGTGAACCTTTGCAAAATTCCCATCGTGAAGTCTTATGATCTGATTTAATACTTTTTCTGGAACTCCCGGGCTCCGTAATGATTTTCATAAGAGGTATCTGGGAATAGAATCAAATGCTGCATTCAAATCTTTGAAGGCAACATATAGGTGACCATATTTTATCTTTGTGTACTTCCAAGCTATACTGAAGAGTCTAAATACTTGGTCTATTGTACTTATTCGCTTTCTAAACCCAGCCTGACAGTGTGAGAGGATGTCTTTCTCTTCCATCCAAGCAGTTAGCTTGGCCAGAATTTCTTTGGCGTACACCTTTTGGGTAATATCAATCAGGCTGATAGGCCTATAATTCGCTGGATCGTCCCTACAACCCTTTTTGTGGATAGGGACGATCTCAGCCCCCTACCATGTATCTGGGATAGGCTCTCCTCTGGCATTGCACAGTTGATTCATATAAGGAACCCAAACTTCTGGGGCATGTTTCAAAAGGTCCCCGGGGGACTCACTTCTGGGTTCAGACAGACCACAGGCCCCTCAGATGGTTGATGCAAATGAGGGGTGAGAATCCAAAACTGCTGAGGTGGTCCATCTCCCTACAGGGAATGGACTTTACGGTGAAACACCACCCTGGCATAGAACACGCCAACGCAGATGGTCTGTCCAGGTTCTTCCGCCTTAGTGAAGAGAACTCCCAGGAGGTTGGGTAGTTCTCCCTACTTTCAGCTGGAAGGGACATGTGTTAGACTTGGCATCTTTTGGCGTGTGTTTCCCCTGACTTTTTGCTTTCTGACATCCAGTTTTGACTCTGTTTTTGCTGGTGTAATGATTCTGTGCACTTTCCTCACTGCTGTCCAGTGCTAAAGTGAAAGTGCTCCTGTATAAACTGTGTTATAGATTGGTGTTTCCATGATTGGCCTATTTGATTTATGTGTCAGTCCCTAGTAAAGTGCACTGCGAGTGCCAGGGCATATAAATCAAATGCTGTTTGATGGGCTGCAGCACTGGATTGTGTCACCCACGCAAACAGCCCGTAAAGTGTAACTCTGGCCTGCCATTGCAGAGCCTGTGGGCAGCCTGGGGCTGCCATGTCGACTTGGCAAGTGCACACACATCCAAGTCCCTAAACCTTCCCTTTTCTACATGTTAGTCACCCCTAAGGTAGGCCCAAGGTACCCCTATGGGCAGGATGCATTGTATGTGAAAGGTAGGACATGCCCTGGTGTGTGCGGCATGTCCTGATAGTGAATTACAGCCTACTTCGTTTTTCACTATTGCAAGGCTACCTGTTCTCCATAGGTCAGAATGGGCAGTTTGATTATAACATCCTATAATCCTAACTGACCCAGGGAACATGGTAGAAATTCGCGTTTAGTATGCCTGAACTCAAAATGATAAAATACATCTTTTAGTAAAGTTGGTTTTAACATTCTCTGTTTGAAAATACCACTTTTAGAACGTAGGTATTTTCCTGTCTAACCATCCAAGCCTGCCTCTGCTAGGTTGTGTATTCCTTCTCTGGAGTTTGAGTGACAGGGACTGGGGGATTCCTGGAGACAGGGTGAGTCAGCACAGGGCTGAATAACAAGATCTATATGTAGATGGGTGGGAGGAGTTGCACCTGGGACCTGAATAGGGCTGTGCCTTCCCTCCACAATGCTGGCTCCACCTCCTGTGGTGCGTCTGATGTCCCTGGCCTACAATGTGAAAGGAAAGAAGGAGTCTTGTCAACAAAGTGCTCCAGGACTGACCAGAACTGTTTTGGACTAGGCAAAGGCCTCTCTGCCTTCAGAGAACAAAGATAAATTGAGGCTAAAAAGGGGGACCCAGACCCCAGAACTTTAGAACTCTTCTGGATCAAGAAGACTGCCAAGAAGAAGAGCTGGAGAAGCTGTGAGGAGGAACTACCACTTTGCTGTGTGCTTTGCTGTGTTGGCCTGCAGTGGCTGCTTCTGTCTTGGACAGTGAAAGGACTGGACTGAACTTTCTGCAATATACTTTTGTGAGTTTCTCCAAGGGCTTGAGGTAGAGCTTGCCCCCTGTTCAAGAAGTCTCAGGAACAGCAAAGACTTCAAGCCCGACGCCATCTACTGCGCTGCTGCCGACTCCGTGTCCTGAAGGCACCGCAGAGGGCACCACCGCAACACTGTACCGCAACCTTGGTCTCACTGACGATGCCTGTTGATGCCGCCACCAAGCCGCTGCTTTCACCGCGACCTGTGGGCACCGCACTCCGCACTGCCTCCCTTCATGACAAAGCTTTGGCACCGCAGAGAGTACTGCCGCAATGCCGCACCGCGACCTTGGTCTCACTGATGATGCCTGTTGGTGCCGCCACCGAGCCGCTGCTCGCATCGTGACCTGTGGGCACTGTACTCCACACCGCTTTGCTTCACGACGATGCCTTGGTATCCCCGACGCTGCTGCTTCATGCCGGACTCGACGCCTCTGCTTGCACCGTGGTTCGAGGGCACTGCTCGTAAAGTTACACAACGCACTGCCCTTATCCCACACCGCAGTCTTGGCCTACCGACGCCGGTGCCATCGACTCCAGTTCGTCAGCCGACGACAGCGCTTCAGCAACGACGACGCCGCTGCTGCACCGTGACCTGCCAGCACCATGACGAGCACTGCCTTCATCTCACACTGCGACCCTGATCTCACCACCGCCGCCGCCACTGGGCTGCTGCTTGCACCGCGACCTGAGGGCACGCACACCGCACCACTGCACTTCACACTGCAGCACCCGATGCCTGCCGACGCCAGCGCTCCTGATTCCATCAGAGAGGAGATCGACCTGCAACGCTTGGGACAACGAGAGGTCATCAACGACCTGCATTTCTGAAAGGCACTGTTTGCGGGTCTTCCCGACACCATAGCTGACCCGCGACGCCACGGTCAGCCAGAACTGTTTGGATTTGGTTGTTCACGACGCCATGATAGCCCCGGACGGCGCTATCGACATCAAGGAACTGTTTTTTAAAGATACTGTGATAACTGAAGATTTTTTTAAAGTAAAGTATTGTCTTGCCTTAAGTAAATAAAAATACTGGCTATTTTTTCTAAACTGGTGTGGTGTCCTTTTGTAGTGCTTACACTGTATTACTGTTGTATAGGTGAAAATGCTTTACATGCTGCCTCTAAGATAAGCCCATATTTAATTCAAACAGTAGTTAAAGAACTAATTATCTTGCACAATACAACAATTACAAAAAATTACACTTTATAATCAAATAACATATTAATAATCATCAGAAAAATTAGTATAAAGAGAAAGAAAACAGAAAGTGAACAAAACCCTTATATATATAATTATCAAAAGTACAAATTTATTACAATAAATACATTTTTAAAAAGACAGTGGAGCTCTATACAATGCGTTGGTACAGAGGAATAGTGAATGATTACAGACCAAAAGCAGTGGCAGACAAAAATACATCACAAAACCAAGGAACAACATAAAACCAAATAATGTGTCCTCGTTTAATTCACAGGCCATAAACACGTTGATGGC
Organism: Triturus cristatus; assembly: GCF_964204655.1. Classification (NCBI taxonomy): domain Eukaryota; kingdom Metazoa; phylum Chordata; class Amphibia; order Caudata; family Salamandridae; genus Triturus; species Triturus cristatus. Next base: position 833,335,521 of record NC_140587.1, read on the forward strand.
GTTTCAACCGCTTTGTTAATATGCGGTCATCATCAGGACAAAGAGAAATTGACAGAGCATCCAAATTCTAATTTGTAAAGGTACTCCGACATTGTTTCACAAAACAATTGGTAAAGAACGTCCTGATAGAAAATATATAGACACATATACAAAGAAACGGTGTCTTAACATGGTATATTTATTCCATGAAGAGAAGAATTGTATGGTTTGCTACGTCTGTGGTACAATAGTTCCCAGATCAATTCGCACAGTCAGTACTTAAATTACCAATCGATAGGCGCTGCCTGTTAGATGCAGTCACTGCCTACGCGCTCGAGAAATCAGGAAGTTACAGAATAAGATAAGCCTGACTGCTCGTGCCAAGCTACCAAGGGGGTGAGCAGGGGTTTATTTAGGAGTGTAACTCCCTTATCCTGACTAGAGTGGTGGTTTCTGACTGGATTTGGCACATGCCCTAGCCTGCTAAAAATCCCATTCCTAACAGAACCTCACTGCCCCACTTAAAAGGTCCTGTGCAAGGGGGGGAGCTGTCTCTTGGATGTCCTTTTCTGCTGACCACTGGGACTGGAGCTGGACGTCAAGGACAATTGGATGGAAGAACCCCCTGACTGCCATCTGGACTAAGGACTCTGCCATTGATCGACCTAAGGACCAGTGGGGCACTCCCCCAGGGACAGGAAAACAGGTACCCTTACACCCCCTGAGGACCAGTTGGGGGAAAGACTGGGCTTTCTGGACGAGGAGAAGTAGATGCCAGGAGGAAGCATAAGCAAAAGGCTGGTACAGGGAGGCAGTGAAACTAAGCTCCCTGTAAAATATGTCCCCTTTGAGACAAGGACACCTGAAGTAAGTGCTTCAGGTGGCTAGGGATTACCAACAGGAGCAAAGCAACACCAGAATCAAAGTTATGACTGTTTAATGTTTTAGTAACCTTTGATCCCCTACAGGTAAGCAGGGGAGAGTTAAGCTTCTTTGCTGGCTGATGTTCAACCCACAAAATCAAGTCAAAGTGGGGAAGTGCTGTTGCGCTTTCCATGCGAGAGCTGAAAGGTACCAAGGACCCCATTCCTGGGCCCTGATAAGAACTGTGGCGCAAGGGAGTGTTGTCACGCTTCCCTGTGTGAGGTGAGAAGGCGCCCTTGATCCCATCTCTGGGGTAGTGAAAAAAGATGGCACTCTGTGAGTAGGGGAAGGGGGCTCAGGACCGCATCCCGAGGCCTCGTGTACAAAAGAGGAGGGGGGTTGCTACCACAATCACCCTCCCCATGGCCTGCCTTCATCCCTGCATCCATGTCTGGGGGAAGCGGGAAAGCCAGTCTCACAATGTACATCTGCCAGCAGGAGTGGTCAGACCAGAATGTTGATGACTGCCCGGGATGGCAGCAAGAAAAGCCAGGGGTGGGCTCCCCGGGCAATTTTCCAATGAAGTAGGTGCACCCGGGGTGCCCAGATGGGACCAGGCACCCCAGGAAAATTCTGCGCAGTGCAAGGCCTCTTAAAAATAAAAAGGAAACCCAGAAGAAAAAAAGAAAGAGCTCTTCTCCCCTACTCAGTGGGATAGTGGCTATTACAATATGCATAAAACAAGTGTGAGGAGCGCACCATAATGACCTGCGGAGTCTGGCTGCAATGTGTTAGGAAAAACGCTTGTTTTCCACCCATGGTGGCCCCAGGAGGAAGGGGTCATAACAGAAAGGCAGTACAAGTGTGGGGGTGAGCTGCAGAAGCTACTCTAGAACTCTAGAAGAATAACCTGCCCATGATTTCTTGCATTTTTTAGCACCCCCTGGAGACTTTGCTCTACAGCAGGGAGTTAATGTTAATGTTAATGTTACTGGGTATTTGTAGAGTGCACGGCTACTCCCGGGAGTGTCCTGGCGCTAACAGGGGGGACCAGTGACAGAAACACATCTGTAACCTCTTAGAACCACCTATCATGCAAACAGCCATGTTTTTACCTTGTGACGGAAACACAGAAGATCCTCCTCACGACACGGCTCAAGGGAAAAATTGTTCCAAAGCCCAGAAGCCACTACCTGAAAGCGTCCGTGACAAACAAGACGTTGAGGACCGAAGATTACGAGAAGAAACATAAAGCTGACATCTGTTTCTCAGGTATGGAGCCCCGATATTGTGAAATTCCTTGAAGGCCAATACCAGTGCCTTAAAAAACACCCTCATGCGTACTGGAAGCCAGTGTAAAGATCTGAGGTATGGGGTCATATGGGTCCTGCGGTCGACCATAAGTATGGCTCGAGCAGCAGCGTTCGGGTGTAAAATACCACTGGATTCAACAAACTCCCCCACAACCTGAGTCACAAATTTCTCCAAGACCTTCGAGAGAGCCGGGAGCAGTGAGATAGGTCTGTAATTACTTGCTATCAGAGGGTCAGCAGATGGATTTTTTAAGAGTGGGAGAATTTTCCCATGTTTCCATTTATCCGGCACCGTCCCTTCAGTTAGTGAAAGGTACAGCACCTTATTAACCGCCGGGTTAATTACTTCAGCAATAGATGCTAGAACCTTCGCCGGGCAAGGGTCCACAGGAGAACCTGATTTAAGAGAGCAAAGGATTTTTAAAGATTGATCTAAGGCGATTGTCGGAAAATGCAGCAGACATTTCTCGGCCTTAGGTAGCAGAGAAAGGAGCTTCTCCGAGTTGACCGGGAAATCAGAAGATACCGCTCCAAAAGAAGCTTGTATAGAGGAAATTTTTGTAGAGAAGTATTGTGCTATACTCACTGTCCATTCTTCTGTAGGAGTAAAAGGATTCTTTGTAGCGCAAGGGGCCGTAAAATCTTTCAAAATTTTAAAAAGTTCTTTACTTTTGTTACCTGCCTTCTCAACTTTTCAGTTAAGAAAGTTCTTTTTTTCCAGGCGAACTTTAGTGTAATAGGCTTTTAGTGTCGCCTTACACGTTTGTTTAGCCAAAGGGTTAAAATCCTTCCTCCAAATTCACTCTAAGCGTTTGCAAAGACTCTTGCTCTTCCTAAGAGCTTCCATGAACCAGGGTGCAGATGCTCTGGCTCCATTTTCCACCCGGAATTTAAGGGGGGCAATCTCATTTACACAAGATTCCAGCCAACTCTCTAAAGTGAGAGCATCATGCTTAAGGCTATCCTTGAGGCAAAGCGGATGTGCCTCAAGAAAAGCTCCTAAGGCCTCCGGGGTCATTGATTTAAAAGATCTAAAACTACTGGTACGCTCCATGTACTGCTTAGGAGACTGGACAAGTGTTTTCTTTATTTTAAAAGAAAGTAAATAATGGTCGGACCAAACCAAAGGATGGGGTGGAGCCATTTCCATCATGTCAGAGGAAAAAACCTGATCAAGAGTATGGCCCCTTTCCTAGGTGGGAAGGGAAACATAAGGAGTAAGCAGTGGCGGCTGGTCCATTAGGGGCGTTGCGGCAGCGCCCCACAAAAGAATCGGGCAACAGGTGAACAGGAATGTAAACAGACGAATTGACAGCTTAAATTCGTCTGTTTACATTTCCGGGCCCGCCTGTGCGCTTCATTGGTGAAAGTGCGCTGTGCGCATGTCATGCACAGCGCACGCAGGCAGAGACGAGCAGGTCTGCGCATGTGAGAGAGGAGCAAAGCCCCCCACTCACATTCACAAACCATTAAGTTTGCTGTGCATGCCCTGTGTAGATCAGGAGTTTGAAGATAGGCTCCTGCTCGGGCGGTGATGCGTTTTGCGCAAAGTCGCCCCATGCCCTATCAAATACCAGGACAGAGTAAACCAGGTTCAGCCGCCCGCCCCCCCAGTCTCCTAATTGGCAAAAGAAAAGAGCGGGGAGAAGTTACTTCCACCACGTTGCAGAGCAGACGTGATGCGACGCGGGACCGGAGAAGATGCCTGGTAAGTTCTTTTATTAATTAAATTAACCCCCCTTACCCTTCCCAGTCATGTCGGCTGCGCCTGTATGAGATGCTTAAGCCTTCTGAAAATGACGAATGCCTACAATGTGCCTCTAAATTGCTGGTTATGTGTTAACCTGAGGAATCATTGTGTGCAACCACTTGCACTTTCAGTCTTGCCTTTGTGATAATGTTTTGTGGCAGCTCTCCATATACAATAATCGTGTGCCACACCGTACACTCGACGTATTATTTGTTTTGTAGAAAAGATGCTACTGGGCAGCCAGGTTGCAAGACACTGCTAAGCACAAGAAAGCACACAACGGGTTATGTGTTTCATTAAATTCACATACCGAAAGTTTAAATTGGAGCGGAGAAGCGTCACTAGGGAAAACGGGAAAAATAGCCAGAGATGAACTAATCTGATTGACACAGCCACTGGCACTGACAACTGTGTGTTGTATTAAATGGTCGCACTGCCGACTCATTTTCTGTTTGAAAGGCACTAGTGTTTAATATGGCCTAAAAAACGCCTGTGTAGTTAATATCCGTATTGAATATTGTGCAAAACCTGGGAAGTGATGTTTAAAATCAGTGGCGTAGCAAGGGTGTCTTGAGCCTCAGTGCAAGTAGTGAAAATGAATACGCTTCCTCAAGTAAAGTCACCAAAACAAACAGCATGACAAGCTTTGCTCTGCGCATTATTTTTTATAAATCTAAAATCATTTGAGACATGGTCCATATTTACGAATTACGCAGTTCGTTTTTTTAAATAAAACTGTCTTTACAAGATATTTCACTGACAGAGATGGCCCAAATATCCCTGGTTTAAAGGTGCAATGCTGTTCAAAATGCACCATTTGCCTACTCTTTTTTCAGAATTTTCTCGGGGTGAGAACCTCCCAGGGGTTCGGGTGCTCTGGCTATTGTTTTACGCCTCGCTACTTTCAAATATCACCAGCCGCCACTGGGAGTAAGGTGTAGCATATTCAAAGATTCATGTAACTTCAAAGAATCATGCTCATAGCACAGATCCATATGAATATTGAAATCTCCTAAAATTAAACACTGTTTATATTTGGCAGTCAAAGGAGCAATGGCAGAGCTAAGTGCATCAAGAAAGCATTTAGCCTGGCCAGGAGGACGATAGACTAGTATTCCTGCAATTGATTGATGGGGTGATATCATTAACAGGAAGCCTAGGCTTTCAGCGTCCTCCAGGACAAAATTAGGTAAGATAGTACAGGTAAATGTGTTTTTATAAATAATCGCAACTCCTCCGCCTCCTCCTCCTGATTGATCTTTCCTTAAAATGAGGTAGTTAGGGGGGATGGCGTTAGCAATAGATGGATTAGACCCTTCGTGAAGCCATGTTTCTGTCAGAAACAGCACATCCGGTTTAAGCTCAGAAAGAAGATCAAAAATTTGAAATTCATGCTGCCTCATGGAGCGAGTATTTAGGAGCAACAACATTAAATCACTATTGGTCAACTGATTAGTTAAAACTGACAGGCCAAGGGTGTGTTCTCCAGGTAATAGTTTATTCGCTATGGTAGTGGGGAGAGGGAGAGTCCAGTGACACATCTCACAACTCAATTTCCTCATGTAGCCTACAGAGAAAGAATGGGGGCAGCAATTTACACATCTACCAAGGTCTTGGAGATCGCTACTATTATAGCTGATACATTGATCGTTTAAACAACCATTCCTCTTACCCAGAAAGCCAGATCCGGCGCCATCCGGCGCACCCGGGACGCGGACGGGCGCAGACTGGCTTGCCTTAGGCGCGCCTCCAGCGCGCCAGCGGCGCGCCCACTGGGCGCGTCCGCTGCGCACGAGCGCTGCATCCCGTTTTAACATTCCCGTCAATTGAACGACTAGACCGCGCCTTGCCCAAGATGGCGGGTCGCTCAAAAAGATTAACCCCACTTCCTGATACCCTGGAATCCCTGGTTCGATTCCCACCACCCTCCTCTTCAGTTTGTTCACAAACAATCAAATCGTTTTGGATTATAAAATAAGTTCACAATATCACAACAATGTTTTTTAAAATAATGGCATAAACTATACGTTCCACTACAGTACTAAGATGAGTGCAAAAATGCAAAGGAAAGCAGGATCGGCGGTAGCAGAGCTTAGGCAGCTGTGAAAACAAACACGGGTGCTGCACTCCCTCGGGTCAAAGTCTATAGCTACAGTCTCTGTGGCCGAAAGTGGTTCAATGTGAATTTTCAGGTTGGCGGTCACTCTCAAATGGTGAAAGATGGTAATTGCACATCTGTGTAATGCTAACTGTGATACCCTTTAGAGGCTATATTTAACGTGCAGTATTTTATGCTGAATATTATGAATACTGTTTTCTGTAAACATCATAAATGTGACCTTTGAGCTCTGAATTACATTAATCTTACTAGAAGTTACGCTGAATTCTCCAATCATCCAGACATGCCTATACCTTTTTCTTGGAACTATGGGGCATATCAGTAACGAGGCGATATAAAATTATCGCCGCTTTTGCGTCCGTTTTCGGGCTAAAAGCGGCGATAATTGTATCGCCTAATTAGCAAGGCCACGCTATCGTGTGAAACCTTCCATTAGCGACCGGATTCTTAACGCCCAGCTTTTGCATCTCTAATGAGATGCAAAGTGGGCATTCCTGACCTGATATGACTGGAGAAATGTCGCTATCATCAAGCCCCACGCTATGAAGCATAGTGGCAAGAAAAGTAGCGATAACCCCTGTTATCGCTACTTTCCTTACTCCTGCTTCAGGACTGACTTAGCCATGATATCCTATGGAAGGTGGATATCATGGCTATGTATGTGAGGCCCTATCATCAAGCTAACACCAAGCTTTGGGTTTCCAGCGATAATCTCACGTTTGGCAGTTAGCTCTAGGACTTTTATCACTTTTGAGATAAGCGTTGCTAATAGCACGCTATCTCAGCGATAAAAATCCACGTTAGCCGGCGATAATTATCCTAGCGCTAAGTGCGCTTAGCGATAATTATCGCCAGTTGTTGCTGATATGCCCCAAAGTTAGCTAAATAATGATGCTGATAGCCTCTCATGACCCATTAAGTATAATGGAGTTCCCCAGTGTCCCTCAGACCCTAGGTATATATTTATGAACTATGAGTGGTTCTGTCGGGTGTCATAATTCTGTCAAGAAATGTGAAAAGATGCTATTTATTAAGCATGAATATTAAGGGTCAAGGACTGATCCCTATCTCAGGAAGCGACTCTACAGCAAGCTGGTAGCTGCTGACTTTGATGACCTTCCCATCACAATCACCTCAAATGAATTTGATAGTGTGTTGTGTACCCAAGAATAAAGATTTTTGGATGATACTTACCCCATTTTACTTGCCTTGTGTATCCTAGCATGGGATATACGGGGATGATATTCAATAGAACACAAATTTGGTGGTCCTGGATTCTCCCTCTGGAGGCTGTCCTTTTAGCTCTTTAGTCCTGAGGAAGACCCGCTAAGATGTTTTACCATTAACACACTTTCGGAGGGTAAAAATGTTGATGTGAATATTCTATGTACTGATTCAGCTATCCTACAACTATAAAAAAGACACAATAGAAGTATACCGTGCACTTCATAAGTGCGGACATTTGACTACATGTGTTTTCTATGATTACATGTCTGTATATGTGAACACTGAGAATTTTAGATTTTTCAACGAGTTTATGTCAATTTACTGTATTTGTGTGTTGTGAACAGCCTAACAATACATGTCATTGATAAACTGATCTTTATGTCATGTTTTATGAACAATAGGAAGTACATAGTTCAGAGGCTTGTAAAACATTATATAAACTCTCGTAATGTGCCTGATAGGGATCAGTCCTTGACCATTAATATTCATGCTTATTAAAAAGCATCTTTTCACAATTCACTCATGAGCTTTATTGCCAGCATTGAGTGTTCTCAGTCATGCTTTTGAATAATTAACACCCTTACTCCTATGGTGAAATGCTTGGTTGAGATAATGATGTTTACAACCACTCGTGATCGAAGTTTGTATGCTTTGTTGCCAATATTCAGTGCTCTCACCCTGGGTTATGCTCACTTATTGCATTTTTAATGCCATTGAATGTTTCGACATGTGGTTTGTTGGATTAGACCTCCTTTTGTGAGTGGTGAGAATGATTACACAATGTCATCAAATAGTATTTCCATCAGCTTGTGTACATTGTAAATTGCTGCATAGTATTGAGTAGTGTGTGCATAGTAAATCGACTTTTTCCTTTTTCTTTAAAAAGAGCACAAACTTGGCAATCATTTATTAGGTGTTATTGTATTTAAGACAATGGAGATTACTAGCCCACACAACTTCCCGTGAGTAGGCCTTGTACTGCTCTGCTTCACTACCCTGTGAGAATCACGCGCTACAGTGGGGTGTTCGGTTCCCAGTGAATGACAAATGTTGACCCATTACTTGTGCAGGCCACACAACTAATGAATCATTCTCTAACACTTGCAATGTGGTAACCTAGTATACCTGAATACATATCACAGTATTTAATCTGTGCTAACGGCTCTGTTATAATAATTGTGATTAAGTTGTGAACAAAGTTTCATGGAACCCTGATAGCCACGTCTTGTTTATTGCCATTATTCAGGAGAACACAATCATGCAGAATGACAATAAGTAATAGGGTATCAGACCACTTTGTGTTAATTGTTTAGCTTGAAAGATTGATCAATGACCAAATAATGTTTTAAAAGTTAAATTCAGGGTAACAAGGGTCAGAGAGGAGCTTTTTTCCAGACAACACAAACAAGAGAGACTGTGCTGAATCCTATCGTCCACTTTAGCTGAAGGCTAACAGGAAAATAATTCAATCCTCACTTGCTGCACTTATCAGCCCAGCTGCTATCACAAGAGGACAATAGCAGGATCTGCTATTATATTGAACATAAAGTGCTACTTTTCAAACTGGTATATGGGTATGAACCGTCTCTGAAATTCAAATTAGGTTTTCTTTTAGTGCTAAGATTAGCCTACTACTTAGAAGGATGGAGATGGAATTGTTATAAAGTTAATATGTGTTGAAGTATTTTTGTTGATCTTGTGTTTGGTCAATTCTGCAGCTACCATTTTGTGTATTGTAGTTTCAATTCATATCATATGTACTAGAATAGGGTTTTGATTTTTAAATAATTCTTGGAAACCTATCTATAGTTTCCTAGCATTTTTAAGTGTGTTCTTAATTAACATAATAGGGGTTGAATTCCAATTACTATCCCTGTGACTTCTCCTAAGATTGATCATTACATCTCACTCAAAAACTATTCAGTGGCTTGTGGTCTGGTTACCGTACCACTGATTTGCTGTCTCGAGCTGGCACATTGACTAAGTACTTAGTGCAGGGGGGGGTCTACAAAATTTAATTCTGGGCTGTGCTATAGAGGATGGTCTAGAATATTTATCAGAAATATGCATTCATTAGGAGATCCCAGGGAAGAGCTTGTTAGAAGCCATACCAAAGGCTCTCCCTAAACTAATCAAGTGCCTTTCAGCTAGGTTTATGCTATATAAATGCATAAATGCCAACATACAAAAAAACTCATAGGGTGGGCCCTTGATTTCCGCTTTTATGGCCTGAACCACTCAATGTTACTCATTCTTAAAATAGAAGGTCTGGATGGGATGTTTTTCAAACCCATAGCTATAGAGGCATACCAGAAAAAAATAAGTTAATGTAAAAAAACAATAGCATTTCAAACTAACAATGAAATCGTGCAGCCCAAAGTTTAAAAAACAATGAAAATGAAATACCTATGTGATGCTAAATAGTAGCTTAAATGGACAAATAGTGTTTTTTACTGATAAAACCACTTTGATATTAACAGAAGGTGGTTTTTCACCTATAAAATGATTAACTCACTTAATAGTTGTGTACATGTAATATATTACCAGGGGTGAGGAAAAAGAGGTCCTGCATAGCTTCATAAATCTCGAGTAATGTTATGAAGTGCATATTGCTGTGTTGCATTATTCTGTGCCAGGGAGGCATTTCAATGGGTGTTGCATTGGTGTTCCCACGCAACATCGATGGATTTTGACTCATTCCCAGATTTACAAGAACTTTTAAATCTGGGCATGCGCCAAAAAGATACGCCTCCCCAGGAGAAGTGTCATGACGAGAAATATCTTTCTTTCTCCTTGTTTTTCCCTCTTTATTTGTGTGCTGCATTCTGCATCAAATAAATATGTTCATTCCTGCCCTTTCCCTGTAACTCAGGGCAGCGCAGCAAGGTGACTTGCTGTGCTGCCCTGTGCCGCAAATGTCATAAATATGCCCCTTTATCCCCACCCATTTCAACAATGTCACGATGTGCTGGTATGACCACTTCCAAAAAACACAATATAAAATAAAAGTAATCCCCCACACTCAAAGTGGTTGAAGACTTTCTCTTATCAGGGAGGGGAGAAATTCATTTTCCAGGGGAGTGTGCAGGGAACACCCTCACAATTGTTGGTGGCATTGAACAATGTTTATCCACAGAGAAAAACATTTTCCTAGTGTCACAAAAAGCATAATGTCACTCATTCAAAGGGAATTTTGCTTGCACAAATATGCCCCCAGCATGCACAAAAGTAAGGATTCATAACTATTTTCAATTATTGCTTCTGAAAGCCTTTGATTATCTCTGGCATACATTTGGAAACTGTTGCGTATTCCTGCAAATTGGAGATCAGCACCTATCAAGGAAAGTAGACTTGGGGTTACAAACAATCATTTTTTTAAAAGATTCAGACCCTATTTGAGAAAGATATACTCTAACAAAGTGTATGAATTCCCTCAGTTCGGATATCACTGTGTGGAATTTGAATATGGAAGGAAAACAGAATGGATGTGTGTCCGATGAGGCAGCTTCTTTATATTAAAAGTCTCAAACTCTAAAACATGCATATTGGCAAACAGAAGAGTAGGTTGTGGATTTCTCTACAATGACATTCTTAATGTGGTCATTTACAGTGGGGAACAGTAATGGTCATTAGTTGAGAGGGGTGGATGCCCCACTCAAATAATAAACACTATTTTTGTCCAGATGAACCACAACAGTCACTAAATAAACATGTGCTTACAGTCTGGTAGCCTTGCACAAAACAGTCAGGCTTAACTTAGAGGCAATTTGTAAAGTATTTATGCAGCACTAAAAAAATAATAAAGTGAAAGGACAACACAAGAAAAATCCATAACCAATTTAGAAAAAGAGTAAATTTAACAAATACATTGACACCCAAATAACAGAAACACAATGAGTTGAGCCCAAGTTATGATTTTTTAAAGTTTTAGGGGAAAAAAGCACCAAAAAGCACAATGCACCTCTCACAGGCAACTAGTCGCACTACACTGGGTTAAAGACACAAGTTCAGGCCACCCTCGTAGGAGCAGGCCTCCCTCAATGGAGCGCAGGTAAGATACAGGTTCCAGGCTTGTTCCAGTGAAGAGATTACCTTCTCATAGTCCAAGTCCACACATAAAGCATCACCTGGACCTTTGCATTGCCGAGGCCATGAGGAGTCAGTTGTTGTTGTGAGGAGAAGGTTGCCGCTGGAGCTCTGTGTTGCCAGTTGACATGGGAGGTCCCTGATTGGCTCAAAGAGCAGGTTGATGCTGGAGATTTTTGCTGGTGGGAGACTTGGCGGTCATTGCTTATGAGGAAGGTTGTAGCTGATGCAAAGAGCAGGTCATTGCTGAAGCTTAGTATTGGTGGGCATGCTGGATTACGTTTATTGGTGCAAAAAGTCCACTCTGTCACGAGGAGCCCGAAACTTCAGGATTTTCCCCTGGAGTTGTGTTTTCTGACAGAAGGAGTACAGTCTAAAGCCACACATGATTCCAGGACCTGGGAGCCACCTCTTGGGGACCAGGAGTCTCTTCATTAGTGGCCAATTGCAGGACTCAAGCAGGTCCTTGTGGTGCCGATCAACTGAGCAGTTTCAGAGAGACCTCTGGAAGCTTGTTGTGCCACTGTAGCTCAAATAGGAGGTAAGCCAATTGACCTTTAGAGTCATTTCTTGGGAGCCCAGTTTCAAGTCTAGCAGGTCCAATCTTCCAGCTTTAGACAGCAGGCAGTCATTTTTCTGAATTTTCCCATGGTCCAGCTGTGTCCTAATGAGAGGTTCTGTAGGTTCTTTTCTCATACCCAGTGCCAAACTGTGGGTGGATGGAACTCTCTTTTTCTAATCAACCCTCTTTCTTGGGTTTGGCTCCAATCTCTCTAGGAGGACAAAGGCAGACAGGCCTAGGTGTGAGGTGTATTTGTCAATGGCTTGCAGGCAGCTCTTAGAAGTCATGAAGGAGGTGGACATATCCTGAGGCTGCCCTTTGAAGCTGAGGAATAGCTGAATACCACCCTCCCCCAGGACAATTTGCTTAGGTGAGGGACAACCTGCCCCACACCAAAGGTCCTTTTATCTCCATGTCAGAAGGAATACACAAGAGCCATTCCGAGTCATGTGACCCTGCGCACTGAATAAAGGCTCATTTGGTTTAGGCAGAAAAAATGCCAATTTTCTAAAAGTAAAAATAAATACCCAGATGAGTATCTGGGGATGCCCAGTGCACTACAAAAATACACAATCCAGTGTGAATAATAACGTATATGGATGTACAGTTTTACTCCACTTCTAATGAAAAACGCATTTAAACAATGGTCAATCCAACAAGTGTTCAATGAATCAAAAAAAGGAGTCCAATCGGTGTTTTTTGATAATCCCAAACGATTCTTCTTTATTGCTGAAGAATATCGATGAGACGATTGATTATGAAAATCAGCAACATATACAATTAGTGATTAGAACAACCGTCTTAATTTCGGATCTCCCAATGCATTTCGGGCTGTGTAGAAAAAGCCCTTCGTCAGGGGAATCTGTGGAAAATAAACAGTAATGGTCTATATACACTCGAGGTCATAACATGGACATTCTGGCTCATAAGAGGACAAGGAAAAACTGAATAATCAGAGTTCTCAATCTTAAAGAAGAAGCAGAAAAAGAAAAAGAAAACGAAAAAGAAAGAATATCTGAACCCCAAGTGTGGTGCTAGACAATAAAAGGACAGCCGTACCGGAATTTGAAAACACCAGAAAACATAGTGCCGAAAAAGAAGTGAAATGCAAAAAAACCAATATGATACCTTAAGCGGTTCAAGTACAGGTATCGAGGCAGAATTAACATTAAACCAACGTCTCTCGGGTTGCGTATCCTGAGGAAGTTAACAAAAACACTAGTGAACCGAATGGATAGTTAATTACTCGAGACAGTGAGTGACCAAACAAAACAAATCTTACCGCGATGTAATTTGCAAAACGCAAACGTAGCAAAAAAGGAAGGATGTCGATAGACTTCTGTGAAAACATAAAAAATGCGGGCCAACACGAGTGAACAATAAATCCAGGAAACTGAGCATTATTTGCAACAAATTACTTGACAAATACGCTGTCCGCTTACCCATGTAACTGACGCAGTCGCTGTGAAAACAAACGCTGGCTCACGCATGCGTGCAGGGTGAGCCAGTGTGTTTATGGGCATGAATAAGAAATAAAAAGAGGACTGTCTGAACGAAAAAGAAACACAAAAGGCAAAAGTGGCGGCCTTGATAGAAACGAGTGTGCACTGGCAAAGAGTGTGAAAGAACTAAACACCATCAGATGGAACATATAAAGAGGTGCCAAATGAAAAATGATTGAGAACAACTGATAAAAACTAAACAGTACAAGGTACAATTCAATGAATACAATGAAGGGAAATATTGCAAAATGGAGCACCAGACAGAGAGATTAAAGAATAACATGCATGACACCAAAACAAGATACAAGTCATAATATCTATAAAAAACAAGCTAATTCAAATTTATCATTCAACCCCAAGGGGGACAGAGATTGCATGAACCAAATCCAATGAGATTCGCGTTGTGATAAGATTTTTGACATATTTCGCCACGGAATCACCTCAACAATTTCAAGAACCCCAAATTTGAGCTGAGCAATGGCGTGTTTAGCAGCTAGCCAATGCTGGGCAAGCGGGGAACTGATGGTTTTGGTACGAATCTGACTTTTATGTTCAGTGATCCGAGTTCGAAGAATGCGTTCAGTTTTACCAACATAACATGAATCACAGGGACACTTGATGACGTAAATAACATGATGGCTATTACAATTAGCATTGAAATTCAAGTTGATCTTTCTCCCAGTTCGGGAGTGTGGCAAACTGTTGCCTACCATCACATTATTACAGTGAGAACAGTTATTACATTTAGACATACCCTTGTAAACCATGTGGGGTTTGTTACAGGATTTATTCAACATTTCTTTTAGGTTCAACGACCTTTTGTAAGCAAAAAGTGGAACGTCAGAAAACAATCCTTTAAAATCAGGCTCACATTTAAGCAAATCCCATCTCTGTAATATGCTCTTTTTTAACAAGTGAGAATCAGTGGAGAATGTGGAAACAAACACCTCTCTCGTTTTGTCAGTCGCTAGTGCTTTCTTTTTGAGTAAATCATCACGGTTAAGGGATATGGCCCTTCTGGCTGCCTGATCTACAATGTGTGCAGGATAACCTCTAGTTAAGAACTTGTTTTTAGAGGCTTCAATCGTCTGCAGGCCTACCACTGCATCAGAAGTGATGCGCTCAATCCTGAGAAACTGTGAGTAGGGAAGGTGGCGTTTCAGAGGCCAAGGATGAAAACTTTGAAACAAAAGTGAATTGTTGCGATCAGTAGGTTTGGTGAAAACAGTAGTCTGAATAAGAGAACCAGACAGAGTCAATAGTACATCCAAAAATGCGATGCTAGAGGATTCAATCGGATGTGTGAATTGGATTCGAGGATTAATGTCATTAAGTGACAGAATCTGAGTTTCCAGATCACTACGTGACCCATGCCAAATGATAAGGATATCATCAATGTAGCGACGGTATAGCGTGAGAAAAGAAAGCACTAGCGCCTGACAAAATGAGAGAGGTGTTTGTTTCCACATTCTCCACACGCTCTGGGAAAATTTGGTAGCATATGCTGATACTTAGAGGTAAATTAATGTACCAATCAGGTGTAGGACAATTTTACCATGTTTAATGGAGAGAGTACAACCACTGGTTAGCAGGGGTAAAGTGTACAGAGTACAAACGCCAACAAAAACAAATTCTGTAAAAATATGGGAGAGCGAAGGCAAAACGTCAGAGGGAATACCACATCAGATCTAACAGGAACATTCTCATTTGATCGAGTGGGTGCAGAACCACTTTTCCCTCAATTTCAAAATGACTGTAAAATAGAAAGATAATTGTTTGGGTGGAAATGTTCCCTGTATGGTAAATAAGCGTATACCCCCTGCTCTGATTGCTCAATTCACTTGTGAAACAGGTATTTTGGCTTTATGTTTACCCCAGGGTCACACTAATCTAGCACCTGTATATTAGCCTAGGGCTGAGAATATTAATGGAAGTTCACAACATGTTCTGTGACTTGGAAAGGTCCATCAAGTATCCCTCTATAAGTGGGAATAAGACTACTGTCAATAAGCTATATGAGACATAAAGCAGTGGTGTCTGCATACTGTGTTTTGGAAATTGTAAGTGTGACCAAACCCTTTTCTCTATATCTGAAAGAATGTGGCTTACTGACACTCTCTTTGCAAAGTTCCTAAGTTATGTAAGTCCTCAGACACTTGTGCTGTGTATGTCGATTCATTGTGTGTGCAGTAAATGACATTTATGAAAGCCCTGCGTCTCTTTTCCACCACATAAAGTGGTAGATGCCTACACAGGCCTCTGATTCAGATTTGTGACGCCACTCAATGCCAACCTGTGTGGCTTTGAGTGGCCTCTTGAATCTTGAGTAAGGCAATGCAGCACAAATTGTGCGCCGCCTTACTCTGCGCCGAGGAGGCATTCCATGTATGTTGAAGTGGATTTTTCCAGGCAAAACCCATGGATTTTGATGCTGCCCCAGAATTACAAAGTCATGTAAACAGGGGGAAGTGCCAAATCTTTATGCTTCCTGAGATGAGGCATAACAAGGGGAAATAACTTGTGTGATGCATTCTGTCAAGAGGAAAA
The DNA here is from genome assembly GCF_964204655.1 of Triturus cristatus. NCBI lineage: Eukaryota > Metazoa > Chordata > Amphibia > Caudata > Salamandridae > Triturus > Triturus cristatus. The sequence continues at coordinate 833,351,470 of NC_140587.1, forward strand.
CACATCTTGGAATTGTTTTGTGCAGGAAGGTGCCACTTCCTGCACAAAAACAATCCTGCATGCAACGGAGGTACCAATGGTGCATACATTGGGGCTAGACTAACAAAATGGCACCAGCTCAGAGAGAAAGAACAGGTATGCATTGTATTACATAGATACAATGCATTCCTGCCCTTTCACTTTGTTGTAGGGCAGCACAGCAAGATGCCTTGCTGCGCTGCCCTACACCAAAATCCTGTAAATGAGGGGCCTGGTGTGTAAACAGGGCTGCTTGACAGCCAATCTGCCCACAGTCAGGGGATATCACCTTAAGTCTTCATTTTCTATTGGAGGTGTGTAGGGTCTGCCTAAGGTGCGTAGAAGCCTGGCTGCCTTCCTGCTGACAGAAGGAAATACTTTGCCTGGCCCTGCCGAAGGAGAGACTCTCTAGGAGGAGAAAGCTATCATGTGCCTGGTATGAGGAGCTCCCTTGAGTAGGGTGACTATCACATCGAGGTAAACCAGAAGCAACTTGTTCAGTGAACCAGTCCCCTGTCTCTCTGAGCAGTTTCATGTGAACTGCACCCAGACTTTTGCCATACTAAGTACCACTGTGTTACCAAGCAAACTGCAGTGAGCCAGAAAGACTGATGCTGCTGCTGTCAATGCCCAGAAGAGGAGCCTTATTGTCTTTAAAGAAGACAGCACTCATGGGTTCTGGGGCTGCAATTACTGAAGACACAACAAATACAGTGCTATATTTATGACCTGATTAGTGTCGCTCTTGCACCAAGGAAGGTGGTGAAAAAGCAACGCAAAACTAAAGTCATATTTTTGAAGCCACACAAAGCCACTTTGTGTGGCTTTTAATGGCCTAAAAAATATGGAGAAATGTAACAGAGCGCAAATCGCTGCGTTCCATTACTCTGCGAGGGGGAGGTGTTCCATGGGCATAGTGTGGATGTTCCCATGCAGCTCCCATGGTTTTTGACGCATTCCCAGATTTACCAACCCTTGTAAACCTGGGATAGCACCAGAAAGATACACCTCCCCAAGTGAGGCATAATGACGAGAAATATCTTTACTTGTCCCCAGTTTTTTCCTCTTTCTATATGTGCTGCTTTCTGCAGCACACATAGAAAGAGGAAAACGCCTCTCAGGATTGTTTCTGTTCAGGAAAGTGCCTCTACCTGCGCAGAAACAATCCTGCCTACAACACAGGCACCCTTGCACCATGGTGCAAGGCAGGGGTCGAAGTGCATTTTAGACAGTATGGCAACTGTGATGCTGCATACGATGGGGCTGGAGTGACTGAGTGTGGGGGCATGGTCAAAATTGTGCCTAAAAAAACCTAAATATTCTGTAACTTTTTTCGGTCTTTCACATTCAGGTACGTAACTAGATATAAAAAACATGCAGCTTCAATTAAAATTAAGGAGAGTTAATCTGGGGTCCATACATCAATCTGCTCTCTAACAGTATCCTTTCAGGCATGGACATCCCCCATTCTTGGAAGCTAGCTGAAATAGTTACCATCTTTAAGAAGGGATATTGTGCACTCCCAGTGAACTACAGGCCTATTAGTCTCATAGACTCCCTTCAGAAAACTCTCTGCAAGCAGGTGTTTGATCATCTCCAGGACTGAATTTGTGAGGGAAATATCATCTCAGAGTGACAGGCAGGTTTTAGATTAAATGTGAGTACCATAGACCAGATCTTTCATTTCATTTGTACTTACTGGAGGGAAGTGACTATCAACAGGGGCAACTTATATGTTGCCTTTGTTGATTTTCGAGCAGCCTTTGCTATGGTCCCCAGAGACAAGCTATGGGGGATCTTAGAAGGAATAGGAGCTCCGGCTCCCCTTCTGAACATCTTAAAAAAGGCTGCATGCTGACACCCTGGCCCAAGTGAGGTTGGGGGAAGACATGGCATTAACAGAAGTAATCCATATTGACAAAGGGATAAGACCGGGATGTGTAGTAGCACCCACACTGTTCACTCTGTATATATATGATGTTATAAAGTCTTTCAGCAGGGATGGGTGTGACACACCAAAAATAGGAGGGCAGAGGGCCCCTGCACTTCTCTTTGTGGATAATACACTGCTTATTTCTAAGTCACCTCAGGGGCTCCAACAATTGCTGAATAACTTTCATGCATTTTGCCTGAAGCAGAACTTGGAGCTTAGCAGCTCCAAAACCAAATGTATGATCTTCTCCTCCAGATTAACAACCAAGTGCAAGAACATGGTGGCATCTCTTTAGAAGTAATGGCTGGGTGTGATTATCTTGGTAGGAAACTTACAACTAATTTATGTTGGGGTTCCTCAGATAGAAGGGGCACAGCTGATACAACAAATAGTAAATATAGGAACAATCCACAGGAAAACCATAGGTTGAAGGGTGGCACCCTCATTAGAGATTTACAATGTCAAGGCTCTAAGAGCAGTTTTATACAGTGCAGAGCTATGGGGTTGCTCAAAATAATATAATTTGTCACTAATTAAACACACATTTTTTAGATCTCTGTTAAATCTTCCCGTGAGTAACCCGCTAACTCCACTCTATTTCAATCTAGCCCAGAAAACAATTATTCTCAAAATCAAGCTCAGAGTGCTTAGGTTTTGGCATCGGCTATGGTCAACCACAGCACTTGGGTCTTATAGGGTGGGCCCCCGTGATTTAATGACACCAACATGTGTGAGCAAGATCTTGTGGCTCCACACTCTTAAGAACCTATTACAGAGGTTGAGCCTTGACATATAATGGGACCAACCAGAAACCCTGTATCAGATCCATAAAACTAGTCTCAAAGCTGTTTACTGGGGTATTGCTGAGACTGTCAACATACTAAATTGTAAAGGATCACTTGCTGCTTGTTTTGTTGATTTTAAACCAACCCTCTTATTTAAGAGCACTATAGATGAAATTGTCCCACTATTAGCATGGAAGCTATACATACAGTTCATGTATGGGTGCCTACCTGTAAAAACTTTTAAAAGGAAATGGTGTAAAGTAGTGGACATGGTGGAGGAAATTGCACTTGTTGCCAAGGCGGACCAGAGTCACTTGAGCATGTTCTATTTTTTTGTCCTTTACATAGTCAGTTTCGAGCTAAATCGATTGTTCCACTTTGCAGAAACCTGGAAGTAAGTAATAATAATCGACATTTGTAAAGCGCGAACAATCACCCGTAAGGGTCTCTTGGTGCTGGGGGTCATCAGGAAGATTAAGCAAGCTATTGTCCAGAGTCAGATGGTGCCGGGCTAATCTGCCGTTGGCGATCGAACCGTGATCCCCAGATTCTGGAGTCAGTCGCCCTGGCCATGGCACCACACCTCTTCAATGAGGCGTAGAATACTGCAGTCAGATACATCTCGTATTGTTGTGTTCTGTATAGCCAAGTTCCTAATGGAAATGTGGATTAGGTGTGCCAAGTGTTCTCTTGGTAGTCTACAGGCTTCCATTCCTTGAAGGGACCCTTCATACTGTATTGTGCCACTTGGACGAGTTCCTTCAGACCTATGTCTTTTAGCATTTATAGAAGATATTCATTGTATTTTATTCTTTGTTTTTAAAAGAAAAGCATTTTTGTGGTGAATTCATCTTTTCATTGTGCTGCTGTGGAAATATGGATTTTTATGGTCAGTTATGTCCCCTATCTTGGACCCCAACGGTTTCATGTATAAATCACAAGTACATGTATGTTTCCTCCAGTTCCAGTTATGAAGACGCAAACACATGTGCGTCCACCGTCAACATGTCCTCTTTCAGATCCGCCATGAATGGGCCGGATATTCCATTCCTAAGTATGAAAGGCCACCGGCTTTATATGGTTCACTTATCCCATTTTACAGTTCAGACGAGTAGGCCCTGATTCTGCCATCAAGTCTTTTGTGCCTTCTGCCTCTGAAAGCTCCAGTCTGAGCTCGCATCTGTACCCATGAACTTTGTCCTACTCCCTGCGCGGCTAACGGTGCCTGACTCCAGCCTGTTGCCTGCCAAAAACTGTATTTCACCTTCAAGATTATCTGCTTTGCTCCGCTCCCTATCCAATACATTCCTGTCTAGTAGTTTAAGTAAACATTCTCCCAGCTACCGAGCAAAGGGCCCGGCTTCTCTGTCTTCATGCAAGTAATTAATAGCTCTATTACTATGGAAGATTTCTGCCCTCGCATCTAGTGTAGACACTTAGACGCTTGTACACGCACTAACGGACAGTATAGCCAGTATAGAATAAGATTCTCTCCTAAGAGACCTTTCTTTCTGGATAACACAGTTCTTTAAACATAGGATATTAGATATGATTTGGGATTAGGTTGACATAACCCCAGACTTCTGTCTCCACATGTAGAGCTAAATGTCAAGTCCCCTTCATCCCCTAGTTACACGTCAATCACACGTTATGCTGCTGTGCGCGCCTCTCTGCCAAGTATTTCTGCTGACATTGCGAAATTCTTTCATGGAACCACCCATTTATGACATCAGACCCAATGACGTTCTTTAAGTAACGCCCAGTTACACCTACTTTAATTACGCATGTATGTTCTTATCTTTATTATCAATTGTTACGCCTCCGGCATCTGTTTCACTGTAATGCCTATTGTATATAAATGATTACTTGTCAATAAAGGGGGTCCTTCACTTCCTGAACCTTCGTGGTGATGGAATATGGAGTCCTCAATTCGAATTGATTTTGGAATAAAGCCCGTTCCGAACCTCTAATACCACGGATTCTGCCTCTTATTTTACTGAGCTATTATTATAGATTTTCCGCATCAAATTAAGTCCCGGTAATTAAATTATTTACCACACTGCTGTTGTAATGGACCGACAAAAGAACATTTTAAATGTCCTATGTTGTGTAAGTGTTTTGTTCTATGTTGTACTTTTTTGAGATATAGTGATCGAAATAAAGTTTACTGACTGACTGTTAGTTAGTATGAAAATGCACTATTGTACATTATGAAACCTCTGTTAGTTAATGCACTACACCAGAGAGCCACAGAGAGCCACATAAGTGAACTCTGATTTGGAGATTAGTGACTTGTGCATGTTTAGTGCCACAAGTCCCAGCCTGTGACAGAAAGCACTGTGAACCTTTAAGTCATTGTTTAAAGTTTTCATTACAAACAGTATAAGATAGGCTGCTACAAAATGTGCTCAAAGGTTCAAGATAAAAAGTGCTTATAAAATATAGGGGCTCATTTATGAGCCCCTGCATCACTTTTGCGCCACCGGTGCGTCACTTTTTGTGACGCATCAATGGCGTAAAACATGCGCCATGTCGTGCCATGTTTACGAAGTGATGCATCTAGGTAGACCCCTGCACTACATTATACCTGCGCCAGGTATAATGTATGCAAGGTGGGCGTACCCCCGCAAGAAAGGGTTGTAGGAGTGGCGCAGCGAAATCTATGAGATTTTGCTGTGCCACTACTAGGATGCCAATGCGTCAAAACCTTACGCCTGCCTCATCGCAGGTGTAAGGGTGATGCAGGCCCTTTCACATGGGGCTTGCCCCGTGTGAAAGGAACATTGCTGGAGTTGCGTCAGGCTTCCGACACAACTCCAGCAATGCGCCACTTTTTGCGCCGGCAGATACGTCAGTAATACTGACGTATCTGTCCTTCCTTGTAACATGATGCGTCATATTATAAATATGACGCATCATTGGTGTCGCAAGGAGGGCGGACTGAGTAGTGACGCATCGCTGCTTTCACGCAGCGATGCGCCACTTCTCATAAATGAGGCCCATAGATTTTAGTAATACCTAGACTGTACATAATGCATTTTTTTATAATTGTCTTTTAAAAGCACACAATTCAGAGCTCAGCTGGTAGCTCCCTTACAAAAGGTTTCTAAAAAATAAATGTGTCATCAGAAAGTTCAAGTGATTCCATCAATTAAAGCAAACACCAGCATCCAAGGACCCTATACATTTGCTGATTAACTACTTGCGCACATTCACATTTCTATAAGGTAAGCACGCACCCTGGCAAGAAGGCTTTTGCCTGCCCTCACCTGGTTTCATAGCACAGGAGTCTCCCTCCCTTACGATTCAGTAGACGCATTTCAACTCTCAGAATTAACCGTCCTGGGACGGTTACCGTTAAAAAAAAAAAAGTTGGGAACTCTTCTTCTTATATTGAAAATGTGTGGGCATGTCATGCCCCTCAGATTCTCCTCACTACGTCCACTGGCGCAAGGGTGCCTGTGTTGGCGCTAGGCTGCAAAAATTACACCAACGCAAGTGGAAAGGGCAGGAATGTGTCCTATTGGATACATACAGTGCTTTCCTGCTCTTTCCCTGTGACACAGGACTGTGCAGCAAGGTGACTTGCTGCATTGCCCTTAGCCACAAGGGTCATACATATGGCCCCCAGTTTCAAATTTTCCATTGGTGCTGCGTTACGGTTATCTGGACCTTAAAGTTATAGCAATTTTTAAAGTAGAGAATCTCAAAATAAATTGTAAATGTGGATAACAGACAACAATGATAATGATAATCGACTGATTGAATATCAACCCACACCTTTTTTATTCGAATATTGGGTTTTTCGGGGTTTATATTGGTTTTGGCTATAAGGAAATATACTGTAAGATGTGTGATCTCCTTTCCAGCTAGAAAAACTACACGTTTAAAAAACTGGTTGGCCTGCAGCACATGCATGTTGCGATTGTCCTGGGTCACTCTGTGCAGATCTATTTGTTTCAATTGGGGTCTTTTTTAATGCTTAGTTGGCAGCCATTTCATCATTGAATTAAAAATGTCTCAGCAAATAGCATACAATATTCTACTTCTCTTGAGCTGGCCTGCATGCTTACTGCCGTCAAACAAAGAGTATATACAGGGCAAAATCCAACAAAAATCAGCGTGAAATGAGCCCCCCTCCCAATAAAGGTCAGTTATACATTTGCTAACGAATGAGATGTCCTTTTCCTCCATCAGGTGAAATCACTTCCTCCTGGAATTCGATCAGTTCATCACTATGGCAACTGTCCATCAAAATGGCAAAATAGGACATTTCAATTGCCTGCTTAAAAAGTGAATTTAATTGCAAATGAAGACCTTTAAAAAGTCTGCGGTATCTTTCTTTCCATGGAAGAAGGAAAGTTGAAATGAGTAAATGTATTATTTTTGATGGTACATTAGCATGATAAATAAATTATTTATTTATTTTCGAAATTTGATATAAGGTTGACCTTCGGCATTTCGAGACGTCTGCAAGTTGGAAGTGTGACATAACGTTTTCAGGTCACTGAAGCTTGTGTCATGCTACAACCAAAACATTCTTTGTCATTTAGGTCTTCATTTAAGGGATTTTGGTGTCGGCAGCGCAGAAAGGCACCTTGCTGAGTCGCCCTATGCCAAAGTGAAAGGGCAGGAATGCACCGTGTTAATGCAATACTTTGCATTCCTGTCCTTTTTATCTGCGCTGCTGCCATTTCAGCAGCCTAGTGCCAACATAGAAACCCTTGCACCATGATGGAAGGGTGCCTTTGCTGCATGCAGGGTTGTTTTTGTACAGCAAGGGGCACCTTCCAGCACAAAAACAATCCTAAGAGGCATTTTCCTCTTTCTATGGATGCTCCAGAATGTAGACCTTTATCTACTTGAGTCTCTGGGAAGATTTCGCTGTCTAGCCTTTCTAAACTACAGGAAAATGTGTGTGGTTAAATGCCAAATAACCAGCACTCCATGAGTTGTCCAGTCCATTTGCCCCCCACCCCGCAACCATGCCACCCTGACCATGGAGGGAGGAAACACCCGAGTCATTTAAAGGAGGGGAAAACCACTAAGGAGAACAACTACCAGGAGCAACAGAATACCAAGGACCGCAAAATAGACAATGTAGAGGAGCCCAACCTATCACCAGGAAGAAACCCCAAAACATTTAGCTGACAAAACATACGAGAGACTAACTAGTGGACAACTGTTCTGGACACCCACAAGTCTGGCAGGGAAAAAAAAACAGCGACCATGCCCGAGAAAGAGGAAAAGGACAGAGTCCAGACCACTCCCCAAGAGCGGAACAAATAAAGCGCAGATCAGACTTCTTCAACTGAGGAGTTAAGAGCACCGCAAAGAGCGAAGGTATATCCCAGGATCAAGCCCAGTAGAGAACAAACACAGAAGGGACCCCAACCACCACTCCCAAGAAACAACAATGGCCTAGTGCACAGGAAGGAGGGCTATCAGAAATGTAGCTTTGAGCCAGTGAAGAACAGAAAATTATCTATACAGCAATGCTTCACCTGTGTATGCCTTTTTCTGTCTGTCCTGTTGCCAGGAATTGTAAGAGGGTATCACCACAACACCCCCAAAATATAAATACTCATGAACAGTGAAGGTCGACTGGGAGGGCCAGAAACCACCACCCCTCCTGAAGCAGCATACGCATTAGCATGGATTTTTCCTGTTTGGTACATACACTGGAATTAAGTGGAGTATCACTCAGGCATCTTAGCAGATTTTGTAAACTGGGCGAAAGTTAGTCAAAATTAATAACTCACTATTATAACGAATGATGCGCTTTGAAATAAATATAAAAGGCTGCAAGTATGATGAATTAATACGCTGCACAGTGATATACTAAGAATTTGTACATTCCAAGATGGCACCTGTAAAAATTGAGATTGCAATTGTCCATCTTCGCTTTTAATGAAAGGAAATGAATACAAATGTGGCTGTAGAAATGGCGCTTGTCGACACTGATGAAGGCTTATGGCGAAATGTGTTTGTTTGGAATAATTTGTGTGCATGAATAAATCCATAATCAAGGATTTACCCAACATGAGTGCTAGTCATTTACTTTGGGAGTGAGAGCGTGAGAATATTTATATATAATATATATATATATATTCACTGAAAAAAAACATAGGTTTCAGGGACGTTATAGTTAGGATTTAGCATTTAAAAAAACCTTAGAAATTCACTGAAAAAAACATAGGTTTCAGGTATGTTATAGTTAGAAATTAGCATTTAAAAAACCTTAGAAATTCACTGAAAAAACCATAGACGTTATAGTTAGTTGGACATTTGACTTATATAAAACCAGAGAAGTTGAGCTAACTATAACTCGCGCCCCCGCAATGCACTGCTGATGACATCACATATTACATCACTCATGACATGGTCAGTGACATCACTCATGACATCACTGATGACATCTCAAATGACATCACTGATGATATCACTGATGACATCATCCAGTGAATATGTGTTTCTGTAAAGTTTAAATATGTTTTATAAATATATATATGCCAAGGTGTATTGAAGAATGAAGGAGTGTATAAGACTCAGGATGGATGATTAAGTAGGTGTGTGACTAACTGTATAAGTGACTAATTGTGTCTTGCTTAATGCATGTGTTAGCGACTGATATAGACATTCACACAGTTTAGGATGTTAGTTGGTGTGTAAGCAGTTCCATGGTTTGGTTAGCAACTAAATGAGGATCTATATGAGCTATTCATTGCTTGTCTGAGTACCTGCGCGTCTGTATCGGTGGGTGGGGGGGTGACTCTCTGCATAGATGTGTGAGTTGCTAATTCACTAGGTATATGTGTTCAAGTCTGTAGCTGTGAAGGTCTATATGGCTGAGTGAGTGTGTATGAGTGTCTCGGTGAGTGAATGGATGCCTCAGTGGTACATGTGAGTAACTCCATATGTGAAAGGCAGTATATATGAGTGTTGGACTATATAAATGACTGTATGTGAGAATGAGTGATTGTGAGAGTGCCTGAATGGATCAGTGTGTCCTTGTGCCCGATGGTGGCTCGGGTGAAATTTAATTCTATCACCATTGCCCATCATGCTCTACATGGCCTGGGGCCAATTTATCTGTAGAAAAAGTTCTCCTTTTAGGTTCCAGGGAGACTACTACGCTCCTCCGCTCTCCGCTTGGCAAAGGTTTTCGCCGGCATAGGCTAGGTGGTGGTTCCCTCACCATTTTGGCGGCCCAGACCTGGAATGCCCTGCCGTTCGCGATCCGCAGTATTGAAGATCCTGTGGTTTTTAAAAAACTGCTAAAAACTCATCTTTTTGTTTAAGTCTGGTTATGCTCTCAGTTTCTCTATGCTTGGGCCGGGACACTCCTTGGAGTAGCTGTGCGCGTTAGAAAACGAATTAACATAACATAACATAACATATTAGTTATTGTATTAAAGTGTAAGTATGTGTTAGTATATGTTTAAATAAGTGATGTGGTATGTGTATAACTGTACAGGTGAGTAAATGAAAGTGGTTTTGGATATTTCCATTACTGACTAGGTGTGTGAGTAACTCTAAGAATGATAGGCAGTGTGTGAGTGTTTGTATAGATATGTGACTGTATATGATAATGCTGTATTGATGGCTGACTGTATGTATGAGCAAGTGTATAGGTGAATGAATGGATGTGTGTAGACCTACAAATTAGAGAGTGGATATGCACTAACTGGTATTGGTGTGTCTACGGTTTTGAAAATTATAGTCTGTATTTTAGACTGGGTGTATCAAGTGTTATATTAGGGTCTGATCAGGTGCATTTGATTTTCACGTGGATGATATCATCAGTGATGTCAACAGTGATGTCATTTGAGATGTCATCAGTGATGTCATGAGTGATGTCACTGACCATGTCATGAGTGATGTAATATGTGACGTCATCAGCAGTGCATTGCAGGGCCACGAGTTATAGTTAGCTCAACTAACTATAACAGGCGAATTTCTCTGGTTTTTTATAAGTCAAATATCCAACTAACTATAACGTCTCTGAAACCTATGGTTTTTTCAGTGAATTTCTAATGTTTTTTAAATGCTAATTTCTAACTATAACGCCCCTGAAACCTATGGTTTTTTCAGTGAATTTCTAAGGTTTTTTAAATGCTAATTTCTAACTATAACATGCCCGAAACCTATGGTTTTTTCTGAGAATTTCAAAAGTTTTTTAAATGCTAATTTCTAACTATAACATGCCTGAAACCTATGTTTTTTTCAATGAATTTCAAAGGTTTTTTAAATATTGAACCACTAGTGTGTATTTGTCATTAATACTATTTTTTCGAACTTTTCAACTACATGAAATAAACTGCAAAAGTACTATGTAACGTAATACATTTCACAAGTTACAATGAGTTTTTATATAATACAAAACAATTTAACATTCAGATAACAATTTTTCTCCCGTTTTTTGCTGTCATCAGCTACTACTTAACTTCAGCATGGAAAAAGAAAACAATCAACTAGGTTGTTAAAAAAAAAACTTAATTCTCTCATATATAATACAAAATCAACACAAATAACACATCCAATAGTACTTCAAATGTTCAAAGCTTACCTTTACTTCGTAGATTGTCTGCAAATTTACCCAATACGCCAGGCAATGTATCAAAAATTTGCTTTGAATGAATCCAGTATGAATTCCTTCAAGATCTCACGTAGTTTCACTGCACATTTTCCCAATACGCCAGATAACATATCAAAAATTTCACTTTCAAAGCATCCAGTATGAATTCCTTAAAGATCTTATGTAGATTCTCTACACAATGTTTCCAATACACCTCATAATGTATCAAAAAGTTCACTTTGAAAGCATCCAGTATGAATTCCTTAAACATCTTACATAGTTTATCTGCACATTTTCCCAATGCGCCAGGTAATGTATCAACAATTTCGCTTTGAAAGCATCCAGTATGAATTCCTTAAAGATCTATACACCTTCCCATTAAAGACGAATAGTGTATCTAAAATCTTTGTTTCAGAAAAATTAAGTATGAGTTGGGTAATTCATAAGGCAATCTCGGTTTCATTTCCAAGTGTGTATCATTACAGTAACTCCAACCATTATTACACTTTAAATAAACTGTATAATGTCCACTTGTAGTAGTAATTCCAGCATGGAAACAATAGCAACTGTTGCAAAAGTTCTTCCAGAAATAGATTCTTGATTTAGAACCAAAATTATAATTTTGGTTTCCACTTTTCTTCCATTTGGTCGACAGCGTTGCAGCATTATAATCAAATATTTTCCACATCTTTGTAGGCATAATGCAGATAGCATTCTTGATTTACAACGAGAACACATCATCTCATGATCAACTTCTTTTACTAATTTGAAAAATGGTACAGATGTGCAGTCAGGTATTGTTAAATATAGAAATCATTCTCTGTCAACTATAGTGCTTGAAGTTAACGAACACTCTTCACATTTATGATCCCATTTGTAACTGAGTCCAAATAAACTCTCAATCTGAATTCCTTCATCTTCTAGTACTCCAAGCATAACCATCAGAAGTTCTTGTGCATCTTGCTGTATATTAGGACTGAACGTTAAAGATCCAGTACATGTATCCAACAGTTGGCAAATACCAGAAGCAGAATGAATCTTACTTCTATTAGTTCTCAATTCTTGAAATAAAGTCTAGAGTGCAGAACATAAAGTTTTTTCCTGACTTTCCATAATTTCACCACAAACATCTTCAAGATAAAATATAACATTTAGAATGACATTACCATAGCAGTTGACACCAGAAGCATTTTCTAATTGATATCCAACAACATCATCACTTGTTTGTATTTTCTGCTTCTTTACATCTTTTCTTTTCTGTTGATTTTCTTTCCGCTTTTCAGCCATAGTTAACTCTTCAACATATTTTTGTTTTGAACACACAACATGTTTCTCATAAATAGGATATTCACCTAAATGGGGAGCATAAAGCCTTCTCAAACGATTATATTCTCTTACACAATTAACATCAGCACTAACCTTGTTCTAATCAAAATCAATTAAATACAAACCAGACAACGTTCTAACTCGAGATAATGCAACATATACCATTCCCTCTTTAAACACAGTTTTTCCAACATTTACCAAAGCAATATCTACACTGAAACCTTGTGATTGGTGAAAAGTTATTCCATATGCTAAACAGAAGGGAAACTGTTTTCTACGAACATACAAGTCTTTTACAAGCAAAAAACGTGCGGCAGAACGTGCAATCTGTCTTACCTCTGCAATCTGATCAAATTTAACTTTCAAAAATTAAATTCCATTTCTTTTTTGATATTTCACAAAATCAACAACTTTCCCCATTGCTCCATTTACTAAACCTTCTTCTACTTTCAGATTACGCTTCAAAATTACCCGACAATTTAAACATACATCTACATTTGTTTCAAAGCCAGTAGTTTTTGATACAGACTTTTCCAAAGAATCCAATTTAGTCTGTAGTTTTTCTGAAACAACAATTGTTATTCCTTGATGCTCTATTTTATCAATAGCTTCAATGTGAACTATTTCTTGATTATCCAAATTCATAAGCTCTCTATTAAATGTATAACACTCTTCCACTATAGGCATTAAGCAAACTATAGACTTTTTTTCTTTCATTTTCTTGTACATTACTTCTGCTGGTGTGTTTTCATTTGTAAACAAGTTCTTTAATAGACAACTGTGAAAAGCTTGTTTACCATGTTTGCTTAGAACACCAATTCTTACATCTTTTAGAATATTTCCATAATCTTCATCTCTTGCTTGCCGCATATTCTGAGTGAGTTCTTTATATTCAAAATGTAACCACAGATTCCCATTTCTAATACTTCCCAAAGATTTCTTAGTGTCTTCATGTAGAAGAGTTTTAAACACTGCTCTCCTTCCGCACTCTTGACACTTCATAAGAAGCTTCTCCAGACAACTTCTGATATTCTAATTTATTATCATGCTCCACTGGTAACATCAATAATCTATGCAAAGTAACTCCTTTAACATTGTGTGCAGCTAATCCATTTCGAGCTGTTACCACACAACATAAATGTGAACCAGTAGTTTTTTTAAGATAACAGGTCAAAACTTTAATTAAAAAACATTTACCTGTTCCAGCTTGACCAGTGATGTACATCAGAAGAGGTTTAAAAGATGAACACAGACATTCTTTTTTTTCATGCAACAAACCATGTTCTATCCGTTCTCTCACTTGCACATATATTTCTTTCTGTTCAACATTTACTTGTTCTTCTAACTTTTCCAATGTTATATTCTCCTCGTGTGCTTGTTGCATTGCAATTTTGACTTCATGCATAGTAATCGCTGCTTCATTTTCATGCATTGGTTGTCCAAGAGCATCTTGACTACATGGGCCACTACTTTGACTATCTTGAGAACTTTCACGAGCTATTTCAGCTATAATATTCTTTTCCTGCTCAACTTCATCATTCGACATTTTTAAATATGTAGGCAAAATTGGACATCAAATGCTATCTTTACAAGCATTAAAAGAATCTTCGTAGTGGTCAAACTCTCCAAGTAATTCACTTTCGCTACGCCATGGTTTAAACAGCTGCAGAAGTGCTAAATAGAAAAATTCTAACTTATCTGGAGATTCACAACTAAGTTTCTTGTGGTTTATAAGATTACCCTTTGCATGTTTTACTAAACAACCATGACATCCAACTACTGCAATCTTTCCTTCTTTTAAATTCTCTTTAACATTTCTTTTGAAGCTGTAATGTTGAAGTACTTCATGCAGACATAGCTCTCCAGATGTTCACTCCTTTTCAGATAGTATGTGTCCAACATATTAGTTTTAAGAATGTCTGTACTATCTGGCTCATTTGCTGCTAATTGTTCAATTTCTTCCAATGATTTCAACACTCTATTACGTTTGCAGGCAAGACCTAAACTTACCCAAATGATTCCTTGTGACTTTGAATATAAACTTGAAGAACACAAGCGGTCTGAACATTCAAACGATCCAATTTCTCAGTGGGAAAGCATTTTCAAACTAAAGCTGTACAATTTTTTGCTAAGACTATTCTCTTGTGCAATTTCTTCCCACATTTGTTTCAACTCTGCTTTTTCAGATTTTGTTATGTATGATGCAACATAACGTGCAACAGCAATTGAGTTATCCGCAACATACTGATGTCCATGTTCGCATTCCACATTTTTAAAATGACTGGATTGTAGTCATTGATATACTTTGACACTTCTGTTCTTTTTAAGTTGTAGGTATTCTTTGGAGATTTCTGAGTTATTGTGTGCCTCACAGAAGAAAAAAAAGAATTTACTCTTCTTTTACAAATGACTGGATGGGAAAAACCAAACCAACATTTGGTGTAAAATTTTACTTTAGACTTGTATTTTCTTCTGCTGTACTTTCCACAACGGTGACTTTGGAAACGTAAAACTTGCTGTCTCAAGCTTCTATCTCCTCCTTCTCTTGGAATCTCACATGTCACATACTGTTCGATGAAAGACAATACTGTTTCATCAGAATCAGTTCCAAATGTAGGTGCATCCTTGACCCATAGTAGCATATGTATATGAGGTGCACCTCTTGCTTGGTACTCCTTTCTCCAAAAGAAATCGGTAACTTCTCCAAGAGGTGGATTCTTTTTATTACAGATAAAATACATCATACCTTGAAACTTATGATTAAAATATCTGCACACATTTACAGGATCCAATGAACACAGTTCACCAGGAGTCTTTATTTCAACATTTTTTATATTAGAATTCGCTTTTCTTAAAAACTCAAGCAAATCTTCCCATGCATACTCTGCACAGCTAAGTGTGACAAACCATGTTGGTGTACCTAAGTTCCGTAACATACACTTGAGTTCTCCATGACGATGATACCAATAATTATTTGTTCCACGTTGACATGCCATCAAATTGATTAACTGTGCTCCTAAATTTTCATCTGTTTCTTGAACTTTCTCCACAAACTCTTTCGCAGAAAGAAGTGATTCATGAACTCCAGTTTTAAGTATATGATTCACTGCATACGAGAGAAGACAGATTACTTTCAAACAAAAGGTGAAATATGTATGGAATGCACTGTCGAAATCTAGGATCTTCAGAATATAATCTTGTTGACCAATATTCTGAAGCTGGAATCCGTACCGGTCAGTCATCATATCGTCCACCTTCTCCAGTAGGAAGCAACGGTGGAAAACAACGAGCTTCCAAGCTTTTCTCCCATACACTCATTGGAGTTCCCTGTGCTTTTTTCATTTGAAATAACTCTATGCTATTTCCTATCACATCTTTTGAATGCAAAGGACATATTGTATAATGTTCATAAATCTCTTCAGTCCTTGACTTGTCCACTTTCTCTATTTGACCACTTGAAATTTCAAAATCATCTTCTAAACGTATTACCTGTTCATCCACATTTAAATTTTTGTAATAAATATTGTTCTCTATAAGATATAAGGTAGCCTTTTCAACTTTATTAACATCCACAAATTCTTGCCATATTTTCTGACTCTTTGTGGGTACACCATTTACTAAAATGACTACTGCCTCATCTTCCTCTTTCCCTCCAGCAATAGTTTCAATGTTTTTCTTAAAATCCAAAGGTGAGTACACCACTCTTCCTTTCAGCCCTCTTTGCAAGTCTGCTGAATGCAGTTTACCTGTTTTAGGCTCCATCTGAATTATAGTTTGAAAAGGATGAACAGATTGAATTGGAACCGACTCATACGTATTCAATTTGGCCAGCTCCTGCGGAATAGCTACTAACTCCAACTTATTATGCACTGCTCTAGCAGGCATTTTGTTCTCTTCTAATTTGTTGTAACAATAGTTACATATACGTTGATCACTACCTAACTCAAATCGACTTTCAACAAACAAGTAAGTTGCAAATTCTTCCCACTTACCATTGTTCTCCTTTTCACTTTTCAAATACAAATCAACATTCCTACTTTGACTTTTTTAATGAGTACGTCGACAACAAACACAAGCATAGTTTGGTATTTCAGAGCACACTACATTAAACTTTCCAATTTCTTCATCAAACTGATCAGTGCTAATCACTTTCTCATCTCCTCCAACATCTGTAATTGTCAAACTTTCACTTTCTATGAACTGCTCTTCTAAACCAAAATATCGCATTTCAGTATCATCACACTTTTTTTGAACATCTGATAAAGAACCATATAAAAGACTGCCATTCAGTTCACTTAAACTTAATGCAGGACTTTTTACATAGTACAGTTTCTTTACAAAGTTCTGCATTTCTGAATGGTGTACTGCTAACATCCTCAAATGATGAAAAACACTTTTACAAACTTTTCTTGAAAGACAAGCCAGAGAATGCCCATACGTCTCAGTATATTTTCTTACATTACATGGATCTAGTCATTGTAACAACTTAATCTTCTGTTTTATACTTTTCTGAGTATATTCTCATAGCAAATTTCTCATATCAATGGATTCCTGTCGAATACTACAACTCCACTTATACACAGGAGCTCGTGGACGTTTCCCTTGCACCTCTTCAGCTATTAACTCTTCTGCACTTTTACCAACCGTTTCCTCCTTTGGAAGAGGAACACCATCCTGAACTTCGTAGCAACGACCTCCAGTATCAACTGCAAATGATAAACTATTTTCCTGGAAGTAACTTTCCTCATTATAAAAAGGCTCAGTACTAGAAGTATGTCTTCAATGCCCACTAAAGATTTTACAAAAGTTGGTTCTGTTCACAAGTCTTTTTTTTCTACTTTCGTCTTTCAATACTTTGACTATTTTATCCAATACTTTCAATCTCTTTAAAATCAAAATGAGCAACTTCTGTTTCAAATTGAAAGCAGTATCCACTATACTTTCAATACACTGCTTCTCTTTGAATTGGAACACTATTCTTTTATATTTGCAGCATTTTTTCAATAAATTCTGAATCGCTCTAGATCGAAAAAGTCTCTGACGTATTTCTTGTAATTGTTTTTGGCTCCGAGTACCAGATACTATTTCTTTATCATCTTTCCTTTTCCTCGTATTTGAAATTTAACTCTGCTTCACCTTACTTGAAAAATTCTTCTTTTTGCTTTGTGTGATGTTTTTCTCATTTAATGTTCTTAATATTTTTCTCAAAAATTGTCTTTTGCTTTTACTCAAACAAACAGTTTCTCTACTACTCGCATTTTTTTCTACTTCAAGATCTTTCCTTTTCGTCAAATATATATTTTTCTTCTCTTTTCTTTTTTTTCACTTCTTCTAGGCATTTCCAAATTTCAATCCAAACAAAATAATTTTCTGAAAAACAAAAAATAGATTCAATTATTTTTCACATTTCTTCACTATGTTAAAATTATAACATACAATTGCAAAACTTCCACTAACAACTTTCAGACCCAGTGGTGCCACGTGATGGAGCACGACAGATGAGCACTTGGATGACAAGTAGTGCCATAGAACTTACAGCAGGTATTTATTTAATTATTTACATACTCTTTTACAATTTATATATAACTGCACTACCTCATACTTTTCACCTCTCTGCCACAAACCAACACCCCAAACCACTTTCTCTGCAACCCACCGCACACAACTTTATAAATAGTATTTTAAATTTTTTTAATCTATGTACTTAGAATGATATCATCAACCAAACAGCACACATAAAAAATTCCATTATTACCTAACAATTTTATCATCAACTTCGCAAACATAACACTGCACCCCGGGCTTTAACTGGAGAGGGTGTCTCTGGGGATTTGACCACCAGCACTTTATTTTTGGGGAGCCTCGATACGGGTCTTTATAGGGCTCTATTTTCCGACCTCACACACGTAATCCGTTTTATTTTCCTTATTGCACTGCAGTGACACTGTGAGAGCATGCACATTGCTCACTACTTAGAAGTGCAGACATCATGCCAAGTGACTCGCATTGTAGGAGAAGGGAAATCCTTTAAAGAGAGACATTTTCTCTCAGTATTTCCCTTCTCTTTTTGCAAGGCACCAGCAACATCATCGTGGGGTGATTAGCAGACAGACCACCAGGCACGCAACGCCCATTGCCCTGGACTCTCTGACACAACTTCCCAGGCGCACACACAGAGCCGCACCCGAGTACTTCACCGGTCTTCAAAGCATAATTTTTTTGTAAAGGAGACTCTGTTCTTTTTCACCCCTTTTTCCAACCCCTACATGCCCACTCTGCCTATTGCTAAAAGAATTAGGCTCCCCCGAAATTTCCCTCTGGTTGCGCCTCTGCAAACAACCACAACAAGGCAACTCCAGCACGAACCTGCTCTCACCTTCACACGGTCTTGTTTTAGTGCTTCGAAAACACACACTTTGCCTGCCTCACTAAGTTCTCACACCCCCGCTTTAATATGAACATAAAAGCTTTCCAATTACTTTTATATTCCTATACTGTACTTCACATGGAAATTTAGAACTCAAGGTTCTCACCACCCCAAGTTAGCTCTCTGGTATACTTTTTCAAATATATGAAGTACAGGTATTCAGTATCTGTCAGTCACGGCCACTTTAAAACAGTGTACCTATAAACAACTCGACAAATCTTTACGTTTCTAAATTAATGTATTACACTTAAAAGCTCCTTTACATTTCTTTTGATAGATGTACCTTTGTCTACAACACCACCAGAGAATGGTGTTGAAGTATGCTCCACAAAGAGTAACTCAAAGCATTGTTATTCTTTATTACAAAATCTGACTGTCAATGCTTTTCGCAAGCCTTTTCAACGCCTTAAGAGGGTAGCTGGATGAGTGTAATATGTTGTATTTAAGATCGGGGGCGGACAATGCACGGAAATAAGAACGTTCAGTTGAATAAAGGGCGAGTGGATGTATGGCCAGATGCATCAATGGATAGATACATAGATCAATGTATAAATGTATGGATGGATGGAAGGATGAATGAATGCAAAGACCAGTACTTACGATAGACAGGTAGGCTGATAAATGCTTAGGATTGATTCCGGGACAATTATATCTATGCATATATAGGTGTAGCGCTGCATGAATGGCACAGTGCTTACTATAGGTGAGTGCGCTCATAGATGCTTAAGATAAGCGGACAAACTGATTTATGTATATATATAATTAGAGATATAGCCATCAATTAAAAGCTGGTTGAACGTCGCAGTGCTTAGGATGCATGGATACTCCTTTTTAATTGGGCCGGGTCTGGGGATCGGCACTTATTTTCAGGCAGCCTCCAAACGACTCTCTACCAGGCTCTATTTTCGGCCCTCTCAAAGATAGTACAATTTTTTTTTATTACACTGCAGTGACAGCATGCACATCGATGTACACATGCTTATTTTACTCACTACTGAGAACTGGAGACATCATGCTTGGTTACCCACGTTGTAGAAGAAAGGGAAATCCTTTAAACAATGTTTTTTTCTGAACCTATGATAATTGGAGAGGATTTTCGAAAGCACACAATGATACTTATCTTGATTTAGACCACGCCCCAACTTGCATAGCCCACACCCCTTTAAGAGCTTTGCCCCCCTTTAGAGCACCCCACCTTTATTTTCTCCCACTTAGAACCCTAACTACACCATAGTAACAAACAAACAGTGTAACCTTCCATTAAAATCTACAATGGCACCAGTTTCATAATTTTCCATCAACGCTATCAGCCTTCTACCACATTACAAGAGTGTATATCAGCACGAAGATGTCTTATCCACAGAAATGTTGTATAATTTCTGTACCTGTCTGCTGGAACACTCATCACCAAAAAGTATTAAAACATGGGAATTTACCAGAAAAACATATACCATACCATAAAGTGATTCATAAATGGGCACACTGCCACTGCACCACCCTATTCCCCATCCTTCCTTAACTTTACAAAATTAAAGAAAGAGCCACACCAAACCTAGTAAACACACTATACCAATACAAGAACTTAATTTCAACAACCGTCTACTGGAACGCTCATGAGCAAAGCGTATTAAAACATACAAATTTGCGGGTAAAACATATACCATGCCATGGGGCACTTTATAAGTGCTCCCAGTGGTACTACATCAACTTCAGTAGCTCGACATCTGCACGTTACTAAATTCTGTGTTTTAATCAGAAACATACCCACCTCCCCCACACCCACCCCTGCCCTTCCTTAACCGTACAAAATCAAACAGAAACACCTACCATTCCTAGTAGAGCCACTATACCCATACACAGGCTTAATTTTAACAGGTGTCTGCCAGAACACTTATCAGCAAAAAGTATTCAAACATGCGAATTGGCGGGAAAAACATAAACCATCCCATAGCACGGTTTATAAATGGGCCCAGTCGAACTACACCACCTTTACTAGCTAGATATCTATATGTCACGAAAGTCGTTTAAACACTCTGTAGAGTGTATAGCAGGGCATGGGGAGAGTAAACAAAGTTCTAATTCCCAAACTTTTGATATGCAGTTCCTTTACTGTATCTATATTAAAGATATTAAATGGAATGAATAAATTGACAAGTGACTCAAAAGGGATAGTAAAGCTCACCATCAGTAAAACACAAACCACTTCAACACCTACATATATCCGCCATAGCGACACAGCCTGACAAATAATATCAGTTATAATCACATGTAGTTCTTTAATGTCAACAAAGTCATTAAGAAAATATACCTCACATTTACATTATTTTTTATCTCTCACACATTTATAAAACATCTCTTCTATTAAGAAGCACTCCCCAACTACATCTACTCCATAAGAACAGACAATAATTAATACGTTTACTACCAAATATTTTAGTATATCTACCTTTTTATTATTCACTAGTCAGAAACTACAAAAACTATTCACTATACCCAAATACAAACCAGAAACTATATTCATATTTATCTAAACATAGGATCACATGATTCAAACAATGCGTACATATAAAAGGAACGTATCACATCTCCACTCCATGTAATCTCCAAACACTGTACACGGCCCCACTGTACAACAACCTACCCTGACTTACATTCAAACCTACCTCTCAGTGTCCAAAATAAGACCACAACCTGCCCACATAACTTTTCTGCATTTCGTTTTATCGCTTTTAACTTAATAACACATACGTCTCCTACCACCCACCCCCACCCCACTATTTCCACAAAAAGTAACCAGTTGCAAACGTGCGACATTTTCTTTATCTCCCCAAATACATTACAAACTCAAATTAACGCTGTACCTCATTTTCAAAACAATAAAGTTCTATAAAGATGACAAACTACACTTCTTCTCTGTGAAGAATTCCTAAACATATATAAAATACTTATATAACAACAGCTCAAATTTTATGCATATTTCATAACCAATATCCAACACCACACTTTACTAACACTATATTACTTTGAAATAAAAAATACTGTCAAAATTAAAAACATCACCTCAAATACTTAATCAATACTATAAAACACATAACACACCGTGTTCATTTCTAACTCACCTTTGTAGTTGTTATCCAGATTTCACATGACACACCAATACAATTCTCTCTTTCTCACATAGTCCATGTAAAGCTCCGACTTCATCAAGAATTAAACCAGGAATGGCACAATTTCTCTGTCGCTCCACACATAAATACATGTAAAGAACAAATCAGAATACTTCATTCCTTCAACGACATTCCAAAACTTACCTCCATTGGTTAATTTTGAATTTTCCTTCCGAAAAGCTACTTCTTATTCAGCGCCACATATAGGTCACAAGTTCAACCTATTTTATCACCACACTTTCTGGAACCTTCTACGACACCTGCAGGTTAAAAGTTCATCATTTTTTTTTTAACCTAACGATATACCTTTGCAACATTTTATCGAACATTCAACGGCACATGCACATTAAAAGTTCACAATAGGGGTCAGTAGTTCATCAGCTTTATTCCCAACTCCAGCAGCACCTCACCTTACGCCCCCAGCGCCATTAGACCCATAGGAGTCAGTGCTTCGCACTTTCCAAATACCAAATTTATTTCATACACACAAATTTACCTTTGCACTCCCTATATAACACCCCCTAAGCACCATAAACAAGTTACAATGTTCGAAACAAAAGTTCCTCCAAGTAGCTATACCTACATGCTGACACTAATTGCACAGATGTGGCACAGCGGCCAGAGCACATGACTTCACAGCATATGACACACAGTTTGGGCTCACGCTTTCATCCCCGAGTCCGGCAGCAGCTCAGCTTAGCAGCATGAGACTCTACACACTACCTCACATGTTTTCCGTACTCCAGAACTTTCATAAAAGTACGGGTCAGTAGTTCGTCCTAGTAGTTATAAACACATGCTGACACTACTTCCACAGCCAGGGCTGGCTTTAGAGCTGGTGGTGCCCTGTGCAACAATGTTTGTTGGCACCCCCCCATGACCATCTTTGCTGCAGAGTCCTTAACCCTTTAACAGTGCCCCTCGTGTCTCCATAACCACTCACTCGCTGAGATGCATTTATTTAGGTTTATAGCGCCGCTGTAGGGTGTCAGAGCACTTTAAATCACACACACATTACACAGAGATATTCGATCACACATGTGTAATCAGTATATAGGAATGTTACATAACACAGAGGAATGCAAGGTGCAGGAGTCACATGTCATTCATACTGGTAGACAGTATAGTTTAATAGTGCTTGGTGTGGAGAAGCAAAAACTCAGAATTTAAAACATAACACCATAGTTGGGGGTTACATTTAAGATTTTGTTTTTCTTTTTTACAGAAATGAGCCTATTTTGCAAGGTTAGAATAATGTAAAGGCTAGGGGGAAAAGCATAACGCTATAATAATAATAATATACCTTGCAGTTTGCATGTAGCTCTTTGATGTCTTGTTAGGTCACTGTTCTATATTAGGATTTCAACTGATACACTGCAAGGAACAAAAGGATCAAATTGACAAAAGCACTGACCTCTTTAGATTATATGCATTTTGTGATCTGCACGGTACACGTACTTTGCATCAGGCATATTAACCCACTGCGCTACTTTTGGTTATGTCACAACTTCCACTAAACAAAACTCGGATCTCACTCCAGGAAGAACGTTAATCACCGTAGTTATGTAGACATTTTTATTGGATGAAAACTGGTGGACACATGGAACGAGGCAGCAGGTGCTTTTAAAAGTATAACATAATTGTAAACACAGCGCCCCCAAAGGTCAGCACCCAGTGCAGTGGCACTGGTCGCATTGCCCTAGAGCCGCCCTGTCCACAGCTGTACTGCTGCGGCCACGGCACATGACTTCACAGCATGAGACACACAATTTAGACTCACGCACCACCTCACCTTAGCAGCATCACACTCTAGGCAATACCTCACTTAATTTTCGTAGCCTAGCACTTTCACAATGGTAGGTATGATTGGTTTACTTCGCACCCCCTCTATAGCACACCCTAAACACCCCACAGAGGTTACAGTGCTCCTACCCTCCTATTTCCCACTGTTTTCGCCCTTTTTTCCCCTTACTCACTTCAACGGAATAACAAAATGGCGGCCAACACTTCTTCCTTCCATGAGACTCTAGACAATACCTCACATATTTTCCGTACCCAGGACTTTCACACCACTACGGGTCAGTAGTTCATCCTAGTAGGTATAAACACATACTGACACTACTTACACAACTATACTGCAGCAGCCAGGGCACATGACTTCACAGCATAAGACACGCATTGTGGGCTCATGCTTTAATCCTCAAGTCACGCACAAGCTCACCTTAGAAATATCACACACTAGCCAATAACTCACTTAATTTTCGGAGCCTAGAACTTTCACACCGGTAGGTAAAACATCTTATAATTATTTTCCCTTATTGTTTCCTTTTATTTTAAATATGTAATGTCTTATGTCTTTATATACATTTTGTTTGCATAAATATTGGAGTCGCGTACCCATTGTGTGCCTATCACGGTGGGTGTGCAAAATCAAGCCACCATATTGCTAAAGTCGAGAAGGATGAGTGTTTGGCATGCGATGGGTACGCGGTGTCTGGCCCTGCGTAACGTGATATATGTATGGGATCACGTCCTGTGCGCGTTTGGTATGTAACGTGTGTGCGGTGACGGGACCCGGGTGACATCATATATGTGCTGAGTCACTTCGGGTGCGCGACTACCGTAAAAAAAATGTATGCTTGAAAACTATATGTATATAGCTTTAATGTATATATGTGGGCAAGAGATTATCTAAACTATTTATAAAAATAATATATTTGTACTTGTAATAAACTTATATTATTGTTAAATATATTTTCGCAGAGTTGCGTCGGTGTGCGGTGGTTGCGCGCCGGGTGCGCGACTCCCATGTGACTTTAAAAGAGAGCATTTGATTGGTTCTTAAGGTTTCCCATTGTAACAGTTGAAGGACCCCACCCATTTTATTCATTCTCTTGCAGTATCAGATGACAAAGACCTGTTGTGTTTTTGGGAGCTATATTGACAATTTTTTGGGTGTTTGCTGGAAAAGTTTACAATGGCTTCCTCAAATCCACAAATAGGCCATCCTTCTGAAGATGAAGACTTGAATCTACCTGCCAAGAAAAGACCTAAGTCTATTGTTTGGCAGTTTTTCAGCATCCCTGATTCTGAAGAACTACCTTATTTGGTTAAAGAAGAGAAATAACTGCATGCTAATGTGTGGGTGACTGCATGAATACATGGGTAGTGACTGCATGATTAGAGTCCTGCAAGGAGAGTGCATGGTGAATTTATAAGTGCTTGGATATTGGTGCAGTGATTGGATAAGTACATGGTGCTGGCAGGGTGATTGGAAGAGTGGTCACGGAGTGACAGGGGGAATGCTGGACTGCATGGGTAGTGCATAGGGGATTGCAGCAGGGCATATGTTAGTGACTGTGTCATTACATGAGTACACGGGTAGTGCCTCGGAGACTAGAGAAGTGCAAGGAGAGTGCATGGTGAATTTATAAGTGCTTGGGTATTGGCGGAGTGTTTGCATTACTACATGGTAGTGGCTGGGTGACTGGAGGAGTACACGGGGAGTGACAAGGAGATTGCTGGACTGCATGGATACTACCTAGGGAATTGAAGTAACGAATGAGAAGTGTGTAAGTGGTTAGAGGACTGCATGGGTAGTGCATAGGGTATTGCAGCAGTGCATGTGTTAGTCACTGGGTCATTGCATGAGTACATGGGTACTGACTGGATGATTAGAGTATTGCACGGAGACTGAATGGTGAATTTATAAGTGCTTGGGTATCGGCAGAGTGTTTGGATTAGTACATGGTAGTGGCTGGGTGACTAGAGGAGTGCACAGGGAGTGACAGAGTGATTCCTGGACTGCATAGCTATACCTAGAGAATTGGATGAGCGAATGAGTAGTGTGTAAGTTGTTAGAGCACTGCATGGGTAGTGCATAGGGTATTGCAGCAGTGCATGTGTTAGTGACTGGGTCATTGCATGAGTACACAGGTAGTGCCTCAGTGATTGGAGAAGTGCAAGGAGACTGCATAGTTGCATAGTGAATTTTTAAATGCTTGGGTATTGGCGGAGTGATTGGATTAGTACATGCTACTGGTTGGGTGACTGAAGGAGTGCACAGGGAGTGACAATGTGATTGCTGGAGTGAATGGGTAGTACCTGGGAAAATAAAGGTGCAAATGAGCAGTGTGTAGGTGGTTAGAGGACTGCATGGGTAGTACACGTGATTGTGGCACTGAATGTGTTAGTGCCTGGGTCATTGCATGAGTACATGCGTAGTGACTGGATGATTAGAGTACTGCAAGAAGACTTCATGGTGAATTTATAAGTGTTTGGGTTTTGGCGGAGTGATTGGATAAGGACATGGGACTGGCTGGGTGATTGGAAGAGTGCACAGGGAGTGACAGGAGGATTGCTGGACTGCATGGGTAGTGCTCTGGGGATTGTAGCACTGCATGAGTTAGTGCCTGGGTCATTGCATGAGTACGTGGGTAGTGATTGGATGATTAGAATACAGCAAGGAGAGTGCATGGTGAATTTATAAGTGCTTGGGTTTTGTTGGAGAGATTGGAAAAGTACATGCTGCTGGCTGGGTGACTGTAGGAGTGTATGGGTACTACCTAGATATTTGAAGGAGTGAATGAGCAGTGTCTAGGCAGTTATAAAAAAGTATGGGAAGTACACAGGTGAACGTAGTACTGCATAGTGCTTGGGTTACTTAATCTTACCTCTTTTATAGTAGATATGAAAGTCATTGAAACAATTTTTGCAGTTCTTTTTTTATAATCCAAATTTTACAAAGTTTCAAACTTCTGAATTTGGGTCTGTAAAAGAGAAGAAAAATACAGCTATGACATATATTATTATAGTTTTAAGAACACAACATCATTGTGCAGTTATATAACATATTCAGTTTGCCTTTTTTGCTTTTTTTCAGAATCTATTGAATTTCACCATACACAGTGAGTTCAATGTTGCTCATCATTTAACAGGGGGAAAAAAATACAATCAATAAGATTGTTAAAAAACCAAATCTGTGTTAAAAATATTTACAACAAACTCAACCATCTGTTCACAATTCCTAAAATAAACATCCTCAATAACATTGCATATACTACAAAGATCAAATATATGAAATATTTCTTTCTACAACAATTTTGTAAATACAATATAAAAAAAAGAAATGATAATTTAATCATCAATTCTAGATAACTTCTCTATAGATCGAATGATGTTTCCGAAATCATTTGTATTGAGAATATCTAAAAATAAACTTCTTAATTCATATTCACATCTTCCCAATAAGCCAAATGATGTTCTCAGAACTTTCATATCAAAAATATTAGATATGAATTTGGTAATTCTTAGGGCAACCGATAATTGAATTGCAAATGGGCCTCATTACAATGTGTCCATCCTTTATTGCACTTTAAATACACAGTGTAGTGTTCAGTTGTTATAGAAGCTCCATCGTGGAAAATAATTGCTACTGCTTTGAAAGTTCATCCTGAAATTGACAGTTGACATGCCACAAAATCTTTAATATTTGTTTCCAATTTTCTTCCATTTGGTCTGCAACGCTGTATCATTAAAATGACATGTAATCTAAATGTTTATATAAATAATGTTGATAACATTTCAGTTTTGCACTGACTACATTCCATATTTTGATTTGCTGATTTTATTAATTTTTTAAAAGACACTGTTTTACAATCAGGTATTGTCAAATATATTAATCCTTGAGTATCTATTTCAGTCGTAGAATAAAATGTACAATCTTCACATTCATGTTTCCATCTGTAACGAAGTCCAAACAGATTTTCAATTTGTATTCCTTTATTTTCCAATCCTGCAAGCATAAACATAAGAAATTCCTGAGCATCTTGCTGAACATTCTGTGTAAATTGCGAAGAACCAGAACATATATCCAGAAGATTTCGAATGCCAGAAACACTTTGGATTTTAGTTTTATCAGTTCTCAAGTTTTCAAAAATAGAATGCAACAAGGAACAAAACCTTTTTTCTCGATTCTCCATAATTTGCTGTTGGAGATTTTCTAGAAAAAATACGACGTTCACAACTACATTAGCATAGCAGTTTATATCTGAATTATTTTCTAACTGATATCCTATAATCTCTTCAACAGTGTCCTTTTTGTTTTTGTTTGGAATCTCAACATTCCCTTGATTTTTTTTCTTCTTTCCAACCTCACTACAGAGATTCTCATATGTTCGTTTTCGACCTACTACACGCTTTTCATATACAGGATATTCACCTATGTTGGGAGCATACAGTCTTTCAACAATTTGCATCTGCACTAAGCTTTTTCTCCTCAAAATCAATCAAATACAATCCAGATAAAGTTCTGGCTCGGGACAATGCAACATATGACATTTCCTCTTTAAATACAGTACTTCCAATGTTTACCAAAGCACTGTCTACACTTATGAATGGTCACCTCAAATGTTAAAGAAAGAGGAAACTGTTTTCTACGAACATACAAATCTTTAACAAGCAAAAAACGAACAGAACAACGTCCAATCAGTTTTACTTCTTCAATCTGATCAAATGTAATCTTCAAAAATTCAATTCCAGTTCTATTTTGATAGTTAACAAAATCAACAACTTTTCCCATTGCTCCATTTACTAAACCTTTTTCCGCATCCAAATTATGCTGTAAAATTACCCGACAGTTTTCACATACATATAAATACTTTTCTAAACCAGCAGTCTTAGATATAGATTTTTCCCAAAAATCCAATTTTGTTTTAAATTTTTCTGACAAAATAATAGTAATTTCTTTGTGCTCTATTTTATCAATGGCTTCCATTGTTATTATTTGTTGTTTTTCTAGCTTCACAAGTTCTTCATTGAATGTAGAACACTCTCGCACTGTTGGCATTAGGCAGATTATAGATTTCTTTTCTCAAATTTTTTTGTATATGATTTCCGGAGCAACATTTTCATTTGGAAACAAGTTTGTAAGTAGCCGACTTTGCACACTTCTTTACCATGTTCTGTCAATACACCAATTCTTATATCTTGAAGAATTCTTCCATAATCTTCATCACTTGCCTGTCGTATATTTTTAATAAGTTCTTTCTATGCAAAATATGACCAAATGTTCACATTTCCAATACTTCCCAAAGATTTTCTGGTGTCTTCATGCACAAGTATTTTAAAAACTGGTTGCCCTTTTACAGGAGTAAGTTGCAGTAGATCGCCGAAAACAATAAGATGTTTTCCTCCAAATAACACATCAGATTCTGTTTTTAAAATTTGCTGCATTTTTAAATGCACAAAGTCAAGCATTAAGTTTGCGACCATGCTCACCTCATCAATAATCAGAAGTTTAATTTTCTTTAGTACTCTTGAAACTTCCAAACAAGCTTCTCCAGAAAGCTTGTGATTTTCCGACTTGTTTTCATGTTCAACAGGTAACATTATTAAACAATGTAAGGTAATCCCTTAAATGTTGTGTGCTGCTAACCCAGTTGGAGAGGTTACAACAAAAGATAAATGTGAGTCAGTGGTTTTCTGTAAATAACTGATCAAAACTTTAATTAAGAAACTTTTTCCTGTACCGGCTTGACCACTGATATACATTTGAACAGGTTTAAAAGTTGTGCAGTTGCATTCTTTTTTTTCATGAAGTAAACCATGGTGATCTTTTGTGTCACTTGCTGATATATTTCTTTCTGTTCAATATTTAGTTGCTGTTCCAAATTTCCTAAGTCCATAATATTTTGTTGAGCTTGATGCATTGCTGTTTCCAATTCACTCTTGGCGATTGCTGGTCATTTTCAAGAATTGGTTCTCCTAGTGGATCTTGACTCAGTGGAGCAGAACTTTGACTATCTTGAGAACTGTATCTAGCAATCTCAGCTGCAATACTAGCTCACTGTTCAATTTCTTCATTCAACATTTGCAGTTAATTTGGAAAAACTGTGCATTCAATGCTATCTTTACATGCATTAAAAGAATCTTCATAGCACAGAAAATCTCCAAGTAATTCCAGTTCCATACGCCAAGCCTTGAAGAGTTGTAGAAGTGCTAAATAGTAAAAATCCCTTTTATCAGGAGTATCGCAACTCAGTTTCCTGTGATTACTCAGATTTCCTTTACTATGTTTCACCAAATATCCTTCTGAACCAATCACTGCATATTTTTCTACATTTATGTTCTCTGTAATGTTTCTCAGAAAACTGTAATATTGCAGCACTTCATGGAGACATATGTTTTTAAGATGAGGACTTCTATTTGGACAGTACATATCCAACATGTTTGTTTTAACAATATCTGTGCTGTCCGGTTCATTTAATGCTAAATATTTGATTTCTTGTATAGATTTAAGTACTCGATTTCGTGTTGCTGCAAGACCTAGACTAACCCAAATGATTCCTCTTGAGTTTGAAAATAAACTTGCAGAGGACAACCGATCCGAACATTCGTAGGATCCAATCTCTCAATGGGACAGCATCTTCAAACTAAAGCTGTACAATTTCTTACTAAGAGTCTTTTCGTGGGAAATTTCTTCCCACATTTCTTTCAACTCCGTCTTTTCAGATTTTGTTATGTATGACATTATATACCGAGCAACAGCAATGGAATTATCCGCAACATACAGGATATCCATATTAGCATTCCACAGCGAAAAAATAACTGGATTATAATCATCAATATACTTTCATTGTTCACTTCTTTTTAAATTGTAAGTATTTTTGGGAGATTTTCTAGTAATAGTATGCCTCACTGCTGGCATGAAACTGTTGACTCTTCCTTTGGATATTACTCCACGTGGAACTCCAAAACGACATTTGGTATAAAACTTTTCCTTTGACTTGTATTTCGAACGACAGTATTTGCCAAATCGATGAGTTTGAAACTGTAAAACTT
This sequence comes from Triturus cristatus, assembly GCF_964204655.1. NCBI lineage: Eukaryota > Metazoa > Chordata > Amphibia > Caudata > Salamandridae > Triturus > Triturus cristatus. Next base: position 833,382,545 of record NC_140587.1, read on the forward strand.
GTTGCCTTAAGGTGTTTTCTTCTCTTGTTTTTGGTATAGCACATGTAACATAGTCTTCAATAAAAGATAAAACAGTCTCATCTGAATCAGTTCCAAATGTGGGTGCATCCTTGATCCATAATAGCATATGTATATTTGAGGAGCACCTCTATCGTGATACTCCTTTCTCCAAAATAAATCAATAACTTCTCCAAGGGGATGATTGTTTTTATTGCAGATAAAAGACATCATAGTTTGAAACATGATTAAAATTTTCTGCACACATTTACAGGATCCAAATAACAGAGTTCTCCAGGTGTCTTAACTTCAATGTTTTTGATATTTGAATTTGCTTCTCGAAGAAATTCAAGTAAATCATCCCATTCGTATTCAGCACAGCTTAGCGTAACAAACCACTTAGGAGTTCCTAAGTTCTTTAACATACATTTAAGTTCTCCATGATGATGATACCAATACTCATTAGTACCACGTTGACACACCATCAAATTAATCAATTGAGATTCTAAATGATCATCTCTCTGATGTACTTTGTCCATGAGTTTCTTTGCAGAAACATTTTGAAGATGAAATCCTGTTTTTAATATGTGGTTGACTGTATATGAAAGTCCAGACATGTCACTTTCAAACAAAAGAGGAAATATATATGGGATACATTGTCGAAATCTTGGATCTGTACTAGTCGTTCATGATATCGTCCACCTTTTTAAGTGGGGAAGAGCTGTGGAAAACAACGAGTTTCCAAACCTTTTTTCCCAAACACTCATGGGAGTCCCTTTCGCTTTCTTCATTTGGAATAATTCAATAGTATTTCCCATCACTTCTTTGGAATGTAAAGGATGTAGACTATAATGTTCATAGATTTCTTCACTTTTGGACATATCCACTTTTTCAATTTGGCCACTAGACATTTTGCTATCATCTCCTAAAACTATTTCTTCTTCTTACACGTACACATTTTTGTAGTAGTCTTTGTTTTTTATAAGTTATAACGTAGCCTTTTGCACTTTGCTCAAATCTCCTAATTCTTCCCATATTTTCCGACTCTTCGTAGGAACACCATTAACTAGAATAACTACAGGTTCAGTTTCTTCTTTCTCTACAACAATAGTTTCAATATTTTTTTTTAAATCTAAAGGTAAATACAAAACTCTTCCTTTTAATCCTCTTTGTAAATTTGTTGGAGGCAACTTACCTGTTTTAGGCTCCATACGAACAATAGCCTGAAACCGGTGCACAGATTGAATCAGAATGGACTCATAAGTATTTAAATCTACCAGCTCTGGAGGAATACCTACCAACTCAGGGTTATTATGTACAGCTCTAGCTGGCATTTTGTTATTCTCTAATATGGTGTAACAATATTTACAAATATGTTGATCACTATCCAAATCAAAGCAATCTTCTACCAGCAAGTAAATTGCAAATTCCTTTCTCTTATCTTTGTTTTCTTCTTCAATTTTTAAATGCAGATCAACATTCCTAGTTTGATTTTTATAGCGAGTTTGTCGACAACAAATACAAACATAATTTGGTCTTTCACAACAAATTAACTTAAGCTTTGTAATTTCTTCTTCAAACTTCTCAGTCTTACTATCTTGCACGTCTTCCTCAACACCTACTTCTATCAATGTCTCACACTCTTGTTCAGGACAAAAGTAACAAAACTCGATTTCATCACAAACTTTTTTTACATCTGATACTGACCCATGCAAAAGAGCACTATTTAAATCACTTAAAATTATTGCTGGACTTTTTGCGTAGTACAATCTTCTGACTAACTTCCGCATTTCAGAGTGATGTATTGCTAAAGTTCTGAAATGATGAAAAACACTTTGACACACTTTTCTAGAAAGACGAGCCAGAGAATGACCTTGCAAACCAGTATTTTTTCTCACTTTGCAAGGATCTAGTCTCTGCAGCATCTTAATCTATTGTTTAACTCTTTTGTTACTGTATGCTCGTAAGAAATTTCGTAAAATATCAATAGACTCCTGACATATACTACAAATACTACTAAAATCCTAAGTATACACTGGGGCTTTAGTACGTCTCCCTAGAACTTCATCAGCTATCACTTCTTCTACATTTCTAGAAACCATCTTTTATTTTTCAATTGCACAATCGTTCTTCACTTCATAAGCACGACCACTGGTATCAACTGCGTGAACTAATGTATTGGTTTGAAAATAGCTCTCTTCATTAAAAAAAGGCTCTGAACTTGAAGTGTGCTTCCATTCACCCAAAAAAATATCACAAAATATCGTTCAGTTAACTAGTCTCTTCTTTTTAATTTTGGTCTTCATAAAATGTTTTGGCTAATCTAATGATCAAATTCTGTTTAAAATTAAAATGAATAATGTCCTTTTTAATTGTAAAGACTTTTCAACAATAGTTTCCATCTGTTTCTTCTTTTTATAAAATGCTGTTCTTTTTTATATTTCTTGATATATTTTAAAATATTTAGTACTACTAGAAACATACTTTTACTTATTGCATCAAATTGATTGTTAATCCTTTTACAATAGATTTTCTTTTCCAAAATGTGATTTGCCATTAATTTGTACATTTTTCATGTCATTCTTCTTTGTACTTGAGGTATTCTTTCTAATTTTCACATTGTGCAAACTGTTTCTAGTTCTTGAAAGTCCTTTAAAAAATTCTGTTGTTCTCTTACGGCAATAATTTTTCTTTTTTCCCACATGTTGTAGTTCATCTAATTCCTGCTGTTGTCTTTTCTTTAAATATTATTCTTTTTTTTCTAATTTCCTCTTTTCTGTTTTTTTTGGTCATGGTAAGTCATTATTAATGGTGATGAAGAATATTTGAAACAAATATATATATTATTATTAATATAACTATATAGACATATACTATTCTATTACTACACAAACACGTTCTACATCAAATCCAATTAAATGCTTTGTTTTGAAATCACATTGGGTTTGCTCTACTATACAGGTACTAACCGGATAACTGGAGGAATGAATGAGTAGTGTTTAGGTGTTTAGAGGACTACATGGGTAGTGGACATGGGATTGTAGCAGTGCATGAGTCAGTACCTGCGTAATTGCATGAGTACATGGGTAGTGACTGGATGATTAGAGTGCTGCAAGGAGAGAGCATAGTGAATTTATAAGTGCTTGGGTTTTTATGCAGTGATTAGATAAGGACATGGGACTGGGTGCATGAATGGAGGAGTTCATAGGTAGTAAAAAGGAAATTATTGAACTGTATAGGTAGTGCTCAAGGGATTGTAGAACTGTATGAGTTAGTGCTTAGGTCATTGCAGGAGTACATGGGTAGTGACTGGATGATTAGAGTACTGCAAGGAGAGTACATGGTGAATTTTTAAGTGCTTGGATTTTGGTACAGTGATTAGATAAGGACATGGGAATGGGTGGGCGATTGGAGGACCCCATAGGTAGTAACAGGGAGATTACTGAACTGTATAGGTAGTGCTCAAGGGATTCTAGAAGTGCATGAGTTAGTGCCTGGGTCATTGCATGAGTACATGGGTACTGACTGGATGATTAGAGTACTGCAAGGAGCGTGCATGGTGAACTTATTAATGCTTGGGTATTGGTGCAGTGATTGGATAAGGACATGGGACTGGCAGGGTGATTGGAGGAGTGCGTAGGTAGTAACAGGAGAATACTGAACTGTATAGGTAGTTCTCAAAGGATTGTAGAAGTGCATGAGTTAGTGCCTCGATCATTGTATGAGTACATAGGTAGTGACTTGATGATTAGAGTACTGCAAGGACAGTGCATGGTGAAATTATAAGTGCTTGGGTTTTGGCGCAGTTATTAGATAAGGACATGGGACTGGCTGGGTGATTGGAGGAGTGCATAGGTAGTAACTGGGAGATTATTGAACTGTATAGGTAGTGTTCAAGAGATTGTAGAAGTGCATGAGTTAGTGCCTGGGTCATTGCATGAGTACATGGGTAGTGACTTAATGATTACAGTACTGCAAGTAGAGTGCATGGTGAAGTTATAAGTGCTTGGGTTTTGGCGCAGTGATTAGATAAGGATATAGGACTGGCTGGGTGATTGGAGGAGTGCATAAGTAGTAACAGGGAAATTACTGAACTGTATAGGTAGTGCTCAAGGGATAATAGAAGTGCATGAGTTAGTGCCTGGGTCATTGCCTTAGTACATGGGTAGTGTCTGGATGAGTAGAGTACTGCAAAGAGAGTGCATGGTGAATTTATAAGTGTTTGGGTTTTGACCCGGTGATTAGATAAGGACATGGGACTGGCTGAGTGATTGGAGGAGTGCATAGTTAGTAACATGGAGATTACTGAACTGTATAGGTAGTGCTCAAGGGATTGCAGAAGTGCATGAGTTATTGCCTGGGTCATTGCATGAGTACATGGGTACTGACTGGATGATTTGAGAACTGCAAGTAGAGTGCATGGTAAATTTATTAATGCTCGGGTTTTGGTGCAGTGATTGGATAATGAGAGGGGACTGGCTGGGTGATTGGAGGAGTGCATAGGTAGTAAGAGGGAGAGTACTGAACTGTATAGGTAGTGCTTAAGGGATTGTAGAAGTGCATGAGTTAGTGCCTGTGTCATTGCATGAGTACATGGGTAGTGACTGGATAATTACAGTACTGCAAGGAGAGTGCATGGTGAATTTATAAGTGCTTGGGTTTTTACGCAGTGATCAGATAAGGACATGGGACTGGGTGCGTGAATGGAGGAGTGCATAGGTAGTAATAAGGAAATTATTGAACTGTATAGGTAGTGCTCAAGGGATTGTAGAGATGTATGTTAGTGTCTAGGTCATTGCATGAGTACATGGGCAGTGACTGGATGATTAGAGTACTGCAAGGAGAGTGCATGGTGAATTTATAAGTGCTTTGGTTTTGGTGCAGTGATTAGATAAGGACATGGGACTGGCTGGGCGATTGGAGGACCTCATAGGTAGTAACAGGGAGATTACTGAACTGTATAGGTAGTGCTCAAGGGATTGTAAAAGTGCATGAGTTAGTGCCTGGGTCACTGCATGAGTACATGGGTACTGACTGGATGATAAGAGTACTGCAAGGAGAGTGCATGGTGAATGTATTAATGCTTGGGTTTTGGTGCAGTGATTGGATAAGGACATGGGACTGGCTGGGTGATTGGAGGAGTACATAGGTAGTAACAGGGAGAATACTAAACTGTAAAGGTAGTTCTCAAGGGATTTAGAAGTGCATGAGTTAGTGCCTCGGCAATTGCATGAGTACATGGGTAGTGACTTGATGATTAGAGTACTGCAAAGACAGTGCATGGTGAATTTATAAGTGCTTGGGTTTTGGTGCAGTCATTAGATAAGGACATGGGACTGGCTGGTTGATTGGAGGAGTGCATATGTAGTAACTAGGAGATTATTGAACTGTATAGGTAGTGCTCAAGGGATTGTAGAAGTGCATGAGTTAGTGCCTGTGTCATTGCATGAGTACATGGGTAGTGACTGGATGATTACAGTTCTGCAAGGAGAGTGCATGGTGAATTTATAAGTGCTTGGGCTTTTACGCAGTGATAAGATAAGGACATGGGACTGGGTGCGTGAATGGAGGAGTGCATAGGTAGTAACAAGGAAATTATTGAACTGTATAGGTAGTGCTCAAGGGATTGTAGAGTTGCATGAGTTAGTGCCTAGGTCATTGCATGAGTACATGGGTAGTGACTAGATGATTAGAGTACTGCAAGGAGAGTGCATCGTGAATTTATAAGTGCATGGGTTTTGGTGCAGTGATTAGATAAGGACATGGGACTGGCTGGGCGATTGCAGTACCTCATAGGTAGTAACAGGGAGATTACTGAACTGTATAGGTAGTGCTCAAGGGATTGTAGAAGTGCATGAGGTAGTGCCTGGGTCACTGCATGAGTACATGGGTACTGACTGGATGATTAGAGTACTGCAAGGACAGTGCATGGTGAATTTATAAGTGCTTGCGTTTTGGCACAGTTATTAGATAAGGACATGGGACTGGCTGGGTGATTGGAGGAGTGCATAGGTAGTAACTGGGAGATTATTGACCTGTATAGGTAGTGCTCAAGGGATTGTAGAAGTGCATGAGTTAGTGCCTGGGTCATTGCATAAGTACATGGGTAGTGACTGAATGATTACAGTACTGCAAGGAGAGTGCATGGTGAATGTATACGTGCTTGGGCTTTTACGCAGTGATTAGATAAGGACATGGGACTGGGTGCGTGAATGGAGGAGTGCATAGGTAGTAACAAGGAAATGATTGAACTGTATAGGTAGTGCTCAAGGGATTGTAGAGCTGCATGAGTTAGTGCCTAGGTCATTGCATGAGTACATGAGTAGTGACTGGATGATTAGAGTACTGCAAGGAGAGTGCATGGTGAATTTATAAGTGCTTGGGTTTTGGTGCAGTGATTAGATAAGGACATGGGACTGGCTGGGCGATTGGAGGACCTCATAGGTAGTAACAGGGAGATTACTGAACTGCATAGGTAGTGATCAAGGGATTGTAGAAGTGCATGAGTTAGTGCCTGGCTCACTGCATGAGTACATGGGTACTGACTGGATGATTAGAGTACTGCAAGGACAGTGCATGGTGAATTTATAAGTGCTTGGGTTTTTGCGCAGTGATTAGATAAGGACAGGCTGGGTGATTGGAGGAGTGCATAAGTAGTAACAGGGAAATTACTGAACTGTATAGGTAGTGCTCAAGGGATAATAGAACTGCATTAGTTAGTGCCTGGATCATTGCCTTAGTACATGGGTAGTGTCTGGATGAGTAGAGTACTGCAAAGAGAGTGTGTGGTGAATTTATAAGTGCTTGGGTTTTAACCCGGTGAATAGATAAGGACATGGGACTGGCTGAGTGATTGGAGGAGTTCATAGGTAGTAACAGGGAGATTACTGAACTGTATAGGTAGTGCTCAAGGGATTGCAGAAGTGCATGAGTTATTGCCTGGGTCATTGCATGAGTACATGGGTACTGACTGGATGATTTGAGAACTGCAAGTAGAGTGCATGGTAAATTTATTAATGCTCGGGTTTTGGTGCAGTGATTGGATAATGACAGGGGACTGGCTGGGTGATTGGAGGAGTGCATAGGTAGTAAGAGGGAGAGTACTGAACTGTATAGGTAGTGCTTAAGGGATTGTAGAAGTGCATGAGTTAGTGCCTGTGTCATTGCATGAGTACATGGGTAGTGACTGGATAATTACAGTACTGCAAGGAGAGTGCATGGTGAATTTATAAGTGCTTGGGTTTTTACGCAGTGATCAGATAAGGACATGGGACTGGGTGCGTGAATGGAGGAGTGCATAGGTAGTAATAAGGAAATTATTGAACTGTATAGGTAGTGCTCAAGGGATTGTAGAGATGTATGTTAGTGTCTAGGTCATTGCATGAGTACATGGGCAGTGACTGGATGATTAGAGTACTGCAAGGAGAGTGCATGGTGAATTTATAAGTGCTTTGGTTTTGGTGCAGTGATTAGATAAGGACATGGGACTGGCTGGGCGATTGGAGGACCTCATAGGTAGTAACAGGGAGATTACTGAACTGTATAGGTAGTGCTCAAGGGATTGTAGAAGTGCATGAGTTAGTGCCTGGGTCACTGCATGAGTACATGGGTACTGACTGGATGATAAGAGTACTGCAAGGAGAGTGCATGGTGAATGTATTAATGCTTGGGTTTTGGTGCAGTGATTGGATAAGGACATGGGACTGGCTGGGTGATTGGATGAGTACATAGGTAGTAACAGGGAGAATACTAAACTGTAAAGGTAGTTCTCAAGGGATTTAGAAGTGCATGAGTTAGTGCCTCGGCAATTGCATGAGTACATGGGTAGTGACTTGATGATTAGAGTACTGCAAAGACAGTGCATGGTGAATTTATAAGTGCTTGGGTTTTGGTGCAGTCATTAGATAAGGACATGGGACTGGCTGGTTGATTGGAGGAGTGCATATGTAGTAACTAGGAGATTATTGAACTGTATAGGTAGTGCTCAAGGGATTGTAGAAGTGCATGAGTTAGTGCCTGTGTCATTGCATGAGTACATGGGTAGTGACTGGATGATTACAGTCCTGCAAGGAGAGTGCATGGTGAATTTATAAGTGCTTGGGCTTTTACGCAGTGATAAGATAAGGACATGGGACTGGGTGCGTGAATGGAGGAGTGCATAGGTAGTAACAAGGAAATTATTGAACTGTATAGGTAGTGCTCAAGGGATTGTAGAGTTGCATGAGTTAGTGCCTAGGTCATTGCATGAGTACATGGGTAGTGACTAGATGATTAGAGTACTGCAAGGAGAGTGCATCGTGAATTTATAAGTGCATGGGTTTTGGTGCAGTGATTAGATAAGGACATGGGACTGGCTGGGCGATTGCAGTACCTCATAGGTAGTAACAGGGAGATTACTGAACTGTATAGGTAGTGCTCAAGGGATTGTAGAAGTGCATGAGGTAGTGCCTGGGTCACTGCATGAGTACATGGGTACTGACTGGATGATTAGAGTACTGCAAGGACAGTGCATGGTGAATTTATAAGTGCTTGGGTTTTGGCACAGTTATTAGATAAGGACATGGGACTGGCTGGGTGATTGGAGGAGTGCATAGGTAGTAACTGGGAGATTATTGACCTGTATAGGTAGTGCTCAAGGGATTGTAGAAGTGCATGAGTTAGTGCCTGGGTCATTGCATGAGTACATGGGTAGTGACTGAATGATTACAGTACTGCAAGGAGAGTGCATGGTGAATGTATACGTGCTTGGGCTTTTACGCAGTGATTAGATAAGGACATGGGACTGGGTGCGTGAATGGAGGAGTGCATAGGTAGTAACAAGGAAATTATTGAACTGTATAGGTAGTGCTCAAGGGATTGTAGAGCTGCATGAGTTAGTGCCTAGGTCATTGCATGAGTACATGGGTAGTGACTGGATGATTAGAGTACTGCAAGGAGAGTGCATGGTGAATTTATAAGTGCTTGGGTTTTGGTGCAGTGATTAGATAAGGACATGGGACTGGCTGGGCGATTGGAGGACCTCATAGGTAGTAACAGGGAGATTACTGAACTGCATAGGTAGTGCTCAAGGGATTGTAGAAGTGCATGAGTTAGTGCCTGGCTCACTGCATGAGTACATGGGTACTGACTGGATGATTAGAGTACTGCAAGGACAGTGCATGGTGAATTTATAAGTGCTTGGGTTTTTGCGCAGTGATTAGATAAGGATATAGGACAGGCTGGGTGATTGGAGGAGTGCATAAGTAGTAACAGGGAAATTACTGAACTGTATAGGTAGTGCTCAAGGGATAATAGAACTGCATGAGTTAGTGCCTGGATCATTGCCTTAGTACATGGGTAGTGTCTGGATGAGTAGAGTACTGCAAAGAGAGTGTGTGGTGAATTTATAAGTGCTTGGGTTTTAACCCGGTGAATAGATAAGGACATGGGACTGGCTGAGTGATTGGAGGAGTTCATAGGTAGTAACAAGGAGATTACTGAACTGTATAGGTAGTGCTCAAGGGATTCTAGAAGTGCATGAGTTAGTGCCTGGGTCATTGCATGAGTACATGGGTACTGACTGGATGATTAGAGTACTGCAAGGAGCGTGCATGGTGAACTTATTAATGCTTGGGTTTTGGTGCAGTGATTGGATAAGGACATGGGACTGGCAGGGTGATTGGAGGAGTGCGTAGGTAGTAACAGGAGAATACTGAACTGTATAGGTAGTTCTCAAGGGATTGTAGAAGTGCATGAGTTAGTGCCTCGATCATTGTATGAGTACATAGGTAGTGACTTGATGATTAGAGTACTGCAAGGACAGTGCATGGTGAAATTATAAGTGCTTGGGTTTTGGCGCAGTTATTAGATAAGGACATGGGACTGGCTGGGTGATTGGAGGAGTGCATAGGTAGTAACTGGGAGATTATTGAACTGTATAGGTAGTGTTCAAGAGATTGTAGAAGTGCATGAGTTAGTGCCTGGGTCATTGCATGAGTACATGGGTAGTGACTTAATGATTACAGTACTGCAAGGAGAGTGCATGGTGAAGTTATAAGTGCTTGGGTTTTGGCGCAGTGATTAGATAAGGATATAGGACTGGCTGGGTGATTGGAGGAGTGCATAAGTAGTAACAGGGAAATTACTGAACTGTATAGGTAGTGCTCAAGGGATAATAGAAGTGCATGAGTTAGTGCATGAGTTAGTGCCTGGGTCATTGCCTTAGTACATGGGTAGTGTCTGGATGAGTAGAGTACTGCAAAGAGAGTGCATGGTGAATTTATAAGTGTTTGGGTTTTGACCCGGTGATTAGATAAGGACATGGGACTGGCTGAGTGATTGGAGGAGTGCATAGTTAGTAACATGGAGATTACTGAACTGTATAGGTAGTGCTCAAGGGATTGCAGAAGTGCATGAGTTATTGCCTGGGTCATTGCATGAGTACATGGGTACTGACTGGATGATTTGAGAACTGCAAGTAGAGTGCATGGTAAATTTATTAATGCTCGGGTTTTGGTGCAGTGATTGGATAATGACAGGGGACTGGCTGGGTGATTGGAGGAGTGCATAGGTAGTAAGAGGGAGAGTACTGAACTGTATAGGTAGTGCTTAAGGGATTGTAGAAGTGCATGAGTTAGTGCCTGTGTCATTGCATGAGTACATGGGTAGTGACTGGATAATTACAGTACTGCAAGGAGAGTGCATGGTGAATTTATAAGTGCTTGGGTTTTTACGCAGTGATCAGATAAGGACATGGGACTGGGTGCGTGAATGGAGGAGTGCATAGGTAGTAATAAGGAAATTATTGAACTGTATAGGTAGGGCTCAAGGGATTGTAGAGATGTATGTTAGTGCCTAAGTCATTGCATGAGTACATGGGCAGTGACTGGATGATTAGAGTACTGCAAGGAGAGTGCATGGTGAATTTATAAGTGCTTGGGTTTTGGTGCAGTGATTAGATAAGGACATGGGACTGGCTGGGCGATTGGAGGACCTCATAGGTAGTAACAGGGAGATTACTGAATTGTATAGGTAGTGCTCAAGGGATTGTAGAAGTGCATGAGTTAGTGCCTGGGTCACTGCATGAGTACATGGGTACTGACTGGATGATAAGAGTACTGCAAGGAGAGTGCATGGTGAATGTATTAATGCTTGGGTTTTGGTGCAGTGATTGGATAAGGACATGGGACTGGCTGGGTGATTGGAGGAGTACATAGGTAGTAACAGGGAGAATACTAAACTGTAAAGGTAGTTCTCAAGGGATTTAGAAGTGCATGAGTTAGTGCCTCGGCAATTGCATGAGTACATGGGTAGTGACTTGATGATTAGAGTACTGCAAAGACAGTGCATGGTGAATTTATAAGCGCTTGGGTTTTGGTGCAGTTATTATATAACGACATGGGACTGGCTGGTTGATTGGAGGAGTGCATATGTAGTAACTAGGAGATTATTGAACTGTATAGGTAGTGCTCAAGGGATTGTAGAAGTGCATGAGTTAGTGCCTGTGTCATTGCATGAGTACATGGGTAGTGACTGGATGATTACAGTCCTGCAAGGAGAGTGCATGGTGAATTTATAAGTGCTTGGGCTTTTACGTAGTGATAAGATAAGGACATGGGACTGGGTGCGTGAATGGAGGAGTGCATAGGTAGTAACAAGGAAATTATTGAACTGTATAGGTAGTGCTCAAGGGATTGTAGAGTTGCATGAGTTAGTGCCTAGGTCATTGCATGAGTACATGGGTAGTGACTAGATGATTAGAGTACTGCAAGGAGAGTGCATGGTGAATTTATAAGTTCATGGGTTTTGGTGCAGTGATTAGATAAGGACATGGGACTGGCTGGGCGATTGCAGGACCTCATAGGTAGTAACAGGGAGATTACTGAACTGTATAGGTAGTGCTCAAGGGATTGTAGAAGTGCATGAGTTAGTGCCTGGGTCACTGCATGAGTACATGGGTACTGACTGGATGATTAGAGTACTGCAAGGACAGTGCATGGTGAATTTATAAGTGCTTGGGTTTTGGCGCAGTGATTAGATAAGGACATGGGACAGGCTGGGTGATTGGAGGAGTGCATAGGTAGTCACAGGGAGATTACTGAACTGTATAGGTTGTGCTCAAGGGATTGAAGAAGTGTATGAGTTAGTGCCTCAGTCATTGCATGAGTACACAGGTAGTGACTGGATGATTAGAGTGCCACAAGGAGAGAGCATGGTGAATTTATAAGTGCTTGGGTTTTGGAGCAGTGAATAGATAAGGACATGGGACTGGCTGGGTGATTGGAGGAGTGCACAGGTAGTAACTGGGAGAATATTGAACTGTATAGGCAGTGCTCAAGGGATTGTAGAAGTGCATGAGTTAGTGTCTGGGTCATTGCATGAGCACATGGGTAGTGACTGGATGACTACAGTACTGCAAGGAGAGTGCATGGTGAAGTTATAAGTGCTTGGGTTTTGCCGCAGTGATTAGATAAGGACATGGGACCGGCTGGTTGATTGAAGGAGTGCATAAGTAGTAACAGGGAAATTACTGAACTGTATAGGTAGTGCTCAAGGGATTATGGAAGTGCATGAGTTAGTGCCTTGGTCATTGCATGAGTACATGGGTAGTGACTTGATGATTAGAGTACTGCAATGAGAGTGCATGGTGAATTTATAAGTGCTTGGGTTTTGGCGCAGTGATTAGATAAGGACATGGGACTGGCTGGGTGATTGGAGGAGTGCATAGGTTATAATAGGGAGATTACTGAACTGTATAGGTAGTGCTCAAGGGATTGTAGAAGTGTATTAGTTAGTGCCTGGGTCATTGCATGAATACTTGGTTAGTGACTAGATGATTACAGTACTGCAAGGAGAGTGCATGGCGAATTTATAAGTGGTTGGGGTTTTGCGCAGTGATTAGATAAGGACATGGGACTGGCTGGGGGATTGGAGGAGTGCATAGGTTGTAACAGGGAGATTGCAGAACTGTTTAGGTAGTGCTCAAGGGATTGTAGAAGTGCATAAGTTAGTGCCTGGGTCATTGCATGAGTACATGGGTAGTGACTGGGTGATAACAGTACTGCAAGGAGAGTGCATGGTGAATTTATAAGTGCTTGGGTTTTTGCGCAGTGATTAGATAAGGACATGGGACTGGCTGGGTGATTGGAGGACTGCAGAGGTAGTAACAGGCAGATTACTGAACTGTATAGGTATTGCTCAAGGGATTGTAGAAGTGCAGGAGTTAGTGCCTGGGTCATTGCATGAGTACATGGGTACTGACTGGAAGATTAGAGTCCTGCAAGGAGAGTGCATGGTGAATTTATAAGTGCTTGTGTTTTGGCGCAGTGATTATATAAGGACATGGGACTGGCTGGGCGATTGGAGGACCTCATAGGTAGTAACAGGGAGATTACTGAACAGTATAGGTAGTGCTCAAGGGATTGTAGAAGTGCATGAGTTAGTGCCTGGGTCACTGTATGAGTACATGGGTACTGACTGGATGATTAGAGTACTGCAAGGAGAGTGCATGGTGAATTTATTAATGCTTGGGTTTTGGTGCAGTGATTGGATAAGAACTCGGGACTGGCAGGGTGATTGGAGGAGTGCGTAGGTAGTAACAGGGAAACTACTGAAGTGTATAGGTAGTTCTCAAGGGATTGTAGAAGTGCATGAGTTAGTGCCTCGATCATTGCATGAGTACATAGATAGTGACTTGATGATTAGAGTACTGCAAGGACAGTGCATGGTGAATTTATAATTGCTTGGGTTTTGGCGCAGTTATTAGATAAGGACATGGGACTGGCTGGGTGATTGGAGGAGTGCACAAGTAGTAACAGGGAAATTACTGAACTGTATAGGTAGTGCTCAAGGGATAATAGAAGTGCATGAGTTAGTGCCTGGGTCATTGCCTTAGTACATGGGTAGTGTCTGGATGAGTAGAGTACTGCAAAGAGAGTGCATGGTGAACTTATAAGTGCTTTTGTTTTGACCCGCTAATTGGATAAGGACATGGGACTGGGTGAGTGATTGGAGGAGTGCATAGGTAGTAACAGGGAGATTACTGAACTGTATAGGTAGTGCTCAAGTGATTGTAGAAGTGCATGAGTTATTGCCTGGGTCATTGCATGAGTACATGGGTACTGACTGGATGATTTGAGAACTGCAAGTAGAGTGCATGGTGAATTTATAAATGCTTGGGTTTTGGTGCAGTGATTGGATAAGAACATGGGACTGGCTGGGTGATTGGAGGAGTGCATAGGTTTTAAGAGGGAGAGTTCTGAACTGTATAGGTAGTGCTCAAGGGATTGTAGAAGTGCATGAGTTAGTGCCTCGGTCATTGCATGAGTACATGGTTTGTGACTTGATGATTAGAGTACTGCAAGGAGAGGGCATGCTGAATTTATAAATGCTTGGGTTTTGGCACAGTGATTAGATAAGGACATAAGACAGGCTGGGTGATTGGAGGAGTGCATAGGTAGTAACTGTGAGAATACTGAATTGTATAGGTAGTGCTCAATGGATTGTAGAAGTGCATGAGTTAGTGCCTCGGTCATTGCATGAGTACATGGGTAGTGACTGGATGATTAGTGTACTGCAAGAAGAGTGCATGGTGAATTTATAAGTGCTTGGATTTTGGCACAGTGATTAGATACGGACATGGGACTGGCTGGGTGATTGGAGGAGTGCATAGGTTGTAACACGGAGATTACTGAACTGTATAGGTAGTGCTCAAGGGATTGTAGAAGTGCATGAGTTAGTGCCTCGGTCATTGCATGAGTATATGGGTAGTGACTTGATGCTTAGAGTAATGCAAGGAGAGTGCATGGTGAATTTATAAGTGCTTGGGTTTTGGCGCAGTGATTAGATAAGGACATGGGACAGGCTGGGTGATTGGAGGAGTGCATAGGTAGTCACAGGGAGATTACTGAACTGTATAGGTAGTGCTCAAGGGATTGTAGAAGTGCATGAGTTAGTGCCTGGGTCACTGTATGAGTACATGGGTACTGACTGGATGATTGGAGTACTGCAAGGAGAGTGCATGGTGAATTTATTAATGCTTGGGTTTTGGTGCAGTGATTGGATAAGAACTCGGGACTGGCAGGGTGATTGGAGGAGTGCGGAGGTAGTAACAGGAAAACTACTGAAGTGTATAGGTAGTTCTCAAGGGATTGTAGAAGTGCATGAGTTAGTGCCTCGATCATTGCATGAGTACATAGGTAGTGACTTGATGATTATAGTACTGCAAGGACAGTGCATGGTGAATTTATAATTGCTTGGGTTTTGGCGCAGTTATTAGATAAGGACATGGGACTGGCTGGGTGATTGGAGGAGTGCATAAGTAGTAACAGGGAAATTACTGAACTGTATAGGTAGTGCTCAAGGGATAATAGAAGTGCATGAGTTAGTGCCTGGGTCATTGCCTTAGTACATGGGTAGTGTCTGGATGAGTAGAGTACTGCAAAGAGAGTGCATGGTAAATTTATAAGTGCTTTTGTTTTGACCCGGTAATTGGATAAGGACATGGGACTGGGTGAGTGATTGGAGGAGTGCATAGGTAGTAACAGGGAGATTACTGAACTGTATAGGTAGTGCTCAAGTGATTGTAGAAGTGCATGAGTTATTGCCTGGGTCATTTCATGAGTACATGGGTACTGACTGGATGATTTGAGAACTGCAAGTAGAGTGCATGGTGAATTTATAAATGCTTGGGTTTTGGTGCAGTGATTGGATAAGAACATGGGACTGGCTGGGTGATTGGAGGAGTGCATAGGTAGTAAGAGGGAGAGTACTGAACTGTATAGGTAGTGCTCAAGGGATTGTAGAAGTGCATGAGTTAGTGCCTCGGTCATTGCATGAGTACATGGTTTGTGACTTGATGATTAGAGTACTGCAAGGAGAGTGCATGCTGAATTTATAAATGCTTGGGTTTTGGCACAGTGATTAGATAAGGACATAAGACAGGCTGGGTGATTGGAGGAGTGCATAGGTAGTAACTGTGAGAATACTGAATTGTATAGGTAGTGCTCAATGGATTGTAGAAGTGCATGAGTTAGTGCCTCGGTCATTGCATGAGTACATGGGTAGTGACTGGATGATTAGTGTACTGCAAGAAGAGTGCATGGTGAATTTATAAGTGCTTGGATTTTGGCACAGTGATTAGATACGGACATGGGACTGGCTGGGTGATTGGAGGAGTGCATAGGTTGTAACAGGGAGATTACTGAACTGTATAGGTAGTGCTCAAGGGATTGTAGAAGTGCATGAGTTAGTGCCTCGGTCATTGCATGAGTACATGGGTAGTGACTTGATGCTTAGAGTAATGCAAGGAGAGTGCATGGTGAATTCATAAGTGCTTGGGTTTTGGCGCAGTGATTAGATAAGGACATGGGACAGGCTGGGTGATTGGAGGAGTGCATAGGTAGTCACAGGGAGATTACTGAACTGTATAGGTAGTGCTCAAGGGATTGAAGAAGTGTATGAGTTAGTGCCTCAGTCATTGCATGAGTACACAGGTAGTGACTGGATGATTAGAGTGTTGCAAGGAGAGAGCATGGTGAATTTATAATGCTTGGGTTTTGGCGCAGTGAATAGATAAGGACATGGGCCTGGCTAGGTGATTGGAGGAGTGCACAGGTAGTAACTGGGAGATTATTGAACTGTATAGGCAGTTCTCAAGGGATTGTAGAAGTGCATGAGTTAGTGTCTGGGTCATTGCATGAGCACATGGGTAGTGACTGGATGACTGCAGTACTGCAAGGAGAGTGCATGGTGAAGTTATAAGTGCTTGGGTTTTGCCGCAGTGATTAGATAAGGACATGGGACCGGCTGGGTGATTGAAGGAGTGCATAAGTAGTAACAGGGAAATTACTGAACCTTATAGGTAGTGCTCAAGGGATTATGGAAGTGCATGAGTTAGTGCCTTGGTCATTGCATGAGTACATGGGTAGTGACTTGATGATTAGAGTACTGCAATGAGAGTGCATGGTGAATTTATAAGTGCTTGGGTTTTGGCGCAGTGATTAGATAAGGACATGGGACTGGCTGGGTGATTGGAGGAGTGCATAGGTTATAACAGGGAGATTACTGAACTGTACAGGTAGTGCTCAAGGGATTGTAGAAGTGTATTAGTTAGTGCCTGGGTCATTGCATGAATACTTGGGTAGTGACTAGATGATTACAGTACTGCAAGGAGAGTGTATGGCGAATTTATAAGTGCTTGGGATTTTTACGCAGTGATTAGATAAGGACATGGGACTGGCTGGGTGATTGGAGGAGTGCATAGGTTGTAACAGGGAGATTGCAGAACTGTTTATGTAGTGCTCAAGGGATTGTAGAAGTGCATGAGTTAGTGCCTGGGTCATTGCATGAGTACATGGGTAGTGACTGGGTGATAACAGTACTGCAAGGAGAGTGCATGGTGAATTTATAAGTGCTTGGGTTTTTGCGCAGTGATTAGATAAGGACATGGGACTGGGTGGGTGAATGGAGGAGTGCATAGATATTAATAGGGAAATTACTGAACTGTATAGATAGTGCTCAAGGGATTGTAGAACTGCATGGGTTAGTGCCTAGGTCATTGCATGAGTACATGGGTAGTGACTGGATGATTAGAGTACTGCAAAGAGAGTGCATGGTGAATTTATAAGTGCTTGGGTTTTGGTGCAGTGATTAGATAAGGACATGGGACTGGCTGGGTGATTGGAGGACTGCATAGGTAGTAACAGGCAGATTACTGAACTGTATAGGTAGTGCTCAAGGGATTGTAGAAGTGCAGGAGTTAGTGCCTGGGTCATTGCATGAGTACATGGGTACTGACTGGAAGATTAGAGTCCTGCAAGGAGAGTGCATGGTCAATGTATTAATGCTTGGGTTTGGTGCAGTGATTGGATAAGAACACGGGACTGGCTGGGTGATTGGAGGAGTGCATAGGTAGTAACAGTGAGATTACTGAACTGTATAGGTAATGCTCAAGGGATTGTTAAAGTGCATGAGTTAGTGCCTTGGTCATTGCATGAGAACATGGGTAGTGACTTGATGATTAGAGTGATGCAAGGAGAGTGCATCGTGAATTTATAAGTGCTTGGGTTTTGGCGCAGTGATTAGATAAGGACATGGAACTGGCTGGGTAATTGGAGGAGTGCATAGGTTGCAACAGGGAGATTACTGAACTGTGTAGGTAGTGCTCAAGGGATTGTAGAAGGGCATGAGTTAGTGCCTGGGTCATTGCAGAAGTACATGTGTACTGACTGGATGATTACAGTACTGCAAGGAGAGTGCATGGCGAATTTATAAGTGCTTGGGTTTTTGCGCAGCGATTAGAGAAGGAAATGGGACTGGTTGAGGGAATGAGGGAGTGCATAGGTTGTAAAAGGGAGATTACTGAACTGTGTAGGTAGTGCTTAAGGGATTGTAGAAGTGCATGAGTTAGTGCCTGGATCATTGCTTGAGTACATGGGTAGTGACCGGATGATTACAGTACTGCAAGGAGAGTACATGGTGAATTTATAAGTGCTTGGGTTTTGGTGCAGTGATTAGATAAGGATATGGGACTGGGTGGCTGAATGGAGGAATGCATATGTTTAAACAGGGAAATTACTGAACTGTATAGGTAGTGCTCAAGGGATTGTAGAACTGCATGAGTTAGTGCCTCAGTCATTGCATGAGTACACGGTTAGTGACTGGATGATTAGAGTGCCGCAAGGAGAGTGCATGGTGAATTTATAAGTGCTTGGGTTTTGGCACAGTGATTAGATAAGGACATGGGACTGGCTTGGTGATTGGAGGAGTGCACAGGTAGTAACTGGGAGATTATTGAACTGTATAGGTTGTGCTCAAGGGATTGTAGAAGTGCATGAGTTAGTGTCCGGGTCATTGTGTGAGTACATGGGTAGTGGCTGGATGATTACAGTACTGCAAGGAGAGTGCATGGTGACGTTATAAGTGCTTGGGTTTTGACGCAGTGATTAGATAAGGACATAGGACACCATTTAGGTGTAACATATGTTCTGTAATGGCCTATCATAACTGTACCTGACAAATGTTTTTTTGTGAAATAAGCAGCTCTGGAGCTGATATGAACTTCCTGGTTTGTCATTATATGACAGATCCTGCTAACACGATTGCCACAGCATTTCCCTCTTTTGCATGGGAGCATAACTATTTGGAGGTAAACCTCATGTGAGCCATACTTAATTTTGCCACAAATCATCAATGGGTACATGAGACCCATTGGAAAGTACACAAATCGTGAGTACTTAACAACTGCTCCACCAACTTCAATGCTAACATAGTTGAGAAGGTCAGATTCCCTGCCAAGTACATCAGCCCAGCGATGTTCCACCCCAAACAGCCTCAGCATCTGGAGGTATACTCTTTCTCACTATTGCTTCCACACCTTCACAGGGTAACCCTGGAGCACACGTCCCCCAATGGCTTCCATGGCAGGCAGGTAATATGTGACTAGCCACAGGAAGCTGCCAAACTCCTGCTCACTCATGGGGCGAGCCCTACTCTTCCCCTGCATGATCCCACCCAAATTCTTAAACCCAAAAAAAACTTAGCACCCCAAAAATCCACTACTACCCCTATGACTAAAATACCCCGGAGACAAACACCTGCCAGCACACAGGTCAATACACAACAATAGACAACTAAACATCACAAAAAAACTTGAGAGACATGACAGGGACAGCAGACATGACAAACCAGCTCCAAACACACCAAAACACTCTCCAGCACAGCCAAAACACAACCACTCCCAAGTTCGGAAAGTAAAACTGTGACTTTAAGTGAAAATGAAAGTAACTTCACGGGTCCTGGTTTGCAGCACGCAGGATCCATCACATCACTTCCCTGTATCAATAACATCAATTCCTGGGTGGATGCATCACGTTTTAGTCAATGCGTCATTTTTTTATGCTACCAGTCAATGCATCGATTTCACACATGGCCTGATAGTGTTAGAATCAGTCCCTGTTCCATTACTCCTCAGGATTCGGGCGACGCTATATGGGGTCCACCTCTCGACGTCACCAACTTCCTGCACTAAAGGCACGGAAGACTGGAGCAATCAAGCGAGGGAAGGGAAGGATGGGAAGAGCGGGGATTAGAACCTGTAAAGAAAGAATTAACAGGCAACACAAAACACAAGTACACTGCCAATACAGTTTACTACTCTCGATAATTCTCGCTACCAATTCAACAATTCTAGTAATGATTTCTCTAGTTCATTTTAAACATGCACACACAAACTCGTATGCGCCAACACCCACTTGGGAGCCTGCTGACCCCAAAACAAATAGTAACCCCTGTGTCTTAAGGAATGTATGAAGAAAGATATATACACAATGCATTAACAGAGAACCAGACGTTTCAGTCTCTGGAACTTAGGTGTAGTGGTATCAGGACGATGCAACTCGAAACTCCTTTATATACTGCACACTATCCTATGGATTCCCTCTAACCTATAACCTTAATTATCTGTTCTACTGTTCCTGTAGGACAAAGTCTGGAAAGGCTGCTTTACTTGTCCTGGCAGCCAAGGTTATTTACTATACACATCCATTACTCCCAGCTTGTACTAGAAATTATGAACCGGTCGAAAATCAGTACGGTACTATGGCGGTTACGTCACCGCTCAATTCCGACACCACACACGAGAGAAAGAATATCCAGACCTTTCAGGAAAGGTATAATTGAGGTGCTGTCGCTAGACGAGAGCTTAGATACAAAGTACTGAGTCCCCTTCTCTGAGGGCTTAACAATTGCCACCACCCATACTTGCAGTTTGTGGAAACTCCTGTATTCGCCCTTCTCTTACGCGCAGACTTCGCGCGGAACTCGTACTCCAGAGGACACACTTCTTCGGTGTCCAAGTGAATCAAAAATAAAGGCCTCCGGTCTGTCCTCGTGCTGCAAACAATCTCGCCGGTGCTGCCCTTCTCTTGGATTTGCGGTCTCTGCCGCCTGTGACTCCAATACCGATCTCGTCGGCTTCCACGAACCAAATTGCGGGAAAACACCGTAACAAGGTCCCGCTCCTCGAGTCTTCGGATTCGATAACTACGCACAACGTCGTGCGCGCGTTCAGGGCGTTTTAAGCCCGTGGCTCCTCCCACTCATGCACATTGCATTCTGGGAATTGTAGTTGTGGCAGGCGCTCCGAGCCCAGATCCTGACAGTAGGTCCCCCTCCAGGCGCCTCCTAGAACCCGGTTTATCGGGGTATTTCTTGTAGAAAGACTTGAGTTTAGCTGGCGCGTGCACGTTGGCACTGGGCACCCACGAATCCTCCTCAGCCGAGTACCCCTTCCAGGAGATTAGGAACCCCAGGTTTCTCCCTCGGTACTTTGAATCCACCACACGTCGTACCTCATATACCTGACCGACATCCGTGGTTATTGCAGGTGGAGGCTTTCGCACTCCTCCCTTTGCTGGTTTTAGCAGACTACAGTGGAACACTGGGTGTATACGTAAGGAGCCCGGAAGCCTTAGCTTATAAGCTACCGGATTCACCTGTTTCATCACACTATAAGGGCCGATGTATCGTGGATGAAAAGCACTCCGTAGCTTAAACCGGAAATTCCTGGTGGACAACCACACCCGGTCCCCTTTTTTGTACTGTGGGCCCTCCCGTCTATGCTTATCCGCCCAGTTTTTATATCGGATCTTGGCCTTCACCAAATGTTTCTGTACTCTTAAGTGTCCTTGGCGCAACTCTCTCATGTGATCTTGGATCGAAGGAGGGTTGATGACCCGGCCGGGCATGACAAACGGCAAAATCCTTGCATCATATCCGAAATTGGCCCTGAAGGGCGACATCCCAATGGAGCTGTGTGAGGCGTTATTATATGCCAACTCTGCCATCCATAGCATGTCCACCCACGATTCATGAGCATTTTCTGCATAACATCTTAAGTACTTTTTTAAAGTTTGGTTTAACCTTTCGGTTTGTCCATCCGATTGAGGGTGGAAACTGGAGGACAACGCTGAGTCAATTTGCAGAGCCTTACACCACCCTTTCCAGAAACGTGCCACAAATTGAGGGCCTCTGTCAGACACGATAACCTGCGGTATGCCATGGAGCTTCACTATGTTTTTTAACAACAGTTGTGCTGTCTGTCCAGCGGTAGGCAGTGTCTTGCAAGGGATAAAGTGGCCCATCTTGGTGAGACTGTCGATCACCACCAGTATGGCCGTATACACTTGGTCCACCGGGAGGCCTGTGATAAAATCCAGGCTGATGTTCTGCCAGGGTGCACCGGGGGTAGGTAAGGGAACCAGTTTGCCTCTACTTGCGGAGGTGTCTGTCTTCCCCCTTGCGCAATCTTCACACCTCGACACCCACTCCTTTACGTCCTGGACTAATGATTTCCACCAAAAATATCTTTGTACCAACAGCGTGGTCTTTAGAATGCCCAGATGCCCTGCCAAAGGAGAGTCGTGGCACCATTCAAAAGCCCTTTTTTGAAGTGCCTGTGTGGGTAGGAACAATTTCTTGTTTATGAACGGCAGTCCCTCCTGGATCTTGCGTTCCGGGCCTTTGTCCGCCCAACGGCTCCAAGCCTCCTGACTCCTGTTTGTTCTTATGCCTTCCAGATACTCTTCCGCTCGTATGGTACAAATGACCTTGTGCGGGGGTATAATAGACTCTTTTACATCCGTCTCTGTTCCTTCCACCGCCATTACTCGGGACAATGCGTCTGCCTTTCTGTTGTCTGCCCCAGGACGGAAGGTGATGATGAAATTATACTCTTCAAAGAAAAGCATCCACCTCATTTGTCTAGGTGACAGACGCCGAGCCGTTCGCAGATATTGTAGATTCCGATGATCGGAATAAACAGTTACCGGAAACCTAGCACCCAATAGATACGGGCGCCATTCCTGGAAAGCCTTTTTGATCGAGAGGAGTTCTTTTTCAGCAATATTATAATTCCTCTCAGCAGGCAACATCTTTTGTGAAAGGTAGGCCACTGGGTGAAGCTGCCCTGTGTCTTTGTCCCTTTGTGAAAGGATTGCCCCTATCGCTTCGTTAGACGCATCCGCCTCGACTATGAATGGGACATCTAATTGTGGGTGTCTCAAGACCGGTGCAGATGTAAAGGCCTCTTTGAGATTTTCAAAGGCTTGATTGGCTTCGTTGGTCCAGGCGAATACTACTCCCTTTCTAAGCAACCGGGTAATCGGAATGGCCCTTTGTGAAAACCCTTGTATAAATCTCCGATAATAGTTCGAAAACCCCAGGAAGCACTGTACCTCCCTCACGTTTTGGGGAACCGGCCAATCCTGTACAGCCTGCACCTTTCGTTCTGACATGCTCATACCATCCGGACGGAGTATCACTCCCAAAAATTCCACTTCTTTCACCCCAAACTCGCACTTGCTTAGTTTGCAAAAAAGGCTGTGCTTTCTCAGCTCCTGTAACACCTGTGACACATGTTCCTGATGACTGTCGACCTTCTCTGAATAAATCAATATGTCGTCTATATATACGACCACTGTTCTGTCCACGAAATCTTTAAAGACATCATTCAAAAAGTACTGGAATGCCGCCAGGGCGTTACACAACCCGAACGGCATTACCAGATACTCAAACAGACCATAGCGAGTTTTAAACGCCGTCTTCCACTCATCCCCTTTACGTATGCGCACCAAATGATACGCCCCTCGGAGATCCAACCTCGTGTAAATTGTTGCTTCCCTAACTTGATCCAAAAGAACCGGTATGAGTGGTAGAGGATACCGATTCCGTACTGTATTCTTGTTTAGCATGCGATAGTCGCAGCACGCCCTCAAATCTCCATTAGCCTTTTTAACAAAAAACAAAGGCGATGCCGCCGGTGACCGGGAAGGGCGAATGAACCCTATCTCCACAAAATGGTCTAAATATTCTCTGAGATGTTTCGTTTCGGGTTCGGAGAGCGCATATACTCTACACGTTGGAATCGTAGCACCTTCTACTAGATCTATTTGGCAGTCATACGGACGGTGTGGTGGAAGAGACTCGGTCTGTTCTTTGCTAAACACATCAGAAAAGATCCGATACTCTTTGGGTAAGACCACCTCCTTTTCTGCGGCCGTGGCTGTGACCCACGTGTTAGCCAACACGGTGGCCCCCGAACACCCACCTAGCATCATATGCTCTTGACAGTCCTCCGAGAAGAACTGAACGGTTCTACGTCTCCAATCAATGGTGGGATTGTGAAGGCTGAACCAAGGCATTCCCAGAATAACCTCATACTGAGGCGCATCTATGATATTTAAGGCCAACCAGTCTATGTGACTCATATTGCCCGCTCTACAGGTTAACTTGACAGTCTCGGTTTGTTCAATGAGCAGTCCGGAGGTGAGAGGCTTGCCATCAACCGCTAATACTTCCTCGGGGATATCGCGCTTTGTCTTTCCTATAGCTAATTTGTCCACTAATCCTTGATGGATAAAATTACCCGTGGGCCCTGAATCCAACATAGCGGTGATCTGAAAGGTTTGTACTCTGGTTTCTAACCACATGATCAATTCCAAATGTCTTTCTGTCTCGCCCTGTGGTTGAGTGTCCAGGGAGGGAATCGTCCACCTGGGAACCGCTACTACCTCTGCTATTTCACCCTCCTTTACGGGAACTTCTACTCCCGCCACCGTGGCTATAGCTTTTTTGTTCCTGTAATTTCCCCCTGGTCTTTTGGGCCTAGCTGGACACTCACGGACATAGTGCCCCTTCTTTCCGCAGTACATACACAAGCCTTGTGTTCGTCTGCTCTCTCTTTCAGTTCTTGACAATTGAGCACGGACCGCTCCCACTTCCATGGGCTCCGCAGCTGTCTCACTTACCGTGGCCTCCTTCCTACTTCTCTTTACCCTAAACCGATCCCCACCTCTGTCGGTAATATGACCATCCAACCGCAATGCCAGACTAATGAGAGCCTCGCATGTCCTGGGCTGAGGATCAATTCGAGCGATTACATCTTTTAACTCGTTACATAATCCCTGATAGAAAAGAGACATTCTCTTCTCTTCTGGCCACGCCGCTTCCGCTACCAACCAATTGAATGTGGTTAAGTAAGTTACTAATTCCGTTCTCCCTTGTTTTAACTCCAATAGCTCCCTGTCAGCGCTAAAAGTGGTAGTTCTCCTGTCAAACACCCCCTCCAAAGCGGCTCGAAACTCGTCCCAATCTGATAATACCGGATCATTATGGCATACTAAAGGCACCGCCCAATTGGCTGCATCTCCAGCCAAGTAGGAGATAGCAAACGCCACCCTAGAATGGTTAGTAGGGAATGAGGAAGGCCTACAGGAAAAATGCATCAGTATCTGAGTTAAGAATACCTGTATCTTCTGTGGGTCACCTAAGTATCGCTCAGGATTCGCTAAAGGAATGGGTGGAGATACATTAACCTGAATGGGATGCACACTAGATCCCACATCAAAAGGGTTCCGTGACAGCCTATCCACTTTATCACGTAGGTCCGCCGTTTCAGCCCTAGAGGCCGCCAACTCCCGCTGTACTGCGGCTAATGCAACTAAGACCTCTTCCATACTGCGTCTTTACCCACCCCCCGAACCGGGAGGAGCCTCAATACATGGGTGCGTAATTCTGTTAGAATCAGTCCCTGTTCCGATACTCCTCAGGATTCGGGCGACGCTATATGGGGTCCACCTCTCGACGTCACCAACTTCCTGCAATAAAGGCACGGAAGACTGGCGCAATCAAGCAAGGGAAGGATGGGAACAGCGGGGATTAGAACCTGTAAAGAAAGAATTAACAGGCAACACAAAACACAAGTACACTGCCAATACAGTTTACTACTCTCGATAATTCTCGCTACCAATTCAACAATTCTAGTGATGATTTCTCTAGTTCATTTTAAACATGCACACACAAACTCGTATGCGCCAACACCCACTTGGGAGCCTGCTGACCCCAAAACAAATAGTAACCCCTGTGTCTTAGGGAATGTATGAAGAAAGATATATACACAATGCATTAACAGAGAACCAGACGTTTCAGTCTCTGGAACTTAGGTGTAGTGGTATCAGGACGATGCAACTGGAAACTCCTTTATATACTGCACACCATCCTATGGATTCCCTCTAACCTATAACCTTAATTATCTGTTCTACTGTTCCTGTAGGACAAAGTCTGGAAAGGCTGCTTTACTTGTCCTGGCAGCCAAGGGTATTTACTATACACATCCATTACTCCCAGCTTGTACTAGAAATTATGAACCGGTCGAAAATCAGTACGGTACTATGGCGGTTACGTCACCGCTCAATTCCGACACCACACACGAGAGAAAGAATATCCAGACCTTTCAGGAAAGGTATAATTGAGGTGCTGTCGCTAGACGAGAGCTTAGATACAAAGTACTGAGTCCCCTTCTCTGAGGGCTTAACAATTGCCACCACCCATACTTGCAGTTTGTGGAAACTCCTGTATTCGCCCTTCTCTTACGCGCAGCCTTCGCGCGGAACTCGTACTCCAGAGGACACACTTCTTCGGTGTCCAAGTGAATCGAAAATAAAGGCCTCCGGTCCGTCCTCGTGCTGCAAACAATCTCGCCGGTGCTGCCCTTCTCTTGGATTTGCGGTCTCTGCCGCCTGTGACTCCAATGCCGATCTCGTCGGCTTCCACGAACCAAATTGCGGGAAAACACCGTAACAAGGTCCCGCTCCTCGAGTCTTCGGATTCGATAATTACGCACAACGTCGTGCGCGCGTTCAGGGCGTTTTAAGCCCGTGGCTCCTCCCACTCATGCACATTGCATTCTGGGAATTGTAGTTGTGGCAGGCGCTCCGAGCCCAGATCCTGACAGATAGGGCACAATGCGGTTATTTTGACACGTCGGCTGGGAAGCGTAATTTTCTGCTGACAAAATTTGTGGCTGCAAAAATCTTGCTTTATACTCATGCCTCTGTTTTGTTATGCAATAGGGCAAATGTGTGGGTTTTGGTCTATTTATATGTGCAATGCATGATATAATGTACAGGGATTGTAGTTGTATTTGTAAATAGTAGAGTTGACATCTTTACTGTCTTTGCATGTGTTTACTATGTATGTTGACAGTGTACATATGTGTGAGTTAAAGCTGTTCAGGAATCATACTATGTATAGTGCCCAAACACTCTGGTAGCACAAAAAATAGGTGTTGGAGGTGAAAATGTGATGCTAATAGCCTCTAGTGTTACTTTGTAAACATGTCTCAAAATAAAAAGCGGCCGCAACGTCAAACAATTGACACTGCAGTGGTGAAAGCTCCTTGTAAATATGCCCCATCATGCGACCGGGAGAAAATAGCCACCACTGTTCTGCTCTTTCATTACATTGCTGCTTTCAACAGGGTGGGCTGAGGGAGACTGTGGAAGAAGCAATTGGCATACGGGGACCCATCATTTCTTTTAAAGGCAATATTATCCCTATACCAGAGGACCTGGGTTCGTGTAAAATCTGTCCCCTCTATAGCTACTGCCAAAGTTCCAAATAACAGCGGCCTCAAACAAGGATGTGTGCTGGCCCCTCTGCCCATCAACATTTATACAGCTGACCTGGGAAAAGCTCTTGAAGGTGCCAACCTAATTACACCTAGACTGGTAACATCAAGACTCCTCATCTTTCAGTACACAGATGACATTGTTGTCATGGAGCACTCAAAGTTTGGCCTACCTAGAGCACTCAACACACTCCACACGTACAAAAGTAACAACAAACACCAAGTGAACCAAATTAAAACAAAAATCATAATTTTTCACAAATACAGACATAAAAAACATTCACACTGGTGTCTTAGGGCACTGAATATCACCACAGTGACAACATATAATTATCTAAGGGTTTGGTTTTCAGAAGGGTCCAAACCAATGGCTCATTTAATGCAGCTAAGATCAAAGGAAGGTGGTGTTGCCCATGGTCTGAACCACCTAAACAGCAATCTAATGAGACCCACAGCTAAATCCTTTCTAAGAGAACTAAAAGCCAAATTCATTCATTCACGCGGCTTCCCAGGTGTGTTTTCTCCACGGCTGTACCCCATCTAAGTGCAGCATATAATAAAATCCTGCACATACCTTGGCACATGAGAATGACCAAGCTTAGACTAGAGTTATGCTTTGTGAACCAAGATCTGGAATGCCAAGATGCACTTCTAAAATATCATGTCCGGATTTTGCAGGCACCAGAGCATTTCCTCAAGGCTTGGCTCAAAGCAGTATTTCAAGCAGCCAGAAATCAGGAACATGACTACCTTGCACAAGCAATCCAAAACATGCGTATTGAAGCTTGACATTGTATTCTGAGTCTGGAAAAAGATAGTGAATGCACAAGTAAAAAACATCTTGCTAGAACAGGACTTGTGCAGCCTACGTAGTTCCATGGACACAAAAGCTCTTGACCCCTCTTACTTAGTTGGGAAAGCGCAGACCTACCTGCACCAAGCAATAGATGCCCACACCCACAGTAAAATTGTATCAATGCACCTCCTTTTCCTACCAATTATGTACTTCAATCCCTCATGGTGAAGAGAAGGTGAGGGAAGAACATGAAGGCTGTGCAATTATAGCAATAAATCGTGGCTCCACCTGCTGTGTTGCTGTCTTAAACTAGACTGTGATCACCATCGTCTGCTAGTTGGCCCACGGGATATGAACCTGCAAAGAGGCTATAGACCTGTGCTTCTCTCAATCTGCCCCTGTGACCCTAGTTCACCAGTGCCATACTCTCAGCACGCAACCTCTCGAAGATAAGCCCAAATGGTCTAGATATCACCTGACCTTTGTTAGGTATTATTTGCATGACAACAGCAAGTACATCAGCCAATCCGTAATGTCTTTTCTTTAATTACTTCCTGATAGAAATGGGGTCCCTAATTGGCGTAGGTAGGTACATTTGTCCAAGAAAGGACCCTTGCTTCTAGTCAGGGTAAGGAGCATACACACTTTAGATAACCCTGGCTTACCCCCTGGGTAGCTTGGCACTAGCAGACAAACTTATCCCAAATGCAATGTGTAAAATATTTGTACTCAAAATACACAGTAATACAGTGATAACACCACAGATGGACATGACGCCACTTTAGAAAAATAAAGTATCTCAACAAGTCCAAAATTCCTCACAAGGCCAAACAGCCGCAGAGATGGGAAGCATAAAAAACAAAGAGGTGCGTCAGTTCCTGAGACCATGGATCGGTGATGCAACAGTTCTGCTGCACACAGGAGAAGTGATGCGTCAAATCCGGTATGTAGGGAGAAGTGATGCGTCGACTCCAAGATGATTCTGGTCCTCGGGTGATGCATCCAGAAAACCTGCCGCACAGGAACAATGCGTCAGCGATCGATGCGGTGGCGTCGAGCAGAGCTGCATTCGTTTATTCTGCTGTGATCCCTTGATGCAACAGTTCTTGCAGGCACAACAGGGGCTGCATCAGTTTTGGCAGTGGCGCAGCGATGCGTGGAGATTTTTTTCACACTCAGTGCTGCATTTGGAAAAACAGCCAAAAGAAGAATGATGCGTCGATTTCTTCAGTTCTTCTTTTCTTCCAGCTCCAAAACAGCAGGCACAACCTCCAGAGGCCCAAAACTGGAACAGGCACCTCCTGGCATGTCAGAACTCTGAGCAACAGAGTTCAGGGGAGCTGGTTTGAAGTCTTTGTGTCCCTGAGACTTCAGAACAGGAGGCCAGCACACACAGGCCCTTGGAGATCTTCTTCAAGCAAGTTCAAAGTGAAGTTCCAATCTTTTTACTTTCCTTGGCAGAAACAGCAACTTCAGGTGAACCCCACACAGCACACAGCAAAGGGGAAGTACTCCTCCTCACGGCTCTTCAGCTCTACTCCTTGGCAAAGATTCCACTTGAGTCCAGAAGTGATCTAAAGTTCTGGGGCCCGATTCACAGAATTAACTTAAGACAAAATCCTAAACTTACTACTTTTGGTATTCACAGAATGCACTTACTACTTTTGGTATTCACAGAATGGATTTACGACTACTAACTTTACGTCCGCACTCGGGCCGGAATTTCCAGCCCGGAGGCGGAGCTTCCGGCCCGGAGGTGGAGCTTTCGGCCCTGAGGCGGGGCTTCCAGCCCGGAGGCGGAGCTTCCGGCCCGGAGGTAGGGATTCCGGCCAGTGGCAGAGATTTAGCCATGGCCAAAATCTCCACCTCTGGGCCGGAAGCTCCGCCTCTGGGCCAGAAGCTCCGCCTCCGGGCCGGAATTTCCGGCCCGAGTGCGGACGTAAAGTTAGTAGTCGTAAATCCATTCTGTGAATACCAAAAGTAGTAAGTGCATTCTGTGAATACCAAAAGCAGTAAGTGCATTCTGTGAATACCAAAATGGTAGTAAGTTTAGGATTTTGTCTTAAGTTAGTTCTGTGAATCGGGCTCCTGGGGTTTAAGGTCTGCTACTTACACCCCATTTTGTCTTTGTGCAAGGGTCTCTGAGCCCAGTCCAAACCAGTTCTGTCCTTACTGGTGTAGTATGACCACAGGGGGTGGAGACAGCATTGTGCAAGGGAGACAGGCTCTATTCAGGTGCAAGGAAAACTCCTCCCAATACATTAAATTCAGCCAAGGTCTATTCAGCTCAGCTCTGAGTCATCCTGGAAGGGCCAGGCACACCTCAACTCCCCCCAGTGGCTGTCTACA
The DNA here is from genome assembly GCF_964204655.1 of Triturus cristatus. NCBI lineage: Eukaryota > Metazoa > Chordata > Amphibia > Caudata > Salamandridae > Triturus > Triturus cristatus. Next base: position 833,413,132 of record NC_140587.1, read on the forward strand.
GTGAATGCACATCCCCAGCCCTTGTCACTTCAAAAGCAGACAGTCAATACACAAACACACAGAGGCACACAGAATGGTTAAACAAGAAAATGCCTACTTTCTAAAAGTATAGAAAGAAAGGGCTACATCCATTATTGATGGCCAGAAAGCATGTGATAAATATTTAAAGAAAAAACTCGATCTGACCACCTTATTTAATATCTGCTATTTATTTTGCAGAGAAAGGACCAATCCATGCCTATTTTCACTGGTCCAGGCTAACGTTTGACCGAGTTTCTAAATTTATATACATCTTCTCATGATTTTAACTGTACATGAAAAGATAGACACAAATCAAAAATCTTCCGAGAAATCTTTTTTTGTGGATTTACACACAAGTAGACAAGGATTTAAACACAACTGAACAACATTTTAACAGTACATATTGAACAAATGCAATAAATCAAAATACTGAACATTGTTACACCAAATTCATAAACCACATGAAATCACAATTATTGTGCTATGTTACACCAACTTTTCGTCAAACCAACTGTACTAGGAACTCCTAAATACAACCTATTTACTTGTTTTCCTATAATCATGGGGTGATTGCTCTGGACATTATGAGATGTATCGCTTTCAATGATCTCTATAATGCTACTCAGGCTGAGTACACCACTCCCAGGAAGAGAAAAAGAAAAAATGCCGACGCGTTTCAGATCCCGGTAATTTTTAGAGAAATCGTCTTCAGGGCTGATGACGTGGTGTAATCTACAAATTAAAACACTAAAATTAATTGTTAACCTTTTTCCAATCGATTGTACTTAATATTAATTTGATTATTTAATATTTACCTATCCTATTGCTGAATATTTGATTTTTCCGACTCTTTGGAGGTGATTTAATAGCTGAAAGTGGCATTTTCAAACACACAATTTAAAAACCATCTTCACTAAAAGATGTGTTATTAAATTCTGAGTTCAGAGAGCATAAACTTTGTTTCTCCATCTTGTCCCAATGGGGGGTTCTTCTTGTAAGATGTCACAAAGTATTTCCCATTCTATCCTATGGGACAGATTGCCTTTCAATAGTGAAAAACAGAATTCGCAGTATTGCATCAGGACATGTTACACACACCAGTGCATGTCCTACCTTTCACATACACTGCACCCTGCCCAAGGGGGTACCTTGGGCCTACAATAGGGGTGCCTTACACGTAAGAAAAGGGAAGGTCAGGACCTGGCAAGTGAGTACACTTGCCACGTCGACATGGTACTTAAACTGTGCACAGACACTGCAGTGGCAGGTCTGAGATACCTTTTCAGGGCAACTCATGTGGGTGGCACAATCAGTGCTACAGGCCCACTTGTAGCATTTGATTTACAGGCCCTGGCACACTCAGTGCACTTTACTAGGGACTTACTAGTAAATAAAATATGCCAATCAGGGAGAACCAATTGGAATCATAATTTACACAGGGAGCACTTGCACTTTGATTCTGGTCAGCAGTTGCAAAGTGCCCAAAGCATCTAAGCCAACAAAATGAAATCCATCATAGCATCAAAAATACAGGAGGTAGCTGCAAAAAGCCTGGGGAAACATCGCCAAAGAAGCCAAGTCGAACACGTGTCCCCTCCAGCTGAAAGGTGGGAAGAACTACCCACCCTCTTGGGAGCTCTCATCACTAAGGCAGAAGAATCTGGACAGACCATCGGCATTGGTGTGTTCTGTACCAGGGCGCTGCCCCACTGTAAAGTCCCTTCCCTGTAGTGAGATAGACCACCTCAACAGTTTTGGATTCTCACTCCACATTTGCATCAACCATCTGAGAGGCCTGTGGTCTGTCTGAAACCAGAAGTGAGTCCCAAACAAGTAGGGTCCTAGCTTCTTCAGTGCCAACAGTGCAGTAAAAGCTTCTCTCTCTATTGCACTCCACCTCTGTTCCCTGGGAAGTAGCCTTCTACTAATGAAATCTACTGGTTGGTCCAAGCCCTCGCTGTTCAGTTGTGAGAGTACTGCTCCCACTCTATGCTCTGAAGCATCTGTCTGCACAACAAATTATTGGGAGACGTTGGGTGCCTTGAGCATGGGAGGAGTGCACATGGCAGATTTCAGGGCTTCAAAAGAGGTCTGACAGGTATCGGTCCAAATCACTTTACTTGGCTGCTTCCTTGAAGTCAGCTTTGTCAAGGGGGCAACAATGGTGCCATACCCCTTAAAGAACCATCTGTAGTACCCGGAGAGACCTAAGAAGGCTCTTACCTCGGTCTGGGTCTTGGGGATCTACCAAGCCAGAATCTGTTGATCTTAGGCAGTAGGGGTGCCACCTGGCCAATTCCTACCTGGTGCCCTAAGTACACCACAGATCCCTGCTCTTTCTCGCATTTACTGGTATTGATAGTAAGGCCTGCAGTCGGCAGAGCCTTCAAAACTTTACAGAGGTGTTGCAAGTGTTCCTCCCAGCTGGAGCTGAACACATAAATGCCATCCAGGTAGGCGGCACTGAATTCTTCCAGGCCGGACAGTACCTGGTTGACTAGTCTCTGGACTTGAAAACGCAGACCTCTCTCTTGCCTCACCAGTACCCAGACGTTTGATCAAACGTACTTGGGTCCAGGGCAGCACCCAACTGATCAATGAGATTATCAGCTCTGGGGAAGGGGTGCGCGTCAGTCCTGTTGATGGCATTGAGCCCAAGGTAGTCCACACAGAACCGGAGTTCAGGAGTGGCACCAGGTGCAGCAACTTTCAGGACCAAGACTACAGGGCTTGCCCAGGGGCTGCTGGAGGGCTCTATCACCCCTAACGCGAACATTTTGGAAACCTGTTCCTTAATGCTGGTTCTGACTTTGTCAGTTACTATGTAAATTTTATTTTTTGCGGATAAACTGTCCCCAATGTCCACATCATGGACACACCAATTGGTGATTCCTGGAATTAGGGAGGAAAGGGAGTCAAACTGTCCTAGCACCTGGCGACAGTCTCTCTTCTGCTCTGGGGTCAGGGTGGGAGAAACGTGCAAACCATCCACTGACCCATCATGTTCCTTGGCTGACAGGAGTCAAGAAGAGGCTCACTCTCTTCTTCCATCCCATCATCTGTTGCCAGGAGCATTGTTACATCAGAACTCTCAAAGTGAGGTTTGAGACGGTTCATGGGTAGGACCCTCAAAGGGTTCCTGGGAGTCTGGAAGTTGACCAAATAGGTCATATCACTCTTGTGCTCCACCACCTCAAATGGACCAGTGCACTTGTCTTGGAGTGCTGAAGGCTCTACTGGTGCCATCACCCACACTTTTTGGCCAGGCTGAAACTCAACCAGAGTGGTATTCTGATCATACCATTGTTTCATCTCCTCCTGACTGGCTTCCGGGTTCGTGTGAGCGATTTTCCTGAAGCACAGAGTCTGGTTTCTAAAGGCAAGTATGTAGTTGAACACATCTTGGGGGATCTTACCAGGAGATTTCTCCCAGCCCTCCTTGCCCAGACTCAGAGGTCCTCTCACAGGGTGCCCACACAGTAATTCAAAGGGACTGAACCCTAAGGCTTTCCGTGGTAACTGTCCGTAGGCAAATAACAGGCATGGTAGGAAGATGTCCCACTCACGTCCAATGGGTTCTGCAAGATCCGTTATCATGCCTTTTTAGTGTCCAGTTCGTCCTCTCAACCAACCCATTTCCTTGGGGATGATAAGGAGTGGTGAATTTGTACATTACACCGCACTCCTCCCACAATTACTTCATATACCTAGATATGAAGTTGGTGCCACATTTAGAGACCACCTCCCTAGAGAACCCCACACAGAAAAAACTCCCCATCAATGCATAGCTGACCACAGGGGCAGTGATTGTCCTGAGAGGTACAACTTCTGGGTACCAGGTGGCATGGTCCACCAAGACCAAGATACACTTGTTACCAAGGCTCTCTTGGGTTCCAGTGGCCCCAGAATGTCGATACCCACCCGCTCGAAAGGGATGGTCACCACAGTAAAGGGTTAGAGGTAAGCCTTACACTTCCCTCTACTCTTGCCACTTGCCTGGCAAGTCTGACAAGACCTACATTGTCTTCCAACGTGCTTCTGCAGTAAAAGTAGGTGACAAGCTTGTGATAGTTATTGTTGCACCACGGGGATGTCCAACCAAAGATACGTCATGAACCAAACCCAGTAGGAAGGTCCTGTAGCACGCAGGCACCACCAGCACAGGGGCTGTTCCAAGCTCAGCAACATTAGGCTCACTATAGAGGAGACCATTCTCCCAAAAAATCAAATGTGATCCGGACAGACCACCTGCTGCCTACTTCCGCAAATTAACAAACCAACAAAAGTAGGGCACTTCATCTGCTTCTTGCACAACTCCTGCCTGGATGGACCTCCTTCCTGTTGCCCATAGGTCAGCTCAGGCAGGTCTCCCAGTTTAGCCACTTGCCCCTATGTAGGTTTCAGGGCATCCCCCTCAGGTTCTGCCCCTTCCTGGACCATGGAAACTTCAGGGGTGGGTTTCCCACACCTCCTCCCCCTTCTCTTTCTAGCAGGCACCTTGGCCATTGTTGCAGGTCCTCTTGAGTACCCCTACTGGCTGCCATTGACAGAGTGGTCACACAGGCCCACTCAGGCAGCGCCAACATCTTTAAATGAGCCTGGCGCTCCACCTCCTTTCAAGAGGAACTCCCCAGGTCATTGCGCAGCAGACAGTCAACAGGCGTGGATGGACTTACAACGGCCTTCAAGGAACTTGAGACCCCCACTCAAAGGAAACTGGCACCTCTTAAACAGGCTCTCAGGGTTGTTTGCAGCAACTACAGGGTAAAGCACATTGGTGATGACCTGCTCTTCAACACCCATTGACACCTGACAGATGTCACACAGGCTCCTTTGTCTCTCAGGGCCTCCACCCTGCTCCCATTGATGGCCACCCAGTGCCAGTACTTTTTATTGTTATCTGGCAGGCAGGTTTACGGGACCATCTCTCTGTCTTCTAATGAAATAAAGATCATCATAGCTGGCCCCCCACCCTCAATAGGAACCAGCTCCTCCCCCAGCATTACACTAACTAACCCTGGTGATGGTGCACCAGTGGGTGCTGGTGGTGCCTTAGGGCACTTGGGATCATTCTGGGTGTGACCCTCCTGACCACATGCATAACACTTGCGGGGACCCTGGTTGTCTCGCATACACTTAGAGGACCATGGCTTATTAGAACTGGGGGATTACCCTTGTCCCCCCACTCTTCTGCTGGGGACCCTGCCCACCATTGGCTGGGTTTCCCGCATACCGCTTGTGGACCCTGGAACTCGTCCAGCGGTGTGCCTTCTGAACAAGCTTCACGGGGTCATTAAGCTTACTATCCATCAAATGCTGGCACAGCTATGGAACACAAAGACTGCTCAAGTGTTCCCAACAAATCAGATTGTACAACCCTTGGTAATCAGTTACCATGCTGCACGTTATCTAACCATCCAGTGCTCTGCAATAAAGATTCAAACACTCAACCCACATATTGGATTCAAGCTTCTTGAAAGACTTAAACTTTTCCTGGTACTCTCCGGTGTGAGCCCATACCTGAAGCATAAAGCCTCCTTCATATTGGGGTAGGTCAGAGCACCCGCCTCCTCCAAAGATTTCAGGGTGTTCCTCCCATTGACCTCAAAGTGTCTCCACAGGCCCACCCCCCAATTCTTCTCAGGGACTTCATGCATCCACAGTGCTGCCTCATTAGATGCAAACCATGCATAAATATCCTCCCCTTCTGGAAATTCTGTACTAGGGCCTTGGGAATTTAAACCTTACCCCCTTGCACTGTCGGTATGCTACCACCATTTGTACTGTTTTTTTAACAAAGGTCCTTAAAAACACTATAAAAATACAATAAAGATATACTAGAATTAGCGCTGTATAAAAGATGTTCAGCCGGACAATCAATTTAATGAATCAAAAAATGCAAGATGAATAAGAGCACAGTATTAAAGTGGGACACAGTCCTGCATCCTACACAAACACAAAACAATTACATTTGGACAAGCTGCTCTTGTCTTGCCTGAAATGTTTTTGTCCAAATGTAATTGTTTTGTGTTTGTGTAGGACGCAGGACTGTGTCCCACTTTATTACTGTGCTCTTATTCGCCTTGCATTTTTGATTCATTAAATTGATTGTCCTGCTGGACATCTTTAATATAGCTCTGATTCTAGTCTATATTTATCGTATTTTTAATGTGTTTTTTAAGGACCTTTGTTTCTGTAAAAACATTTGTACTGGGCTCTGCCTGTTTGGCCCTAATGCCCAACTCTCTCATGCTCAACTTATGTGCTAAAAGCAATTTCTTTTCCTCTAAGGCAAGAGCGTTCTTGCTCCCCTCTGCCATCTTTTCCTTCTCTGTGGCAGCTTTTTGGTTCCCCGTTTCCAATTGCTTAATCTGGAGCCACATAACCTCCAATTTATGAACTCTGGCCCTTTCCCTGTCCTCCAATTCCACTGGAGAAGGATTCTTGGAAGAATGATTGCTGCCCGCTATAGGGCAGCTCTCCCAACTATTTAACATTTTAATGTCAAACTCCAATTCTACACCCTCACTTGCTAATTTACCAGTCAGAGACATGGTGTGTGGATACTTTAAGGTTCAGATCAAAAATAGAACCAAAAATAAAACACAGTATGTGGTTGCGTAGTGGTCTGCACTAAACTAGTGTTGTGCACCAATCACTGTGGGTCAAGTACAAATGCAAGTTCAAATCCTCACCGCTGACCACCAATGTTAGTAATAGGGGTCTCTATTTGGCAGAGGTAGGTACCTTTGTCCAAATAGGAGCCCTTGCTTCTAGTCAGGTTAAGGGGGACACACACTTTAGAAAACCACAGCTCACCCTCTGGGTAGCTTGGCACGAACAGACAGACTTATCCCAAAGGCAATGTGTAAAGTATTTATACTCCAAACACACAGTAATACAGTGATAACAACACAAATGTACACCGCACCAAACAGCAGGAACAACCTCCAGGGGCCCAAAACTGGAACAGGCACCTTGTGGCAGGTCAGAACCCTGAGCAGCAGAGTTCAGGGGTGCTGGTGGTGAAGTCTCTGTGTCCCTGAGACTTCAGAACAGGAGGCCAGCACACATATGCCCTTTGACATCTTCTTCAAGCAGGTTCAAAGCAAAGTTCCAGTCTTTGTCCTTTCCTTGGCAGAAACAGCAACTGCAGGCCAACCCAAAAAAGCACACAGCAAAGGGGCAGTACTCCTTTTCACAGCTCTGCAGCTATTCTCCTTGGAAAATAATACTCTTGATCCAGAAGTAATCTAAAGTTCTGGGGTTTAAGGTCTACTACCTATACACCATTTCGTCTTTGTTCTCTTTGTGCTAGGGTGTCTGAAGGTTAGGGACTGGCAAGTGGGTAACCTTGCCAGTTTGACACAGCAGTTCCAAACTGAGCACAGACACCACAGTGGCAGGTCTGAGATACCTTTTCAGGGCTACTCGTGTGTGTGGCACAATCAGTGCTGCAGGCCCACTAGTAGTGTTTGATTTAGAGGCCCTGTTACACTCAGTTCACTTTACTAGGGACTTACTAGTAAATCAAATATGCCAATCAGGGAGGACCAATTGTTATCACAATTTACACAGGGAGCACTTGTACTTTGACACTGACCAGCAGTGGCCAAGTGCCCAAAGCATCTAAGCCAGCAAAAACAAAATCCAGCACAGTATAAAAAATACAGGAGGTAGAGGCAAAAGGTCAGGGGAAACCACACCAGAGATGCCAAGTCTATCACTTTCTTCATCTTTTGGTATCTTCTTCTGGCAGACTATCAAATATTAGCACATTTCATTTCGGGCTACCTGAAATGTCATCTTTAAAACATGCAGCCTGCTTAGGCACTTTCATTTTATTTTTGCATATAATAACTCATTCATTTAAGTCTGCCAAACAAACTGTACTTTCAAGCACTAGCCCTTTTCATAGACTGGAATGTTTAGGAGACACATAATGTTAGAATACCCATATAATACACAGTGCACACAATGTCGTCTCCTCCAGCTATACTGTCTTGTACGAACTCACGTTGATGCATCATAAAATTCTGATTTGATCCTTTTGTTTTTGTTTTTTGATTTTAGCAATATCTCTTCAGATAAATTAGTCAGTGTATTTTTACTTGCATACTAAGGCACGCTCATTGAATATGTAATGATTTTAAGTAATTGAACATGAAAAACCTAAGTGAGAAAAAATACTAAGCAAAATTCTGGTATTTCACACAAGAGTAAAGAGGTAAGACAAACTGTCAGGACTGCTGCCGCTCTGCGCTGCCTGCAGGGAGTGTGTCAAGGATAAAGGTGGCAGCAACTGGCAGGAAGATTCTTATCATTCTAGTTGTTTTTGTAATAAGCAGCTTTCTGCCGTTGCATCCCTCACCTTGTTCCCGGGTTTCCCTCGTTGCTCGCGGCATCTTCCGTTGCCTCGTGGCACCAGGCTGGATCCCATTGCATTCCATGTAACACCAGATTCTGTGGGATCTACACTGGATGATTTTCTTCATCACTCCTCCAAAGAAAGAAAAAGTGAAAATAATCTAGCTGTAAAAATCTAGCATCTGGTAATCAGCTATTGCACTGACTTTGTTTGCATCAGTCTGCTATGTTTACTTTCCCTCTTATCTGATGTTTGTGGTCCTCCGCTGGTCTCTGGATTCATAAGGAAAGCCCCGATGTACTTTTCTGAGAAAACAAATAACAATGATGGACAGTGTAAATTAATCTGCTGAACTCTTGTCACTCTGAACTCTCTGCTCATTTGTTTAGGCTCTATTTTTGTTTTATGTTTTGACCTTGGTATTTTGGCTATATTTTTTGGGCATGAAGGAATGCACTGAATGTATATCTATATGTATATAAATGCTTTGCTCTTTTTTCTTTGTTTCTTTTCAGCCATACCATTTAAGCCTAATTTTGAAAAGACCTAATTGATATAAGAGGTATACAGTGAATTATGATTCTGCTCCAGCAAGAATTTACCATTAAGTATGTCAGATCCTCACACATTGGTATCTCTTTCTCTTTTCTATTTTTAGTTATGTGATACTTACCTTTTTACGTCCCGCCTGACCCAGCGCATGCGCTGGTCTGGCAAGACTTTTTGAGAGGGCTCCAAAAAGTGCTACCAGGCCAGCCTAGACCTACAGTGCATGTGCGCGGCCGTGCGTGACACGCTTGACGCGTGTACTTTCACGGCCGCACGGCCGCTTTGATGTTTGATCGCGATCACTTTCGCGGCCGCACGGCCGCTTGGCATAGCCTATAGGTCTCGCTATTGGGATCTCATAAGTATTTAGTTATGCAACTGTTGCATTGCTAAACACTTATAAGGTCCCAAAGGCGAGACCTATTGGCTATGCCAATGCTTGTTGCCTTTGCTAACACATTCATTAGACGGGAGAAGAGATACATGCAGGAATGAGTTTAAAACTTGACTCTTTATAGGTAGCGATAGAGACTCACCGTTAGTCATTGTTTCTGACATACCTTTTTGATTCCTTGGTGCAGGGAGAGTGTAGACGGGCCCGATTGATGCAACTCATGAAATGCAGTCAGTGGTGGACGGATTAATTTTTCTCCTTCCTTCCCCTCTTACCCTTTAGTGGGATTTGATTTTGACCATTGTTGGGTCATCACGATTGATAGGGAAGTTGGGACACAGCAACGTGGACTCCTCTCGGTCCTTTTGAAAGATCCAGGTAAGAACTTGACGGAACAACAAGCCCACAGGGAGTTTTCACCCGAGCAAAATGGATGCATGAGATATCACTTTTGCAGACCTGGCTCATATGACAACCTACAAAAGGAAACATAGGCATTAACACAAATAGTTATTTATTTATTTTTGCGTTTTATAGAGCACAAACTTAACCCGTTAGGGTATCAGAGCGCTTTACAGGAATCATAGAATTGTACAAAAGGCTTGTATTCACAAAGTAAAAAATCGATAAGGAGGGGGGTTGCTGGATACATAAGGGATAGAAAGACACATATGTACAGTATACATTTGTAATTACTCCAGACAAGACCCCATTGCTGGTTACATAGTGGATAGAAGGACATGTATGTACAGTTTGCAATTAAAGTTACTCAAGATAAGGCCACAGGTTTCTTGGTGACTGGGTAATCCGAGGGGAGGCAATAATCGGAAATAGATCGGGGACTCAGTGGTGTTTGAAGGCGGGATTTAAACGAGGAATTTCCCCATAAGGAAGGTTTTGGCATCCTTTTTGAAGCGTGCCAGAGAAGGGATTCTTCTGATGGCGGGTCGGAGAGAGTTCCAAATTCTTGGAGCGATCCCGGAGAAGGCCTGATTGTAGTTGTTTTTTTCCCCAAAAGCGTGCAGGTTGGAGCAAAAGGTCTCTGGTGGACCGAGAGTTTCTGATTCCTCCGGAGATCACAAGTATCTGTGCAAGATATGCAGGGGAGTTTGAGTATGAAGCCTTGTGTGTGATGCAAGCTAGTTTAAGCCATATTCTTGCCTTAAGAGGTAGCCAGTTCAGAGCTTTCAGGTGTGGAGAAATGTGGTCGAATTTCCTTATGCCGATGAGTAGTCTGGCGGCCCCGTTGAGGCAGGCTTTTAAAGGTGCCAGGGAGATCTTGGGTAAACCAGAGAGGGTAGAACAGCCATATTCCAGTCTAGAGATGACAAGTGCTTGGACTGCCATTTTTAGGTCAGGAGCATCAAGGAAGGGTTTCAGTTTCCTTAGGTAGCTCAGGTGGAATCTAGCTGATTTGGCTATCAAGTTGATGTGGTCCCGCATATTCAAGTTGCAGTCAAGGGTAATTCCCAGGGATTTGGCCGAGTCCATGATGGTTGGAGGGCAATTTATATGTGATAGCTTTAATCCATGATTGAATCTCAGGGTTGGCTTTTGGAGGGGAAATTAGGGAAATTCAGTTTTCTTTGCGTTGAGTTTGAGTTGATTGGAGGCGAGCCATTGGACGGTCAGTTTCAGGGTCTCGTTCAGGGAGAGGATCTCCTCGAGAGATGAGGTTTTGATGTAGATCTGAGTGTCGTCAGCATGCATATAGTAGGAGACAGTGACGGCCTGTGTAGGGCGTTTTACCGGGGTGGTGACGTGGCGCAGAGGAGGGGCAGGGTGGGGGGTTGCAAAATGCGGCAAACAGCCGATTTCAGGTAAGTTACGAAAAAAATTAATAAAACGAATTTGGTTGCGCGCGCTGCATAGCATTTGGTGTTTGATAACAGAAAGGCTACAGTTCTCCCACCACACCAGACTGCCAAATAAATCATGTGCCTGGGGCCCAGATACCTTGTAGTAGGATCTACGCTCTGAAGCAGAAAGATGATATGCATCTTTGTAAATACTTTGATGAAATGCTTTGGATCAGGCTTATACGCCCTTCCAGTTCTTCTGTCTCATCACCCCCATTTCTCATGTCCAGAAGGGAGGCGAGCTCCGCTGTTGCATAGACTACCAAGCCCTCAATAATCTGACAATAAATAATCGTTACCCTTTGCCCTTGATACAGTCATTACAAGATCAGCTCAAGAATACAAAGTTATTTGAAAAACTGGACATGAGGGCAGCATGCCATTAGGTATGAGTCAGAGATGGAACTGAGTGAAAAACGGCCTTCGTACTAAATTCAGTTTATACGAATACTTGGTCATGCCCTTCGGCCTCTGCAATGCCCCAGACTCATTCCAATTTTTTTGTTAACAAGGCCTTAAGAGAGTATTTGAATGTGTGTTTGATATTTTCTGCCTCCAAGCAAGAACATGAATAAGAAATGAGAGCAATATTACAAAGATTTAGAGAACAGTCTGTGACTATGGTTTCATTTTTGGGATATGTCTTATTGGCACAGGGGAGTAGTATGATCCACAGAAATTAATGGCAATCATGCCATAGAAGTACCCCCAGACTGTTAAGGAAGTACAGAGTTTCCTTGTTTTTCCTAATTATTATCGCAGATTTAGCAGTCACTTTTCCACCTTTGCATCCCCCTATACCAGGATATTGCGCAAAGGTATAGAGTTTCAATGGACTGAGGAAGAAGATAAAGCATTTTAACAACTTTTACTAGTGCCCTTATCTTACATAATCCAGATCCCATTCAACCATTCATTGTTGAGTGGGGATGTATTGCAAGTCGGGTGTGTGGAGTTCTGTCCAATACTGACAGGGGAACAGCAAAATTGCATCCCGTAGGCTTTTTAACCCATAAACTGAGCTCCACAGAGCCCAATTACATGGTGGGGATCAGGAATTGTCAGCCATTAAGAGAACCTTCTATGAGTGGTGACATTATTTATTGGGTTCCTTACACACTGTCACAGTTCTAATGGATCACAGAAACCTATTGTTTTTTAAATCAGCCCAGGCGACAATTGCGCTGGACACAGTTTTTTAATGATTTTGATATATAGTTTCAATCAGGCCAACAACATGGTAAGGCCGATGCCCTTTCTCATTTGGGATACGAGGTACATGAACCTGCAACAGAACATCCTCATATCATACCAGTTGAATAAATATTGGGGGTCATGTATTTTGAACATAAATTCACTCAGGCTGTGTCTTCGACTCAGAAAATCAAAGAAGCAGAGGAAGTTGCTGTGGCACATAATGGACAAAAGGTACATGATCTTAAGTACATTAAAGGAGGTTTTTATATTCCCATCATCTCACTTCAGCAACAGGCTTTAGAGTGGTGTCATACACATGTTCTAGTTGGACATCCAGGGGAGATGAAACCTTAAAACTTCTTAAAATATATTTCTGTTGGCCACCTCTCACTAGGGGCACTAACAAGTACTTACAAAGATGCAGTACATGTGCACAAAGTAAAATATCCCAGCAAGCCCCAAAGGGGCTGTTAACTCCATTGCCAACTCCCCTTGCTCCTCGACAAACCATTTCCATGGTTTTTATTGTTGAGATTCCCAAAACACAATAGAGCCTCATTACTTTTTTGGTTGTAGTAGACCTTTAAAACCAAAATGTCCCACTTCATCCCTCTGAAAGGTTTGCCCACTTCCGAAGAGCTGTCGGGGCTGTTTTCGAGCAACATAGTATGTCAAAAAATAGGTGTGCAGTTCCTCGGGAAGAGAAGGGGGGGAGTGATTAGTCTCTATAGAATGCCCTCACACACCTAGCAAGGTGTCATGCTTCATCATAGGGCTGTGCTCCTCGTCGGGCCGGCGCTGCAATCGGGCCGGAGATCTTTTTAGAGACAGCCGTATGGGTGCGTGGGGATAGGTGCAACAAGTGTAGTGAGTAGTGGTGTGGTGGGTTAAAATAGGTATGGTATTGCCAATCAAGGAACAATTTTATTCTGGTGGTATACCAGCCTAATTAAAATAGGTGAACCCTAAAGGGATTATGATGCTCCCCAGGAAAATAGAAAGGTCGACATGTTTCTTGCCCTGTGCCCAAACAGGTCGGTGGCAATTCTTCAGGACCAGGTGAGAGAGTGCTCAAAATAATCTCTACTACATAGTGGGTGACAGTAACATGAGTACATCACCAAAGAGAGTCCATAGGGTCCCAAAGGGGAGTGGACCCACTGTTACGAGACCTAAAAGAAAAAAAAAAGACAAAAACAGAACAACACAAGGAACAAAATCAGGGCTCGTCATAGATGCTTGCTGGGTGGCTAAGGTGGGCAACCGTCCAATAGTGAGATTCGTGCTACCATGGCTTAATTCGTGCTACTATGGCTATCCATCTAGAAAACTACTCAGGTGGAGTTCATAGTGCTGGAGATGAGAACTATAGACTACAAACTACAAACTACAACACCATTGGTGCCAAGTGCTGTGGGCTACTTCATTAGCATCGTAACGAGTGATGTTAAAACGCGATTAGTGGAAGTGCAGGTCACGAGCAGAGTACATTGAAAGCTGCCGCCCCCAGGTCTATGGGCTACTTCATTAACAATGTAACGTGTAATGCGTAATTGGTGGAAGTTACGAGCATAGTGCATACAAAGCCGCCGCCCCCAGATCTAGGGTCGCGGGTGGCTTCTCATGTCGTAATGGCGCAATGAAACCATTAAGTGCGTAATACTCCAAGTGCCAATGGCTACGAGTGTGAGGGACTCCACAAGGGGAAAACTCACCCCCTGGGATACAGATATTGTTGTACGGGTTCGCCAATAAAGCCGGAATTAACTCGCCCTAAGTACAAGTAAGCATTAATATCCCCGCAAATACCGGAGGCGGCATATCAGCAAATGAGGAACTTCGATTTTCGATCACGATCGAATCGACCCGCCATTTTGTGGCTCACCGCCATTTTCTGTTGCCATCACTCAGGTAGCACGGTGAAGAAAGTCTATTCTGCTTTTTCTGTAGCCCGGTGTCGAAATACGCCCTCGGCCTCTATTTGCGAAGCTGGTGTTAGAACTAGCCGAGTACAGTAATCCCTGTCTGGCTTTTCTAATTCACGTCTCAACTATCTGTTGGCTCACACTATTCATTCCTGACTTTATCTTATCGACTGGCCTTCACTGTCTTCTGCTAGCATTCTCTCGTTTCACTACTGTCCTCCAACACACACAAACGTATCTCGCCACCTGCAAGTTAGTTATGAATCTGTTAATGTATTAGCTTGAGGGTGGGGTGACAAACACAGTTAGAGGAGAGGTCTCTTTGAGTCATCTGATATTTCTGTGTTCAAACCTTTCCTATTAGTTCCGCCTTGTTTTCCAACTTTCCTTATTGGCTCTTTCTTGTATGCTCTGGGAGTGCATTTTGTCAATAATCATGTCATTGTATAGTATTTAACATGATGCGCCACAGAGTGAAGTGGCAGTCTCCTGAGAACCTACTTTGTGTACTTCTAGGATAACTGTACTAGCTGCAGCTAAATAAATCCAATCTTCTAACGCCGACAGAGTGTCCCGTGTCTCTGTGTAGCGAAGTAGGAGAACTCCGGAGACTTTGGGCGAACCCTGCGCCGCCAGGCCCAAAAGGTTCTGGATCTTCAACTGGTGCCCATTGTGGGGCGGCTTCAGTGGTACCGGTTCTGCTCGAAGGTCGTGAGGAACCCCGCAAGAAAATTCCGGAGGGTTCGCAAGCCACACTAAGCGACCCCTGTATGTCGAAAGTGGTCCGAAGGTCTTTTGCAGCGCAGTTACTCCTTCCTGACGGCTACTGACGACCGCTGCCTTGACTGCCGCCCTGCTTTGGCCCTTCCTTTTATGATGTATGGTAAGGCGAGACGATAGATGGGCCTCTGTTGGTAGAAGAAGACGTCCTTAGTTAAGTATTTTCGTGGGTCGCGCCCACAATTTTTGTTCTTTGATTGATTTCCTTGGGTTCTTAGATTTAACCTTTGCAAAAGTTAAAGCCGAGGGTAAGTGCATTTGTGCTGCATAAACTGAGTTTTACTCCCTTGAAGTTTGTGAACAGACAAGAGACATCTCGAGATGCCTGGTCTCACTAAGTTTGGAAGAATTTGTTGTCTTGGTTGTAATAGGGATTCCCGACTTGAGGACTCTTGTCCTTCGGTTGGAACTTCCACATATGAGCTCTATTCAAAACATGGTATTGGGCCCCATTGCCTTTAACGAGACATGGACTTGATACACGAAGAAAGATGGTGTTCTAAAATGGCCAGAAAACGGTAGCTTTGATCCTAATGTGCTAAATAATTTGGAAGCAGTTTTGTTCAAAAGAAAATCCCGGCCGGCAATGTTTGACTCTTTCCGCCTTTGGCGTAAGGAAGCCAAACAGAAAGAAATTAAACAAGCAAAACGAGATAGGAAAGCACAGGGTTTGACAATATTACAGGCTGCCCAACAGTTCAAAAATGATGAAATTGATAATACGGCTGAAATTTCAGAAAGACAACATCGTATGGCGATAGATAAATGCTATCCGGTGTTGCCTGTTTCTCCTTCTGATAATAAGAAAGATATAGAAGAAGATCCCCTAATGTCCCATTTATTAAGGTTGCCTCCGCCCTATGCGCAAAGTGCCAATGTACCTCAGCCGTTACAGCCTGTTCAGCCGCCAGTGGTACTTCCGCCTGTTCCGGCTCTTCCGCAATTGCCTTCTCCAGTATTACCGCCCTTGCCGGTTTTATCGATAGTCTCAACTTCTTTACCCTCATCTCCTGATCTTAGATCTCCTTTGCCTTCTGCTCCTCCTGCAGTTATCCATTCTTCTCCTGTTACTTCCCCTAATACTCTGTCTCCAATTCTTATGTCTAATTCTCCGTCTGTGCGTAAGCGTCTCACAGACACTGTCATTAGTATTCTATCTCCTTTCTTTGGAGCTTTAAATGTGTCTCCGGCTTGTTTGAAGACAATCTCGTAGTCAGTTCCCAGATTTTGAGGAACGAGAAAAGTTAGACTCTCTGGCACGAAAATGGATCAAGAAGGGTCCGCAATACAGTGTGCTTGATATTATGCCTACCTTTTTGCAATGGAATGCGCCTACACAAAGATACGCTTTCAATGTAATGTGCGACATTCTCATTAAAGAATGGGAAGATGTGAGTTCGAGTCCGGTCTCACAAGATCTGTTAAATATTCAGACTGATTTTGAAAAAGGACTTATTGTGGGTTCTAAGGTTGAGGAAGCTGTAAGGACGCTTATCTCTTATAGATCCTTACTGTTTTCTCAGATTTTCCTTGATTCCGATCCGTCGGTTAAACTGACGTTGAAAAATTATCCTATGAGAGAGGTTCCTCCAGTATGGAAGGAAGAGGTTCCAGCAGCAGGTGCTAATCCTCTTATCCCTGCTCATTTCCAACGTATATGGGTACATGTCCCTTGGAAGAGATCTGAAGTTTTGGCCCTTAAGCAGACTCTAGCGGATCCTCGTAAGAACCCTGCAGGTTACTACAAAGAGCTATCACAGACAGTTGATGCTTGTATTATGAACCTAGCAGATATTGATATGCTAATGGGTAATGTAGTCCCACAGACAATATGGGCTAAAATTCGTAAAGAGGATCACGCGCAGGAACTAGGTGCTACTTGGGATGTTATAACTTATACAGATAGAGACCAAGTGGGTTGCGCAAAGCCTGACGCTTTGATCTCGGAACTCCCTGGCAGTATCATTACGTTAATGAAAACTATGATGCCTGCACTGAGAGTTAATTGGGATAAACTAGCAGCATGCAAACAAAAGAAAGATGAAAGTGTCTCTGACTTCTTTACTCGTTTCGAGGAGACATTTATCGACCACAGTGGTCAAGATATGGCTACAGAGGGTGGGTGGACAGCGATTATTTGTGGACAAATTTGTATTTAATTTGCTTCCCGAGCTGTCACACAAATTAAAAGATTCAGAAAGTTCATGGGCTGTTTCTTCTTCTGCTCAGATATTGGCTACTGCGCAATATTATGAGAATAGGGACAAAGAAGAAAAAGAAAAGCAAGAGAAAAAGACGAAAGATTTAAAAACGAAGGTTCTCTTGCAACAAGCTTATCCGCCACGTTATGCTCAGCCTCAAATTCAGCAGCCCCCGCAGTTTCAGAGGTTGTATCAAAAACCTGAGCCATACAATCCACGACCTTTGTTAGGTCCTAATCCATGTGCCTATTGTAGAGAGGAAGGTCAATTTAAGAATAGTTGTCCGGTTTTATTGCAGCGCAATGGAGCGTTATCTGCTCCACGAGGTCGTGCTGGCCTCCAGTCAGCAAACAGAGGTAGAGGTCAGGGTGTGTTGACTCAAGAACAGCGTGCCCTTCCTTCTCCCAATTCTGTGAACCACTTTGATCAGCAAACTGTGAGATCTACACAGTATTACAATGAAGACCATTATGTTGAGGGTGAGAATGAGAGTCTTCATGCTAACTAGGACAGCCATGGACAAAGTAAGGAAGTTGTGCCAATCCCAGTAGATCAAAATGGACCTTATGTTAACGTCACTAGAATGGGTGTTTCGGAGCCATTTCTCCTGGATACTGGAGCAATGAGAAGTTCTATCATTCATTCTAAACTCCCTGGGGCACCTTTGTCTGGCTTAACAAATGTTTCCGTAGGATTTTCTGGCGCCCCTGTTCGCAATCCAGTTTCTTGCCCTTTGCCTATTTCAGAATGCATGCTACCATATATTGTTCTCCTTCTTGCGTACATCTTACTCTAGGACAGAAATTGGTCTCCCCAATGTATTTGTCCAAAGATAAGTTTCCACCTGAATTACTTTCTCTTCCAACAGCACTTTGGGCCACGGGTCCGAACGATGTGGGTTGTCTTGAGATTCCGCCTTATGTTGTCACTCTCAAGCCCAATGTTGAATTACCGCGCATCCCACAATATAGAATTTCTGCAGAAGGTGAGAAAGCGCTTTTGGGAATCATTCATGACTTGATTCGGAAGGGTGTTGTTGAAGAAACAAGTGGTAATACATGCAATAGTCTTATTCTTCCTATTCTTAAACGCACTGATCCTTCTCAGCCTCCTGTGTACCGTTTTGTAATTGATCTGCGAGAAGTAAACAAAATTGTGATTCCACAATTTCCTGTTGTTCCAGATATCACTGCTTTGTTGACAATGATACCTTCCACAGCGACTTGGTTCTCTGTTATCGATCTAAAGAATGCCTTCTTTAGTATTCCCATTGCAGAAGAGAGTAGGGACATTTTTGGCTTCTCTCTTGGAGGCCGAAGCTTCCGGTTTAAGCGCGCACCTCAGGGTTATTGTGAAAGTCCCTCAATTTACAGCCAAGCTTTAAAAAGTCATCTTGATACTTTTCACTTGCCGTCTGGTGCTGCTCTTATTCAATATATGGATGACTTATTATTCGCCGCTGATTCAGAAGATATCTGCAAAGATGTCACTGTTGCATTGTTACGCCACTTGTTTAAACTGAATCACAAGGTTTCACCTTCCAAACTACAATATGTTTGTCGAGAGGTTACCTACTTGGGTCATCTCCTATCAAAGGGGGGACGACGATTGACACCAGAACGAATTCAGGCGATTGCGCGAATGTCTGTACCATCCACACAAAGTAAGTGCCTTTCTGGGTATTACTTCCTATTGTAGGCAGTGGATCCCTAACTTTTCTCTAATTGCTAAACCTTTGTTGGCACTCACTTTAAAAGATACGCCTCAGCCCCTTCCATGGACTGATGAGTGCCAAAAGAGTTTCACTGACTTACGTACCGCTCTGTGTTCTGCTCCTCTACTAGGTACTCCAGATTACACTAAGCCTTTTACGCTTTATGTGCATGAGAGAGAAGGTTGTGCATTGTCAGTTTTAGCGCAACAATTGGAGACAAACAGCGGCCATGTGCTTATTTTTCGGCTACGTTAGATCCTGTAGCTAAAGCATTGCCCAGTTGTCTCAAAGCGACAGCAGCAGCAGCAATTTCTATCCGACAGTCGGCTGGAGTGGTGTTGGATAACACTCTCATTGTCATGGTGCCGCATGCAGTGGATACTTTGCTAAACAGAACGAAAACACAGCATCTTACGAGCGCTCGTCTAACTGGATACGAGCTGATGCTGTTGGCTAGTCACATACACATCAAACGATGTAATACCCTAAACCCAGCAACTTTGTTGCCCCTTCCTAATGAGGAGAATGTTGAGGACCAGCATGATTGTTTCTTCCGTACTGAGGAAAAGACAAAAGGAAAAATTGACCTGAGAGACACACCGCTAGAGAATCCGGATGGAACTCTATGGGTAGATGGTTTTTGCTTTAAAATGCCTAATGGAGATACAGTTTCAACCTATGCTGTAACTACTTTACATACGATTGTGGAAACTGCACGTATTAGACACAATTCAGCGCAAGCAACAGAATTGATAGCATTAACGAGAGCTTGTGTATTATCGAAAGGGAAAAGAGTGAACGTATACACTGACAGCCAATACGCTTTTGGTGTAGCGTTCAATTTTGGACGTCTCTGGAAGGAGAGGGGTTTTCTCACTTCACATGGCACCAAAATACAACATGGACAGCTGGTGACTGATCTCCTCGAATCACTTGCCTTACCCACCCAAATAGCGATAGTGAAATGTAGTGCACACAAGAAGATTACGGATGATGTTGGTCGAGGAAATGCATTTGCAGACGAAATAGCAAAGAAGACAGCGAGAGATTCAACGAGTCGAATGTATGTGGCAGGTCCTGCGAATTGGGTCAGAGAGAGAGGAATGTGTGAGAATACAGTGGAGAGTGTAAAAGCAATTCAGAAAGAGGCATCAGAGAGGGAGATGAGCAAGTGGAAAGAAAGTATGGGAATGTTAGATGAGATGGGTTGTTGGGTGGAACTATCTGAACATCAACATTGGCTGTTACCAGATGCCTATGTTCTCCCACTGGTTACTATGGCACATGGTCCAGCCCACTTAAGTGCAAAAGGCATTTGTAAACTTCTGGCTCCAGTGTGGCAGAATGAAAATATCCCAAAATGTGCAGACAATGTAGTAAAGCACTGTATTGTTTGTTTAATGTACAACCCGGGAAAGGGAACCCCAACTCCAGCAGGTCACTTTGCTCCTCCGACATACCCATTTGAGGTGTTGCAAATCGATTACATTCATATGGAGCAATGCAACAAACTCAAATATGTTCTGGTGGTAGTATGCGCCTTTTCGAGATGGATAGAAGCATACCCTCTAAAAGATAACACAGCCCTATCCACAGCTAAAATCCTTCTAAAAGAATTCTTCCCCAGGTTTGGTTTGCCGCGCATTGTCTGGAGTGACAATTGGAACGAATTTGTTGGCCAAGTCATGCAGAAAGTTTGTGCAGGTCTTGGTATCAAACAAAAGTTCCACGCGGCAAATCACCCACAGTCAGCGGGTTTAGTAGAATGTTACAACGGAACCTTGAAATTAAAGTTGGCAAAGGTTCAAGCAAGTACAGGACTCAATTGGCCTGATGCTTTGCCGTTAGCTCTGCTATCCACCAGAACTGCCGTACACTCTCGTTTGGGAGTTAGCCCATACGAGGTGGTGTTTGGCCGTCCAGCTAACGTATGGGGAATCCCTCGCCCTAAGAAATTCTCAGACTTGCCATATCCAATGTTGATTGACTATCTGCATGACCTTACGACTAAATTGCGTGTTCTTCATCAACAGGTTCATAGTGCTCTGCCGGAGGCTTCCACAGACCCAGGTCATTCCATCCGACCAGGTGACTGGGTATGCGTGAAGAATTTTCAGAGGTCCAGCAAATTGGAACCCAGATGGCAGGAGCCTCGTATGGTCCTCCTCACCACGAGAACAGCAGTTAAAGTCGAAGGAAAGAAAAATTGGATTCACGGTGTGCATTGAAAGAAAGTGCCTTTGCCTTTGCCATACGATCAATGGGTACGCAGAGGTATTGGTGACTGTGAAGGCGAAAGAGTTCCACGATTTGTACCCTTCAGCGATGCACACCTGAGTGGGACACTGTCTGAGAAATAGGACAACGACATTTTACAGGAAGCAATTCCATCGCATCATCGCTTGGATACGACTGAACCACGAACATTGTTCCAAGATCAGAATATTCCGGGGAAAGAACGATATTATTTAAGACCTAGACCAAAGAACATTTAAGACTCTTTTCTCTCGTGTGTAGTTTTCTTTCCCGGTTGCAGGGTCACGGTAGGAGTCTAGGTCACGACCTGAGTGGTGGCAATAGGACTGCAGGATCTTCAGTGTCATAGGACGGTTGTACATCGTGACTTGAGTGATTGAGGAAGATTGCCATGAGCATCCATTAGTAAAATGGAAACTACACTAAGTAATAAAGAAAGAAGAGATGAAATGAAGAAAGCATCCTGTAAAATAATGTACAGTCGTTTTAGTATAACTTTATGTATTATTATATCATTATGTATTGTTTTGGCGATTATTAGTTGGATAATTTATGTTTTGCAGCCAAAAGATGCCTCCCCTTCTTCCTCTTTGCCTTCTTCTACTATCTCTCCGCACCTCTTTCATACTCTTCCTTCACATGAACTCGTCAGAAGAACTGAGTATTATAACAATTCCTTTATCCAGCTATTACATCAGTACCAATTAGTGGTTAATACAACTGATTGTTGGGTGTGTGGTCTTATGCCACATACCACAGAGAAAGGAATGCCATATCTAGTTCTCCCTCTTTCTTATGAGGGTTCTGCTTGGGCTTATTTCGTCATTCTCTCTAATGCTTATCAAAGCAAATTCAGACGATCTGTTAGTTCACATATTAATTATCCGGATTTTAGTCATAGTTCTTTGATTAAAGGTATGGTAGTTATGGCTAAAATCATGGAGAATAGTAAAATCCCCATTGGCGAAAGAAAAGCATACACTAATTGGAACGTCACCCAATATATGTCTAGTCTCAGTAGTAAGGTTGGAAAAGGAAAGTCCTCACCGATTTGGACTGTACCACATCAGGGTAACTTCTGCTTACAGATAAATGATCGCACTTCTGACACAACACAAAGGAATAACTGTTCCTACACGTACGTTTATTCCTCTCAGAACTCGCCTCCTCTAGTGCCATCTCAAGGCACCTATTTCATCTGCTACGATAGAGCTTATACTTGGTTACCAACGGGTTTCTCTGGTACTTGTTATATAGCCTTTCTTCTTCCCCCTACTTACACTGCTTCCGCAAATCATCACCGAACCCGATACGGCAGAGGGATTATTGACTCAAAGGACACCGCAGGACAAGAGGGAGGAGATTTCCTTAAAGGTTTTCTTCCCTTCTGGGGTCCAATGGCTAACAGCAGAAATATAAGGCAATTGGTCCGTGTCGTAGAGACTACAATAGACATCACTGTAGGAGCCTTAAGTAACATCACGGCAGAACTACAGGCAGATCCTCTTATGGCATTGCAAAATCGAAATGCCTTAGACTTTGTTCTTGCTGATCGTGGTGGAGTATGCAAATTGATCGGGTCAAGTTGCTGTATTTTCATACCTAATGACGCTCCGACAGTATACCAAGCTATCTCCAAGTTGCACATAATCTCTGAGTCTATTCATCAGGACGAAGGAGATTGGTCTTTAACGGAATGGTTTTGGGGACTACTGTCCAAATGGGGTTGGAAAACATTGACGTTCCTTGGTACAATCCTGACCATTATATTTTCCTGTTGCCTTTGTATGCACTGTGGTCCCGCTATCTGTGATCTTTGTGCTACTATGTGCATCCCAAAACCCAAACCACAAGTAACAGAAAACATAAGAATGATGTTACAGCAACAGCTCGATGACCTCATGGCTATTGATGTGGACTCAGATTAACATGAGTCTGTCTTGCCTGAGTTCTGGCAAAAGGAGGGTCTGAGGAACTTCGATTTTCGATCACGATCAAATCGACCCGCCATTTTGTGGCTCGCCGCCATTTTGTGTTGCCATCACTCAGGCAGCACGGCGAACAAAGTCTATTCTACTTTTTCTGTAGCCCGGTGTCGAAATACGCCCTCGGCCTCTATTTGTGAAGCTGCTGTTAGAACTAGCCGAGTACACTAATCCCTGTCTGGCTTTTCTAATCCACGTCTCGACTATCTGTTGGCTCACACTATTCTTTCCTGACTTTATCTTATCGACTGGCCTTCACTGTCCCCTGCTAGCATTCTCTTGTTTCACAACTGTCCTCCAACACACACAAACGTATCTCGCCACCTGCAAGTTAGTTATGAATCTGTTAATGTATTAGCTTGAGGGTGGTGTGACAAACACAGTTAGAGGAGAGGTCTCTTCGAGTCATCTGATATTTCTGTTTTCAAACCTTTCCTATTGGTTCCGCCTTGTTTTCCAACTTTCCTTATTGGCTCTTTCTTGTATGCTCTGGGAGTGCATTTTGTCAATAATTATGTCATTGTATAGTATTTAACATGATGCGCCACAGAGTGAAGTGGCAGTCTTCTGAGAACCTACTTTGTGTACTTCTAGGATAACTGTACTAGCTGCAGCTAAATAAATCCAATCTTCTAACGCCGACAGAGTGTCCCGTGTCTCTGTGTAGCGAAGCAGGAGAACTCCGGAGACTTTGGGCGTACCCTGCGCCGCCAGGCCCAAAAGGTTCTGGTTCTTCACAACCGGCATGTAAAGGTCTGTACTCACGAAGGTTGGGCGTGCGTGTAGCCGTGCTTCTACTGAGGCTCTGGCTTCTGTAGGGAGGCAACGACGGTGTGTTCAAAATAAAGGAAGTGCTCACAAGCAAAAAGAAAGACTAGACCGTCAACAGGGTCGGCCATCTTGAGGATGAATGTCAACCCATGAAACTTTATTAATAGAGGACAACGCGGTAATAGGAGCGTCAAATAGTGATGTTCCCAAAATAATGAGTGGGGGTGTTCACGGGCGAGTATCTATTCGAATAGTAGAGTGCGATGTAGTGTAAATCGCGATGTATTTAAAAAATTGACTAATTAAAGAATTCGGGCGAGCGTCTATTGAGATAATTAGGGAAGATGTGGTTTAGTGTAACCCGCGATGTGTTAGAATACAATTGAGTAAAATAAATTCCTGATTATTGAAGGACAAAGAGAATTACTCAGGGTGCAGGTGCATAAAAGTAAATGCGGACCAGTTGGTATGGCCATATAAGTTAAGAGTAAAGATGTCAGTGTCTGTCATTGCAACATGTAAGGTGTCATCTGATGGGATGAAGAGCACCACCAGTGAGCGGTCCAGGGGCACACAACACCAATGTTGTAACCCTCTGGTATAAAGAGCGTCCGTGGAGCGGATCATGTATTGTTCAGTGTTGCCCATGGTATATCATCATTAAGGCCGATTGTATGGCTCGAGATTTTAAAGATCCATTGCTGTTCTTTTCTGAAGAGGGCATCCTTACTGATCGCAGAGAAGGCTTGCAAAATTGTCCACGTCAGGTCATTAGCCGTATGGTTCTTCTCCAGAAAATGCGTGCACATTTTGGTGTTTTACTTTTTTGCACCTGATGTTGCTCCGGTGTTCAGAAATTCTGATCTTGACCGGACGTGTCGTCATGCCCACGTACATGAGGTCGCATGGGCATTGGATTAGGTAAATGCGGTTGCGTGTATTGCAGTTCGTATGGATTTTATGTTGCCAAGTTAGAGATTCCGAGAGTTTGATGTTCCTGCTTGCTTTTGTGAGGGCGCATGCGGTACATTGCCCACATGGGTAATGGCCTGTCACAGGTGGTAAGCCCCAAAGTCGCTGGTTGGACGGTGGTGGTTGTCTAGGTCTGGTACTAATAAGAAGGCTTTTCAAATTGTTAGTCCTTTTAAAAGCAAATCTGGGCTTGGGGGCTTGCCAGTCTCCTACCGACAGCAAATTCCAATGTTTTTTGATGATTTTTTGGATAGAATTGAATTCTGGCGTGAAAAAGGTTACACACGTTATTTGATAAGTTTTAGTTTTTTCCGTAGAAGTAAGGAGGGTATCCCTGCTAGTATTCCGTGCTCTTTTGTAGGCCGCTTTTGTGATTGCCATCGGGTATTCTCTCCTTGTCAAATGGCCTGTGAGTTCATGTGCCTGTGTTTTGAAATCCTCCAACGTACTGCAGTTGCGTCGAAGTCTTAGGTATTGTCCGTATGGCAAGTTATCGCGTAGAGCTTTGGGATGGAAACTACTAAAAAGTAGTGGACTATGGCTATCTGTAGGTTTTTTGTAAGTTTTCGTGTTCAGGCCCGTCGGAGTATTGGAAATGAGCAGATCCAAAAAGGAAAGTTCATGGACTGATGAATTGGCCGTGAAACGTAGATAGGGATTGAGACTGTTAACCCAGGACACGAAAAGGGGGATGGAGTTCAGATCCCCTGTCCAGAATATAAGAATGTCATCAATATACCGTCGCCAAAGGGTGACATTCTCCTTATAGATATTGGTCCCAGCAAAGATGTAATTGGCTTCAAAATGAGCCATATAGAGGCATGCCAGGCTGGGAGCAAAGGTGCTCCCCATCGAAGTACCCTGGACTTGATGGTAAATAAGGTCTTCGAATTGGAAGTAATTCTTGGTCAGGGCAATCTCTGCACACTCCATGACAAAAGAGATGGGTGTCTGTGAATCCCATGTTTGTGCGCGAAGTACTTCTTCCACAACCTCCAGGGTAGCCCTCTGGGGGATGTTAGTATAGAGGGCCTCTACGTCCAGGCTTATCAGTGCGTCCACACTGGTGCCAGTTTCATTGAACTGTGTAATGATGTTGAGGACATCCCTGGTGTCGAGTAGGAAGGTTGGGGTCTTTTACACCAAGGGGCATAAAAAATGGTCACAGAACCGTGAAAGAGGTTCCAGAGCAGAGCAGATTCTTGACACAATAGGCCTCCCTGGCGGAGGTGAGACACCTTTGTGGATTTTGGGTAATGTATATCAATACGGTATACGGGGATTGTTGTTCATAAGAAATTCTGATTCGTTTTTCGATATCCAGCCTTGTGCTAGTGCACTAGTCACTAGAGTTCTTAATGTAATGATCAGTTTCTTAGTGGGATCTTCTTTGATTTGGGCGTAGTACCGTGTGTCACTGAGTTGTCTTAGGCATTCTGTTCTATAGTCTGAGGTGGACATACTGACTATAGCTCCCCCCTTGTCTGCCTCTTTAATGGTGATAGTCGTATCATTGCTGAAATTAGTTATTGCCAGATTTTCCAGGCGAGAATTATTATGGAAGGTTTTTTTCACTTTCATGGCACTAATGTCTTTGACGACTGCTTTTTCGAAAGCCAGAATTTCAGGCGGCACCCTGGCGGAAGTGGGCGTGAAGATGGAAGGTTTCCGCATGCCTGTGTCAACCTGAGGAGATGAGTTTTGGTCTTTAAAGAAGCTTCTCAGTCGGATTTTTCGAAAAAGGTCATGGATTTCATAGTGAGTCCTGAAATCGTCAGGCCGAGGTGTGGGTACGAATCTAAGCCCCTTGATAAGGACTTGTTCCTTTGTCTGATTCAGTTGCCGATCTGATAGATTCACTATCAGTTTGTCTTGCTTCTGTGACTCCTGAGTTACATCGGGCCTAGGTCTGTTTGGTCCTGCCAATTAACCTGTTTTCGCTGATTGTAGCCCCCTCTTCTTCTTCCTCTGCCCCTGCCCCAGCCTCTGCCTACAAAAGGTTGTGAAAGGAAAGGGTTGAATGGAGGTAGTGGGTCCTGTTGGAAGTCAGGAGGTTGCCACATATGCGGACCTGGAAAAAGGGGCATCGTATAGGTGTACTGTGGGTTAGGCGGACCATGTTCCTGGTAGTGTTGTTGGCCTCTCCAGCTGTCTGTGCTTGAGTTGCTGCTGTTGGAAGTAGTTCTTCGACGGGAACTCGTACTGTCATCTGACGAGTAATCACTTTGTGCTTGTTGGAAATCATCCTTTAAGTAGGGGTAGATTTTTTTCTTTATTGAAACGCCCAATATCTTTCTGAAGCTTTGTGATTTTTTGACGCATTAGGAAATCCTTATTTTCAGCAATTTCACTGTTAATTTCAGCTAGTTTGGCTTTGAAGGCCACGGTGGTTATTGTAGCTTTGAGTGCTCCTTCCGCAATGGTAATCTGAATGATTAAGTCGTCGGCCAGAGGTTTTGCTGTTTTTATAATCAGTATCAGCCAGTCCCTAGTGCACTTCCAGGCAATTAGGGACCATTCCTCCTTGAATTGCTTATCTTCTAAAATTCTTGGCATATTTGATACAATAAGCCCATTAGGGGCTATATTGGCACGTAGCTACTCGGTCATGATCGCACCGTGCATGATGATTTTCATCAATTGACGTTTCATGTTGGTGATGCTATTCCAATCGCTGCCCTGGCTAGTGGAGGCCATGGCTCCATCTGCATCTAGCAGGGAAGATGTTCTTAGTATTTTAGACACAAGGTCGTCATCAAAGGATAGTCCCTGGTATTGTTCCATGATCGTGAACGTCGAGAATGGAAAAAAAGGGGGGGAGGTCAAAAAAGCGGTAAATTTCCGCTAGCCAGCAAGGGCTAAGGTTCCATGGCTGAGCCGCCGTTCGTAATGCTACAAAAAGGGAGGTGCAATGCCCGACGTGCTCCCGCGAAGGGGCTCTTTTTCTGAGATCTTTTTAGAGACAGCCGTTTGGTTGCGTGGGGGTAGGTGCAACAAGTGTAGTGAGTAGTGGTGTGGTGGGTTAAAATAGGTATGGTATTGCCAATCAAGGAACAATTTTATTCTGGTGGTATACCAGCCTAATTAAAATAGGTGAACCCTAAAGGGATTATGATGCTCCCCAGGGAAATAGAAAGGTCGACATGTTTCTTGCCTTGTGCCCAAACGGGTCAGTGGCAATTCTTCAGGACCAGGTGAGAGAGTGCTCAAAATAATCTCTACTACATAGTGGGTGACAGTAAAATTAGTACATCACCAAAGAGAGTCCATAGGGTCCCAAAGGGGAGTGGACCCACTATTACGAGACCTAAAAAAAAAGAGAGACGAAACAGAACAACACAAGGAACAAAATCAGGGCTCGTCATAGATGCTTTCTGGGTGACTAAGGTGGGCAACCGTCCAATAGTGAGATTCGTGCTACCATGGCTAAATTCGTGCTACCATGGCTATCCATCTAGAAAACTACTCAGGTGGAGTTCATAGTGCTGGAGATGAGAACTATAGACTACAAACTACAAACTACAACACCATTGGTGCCAAGTGCTGTGGGCTAGTTCATTAGCATCGTAACGAGTGATGTTAAAACGCGATTAGTGGAAGTGCAGGTCACGAGCAGAGTCCATTGAAAGCTGCCGCCCCCAGGTCTATGGGCTACTTCATTAGCAATGTAACGTGTAATGCGTAATTGGCAGAAGTTACGACCATAGTGCATACAAAGCCGCCGCCCCCAGATCTAGGGTCGCGGGTGGCTTCTCATGTCGTAATGGCGCAATGAAACCATTAAGTGCGTAATACTCCAAGTGCCAATGGCTACGAGTGTGAGGGACTCCACAAGGGGAAAACTCACCCCCTGGGATACAGATATTGCTGTACGGGTTCGCCAATCGACATAGTACGTCCCCATGGCCTATTATCTATTATTGTTTCTGGTCAGTTCTCAGTTTGTTTTTAAATTCTGTAGAGGGTTAGGTGATATACTCTTTCTAATGCCCTTCTTCCTCACACACACCTGTGGTTCTTGCTGTACAGGACTTTGTTGATCATGTACATGAAATGCAACAGCCAGCACAAGAAAATCTGAAAGCATACAAAAATATGCAGACCAACATCACAGGCCCAGTCCTGACTATGAAATCGGTGATAAAAATTGGTTATGTGAATATCTCTATCAGAAGTGGATGTTTGTAAGTTCCATGGTTATAATTTAATTTATTATTGCTGCACATACAAATGGATGTGCTTTTGGCAATTCACAAACATTTCCATAGCCTAATCAAACTATGTATACTGCCAAAGATTTATTCCTTATCAGTCCAGGAGTAAATCCATACCCCAGGTACAAATGTTGAAGGAGCAATCCTAAAAATGTTGGGGATTCCAGGAAAGAAGTTCAAGAACAAATATTTGCTTCATGTAGCAAAATAAATGTACAAAAATGTAGGCTTTTACAATATCTACAACTACACATTTGTAATTGCTTACACTTGTGAGAATTCCTGAAAAGCTACGACTCTCTCAGTTACCCAGGTGTACTCTATGCAATATTTGAGCATTCCAAATGTTGTATATTTGTACCTAAAGTTATGTGTAAATTTTCAAATATTTTTATGAATTGGGCCCCAAAATTCAAGATTTTCCAGTCCAGCTCGCTGCATGTAGAGTGGTGGTCCTTGGGCCTGTGCTCAGTTGTTAGAGGAAGATGGATGGGCATGTGTTTCTGTTTATCATGAAGACGATTCATGGAATAGACATGAAAAGCAGCATGAGAAGTAGTTAACTTAAGTGGTTCTCATGAAAAGATTCTCATGAAGTAAGTACTGGGATGAGGAATGGAGATTCAGAGGAAAGAAGATTACTCGTAAATATTCCAAGTGAGTGGTTAAGTAATTTCTGCTAGAATTGTACTGGAGAGCGAAAAAAACAATAATATTACCTGAAGTCTCTCTCACACATTACAAGTCACACAATGAATATGTGCTGGTACTTGTGTTCGAATGCCTAATCATTACACTACACTTAAAACTTAGGTCCAGGACAAGGCAGCCATCATAACAGGAATCCACCCAGTACCATTTTATGGGAGCACTCACTGATCCTTTCAAACAACTAAACAATTCAGAGTGCTGGCATACAGAGAGCTAGGCTGCAACATCAGAGACATCAGTACAACTGAGACCTCTTCGGCTATGCAGAAATTGCATGTGATCGGTTTCGGCTATGCAGAAATTGCATGTGATCGGTTTCGGCTATGCAGAAATTGCATGTGATCGGTTTTGGCTATGCAGAAATTGCATGTGACCGGTTTCGGCTATGCAGAAATTGCATGTGATCGGTTTCGGCTATGCAGAAATTGCATGTGATCGGT
The DNA here is from genome assembly GCF_964204655.1 of Triturus cristatus. Classification (NCBI taxonomy): domain Eukaryota; kingdom Metazoa; phylum Chordata; class Amphibia; order Caudata; family Salamandridae; genus Triturus; species Triturus cristatus. The sequence goes on from NC_140587.1 coordinate 833,443,489, forward strand.
TTTGGCTATGCAGAAATTGCATGTGATCGGTTTGGTTTCGGCTATGCAGAAATTGCATGTGATCGGTTTAACCCGAAAGTTAAATACATTTCCTGTAATGTATTTCCTCTATTTTTTCAGGCAAGGTGGTTTGATCCAACTGCCTCCTCAGTTCAGATGTTGCACCGGTGCTCTGTCTGTCTTTTCCCGTGGCTTATGGAATATATATTTTACAATTAAATGCAGTTAATAGTTTTCTTATGAATTGACAATAAAAACCGCACACAATGTATACCTATTTTCCAAGATTAAAACAAAAAAAGAAATTGGGTACAGGACTTCTCCATACATGTTCCATTAAATAAATAATTGGGGGGGGGGAGAAAAAGGAGGCAGCTTGTTAAATATTATCCAAAGTCCAAAGAGCAGTTATACTTCAGTCACAAATGTAAGGTTTAATTTATGACCAAAGTGCTTTGAACTGCCTCTTGTTGCACCCTGCAAACGGATACAGAAGTTAACATGATCAGTATAGACAAGTGTGGTCAAACTCTTTTAGGCGCTCATTAATTACGGCGTGGTTCTAATGTTATTTTCAATAACTACAACAATATGACAAATGGTCCCATTATATTCAAGTTGCTTTAATTACCAATCGATATTCATTTTGCAATTTCCCTAATTTTCCAATATTTCTACGTGCATCTAACCACACAGTAATACATTCGTCAAAAGGGTCCTGAATTAGAAAAAAAAATACTGCAGTAAAAAGACAGCTAGCACATTGCTGCTCTGTGTTGCACTGGGGGACGAAAGCAGCACAGAGCATTATTATATTTATTAAAAATGGAATGCTGCTGCTCCCATCCCTTGCAATGGCGATGCAACAGGCTCCCTAACGCTTCACACATTCTTTGCACCATGGTGCAGTGCAGTGTGTGCTCGCTAGCATAGGTTTTGTGCTCCATCATTAAATTCTAGCATAAAACACAATTTGAGCACACAAAAAAGGCCACCTTTATAGTGCGAAATACCTTTTGCACTGGAAAGTAAATACCCTTCCAAAACGTTGCACTCCTGTGTGTGATTATGTGTGTCTTAAATAACATTTATTGTTTCCCAAAGTCATTGTGCTCTTTCCTTTATGCCAATATATCTACCATATCTAGATTATAGGGGCCTCATTTCTGAGGTTTTGCCATAGGATGGTGCTGAAGGCCTTCCTGCTGCGCTGGCCTACGGCAAAAGAAAACGGCAGGAATGTGCCGTATCTATCAGATATGGTGCATTCCTGTCCTTCTCCCCTGTGCTGGCACACAATGGGCTGCTGCGTGCCAACTTAGGCACTTTTGTGCCATGCTGCAAGGGTGAAGGAAAAACGAGGAGAAATAAAGATATTTCTCGTTGTTGTGCCTCCCTTGCATCTCCCCTGGGGAAGCAAACGTTTTTGGCACGTAAATCTGGGACAGTGTCAAAAAGCCATGGATGTTACTGGGGATGCCCCCAGGAACACCCATTGCATGCCCCAGAAAACTGTGATAAAGTAAACAATATTTATGAGGCAGCAGTAAGCCAAAAAAAGTGGCTTAGTTCTCCCTCGTAAATAAGGAGCAGGCTCCTGTGCCACAGAACGTCACAAAAAGTGACGTTCCGGCGGTGCAAAGGGTTTCTTGAATAAGGCCCTAGATTTTCTTCTTGCTGGCATTTTTTTCACAGTAACATTTGTTTATAAATAACATTCTTGTGTGAATGCTCAAGAATTCATGAAAATTATGAGACCATAGGCATACCAGAGGTGTGAGACATATGTTGTGCAGTCGATGTCTGTCACTGAATTTTAAAAAAAAATTACATGCTTTTAAAAAATAAAATGCTGTTTTTCAGATGAACTTTGTTGCAGGGTATGACATGTTCATGATTGGAGTCTTTGGATATTGAAGTGACATTTCCTTTATGTTGGTGCTAAACCTCACAAGTTCATGCAGTAAAAGCTGAGCTGTCAAGTGAGTAAGAAAGCACAAGTTATGTGCCTGGGCTACGCAGTGCTGAGATGAGGTGGGTGTGCCATGCACCAGAAAGGCTGAATACATCCCATGCAGAAGAGCCAGACAATCTGGAAATAACGGTCTTCCCTCCCTGGCCCAGGTCACAGAGTGCTTGGTGGTGGGTAAATATGGAAAATGTATGCCTTGTAGAAAAAACTAACTGATGAAGTGTGTCACATTCAAAACTAAATACAATCAAAAGGAAGCAAAACAGAGCCTGGGTCAGACAGTGAACTCGATAAGCTCCTGAGCGGGGATATTTCTGCAACTGCTCTCCGATGAACAGGCGAATACTGAATTATGTAAGAGTGTTTGTTGGGGGCACTTGCAGCTGTGTTGAGCCCCCATAAGCCCTCGCATGCAGGGAGAAATTTTCCAGAATGGAGAATGCATGGGCCCAGGAGTAGTAGGGTACTTGTTTGAATCTCTCTTCAGGTTTGCATTTTTGTGAAGGTGCATGGGTTGTTGGAGCCTGCCTGTTGGGATCATGAGTGATTACTAGGAAGAAAGAAAGAAAGAAAGAAAGAAAGAAAGAAAGAAAGAAAGAAAGAAAGAAACATGGGAAGGAGGGAGGAAAACAGAAAGAATTAAAGAAAAAAGGGGATAAGAAGGCAAAAAAAGAAAGAAAAAAGAAGGGCAAAGACAAGAATAGGTAAAAGAGAGAAGGAAATGAAAAAGTAAGTCGGCAGAGCTGAGAGAAAAAAGGAAACAGAAAGAAGAAAAGAAAAAAGGAAAGGCAAAAAAGAAAGAAAGAAGGAAGGAAAGAAGGAACAAAATAAGGAAAGAAAGAAAAAAGAGTGAAAAAAGGAAAAAGGCAAAAAAGTAAAAGGAATGAAGGACAGAAAAAAGAAAGAAAAGAAAGAAAGATGGAGAGAAGGAAGGAAAGACATTTCAGAGTATAAAACCTTGGATACTTTTTTCTTTCTTTCTTTTTTCTTTCTCCTTTTGCCTTTCTTTCTTTCCTTCTTTCTTTCTTTTTCTTTCCTTTTTACTTCCCTTTTGTGCATCTTTATTTCTTTCCTTTTTTAATTTTTCCTTCCTCCTTTCCTTCTTTCTTTTCTGTTTGTTTTTGCTTACTTCCTTATTAGTCTTTCTTTCTTTCTTTCCTATTTTCTTTAGATCTGCTAGATGTTGCCTTCTTTCTTTCTGTTTTCTATCTAATATTTACTTCTTTACTTTGTTATTTCTTTTTCCTTCTTTGTTTCTTTTTTGCATTCTTTCTTTTTTCCTTTCTTTGCTACTTTTTTGCTCTTTTTCTTTCTTTCTTTTTTACCTTATTTCTTGCATTTTTTACTTTTTCTTTCCTTCTGCTTGCTTTCTTTCTTACTTTTATTCTTTCCTTCTTTCCTCCTTTTTCCCAATCCTTCCCTTTTTGCCTCCCTCCCTCCCTCCCTTCCTTTCTGTCTTCCTTCATTCCTTTTTTGCCCTTCCTTCCTTACATTTTCCACTTCTTCCTTGATGTCTTTCTCAAAGGCGAAACTAGCAGCCACTGCCAGGCTGATAACTGTTTTGGTCTGCGTTAGCCAAGACTTTTTAATGTCCTGAAAGTATGTATACCACATAGAGATTTTCAGCCTGATTTCATCCATTAGGCCACATGTTTCTTACACCTACCCGAGCATGCACCAAGGGACAATGTTAGCCCACTTCCAATTTTGACTTACTTCTCATTGAGTTACAGCATGCTTTCCTTTCACAAGAAGAACATCCACACACAAGGTAGTTGGTTCATTTTGGTGATGGGTGTACCATGGTAATATGCACTTTTTTGAGAGCAGAAAAACACATTTGGCTTTAGCCAATGATTTTTTAGATTCAGTGACAGCCCAGCAGCTTACCGAACAATAAGGTTCGGCAAAAACCATGATAAAAAATGTGCTAAGCCGCAGTCGGCCAATGCCAGCCTTTTTGGCTTTGCCATTGCTTGTTTTATTTACCCACTCTACACTCTCACTTTTAATTTCCTATTTTTTCCTGTGATGCTCTCTGTTCCTCTTCCCATCCTGCTTTTACATTTTCAACAAGGGCCTGACAGCTCCAAACTGACACCTGCTTCCCTTATTTGTGAACGTGCGCACTGTTTTCTCTGCTGTTCTAAAATGGGTGTGTGCCATGTTCGATTGCTAAATTAAAAAAATCATCCCAATGCGTTATGCATCATTGCGCATAGCCATGCTTTCACCACCATCTTGGTATGGTTTTTCTTATTGGAAAACCTATTGCGAAACTTCCGATCATGTGCGTTCACGGTTCATGACCCATGTGTTTGCATGAGGTCAATAAAGAAAAATTAGTAATGATAACAGCTCAGTTATTGGCTTTGCCAGTGCTTGATATACTTTATCTCCTACTGAAATTGGATCCTCCCAGAAACTTACAAATAGTGCCCTGAAAGAGTTACAACTTCCGGGAAATAATCGTCCCTTTTCCAAAACAGGATTGTTTCATTTGCTTAAATGATTCGATGTGCGTTGCATTTCCTTTGTTTTGCACCATTTTGACACATTCAAATCCTAATTATTTTAAAATTGACATAGTCTATTACAACTGTTTTAGTTAGCATTGGGCTGAATATTGCCCGGCATATTTCAGGAAATATTGAAAGTGTTCACTTGTATGTTTGCTATTCCAGTGTGTGTGTTGATATTTTCTGTTGCAGTTTCGAAAGGAAAATAAGAAAAATATCCATAAGTATTTGAAAGGAAACACACTTTGTATAAAGTATACAAACAGTTTTGGGCACACCTTTCCCTTCTCTACAGACATCTGTATCTAAATGCGTTCCCTTGAGAGTAACGGAGCAGCAAATTGCATTCATTTTGTGTATGCTGCTCAGGAATGATGTAAAATGTGTTTTGTACCTCGGAGTCACATATGGCATTTCCACAACAGTCATAATTTTTATTTCATGTTTAATTGAGGTGGAAAAGATGTACATTAAGAATCCTGTGAGGTGGAAAGTTAACACATGTTTAAAGTTCCGTAAGGCAGAAGCAACACACATTAATACTGAAATACCTAAAGCACTTTGCCAGCAATGACAATATGCTCTGTAGGCATTTTGCTGCCAGCTTGTCTAGCATTTCCTGGCTCACTCAGGGGTAAAATTGTATTCTGTCCCGAGGTGTTGTGGGAAATAAAATAATGTTAATGAAACGTAGAGGCCTGATTTAGAGTTTGGCGGACAGGTAGTCCATCACAAACGTGGCAGTTACCCTGTCTCATGATGCACTTGTAGTTAGAGGACGGGTTATTCGCCCTGTTTGTATCAGAGCAGGGGCGTAACACAGGCCCCCGCATCCCCCGCCGTGCGGCGGGGCCTCCCAGCTGCAGGGGGCCCCCTCAGCACAGCACAGCACAGCAGGGGGGCCCCTTAAACTTTCGTTACGCCACTGTGTCAGAGCATCTGTCCGCCAAGCTCTAACTCAGGCCCTTAGAGTTTGGGCTCTGCATTGTGACAGATCATCGCAATGAAGTTGAGTATCAGTGCAGTGTTTGAGAATGATTATCAACCTTGAAAGACATGTTGAATGGCATGCGAGAGATAACATACGAATGGAGGGACAACTGAGGGCCTGACTTAGAGTATGGAAAAAGGCCACAAATTTGACGGATATCCCATCCACCTTATCACAAATGCTTTATATCTTATGACGCATGTAATACCGTGGATGCGATATCCGTCTAGCTTGTGATGGAGTAACTGGTCTGCAAAGTTCTAAATCAGGCCCTCCCATGGTGTAGTAGAGAGGAATATTCCAAGTGCAAACAGGTGTGTGCACAATGAGAACGAGTACTAATGAGATGATGAACTTGTATGAGGGTACTTGAAAAGATGTAACCAGAGAGCAAAGGGTGCAGGGTTAAAAAGGAACAAGATAAAGGGCAATGTACTAGTGGATGGGGTTTAAAGGAAGAGAACGTCATCAATTGTTAGGAGGTAAGAATGGGAAATGGTTTAATGATGGCATGAAAGTGGATACTTTGGATTGTTTGTGTAGAAAAAGCAAAGCACCCTACTCCACTGTCTTAAGGATCAGTCCAACTCACTAGCCCTGGGAGGATGTTTTCTTTCAAAAGAATACAAATCATTCACCCACACTAGGTGGCATGCTTCATGTTTGGATACTCCTTCACCAGCAACAGGAGATAGGGTGATTTAGAACACATCACTTATCCTACCTATGATCAACATGTTTCTGCCTGTCATGTGCTGAGAAATCAGAGGGCTACATTGGACAAAGAAAAATTGAAAAACCATACCCTTTCTCTCTAGTTCCATATCTTACTAGCTTGTTTTGGGTGACTTGGGTGATAGAGTGAGAGTACAACCCGTGCTTCCTAGCATTCTAGTGGTAGTATTTGGAAGCCATTTCTGAAGGTATTTATACACACTTGGCAAGGAGCCTCCTGCAATTAATATTTTTCATCAGATGGAGACAGATAACCAAATTATTTATCCTAGTGAGATTTGCACGATGGCCTAAGAACGATCAGGCCAGCATGCCCATCCTTTGAAAGTGCCTTGGTACTTAGTCATCAGTATGAAGCACTGTATGAATGCAATTGCAATGCCATACATATGCTAAACATCCCACAGAAACACAATTTAGAGAATTGCAGAATGTTAGAGTTGGAGGGCCATTGAACCTGTCCATCTACTTTGGTGCTCTCAAAATCACAAGAAAGTGCTATGTATTTATGTATTCATTGTTGTAATGAAGCATTTCTAACACTGCCACCAAATATTTTTTTCTTTCAATGTACTATGCTTTTCTCTAAGTCTTTTAATATTTTTCAACATCTAGCACTCTCTATTAAATAATTTTGGCAGATTGGCATATTAGTAAAAACAAAAAGGAATGGATGAGTATACTCAAATAGATCATAATTACTGATAATTATGTGTAGCATTCCATTCTAGTGTGGCTTTTCTGTTCTATGAAATTGATACACCAACAGCAAATTAGTCCCAGCAAAAAACCTAACTCAAACTCCAAGACCACATTGCATCTAATCATGAGCACAAGCAACCCCAGAAGTGTGTCTCCCCTACTGGGATCACCAAGGAGGAGTAGCTTATGCCTCTGGTGTCAGTGGGCAAAAAGACCCTGACCAGGACATACCACCGCCACATATAACCCTTCACCTAATGTCACAAATATGTGATCAATGGAGAGCCTTGAATTCATCTTAACAACTATTTTTTACTTTAGGAGGAATGCCATTGTTTTTGCCTGTCCATGCCATTACAGACAAATCGTGTAGAAATTGCACTTGGCTATTCCCAAAAACACCAACTTAGTCCAAACTGTCAGACGATGTCCTCTCCGAAAAGGGGTACAAGCAAATCTTGGTGGGTTTTAGTCATATCAGACTCAGCAGTGAGGTAGACACTATAATACATCCTTCTCAGTAAACTGATCTAAATAGCACAAATGTAGGTGGAAAGTCTTTGGGGTACATATGGTGCCAATCAGAGAAGTGCTGGCATAGATGTTCAGGGCTGACAATAATGGGTAGGGCCAAGAATTTTTTGCTAAAATGGAGCAAAAAGTTTGAGTTGGATTGTCCTTTTTGGAGCAGGACCTATACTTTGAGCGTTCAACTTTACATATACTTTGCCGCTTGAGACGCCGCGTCTTTGGCACAACAGCCATTTAATAGTTCCTTGTCGTTGGGTCTGAAAATTCAGCCGGCAATCAGCACGATAGGCACAACAGCCATTTAATTTTCTCTCGGTCCTTGGAAAGCAAGGTGACGTCTAGTTTGGAGTTCTTATTTGAGCCAGCCTGACGTTTCCTGCTTCTTTTGAGTACAACCAGAAACAGTTTGATCACCCTGACGAAGTTCTTGTCTAAAAGAACGAAACGCGTTGGCTGCTTGGTGCTTTGTTTTGATTCAAATAAAAGGAAGAATAAAGAAATCTCAAATATTTCCAACATTGGATGGACATTTAATCATTGTTTTTTGGATATTTGGTTTGGTGGTGCAGCCCACAGTTGGAAAAAAAAATATCTATTAGGGTACCCCTTGCATTTCTTCTCCACACAGTCGCAATCTCAATGTTTAGCTGTTTCCCCAAACCTAATCTCTTTCCGAACATCTTTTCCTAAAATTCAGTACCGGGAGAAGTGTGCATTTTGAAACACAAACAAATTTATCATCGAAATGTGCCATATAGGTAATCCTTCCCTTGTCAAGATGGAAAGGCCCTTCTCCTCCAGTAGAAAGCCTGGGAAATCAGCCCCAAGATCAATAATTCATAACTGCTCAAGAAACTCATGCGAATGTCTAAAGTCTAAAAAAAATAAACTTGAGGCAGAATGGCGGTCAGAAATTCACAGTGGTAGGGTAGCAGAGGAAAAGCAATGATCACATTAAACCTGTCTGGAACAGTGCAGTCCACCCAGCTGATGCAGAGCAAACTGTTTACTTCTCCAAAGATGTTCCTATGGCTTATAAAATCTTGCGTTCTTCATGTTTTAGGGCAGGGATAAGATGTCTTTTGCACTAAAGTTGACACAATTGTGCTCGGACCTCTGAGTTCAACTCCCCTTGCAAACTGTTCAAAAAGACCACCAATGGCTCCAGAGGGGCTTGGAGACACTGTCTTCAGTCCAATGGGGCTGCTGTAAGCAGCCCGAAAGATTGTATGCACTTCCTCTAACCAGGACTCCTATTCAGTATGTGCAACAAGCCTCTGCTGCAGCACCTCTAGTGGACTGCTGCCTATCCGAAAGAAGCTATCTGAATGATTGGATGAGGAAGAGCTTGAATATTTTGCTTCAGTTACCCCTGGATAGATTAGCCTGCCTATTGAATGCAAAGCATGGCCCATGAGTACCATCTGAGTAGAAGAGTTATATGCCTTCTGCCAAGCAGGCTGTGGCTGTGCTTTGTTGGAGAGCAGCTCACACCATCATAGCAGAAGCCGCCTGAGGCACAAGGCAAATCATTGCCACTATGGAGAAATCACTGCACAGACTGGCGGAGCTGCCCTGATCTCTTCGCTTAAGCATGCTGAGATCTTCCAGGAGGAACTCTGGCTCCCACGGTTGTGAACTCTTCCTCCTCGATCTCTTCACACTGGCAAAGTCCGCAGATGTGATGTGCTTCAGAAAATCTCTTCACCTTTGACAAGTCTATCACAGAGCATATGTCCGAAGAGAAAGCAGTCATAGGCCACTGTCAGGTACAGAATCTCAGCAGGCGTCAAGCACGCGTGGACCATCCCATCAGCCCAGAGAGAAAGACGCAACAGGGAGATAAAGAGAGGGGTTCGGACACAGCCGGAAATGCAGTGTACCAAATAATCCACTGTTATCATCGTCATTCATGATATGGATCAGCAGCTTCAGGTAGTTCTGCGTCTGTTTCACCAAGTCCTATGACTAGTACTTGTTCCAGTCAATGTTCAGAGACTTTGTCAGGCAGTCAGGAATACTCAATGGAGCATCTACATAATCCTACTTCCAATTGAATATTTGCCCTTCCCCAAATTAGTCTCGGTCTTTGTAATCTTTAGAAATTCACAAGCTGGATAAGGAATGGAGAGGAGAGTGAAATCTGTATAGCACTGAGCTTTGTCAACCTTCCCCGAAGATTTCACATCCAGACCAAACTTAACTTTTTTTGTTTGCACCATTAAATCATAAATGTATCTGATGGACAGGTAGTGAAGATGTCATGGCCGTGGACTTTATCAAACAGTTGGGCATCCCCATTCCTGCTCGAGTCCTCCCCAGAAACTTCTTCAGTATCAGCCCATGCATCTTCAGAGCCTCCTTAGAAAATATCATTGTACCCTGTTCGTCCATAAAGCTCATCCTATCCGGCAAGTGTTGCTGACTGGCAAACATGTTTACCCTTGCACAGAATGACTGGGCAGACAAGGTAACCACGACATCTGGCCATCTTGCTGCGATTGACGAGGTCCTGCAGTTTACTGATGTGCACTGTGCTTTCAAACGGGTCTTTGTCGTGAAGAGAACTTTCATACTCCAAGAAGACCATCAACCGAGGGTAGTGACCACACAGCTCACCATTTTCATTGAAGATCAAGTTGTAACAGTAATCCTGACTAAACAAGTCCAGGCACCGCTTCTCAATGCTATCCACCTTGGTCCACTCTTCCTTGGTTCAGTACTGGGCTTGGCTGAACTCCTCCAGCACCTCGGCCAGCGCCCTCTCTTCAGGGCCGAACCCCAGGTTGTGCTGGGACCCGGCTATGGTACCATGCTGTGGCTGGTCCTCAGTGTGCACTGCCCATGCTGTCCTCTCCTGCAGTCGCTCTCACTCAGGACAGGGGTTCACCACCACTACCATCCAATTGTGAAATTATTTGCAATCTACTAGTTAAAATCGGGGTTACTTGAGCAATGCAGTCAAACTAACTGAGACCATACTAAATTGCCCAATCCACTCATTACCTCCTCTGGAGAAAAAAAAGAAGTTGGCACAATCAAGAAAGAAACTGAAATTTCTTTCATGTCCTAACACTCATGGATGTATTTATGTGGCATCTGTACTTCTTTAGTCAGATTTAGGTCTCCAGTCCACTACAAAACCACTACTTGTACTTCAATGTCTTGCATTTTAGTTGGTATGGCACCACAAAGGATAGCTGACACATTTCTGGTGGTACATGACTCATTGTCAGGGAGTAGGGGTAGCAAGCCTTTTTCTTACATTTGATTTGCCTTACACATAAGTCAAGGTTACCTTGATGTGTCGGACTCCATACAGTGAATATATAACTTTTTTTAGTCTGCTAGAGTTGTGCTCCTTGTCAAAACACAGCACTGACTTAGCACAGCACTGCTCGGTTGGTCTTCATATTGTCAAGAGAGCTGAATGCAAAAATACACGCTGAGTGAATGAAGCATGAACTGGTTGAGTTGCACATCTGTGACTATTGATGGACAATTGCTTTTATCTCTGATAATGTGTAACCCTATTCAACCGGATTACAGAGGTTCCCTCTACCACTCTTCTTAGATACTGGCTTCAGCAGGGCAAGTGGAAGTCCTCCACCTATGTGGTTCCAGTCTGTGGGGCTTCTTCACAAGGGCATTTTGGAGTTCATAGTACTTCTACAGGACTCATTTACATGTCTTTATGAATGTCTCCAAAACATCTAAAATGGGGGAAAATGGCAAAATGTGGTAATATTCGTGTGTAATGAGTACTGACAGAAGGGCTGTGCCCCTTGTCAGACTTTTACTAATAGGAAGAAAAGCATTTCAGGGCAGCAACATTTTAAAGATATAATGGAGTCTTGGATAAGACATACTGGAGACCACACTTTGAAATACCTTTGAATTTAACTACCTATTTTGTTCTATTTCAAACCCTCATGATGTAAAGGGATATTGAACTTTCAAAAACGGCGTGACTCAAAAAAAGTGGAGACTTCAAGTTGTGGTAAATGATTGGGGCTGAGACGCAGGTAAGCTTGAGAACTTTAGTCGAGATAGAGACGAGACGAGAGCGGACTCTTCCAAGCTGGTCAAGAGAAATAACTGTCTTGGAAGAGAACACTCAACTTGAACAAAGACATGGAACACATAGCAAGATACATTCTTAAAACACTATACCGCAAAGCATGTACTATACAAGTCTTAACGCAACATTGAGTAAATAAAGACAGAAACAAAAGTAGAGGTATACAGAGAATGGGGGGTCTTGAGATACAGACACTGACCGAGGAGAGAGAGAGAGAGGGAGAGAGAGAGAGAAGAGAGCGAGAGAAAGAGAGAGAGAGAGAGAGAGAGAGAGAGAGAGACAGAGAGAGAGTGAGAGAGAGAGAGAGAGAGAGAGAGAGAGAGAGAATGTACTCTTTCCTAGCGGATCCCCATGGAACCATGGAAGGTGGGTTCCTGGGCTATTGCCTACTTCGTCTATGCCTTAAAACGTTTCTGTTTCAAGGCAGCTTCTCAAAGGCATATAAGAGTAAGTGAAAGAGTTCTCACAAATTCTTTTGTGAATCGACCCCATTTTTGTTACAACCGATCCTAGGTAGTGGCATTTATTCACATGTATTTGATCGCAAGAGCACATGTTCCACCTACTGTTGTATTCTCTGTGCGATGGGCAATGTCAACAGAGATAAATAAATAACAAAAGCTGCCAAACGCTGCAAGCAATTCAGATATTACTTTCTAGAAGAGCACCACGCTAATGTCCTACCCATTATTGCTTTGTAGCTCTGCGAATCTTAGGGCCTTATTTATGAGGCCTTGCGTCAGTTTTGCACTGCTGTTGTGTCACTTTTTGTGACGCAACGGTGGCGTAAAACATGCCCCCTGTCGCGTCCTATTTACAAAGTGATGCATCTAAATAGATGCGTCACTTTGTAAACCCCTGCGCTACATTATACCTCCTTCAGGTATAATGGGCCTCATTTATGAAAAGTGACACATCGCTGCGAGAAAACAGCGATGCGTCACTTTTCATTGCACCCTCCTTGCGACACCAATGAAGCGTCATATTTACAGTATGACGCATCATGTCGCGAGGAGTTACAGATACGTCAGTATTGTCAGTATTTCTGACTTATCTGTATGCGCAAAAATGACGCATTGCTGGAGTGTGCCACAAAAGTGACGCAACTCCAGCAATGGGTCATTACACATGGGCCAGTCCCATGTGAAGTGTGCCTGCGTCAGTCTTATGCCTGTCGTGAGGCAGGGGTAAGATATTGATGCATTTGCGTCCTAGAAGTGGCGCTAATAGATTTCACTGCGTCACTTCTATGACCCTTTTTTGCGTCGGAACGCCCCTACTGCATACATTATACCTGGCACAGGTATAATGTGACGCAGGGGTTTACAAAGTGACGCATCTAGGTAGACGCGTCACTTTGTAAATATGGTGCAAAAAGGCTCACTTTTTACGCCGCTGGTGCGTTACAAAAAGTGACGCATCGGAGGCGCAAATGTGACACAAGGGCTCATAAATAACCCCAATGTATGCAGGGGGGGCGTTCTCATGCAAGTAAGCCTCGTAGAAGTGACGCAGTGAAATCTATGAGATTTCAGTGCATCACTTCTAGGACACCATTGCGTCACTATCTTACGCCTGCCTCACAGCATGCGTAAGACTGACGCTGGGGTTGCGTCACTTTTCTGACACATTCCAGCAATGCGTCACTTTTGTGCCTACAGATACGTCAGAAATACTGACGTATCTGTAACTCCTTGCGACATGATGCGTCATAATGTAAATATGACGCATCCAGCATGTCGCAAGGAGGGCGCTATGAAAAGTGAGGCATCGCTGTTTTCACGCAGTGATGCGTCACTTTTCATAAATGAGGCCCTTAATGTTTTAGACTCCACCTGGCTAACAAGTAATAATGAATTTTTCCTCACTTATATGCTTTTTTTATTTTTATGTCACAAAACTGCCTTTAAATTCAGCCAAAAGTATTCAGCATCAAAGATGTGTTCGTTTTATCGTATGACTGGTGCAGGTCGGTCACCAACAAAATTATCTTTTTTGATGTGAATATATTTTAAGATTATTAAACATATGATTCATGTTACATACATTTATAGATTCTATTTCTTATATCCTAGTTTCTCTAATTCTCAAACACTTGTCTGCGCTGTTATTTAAACCTGATGACGATGCATAAGAATGTTTCTGCTGGTTTTGTATTTAATTAAAAAAATATTAATGTTAGCAAAATATTTGTTTTCAAACTAAGGGGCATATCGGCAACAACCGGCGATAATTATCGCTAAGCACACTTAGCGCTAGGATAATTATCGCAGGCTAGCGTGGATTTTTATCGCTGAGATAGCGTGCTATTAGCAACGCTTATCTCAAAAGCGAAAAAAATCCTCACGCTAACTGCCTAACGTGAGATTATCACTGGAAACCCAGCGATAATCTCACGCAATGTGGCGTTAGCTTGATGATAGGGACTCACAAACTTAGCCATGATATCCGCCTTCCATAGGATATCATGGCTAAGTCAGTCCTGAAGCAGGTGTAAGGAAAGTAGCGATAACAGGGGTTATCGCTACTTTTCTTGCCGCTATGCTTCATAGCGTGGGGCTTGATGACAGGAGAAATGTCGCTTAGCGACATTTCTCCTGTCATGTCAGGTCAGGAACGGCCGCTTTGCATCTCAATAGAGATGCAAAGCTGGCCATTAGGAATTCCTACGCTAACGCAAGTTTTCACGCGTCAGCGTGAGTTTGCTAATCAAGCGATAAAATTATCGCTGCTTTTCGGCCGAAAACGGCGATAATTCTATCGACTCGCCTTGCTGATATGGCCCTAAGGGGCATATTTACAAGCTGGCGATCAAAAATTATCGCCGCTTTTGCGGCCGTTTTCGGTCGAAAAGCGGCGATAATTTTATCACCTAATTAGCAAGGCCACGCTAACGCGTGGAACCTTGCTTTATCGTCGGGATTCCTAACGCCCAGCTTTGCATCTCTAATGAGATGCAAAGTGGGCGTTCCTGACCTGACATGACAGGAGAAATGTCGCTAAGCGACATTTCTCCTATCATCAAGCACCACGCTATGAAACATAGCGGCAAGAAAGTAGCGATAACCCCTGTTATCGCTACTTTCCTTATGCCTGCTTCAGGACTGACTTAGCCATGATATCCTATGGAAGGTGGATATCATGGCTAAGTTTGTGGGGCCCTATCAACAAGCTAACGCCAAACTTTGTGGGATTATCGCTGGGTTTCCAGCGATAATCTCACGTTAGGCAGTTAGCGCTAGGATTTTTATCGCTTTTGAGATAAGCGTTGCTAATAGCACGCTATCTCAGCGATAAAAATCCACGTTAGCCGGCGATAATTATCCTAGCGCTAAGTGCGCTTAGTGACAATTATCGCCGGTTGTTGCTGATATGCCCCTAGTAGGTAAAACCCTGTTAGGTTTTACCTTGTCCGCAATAACAGATTGTGGCTCGTTTCATTAATTGAAAAGCTGAAACTGTAGTGTGCCTGATTGTGCAATAAAATGCACTAAGTGGATTGTACTCACTTTACTAACTTCAGTGTTCTGCACGCCCATCCTAATAAATGCAGTCTTATAGGCCAGGCTAGCAAGGTATCAAGAAATCGGGCGAATATATTGAATCCATCCTTTCCTACTGCATGTTGCGATATCATGTATTTTCAAAACCTGGAAATAAAACGTGAAATGTGTCCGCGCCACCGTCACCTGTAGCATCCGCGAGTCACAGGGATGAGGGGAGCAACACATCTTTCAAACATGTGAATCTAATCAAAGAGAAAGGATCTCTTTGAAGATTTTGATTTTCCGATACTCGAGAAAAGATGTTTTCTGCACTGAGAAATCTTACTTGAAAGCTCCTGTTACCCTGGAACACGAACGAGTGCATCTTTTATTCATGCTATCTATAGAAAAAGCCATATTTGTAGGCAGGGTCTCAGGAAGGCTCCCTTCTTTGAAGAAACCCAAAGTAAATTAGGGTCAGGACGTTTTTGGTTGCTAGGGAGTCACTAAACTAATATCACGTGGAATGAAATGCCAAAGTGTCTGACCAAGAAATCGAAAACGAGGGCGCTGTCTCAAGCATTATTTTCACTCCATGATCTCGGATTCCATCATTTTAATTCTTTTTGTTATTATTTCTATGCAGGGCCAGTCGGTGCCAATGTATTCGAAATGCATTGCCTATGTTTGAAGCAATGTATTTTTAACTACTGATGTTCATATTTTGCTAGCACTGTTTATCTCCAGCTCAGCTCAGTTTGGAAAAGTACAGTAATAAAACACAAAAGGCCCAGTCTACTTAAAAAGTCCTTTCCAAGGCCTTATCCTTTGATTTAGTTTTGGGTGGGTTCCTCCGAAAGATTTTGCTTGTATGTAAAATGGAAGCAAAAAACATATTATAAAAAATAATTAGCCAAGCATTTTACTAAGATCACAATCGTATTGAGGTACTCCTACCGAATAAAGATAGGTGTTTAACTGTCCGTTCTCCTATGTCATTTGCAAAACCGAGTGGCTTATTTACAAGCACTTTGCGCCGCCATATTAAAAGTGACGCACCAGTTGCGTAGGGGGCTTTTAAATAAACCCCCTATTGTTTTGATTGTTGCATTGCAGTGGGGTCCAGTCGCAGCGGTGTGAAAAGGAACTATATTATATAAAAGTACGTAAGGGAGATGACAGTAATATGCCCCATTTCCATCACTTGTGGCAACATGTTGTACCCATAGAAGTACATGCTGTTCAAAAACGTTTATATTGCAGATGCTTACAACACTCAGCCCCTCATGCCAAGTTATGCAGTACAGGAAGCACCGTACAACTGCATGGGATTGTTCCATTACCATGTGGTAAATCCTCCTCAGCACCATGCAATTACAGACGAAACCCATGGTTTGGGGAATTACCAGGTGGGACTGATTTTTCCAGGCGTAAAACTACCCAGAATTCAACATTTCGTGGAGTTGAACATATACATTCACCACCTGCTCTGAGTAGCTGGTAAATGAATGTGGGTAGCTATGGGTTGGGTGGTTAATGTTTTGAGGGGGTGGAGGTGTAGAGAAGGAAAGGAGAAATGTATGCTCCCTTTGGGGCATATTATCAAGCACAGCATTAACATTATCGCCGCTTTAGCGGCAGAAAACTGCCGCTAAAGCGGCGATAATGGCCTTGATAATATGCCGCAGAGAATTCCCATAGAAGCCCAAGTTGACACCAGAACATTGGCTTCTATGGGAATTCTCAAGGTATTATTATCAAGCCCATTATCGCCGCTTTAGCTGCAGCTTTCTGCCGCTAAACCGGCGATAATGTTAACGCCGTTTCTTGATAATATGCCCCCTAGTCAGAAACAAAAATGGAGAACGAGGCTTAGCTCCTGCTGCAGCAAAAGCCTCAAGTAATTTTACCATCCAGAATCACAAAACTGTAAATTCGGGTCTGGTTTGTCCACAACGGGAAAACATTGGAACCACTTAGAATCAGGCAGAGTACAATTCAAGCATACTTTCTTCTGGAAAGAGGAAGCTATCCACATTTTTAATTGGCCATACAAAAGAATACAGAAATTGATTTCATGTAAGGCACACCAGGTGCCACTACTTTATGTGTTCTTGAGCCAGAGATATTGTGCGGTGTTCTGCTTGGCCCCATTTCAAGTACAGCCTGGAGAAATCTTTTCTTTTTGTCAACCACATTTATTGAAAATAATACAAAAGAATACTTATAAATGAGTCTTTGGGTAACTCCCATTTTGCCATTGGTCAGTTGGAATGTTACTCACATGTTGAATCAGTCACCAGACAGAATACATAAAGTGGGGCAACTGGTGAGCTTCGTTGCCAATGTCATTTGCATTTGGATTAGCCTACAGTGAAGACATTGTGGGGCAGATTTACAAGCCCCTTGCGACACTTTTACGCCACCATTGCGTCACTTTTGTGAAGCAGCGGCGTCGTAAACAATGCGCCACCTTGCGACACATTTACAACGTGATGCATCTAGGGAGATGTGTCACGTTGTAAAGCCCTGCGGTATATTATGCTTTTGTCAGGTATAATGTATGCAGTGTGGGAGTTCTGACGTAAGAACGCCTCCTAAAAGTGACGCAGTCTCAAAGAGACCCATATTGAGAAATAAATTAGGTTGATCTCAGGTCTGTCGTCAGTAAACTGCATAACAGGCCCCGCAACATCAGCAGCAGTTCATTGTGTTCTCACTACTGCCCACTGAACCTTCGGTCCCTCAAAGGCATGATAGGAAGCTGGCGGAGAAGCGATAAATCACCATATGTTCTTTCTTTTTTAAGTGGATATAAATTAGGTTCACGGATCCAAAAGAACTTCTTTTGATTGACTGACCCATGTAAATATTCACAGCAGGGCACTGGATACCAGAGGGGCAATGTTTTTTCGGGGTAGAAGTGCATCAGGGAACCTAGTGAGATGGCTCACCACAACATATAGTTACTGGTTGCCTGAGGAGATAAGAGTATATAAGTGACCAATTGAGTCTGTTTCAGGCCTCTCAGATGAAATACTGATGAAAGAGAAGAGGTATTAGTGTAGTTGTGGTCTGATTAACTGATATACCAGACTTCTGACAAATGGAGCGTATGGCAGGACCTTTCCACATATATAGTTGTTCTACGCCAATACAAATGTGGGAAGAGCATTGCCTTGTTTTTGTGACCCCAATACTTCATGAAAGAGGGACAGTTTGTTGTTGTGTCATCTTCCTGTGACCTTCTGGCACCATCAGACTCTGATTGGCTGGAGGGGAAATGGCTCATTGTACAGCAAATCTCTATCTCAAAATTCCTTGAATGCACAGCTGCTTCCTCTTTACTCTCCACTTGGATTTGAGTGCATATATTCAAGCAGCCCCCCTGTGGTATTTCATGAATTTTACTCTGCCAGGGCATCCATCTGAAAGAAATTTGTGGTATTTAATGAGGTTTTTAATGGCTGATATTTTTACTACTGCGACCCCCTCAGTGCTTTTTACAGGTGGCTATTCAAGTGCTCACCTTTTGTCTCAATAGTGTAAGTGTCAACATGCGGCTTCACCTGGCTCTCTTGAGCTACTTTTTTTTCTGAGATCAACATGATGCTCTTCATGTGCTGCAGGTGCTTGTTGCACAGTTTAGCCCAACTTTTTTGATGAAGAGACAATCTAATATTAGACCATCTCTTATTCCCACATTCTCCTTTTCAGTCTTTCCATCAACCTGCAAAACAGCATTGGTTTCCTGTTTTGGAAAATATTTTCTATGGTGATTTAAGGTCTCTACATTGCCCTTCCAAGATTTTTCCAGGTTCAATATATTTTTGATCACTATTGTAAGGCTAGCCTCAGAGTCCCAAAACTAGTCACCCTCTTGCCATCAATGAGCAAATTGTGCAGGAAGTAGCAAGAGTTTCACCTGGGGTGAATAGGATTATCTAACTACCCCTTCATGGAGACCAAGGCTAATCTAGTGTGAATACATCAATGCAACTAGCTTATGTGAAACATCCAATTTGTGGTGACAGCATAAAAGGCAGGATCAAAAATAGATATTACTTATATCACAATATAAATGTAATGCTAAAGGCAGTGATAGAGCAATATACCAAGAAAACTATGGCTCTAATGTTTGCAGAGTTCTAATATTCGCACACTCTATTACATATGCAATGAAAAACACAGAACCAATACAATACAGCACAGAAAAACTATATTAGTAGCAGGTGTCCTGTAAAAGTCAGTGAACAATGGCTAAAACTTGCCAGATTGTGTTACAATGGGAATATCACAGTCTTCCTGCTAAATCAATTACTTTGAAGTAGCTATGTTACATTTAAGCTTCACAACTCTAGAAGTGTGCACACTTATAAAATATTGCAGAAACAAACCAACACATAGTACATTAAGTTCTGATATACCCATAACCATCAAATGAAGGGCACAATGTCTTGGAGTTTGTAGTCAGGAACATTGAACAAATGGGTCTATAGACATTCTGGCTGACAACAATGGATATAAGTCCATCATCACACAAGCTCATCACCTATTATGAGGGACTTTCTCAATCTGCCGCACTGGCCATGCAGTCAGTTGCCAGACGACTGAAACTGCGTGATCAAATGAAAGAAAATAACAGGTGGTTACAAGAGGAGTGTGCTCTCCAGTCATCGTTGCCACTCAGTCTGGCGTGAACTTAAATTAGTGAATCCCAGCAAATCAATGCATTCGCTGGCGTGGAATCTGATGTCCTTCAACAGATGTTTGAAAACATCTGAAGACATTAAGGCCATTCTTTGGGTAATCTGACCATAATCTCTGGTGAGGGGGAGAGAGAGCCTCAAGGCTCTGGGTCAGCAACTCTGGTTTCCTTGTGTTGCTTGGCACCTTCTCCACAGGTGAGTCAGTATCATGGCAGTCCAGCAAAGTTTCAGTTGGGCCTTGAAGCTTAGTTCCACCTGAGAGGAAGCGGAAATCTTCCAGATCTACATCCAAAAGATGACCATTGAGCTGCAGGACAGTTCCAGCTTAGAATTACAAAGTCAATTATTCTCATACTTTGAAAGAGTCAGTCTATTAGAATGAGTCTGAACTTATCCCCCCCCCCCTAGATACAAAGACACATCTACATGATAGCTTTAGGTCAATGCTGATATGGGGTACACCATCATTTATAGTAAAGCATTCAGCCTAGTCATCAATTCTAATGTTCCTAAAGGGCTGTGACGGCAAAGACTGCACATAATCACTTAAACGTTAATAATAACTATGAAGGGGTTTCTCACTGCCTAGATTATTTGGTTTTAATTTAACAAGAGGTGGCTAGTAGAAGCATAATTTATGCACCACTAGACACCACCAAAACAAGAATATGAGGCCACCAGTCAGGGCTTGTCCGGAGGAACATTTCTTGATGTTACAGGCCGTGATGATCAATTTTGGGTCTCCTCTCTCATGGCTTACCGAAATGATGACCCAGAGAAGGACACATTTGCAGTTTGATTGGTCCCTCGGGATCTGAGAAGCACAAACTGTTGCCAAAAAGAGATGGCATGACTTTACAGCGTGTAGGAAGCATTTGCATTCACACATTCCAGATGCAGTTTTGCTTGAAAGAGATAACCTGTTTATCTTGAAGTACCATACATCTGGTAAATTAACAGTATTTGTAAGCAAACGTTTTGCACATTTCTGCAAAGTTGATTTATGGAGTTTAGAAGACAGAGATATGTAACTATTTGTGCCGATAAAGATAATATGTTCTTTAAATAGACAATGCATAATTCTGCCTAGGTGCACAAAATGGATGAAAACATTCTAATTTGCTGATTTATACCAACATAATACTACAAACACCAGACCTTTAACACATAGATAATCTAGTTTGGAGAAAAAAAAATAGAATAATGAGATTGTGATTACCTATATTGCATAGCCATGGTGTAAATTATTAAATGTTTTCTGCCTAACATTCCGCTGTATTTTTAAGCCAAGGCTATTTGCATTGCTATTTGGCTTCCTTTACATAAAACCTAAATTCATATTTTTCACACCTAATTCCTACTGGCTCTGATGTGGTAGTTATTTGAAATATATAGTAAGCCTACTTAATGAACTCAGGAAGGGTGAAAACATATGGCCTACATTTCCAGGCTACCACTCCCCTGAGGTAAGGTCCTACAACACAAAGTCCTTAGACTAGGTGTCCTACTTCAGACCAGAGAAGCATACTCCTGCAAGACAACTAGCAAAAATCACAGCTTGGAGGTGCACAGTTTATTAGGAGTTTCCTTGGAGAGGTGGAAATGAGAAGAAATGGTAAAATATGCAATATGTTTCTTTTGCTGCGGTGAAAGGTTATGTTTAGAAAAGGAACTGAATTACTTCACTGCAAGCCTTTGGAGGAAAGAAATGGGAATTTTATTTTGATTCACCTAGTAGATCAGCGCCAGTAATAGAAATGTTATTACTCATTAACTTGCCCCAATAGACCTATCCAAGCAGAGGGCTTTCTGGAACCAAGGAAAACAGAAGAAGGTTCCTGCTGCTACAAGGATAATTTAGTGAGGTCCTCACAGAGTCCCCTTGAGGCATGCAGCTACTCAAGAGCTGCATCTCCATCTGTGCCTCCTACTTAAAATTCTAGGACTAAAGAGCTTCTCTGAAACCTAGCTTAGAGCTGACTCCCAATGAGAGGGAGCCCTGGTAATGTGAGTGAAGGTTGGTTAACCTGCCTATCATTTGTCCTGTGGTTGCAGTATGTAGACGGACTTAGAAACAGAGAAAATTGAGACTAGCTGAACAAAACCAGTGAATTAGTATTACATGATAATTGAATGTGCCCGCCCTTTGATATTATATCTCTGTGGTGTTGAGTGTAGACCGTCTTGTAAATAAAAGAAAACTTGCTCTTGGCAAACCAGAGGATCAACTAAAACAACATTTTGCTGCCAACCTGAACCAAAGTTGGAGGAAGCAACTTAAAGCCCTGGACTCGTGTCCACCTGAACTGGACAGCCACTTCTCGAGGAATGGACTGAAGAGATCATGGGGAAAAGGGGAAGGGGAAAAAACAACAACCATGAGTTGAAACAAGACCCAAGGCAACCAGTTTCATGGATCAATGAGAAAGAAGAAAAAAGGCAAAATGTGACTACGCCACTAATTCTGTCTTAAAACAATCTGATTACTTGATACACACCATTCATAGTTAATAAACTCCTTTGACTGTATCACGCTGATTCCACGTATAGATACTGGCTATTGCACCTGATTAATCATGATGTCATGGATTACATTATTTATTGGGTGGGGTAATTGGAACTTATTCCAAGATTTTGGGAATTAACATGTGGATGTTGGTGCTTAACGCACCAAAATCTAAATGCTCCAGTTAAGGTGATACATTTGAACCCTGTTAAATTCCAGCTGAAAGTTAACAAACCGTGATGCATTTAGCACACCCTGTAATTGCTGGGTCGTTAAATACCACCCAACTCAGAAGTCCAACTCATGCGCACAGAGGACACAGGGGAACTACCGCCTAGTTAATGGCACTTTATCACAGCCAAAGTTACGATAAACTTATCGCCCCATTCACAAGCTGGTGTTAACAGCCCACAGCACCAGTTTACCCGCGATAGCAGCCACAAAAAACATCCCCACAGATGACCCCCGCAACTATCGCTAATGAGATGCAGAGTTGGCGTTCTCGTGCCCAAAGCCGTGACAAAACCACTCCGCAACATTCTCAATGACCTGACAGAGTTGTGATAAGAACACAAAACAGGCGATAAGGCGTGTTAGCTGCAGGAAAATAACACCTGCTCTGACCTGCTGCTACGTTGGACCACAGCCTGCACCATGAAAGGGGGCCCAGCCCAGTGCCAAACATGAAGAACCACAGATGCCCCCGAGCAACTGCCCATGCAGCACAGACACCATAGAGGGCCACAACACCCACCGATACCACACCCAGGCCCACAACCCCACTCCGGGCCCTCCCCGGCCCCCCAACCCCAGACAAATAAACTGCACACCATCATGCGAATCCGTAAAAAAATAAAACTTTGACTGATGTCGCATAAGCAGGAATACCAACACACATGCCCAGAAAATGGAGAATCAGTCATACAGCAATGCAATCACCAACACAAAACACTATTCAAACCAAAACCCAAACAGCATTCGGATAAAGCCTAGCGGGACTGCACTGGACAATCTGTAGGACACAGCCTGGCAGACAATTTCCAAGAGAAGAAGGAGTGCCATGCCCATAACAGAGGAAAGAGAGGGAGAGAGGGAGGGAGAGAGGGAGGGAGAGAGACCGAGTGAGACTGCACAAGCAGCACAAGGCTTCCCGGGCACCTGGCCCTACATGCCAACATGTGTGTGTGTATCGCTATCGGGACACCATGAGCCCAAGGCCATGCCCCAATCTCTACGCCAAAGCCACATCAAATTCCAAAAATGCAAGTAGTAGTCAGACACAAATCAGGGATGATAGCTTCTTTGCACCAATGCAGAAGGCGGGAGGACACCTGCACCTCCGACCTTGGTCCTGATTGCGGCTGGAACACCCTGAGAGAGATGCCATGTCAGACGTGGACGACTCCCACACGACGCATTGCGCAAATGAACAATCCAACTTATTCACACCCCACGGACAGAAGGCCCTGCCTGAGGTACCCCTGCATGGGATTCCCCTTGACACTCACGGAAACCGCAACCCATTCTACCCAGAGTGGTACACACAATCTAATCATAGCCCAGAGCTGTGGCATATCCTCCACACAACTGCCTCAGTCCAGAAGAGTGCCGGTTCCACAAGACGCAACAACGCAATGTCAGGCCATCCCGGGCACATGCACAACCCCTGTCACGTGGAACAGTACAGTGCATGTATGCTGCATTCACTGGGTGCACTGCCACTGACAGTGCTGCGGATCAGCTGCCGGCTGAGCTTCCGCCTGGCCTACGTCACCTGTGTCCAGCCCTGGTTCCACTGCTGAACATGCACATTCGAGTGGCCCATGGACATCTGCCTATCAAACACAACCGTAGATGAATTGTACTATAACTAATGTCTGCGCCCCCTGTTGGATCACAAACCAGAGTCTAACCGAGACAACCATGCATGGGATGCATTGACATACTGCGTATGTATTGGCAGTTGTGCATGGGAGATTGCACAATTCCTCGTGTGCAGTGACCACATCGAGGCGCTCCCCTATTGGGCTGTGTTGCGGATTGGGGAAATGGTGTGGGCTGAGCATACCTGCCCGGACCAGTTAATGGAATGGCTCACCCTGGTGTTCCTTAAACACGACAACAACGTACTATTGGAACACATTGCACATGAAGCTGCGCTGGCATTCATGGATGAGTAAGTACGTCCCTGCAGCCACATTGGATTGACACCCACAGCACAGGTTCCAACAACTTATTGCATCTTGAGGAATGCTCACATATCCCACCATAACAGAGGACATGTCTGCCATCGTCAGGACTCTGGATGCATGTGCATGGAACTACGCGTGTGTACACACACCTGTGCAAGGTGATGCTAGTCCATGCACGGAGGAACACAGCGTCGTTTTGCAACGTTTCCAATTCGGACACACTGCTGGGGTGAGTGAACACACATGGCAATGTAGGACGACATGTTGAACTGGTCGGACTCTTCCACCTGATCACTGTCAGCAGAGCAGACAATCTACGCACTCTGGTGGCAGAGCACTATGGGCAGATGCCAGACAACACATGACTCATCCAGAACAGCAAGGTGTGCTGAGACCGTTGTCAATTTTTGCCTCACCATTTCCTTAACCTCGACATGTTCCCATGCTGTGTGTAAGCGCCTTAAGCCTGTTCCTGCCTGTTGTGGCCGTTGCCTTGTCCGTACTGACAAGCACATGCCAATAAAGTCTATGCCAATCCACTCGTGTCTAACTGTGATGATTGTTGAATTGAATGTCCACTCGTGTGCCACAATGTTCATCGTCCCTACACAGGGAGGTACTGTCTGACGCATGTAAAATGGGGGTGGCTCCCTTTTGCATTCTCTACCTCTGTGGGCCAGACATTGTAATGGGATAGTTGCTGGCCGACCTGGGCACTTACGTGACTTCTGAAATGAGAGTATGGGGTCCAAAATCAGATCATGTGTAGCTATGTCATGAATTGTAACAGGACGTGGCCACACAGATGTGTGCGTGTAGGTATGCAACGTGAGGTCCGGTTGTCACATGTGTTGTAGGACACTACCTCTGGCCTGCTACCGATTGGGCATTCCTACACATGGCCCTATTCAATACATGTACGAGTGCCTACGTTGGGGGGTTGTGAGACTTTAGTTAATGTGCAATGGGGACACAGCTAGTACTCACCCCCACAGTCATCCAATTGGCCATGTGTCTCAGGGATACACATACGTATAGATGTCAGTTACCAGGGTGTACCTACATGTGCATCTTTGTCCCTACATCCCGCCATACCTCTAAAAGTAAGTGAACATAGTCATGACACATATGTGTGATTTAGAATGTGTTATTCACATTCAGGTGATTGACGGAGCTGGAGCTGTACATGGCCATCCTAGCCCACATTACATGGAAGCCTAGCGGTGGGCCAAATATAGTCCTTTGGTGAATGAAAAGTGTTTTGGACGAGGGGGAGTGCAGTCCGCAGCAGGCTTGCTGTGGGATTGATCAGCAGTGAGGATATGCCAGTCAGTGTTGGGTTCCAGGTGAATGTCGCAGAGTGTTCCAAGGGTCAGTGGGAGGTGTTGATCCAGGGCATAATGCCTGGGTCAGAGCCCGGCAGGGACAGGCCATATGGCGGTGATGGATGCTACTGCCTCCTTCCTCACACAGTAATTTCCATCCCCATCTTACTTCCCTGATACAGGTTCTGTGTCCGCTGTGTCCGGTGTGTGTGGCGGGTTAATGGCTGCATCACTGTGTGCCATTAACAAATCAGACTGCGAAGGTGATGGGGCTGCATCGCCGTGTGCCACTGACACATCAGGGGTCGAAGCTGTGTGTGTCAATGTTCCCGCTGCAGCCATCTGTGACAGGCTAAGTGGCATCAATGGCAAGATGATGTACTGCAGTGCGTTGAAGTTCCCAGCTACTGCTCGCTGGTGTCCAGGCATGGTAGCCAGACATCCAGCCTGCATCTGCTCCATGGTCTCCATTGCCTTCCACAGCTGTGCCAACTCTGTGCTGTCATCGCTGGTGCCTGTCTGACCAGACAGTTCTTGTATCCGATTAATGGCCCCAGCGAGGTCAGCCAAGGTCTGTGGTGGAGCATGGTGCGTGCAGGGGGTGTCTGATAGGGACTGTATATGGTCCATGATGGGACTCAGACACCCACGTATGGCATCGAGTTTGGCTGCCACGAGCTCGAATCCCACCCACAGCTGATTGGCCAACTCCACCTGGCATGCCCACACACGCTGTTGTAATTCTGTGTCTTGTTCGGGGGGTCTTGGGAGACTGCCGTGGTGGTGTGTGTTTCCTTCTGTGTGGTCTGTGCAGGTGGTGGGGTCACCTCGAGGCAGCTGGCCTGCCCTGCTTCTGGGGATGGGGTGCGGAGGCTGTCCGTCATCTGTTGGAGGGTGTCCTGACATATGTGCGGGTTGTCCTCTTCATCAACACTGATGGGAAGTGTGGTGTGCTCTGCACGAGGTGTTCTTTGTTCCTCTTAAATGTAAAGGGGTGTTGCAGGTTAACAGTGTTGCACGTGTATGTTGAAGGATTGCACATGTTTACATTCAGACTGCATGCCAATGTACATTGTGACTGTTTTGGTGCAGCTGGATATTTGATGGGAGAGAGTGTGTTTACTGACTACATGAAGGATGTGTGTTAGTACCCATACATTGTCATCACAAAATGTCAGGCAATGCATGGTGTGAGTGGACAGTTGATAAGCACGAGCAGAACAGGTTGTGAGTTCTGTCCTCTGGTGTTGCGCATTGTACCACGTTGCTGTCATTGCTGGTGTACTGTGATTGTTATGTGTGTGTGCTGCATCGGGGGGGAGATGCCCCTACAGCTATGATTTTGTGTACCCTTCTCCCTTTGAGGCAGGGTGCCTTTGAATTGTGTGCTTTTTGAGGGCTGTATTGTTTTTGACTTCGGTCATATGAGCTCCCATACAGATTTTGTGGCCTGGTGCATTGTTTGTGTGCTGCGTGTGTTATGTGACATGGGTTGTGGGTGCACGTGGATGTGTCAGAGTGTGACCTGCTCCTTTATGGATGTGATCTGCACTGGGGCACCTCCATGTCAATTTGTGTGCCATGGCATGTATTGTGACTGCAGCCATGCTATATGTCATGCACTGTCACTTGCATAGTCAGTGTGGCTCACAGAGCCGCTGCTTTCCTGGATTCAGCACATGTGCATGGGTAGGTTGGTATATTGGTGTTGGGGAGGGGGTCCCTTTGTGCACATAGTGGACGGGGGCCTACTTGGTGTTTTTCTTTGTGAGCTGCAGTGTGCCAAGGCTGTCAGGGACATGTTCCAAGATCATTGTGGGTGTGCAGTGTGTGCCACATATTTGTGCATGTGTGCCATTGTGCCCATCTCCCCCCGTCACCCCAGTCCCTGGTCGTTACTCACCCTGTTGCTGTTGGGTCAGGTCATATCGGGCTGAGTCCGTGCCCCCAACTCCTGCCACTGTCTCCACACTACTGACTGTGGCCACCATTTCCTCCAGCTTGTCCAGCTTCTCTTGTGTCACAGGACTCCCACCTCCAGTCGCTGTTGCTGCATTGCTGTTGGCTGCGAGTTTCTCCTTCGTTTGGCTGTGCACTTCATGCCAGCACCTCCTGACCTCCTCCATTGACCTCCTCAACACTCCAATTGCATTGACTTTTGTGACGATGGAGTGCCATATTTCTGTTTGTGTTGCCAGTGCTGCAGGGGAGGTGCCGAACAGTTGTTGATAATTTTCTATCACCTCCGTGATGATGATCCGGTCTTCCTGCAAACTGAACCCCGTCTTCCTCTTCCTCTTCTCCTTGCCCTTCCCCGACCCCGAGGTTCCGTGCTGGTCCTATGTGGGGCTTGGTGAGTTCAGCCTGGCCTCTGCACTTGGTCCGGGTGCATGCATGGTGCTACGCAGTTTGAATTGGTTTTGGAGGTTTTTTTTTGTTTCTTTTATGGTGCATTTTCCCGCCAGTCGCATGGGATATGCAGGCCCGTGGCTGGTTTTCGCAGATTTTTTTAACGCAATTGGCCTCACCGCATATTTTTGCGTTCGCGTTTTGCATTTTTGCGTCATGGCGTTAGATTTTGCACAGCCATTTGATGCGTTATCTGGTGACTATCGCATGCTGGCACCGCGTTGTGAATACTTGGTTGGCACGGCGTAGTTTTCCTGCGTTGGGCTGCGATGATGGAAGTTACATTAGGCTACTCTTGTGAATATACCCCACAGTTTTCAGAAAACACAGACCCCCTCGCAATCAAGGTCAATATGCCTTCTATGCTATTTAGAGAATCATGCAAAATGAAATTCTGCATATATATGCTTTCCAACGTGTTTTTGTTTTTTGACAAAGCATTTAAAAAATTGCACACCTACATAATCATAGAGTTCTCACAATATATTAGAAGTCCCTAAATTTCTGGTAACCAGTGTACTTTCGGGATTTACAACTGTCTCAGACCTCATGGTATAGGTTACCTGACACACACATAAAATACAACTGTCCATTGTTACCTCACAGTAGTCCAGACTATTGCAAACTATTTAGAGCTGTTATGACAGGTATTCAAGCAAAATATTGTTAAAAATATTTTGAGACACACATGATGTGTAAATAATATTGTGATGTCAAGAATGTCATTGGACAGAAAGTAGTAGATAAGAATATTTTGGTTTTAGGCATTTAGTATTTTCATATGGGCAGAAATTTTATTGTTTTTTAATACGCAGAAATGAGGCTATTTTTTTGTTCTTATTCACCTTAGACTCCAATGTCTATTTGCCTGGCCCATAATTAGAAACTTACCTAAAGTTGGGTACGAGTGCAGACATTGCCCCGAATGGGTGCCTCTACCTCAAATTATCGGATTAAAGGCAGTTGCACAGAGTTAGAGGCCATCGCAGCCGGGAGAGCTATATAGATGAAATAATTGGGCATGGTATATGCTCTTTTTCATTTTGTATTTTCACACCCTATAACTACACCCTAGCCCTATTCAATAGTAAACACCACAATCTTTTCTTCTTGGTAGTCTTTCCCCAATACGTCCATTTTGGACATGTAGAATATGGAATCTAGCCACTCAGAGTGTTGAATAGCGGTAAAATAGAATAGAAAAGAGATCTCTGACCATTCCTGTAACACCCTCAGCAACTCCAAAATAATTAATCAGTGAAAGGCTTACCTTAACATGTAGCCCCAAAAAGCTTGAAATGGTCTTACCCACTTCATCCCAAAACCTCAGGATCCCTAAGCATTGCAGAAACATAAGAACATCCGTCACCTTTTCTGAACCGCATTTTGCACATTTAACAGATCTTCCTTTCCCCATCTCCGACAGCCTCTCCGGTGTTATGTATTCCCTTTGAATCAAAAAGAGGTGGCTTCTCCTTAAAATAGCAGGCTTAACAATGGAGTATAATGTGTGCATTGATACGTGCCAATGTTTTGTAACTGCTCCCTCGGCAAGCATCTTCCCCACAGCTCTTCTAGCAGATTGAAATCTCCATCTGTGATCTCATGCAGTTCCCAATACCAGATTGACACTTCCTTTCTTCCTGGTGATTTCCCCACAAGCAGTTCTTCCAGATAGTTTCCAATGCAATAGAGTGACCTCTGGCTTTGCTCCCAGCTTTTCAATTGTAGATATATAAATTTCAAGAGTTTTCTCTCCAACATCTTACTTCACTCATCCCATGGTAAAAGCTTACCATCATGAGTTAGATTGCCCCAGTAACACATATCCGCATGCCTTATTGGTAGGGCTAGTTTGTCGTTAAGGTACTCCGCGGTCCCTGGTGATTCCCAGATGGGGGCCAAATTAGAATAGTAGTGTATTTTTGTAAATTGTCTAATGCTGAACCACATTCCGGCCATTGCTTGCAATACTTTTAATTGAATCTTTTTTTTTGTTTACATTTCTTTTATTGGTTTTCAACACAGAAAAAATAACGAACAAGCCAAGATGCTCTATGTTCTTCGGGATGCAACCCGGCAGTCGTAGGGCTATGTTCGGCCAGCCAAAAAGAGAATAAAGAAACGGAGGTCCAGTGGTGACACCCCCGGGGGTTCCAACCCGGTGTAAAGTCAGGATTTTGTGCTATGGGCGTGATCATGGACAGGAGTGTTGTAAGGCCCCTAGGGACCGCAACCTTGTCCCAAGTCAGCAGGACGGGTCACCTCAGAGAGGTACAAATTACGGGGCAGCTCTGCACGAGCTAGGAAAGGGACTCCCCACAGGGGCTGGCCTGCAAGTGACCTGTCCCTACACAGCCAATGTTTCTCTGATTCCGGGCAAGACCACTTCACCAGCGCATTTGGGCCACCTGCCAGTAGGCTAAAAGATTGGGGACACCCAAACCTCCCTCAACTGGGTCTCTATAGGTGAGTTTGCGGCGCATTCGAGCCCGTTGAGCCCACCAATCAAAGCGTTCTATGTCCTGTTGTAACGAACGTATGACCCCCCAACAGGTGGCACCAGTGGAAGTGTGTGAAACAGATAGAGAATCTGAGGTAAAATCACCATTTTCACGGCCCAGCCATGAGATAGAGTGCGGTCTCCACTTCCTGAGGGAAGCACGGACTTGTCTCAGAATTTCAGCGTAATTTGATGTTTTGATGGATGTAATAGTGGAGGAAACTTGCAAGCCTAAATAGGAAATGGAGTCACGGGCCCACTGAATCGGGTAAGATTGTTGTAGCATCCCCCGCATCTCCGACCCCAAGGAAAGATCTAAGGCCTGTGACTTGTGCACATTAATCATGAAACCCGAGGCAAGGGCAAACCTATCCAACTTGTCCAAGAAGGCAGGCAAGGATTTTCTAGGATGCTCCAATATAAGCAGAGTTTATGCTCTGTCCCCCTGAAGCACTCTCCTCTGATACCGGGGTCATCTCTGAACCTTTGAGCCATGGGCTCCATATAGAGGGCGAACAGGAGCGGCGACAGCGGACAGCCCTGCCGAGTCCCTCTACAGATAGGAAAGGCCGATGACGCCATACCATTCACCTGCACCGTAGCCGTGGGGTTGTCATAGTTACTAAAGATCCAGTCAATGTAGCGGCTTGGAATGCCAAAATGAACAGGGTCGCCCAGATATACGGCCAGTGGACCCGGTCGAACGACTTCTCAGCGTTGACCGAGAGGATCATGCGTTCCACTGGGAAGCACTCTGACCGGTCCATGAGATGAAGAAGCCGCTTGGTATTGTCGTAACACTGGCGTCCAGGGATGAACCTGGATTGATCTGGATCAACCAGCCTGGGGAGATTTTGAGAGAGCCTGTGTGCCAGAATACCAGTAAAAATCTTCAGATCGACATTGAGAAGGGAGATAGGGCGAAAGGACCCACAGAGGCACTTGTCCTTACCCAGCTTAGGTATCACATAATCAGTGCCTCTAGCATGGAGGGCGGGAGGGAGGTAGCCGACTTAGACCCGATCGAATTAAAAACCCGTATGAGGAGTGGGGCAAGCACTGCACAGAACTTTTTATAAAAAACTGAGGAGAATCCGTCTGGGCCTGGGGATTTATTAAGCTTCAAACGGGAGATTGGGGAGATGACCTCCTCCAGGCGGATGG
Organism: Triturus cristatus; assembly: GCF_964204655.1. Taxonomy (NCBI): domain Eukaryota; kingdom Metazoa; phylum Chordata; class Amphibia; order Caudata; family Salamandridae; genus Triturus; species Triturus cristatus. The sequence continues at coordinate 833,475,313 of NC_140587.1, forward strand.
GAGCCTCAAGCTCCTCCGCCTGACGAGGTGTCAGATCAGTGCTCTACTCAATGCACAGGAGCAGAATGTCACAAGTTCCCAATGCCTCGCTAGAAATCCTCAGCAACACACATATACAAGAATGTATGCCAACAAAACCCCAGAGGGGAAAAGGAATGGGACAGAGAAGAGACAGTCACACCGCGTCTGATTCTTTCTTCAGCTTCAGACGTTTTCCTTCTTGTCTTCTTCAGGCAAGCTTGAGTTTAATTTGACTGTAAAAAAATACATTTGTTAATATTGAACCCTTCCTCAATTCTTTCTATCTGGATTCATCTATACTATTGTACACCTACCCCGTCTTGATGTGACCAATGCTTCTCTTCTATTGGTAGTATTTCTTAGCTTCTGTGTGCTGTAACTAAATGTTAAATAATGTTATTTTTGATTTTGAGTCTTCTATTTCTATTACTATCTCTTGTATCTTTTGCAGATTTCTTACCTATCTAGAAACAGCAGAGGCATTATTTGGAGTATGCAATGGTAAGTGTTTATAGTATTTCACTGTCTAGCTTCACCCTTCTGTGTAGTTGGTCTTCTGGCTTCTTACAATGGGTTAAATGAACTGATATACTGCTGAAGTTTTATTCACCTCAAAACATATAGGGAAACGAATATAACTAGATTCCAACAAACTTCCTATTACTAAACTAATAGCCTGTTTGTTCTACTCTGGACTAGTTCTGGCACAGAATTCTCTAATGAGGATAACGACGGTTAAACAGAGTGCTGCCGTCCGCTAAACACAGAACTTTTGCTGACACTGCATTCGCTCTCCGGTAACTATAGCGGTTCAACTGAGCACATACTCAATGCCAAGGTTGAATTTTCTATTGAATGCGCATGCCCGCAAACACGACTTCTCCTCCGGAAATTATCTTGCGCATGCACCACAAGATACCAAAATATATATGGAGCACTTAGCGTCAGGTCTCATCCGAAAACTGTGCTCTGCCCAAGTCAAGGTATTTGAAGCGCGACAAAGTTTCCCTAATCTAAACTTCCGCGGCGCTTCTCCAGAAACGTCTTCTCCTCCGCAATGCTCAGGTGAAATGCGCCACAGAACGGGCGTTTCACCTTGATCTCTGTGATTGAGCTCGACCGCTAGAGCGCTAAGTTGCCGATCTAGCAGTTGACTCTTGGCAGCCTTCTTTGAATCAGTATTTGCCGGTAATTCGTATTGCTCTTCAATCTTCTTGATTCTTCCACTAGTCTTAACTACCACTGTGTTTACGGACAATCTTTGCCTGACAAGAGGTCTGACTGTCCTGACACGCGGTGATAATTTGGCTGTTGGGACTCCCTGAAGATAGCGAGTTGGCCCATCCTCGGGGAGGTCTTGATCCGTGTAGAGGGTCTCATAAAAGTGTCGGAATGTGTCCGCGATCTTGGGATCCGTATCCCGGTCTTGCCCCTGTTGATCCTGAATCTCACTGACTCGGGACGCTTGTAGCTGCGCCCAGAGCCTATTAGCGAGGAGACGCCCACCCCTATCTCCCCCCACATAAAACACGTGCTTCAGGCGGAGAGCTGAATACTCAGCCCGGTCAACATCCAACCCCGCCAGTTGCACCCTGCCTGCCTTAAGGAGATTCCAAACCCTAGGGGCCCCTGTCCTCTGATGAAAGCGTTCCAGTTCAGCCACTTCCCCCGTTAAACTCTCCCATTTCTCCCTCCTGTCCTTATTATCGGCCGCTGTTATGCCCAGAAACTCCCCCCTAACCACTGCTTTCAGTCCTTCCCATAGATATGGATGGGGAGTTGTTAAGCTCTATGTAATCAGTCATGCACTTTTGTATTTGTTGTATTACTGAGGGGCGCTGGAACATGGTCTCGCGTAAACGTCAGTACCTGTGGGTAGGCCGGCGTTGATGCGAAGATAAGGATATCCACACAGCTGATTGGTCAGATAGGGGGGCAAGGTAGAATCTCTACATCCCATACCTGTTGCATCAGGGAATCAGAGGTAAGTACATAGTCGATTCTGGCGTACGTCTTATGAGGGCGCGAGTTTAAAGTATATTCCCTGGCTCCCGGGTGGTGCAATCTCCATATGTCTGTGAGGCCAGCCTCTACTAAAAGAATACTTTACTCAGTCTCTGGCAGGACTTTTGCAAAGATTTTGTAGTCAGTGCTAAGAAGTGATATTGGCCTGTATGACTCACAACTAGCGGGGTCTTTCCCTGATTTCAAAATAAGTTTGACTATGTTTTCACCCCAGGATTTTGGCAGCTGTGCTCCTTGCTCTAAAAGCTCTCCAAACATCAATGTCATATACAGGATTAATACATCTCCCAGGATTTTGTATTGCTTCTCTGGTATGACATCAAGCCCTGTAGTTTTATTCCACTTACTTGACTGTATGGCCCTTATGACCTCATCATGATGGCCTGATTTAGGAAGTTCTGTTCGTATAGGCCAAGGGGTTTTAAACTTTCCGCCAAACAGTGATTAACCTCTTCTCCAGGGACTACTTTTTCTTCCGAGTATAGGTCCTGAAAATAGCTCTTAAAGGCCTCTTTTAACACTGCCTCACTAGTTAATTTAACACCTGTCTGCGCACCCTCGATTTCCTTATTCAAATTTCTATTTTGGTCAGCTTTAATCTTCCAAGGTAACAGCTTCCCTGCTCTGTCTCCATATTTAAGATGGGCCAACTTACTCTAGCATAACATCTCTTCTCCATCCGAGTATGGAGTATATCTATCATTTGGTCTTTCAATGTATGCAACTTTTTCTCTAACAGGAGCTTACTATTCTCCTCTATGTCTTTAGTTATATCAAGCTCTAGGGGTCCGATCCGATCTCGTTCTGAAAGCATACCGAACGACTCGGGTCCGGAATGCTTTCTGTATGACTCAGATCAGGGGAGTCCTACCAAACGAGTACGATCCATTTGAATGCATCCGAGTACAACTCAGTCTGACTCCCATTGACTTCAATGGGAGCCTCTGTACCGAACACGTACACAGGCTTGCATTGAAGAAAGGGCTGACTGGGGAAAATTGTGCACCCTGTGGCGGGTACCCCTTGGTGCCTGCCACACTGTGCATGGTTGTAAAGAGGGGACCCATGGGTACCCCCACAGGCTTGATTTGGAGGGCCCCAGGTGAAAAAGGGCCAGCTACGGGCCCCCAAAGATCGATTCCGGCAGCCTTTTAGTTCTAGGCAAACCAAATCGGAAAGGCTGTATTAATCGTTTTTCGTACTTGCTTGCTAGGAAAACCTAGCCCATAGAGCTGTATGAATCGGCTCTGGAAGGCTATATCTCTCTGAATGCTTTCTGGAATAAATTTGGTCAGGCCTAAGGGTTTCCAGGCATAGTACCAGGTCATTCGGGACTGTGAACAATTTGGTCGGAAACAAGGGGCCCGATTCACAGAACTAACTTAAGACAAAATCCTAAACTTACTACCATTTTGGTATTCACAGAAGGCACTTACTCATTTCGGTATTCACAGAAGTTAGGAGTCCTAAGTTTAGGACTCCTAAATGCCTTCTGTGAATACCGAAAGTCTTAAAATTAGGATTTTTCTCAGTTTAGTAGTAGTATAGTTAGGACTCCTAACTTTAGGACTGTTGATCAGTTTGTTTATTTGTTAAATGTGTTCATTATTTTTTATGTATTAATTGTAATACTTGTTTATTTTTTATTTTTACCATGGTAATAATGTATTGTTTTTTAAAATATTTTCTTTATTTTATTTGTTTTTTAGTGTTCAATCTTTTAGGGCTGTAATATAGAAGTTATATATTACATTTATTTGTACATGTATTATATTTGAGGAATACAAAATGTAAACATATTTTCAAATGTGAGTCTTAAGTCTATATTTAAGTTTAGTTTAGTTAAAAATATTTAGGTTTGGGGAAAGAAAATGTATCTCCTCCAAAGACCAACACTTTCCCTACTGTTGCCTAGATTGGAGTGGTAATATTAAATCTGATCACTCCTCAAACCACACTTTACCTACTTCTGCTTATATGGAGTGGGAATAGTAATTTTGACCCAACTGAAGTCCAACACTTTTCCTTTGGTGCTCATAGTGAAGTATGAATAGGGAATCTGAACCCTTCAAACTCAAAGGGCCATATTATCAAGAATGGCGATAACATTATCGCTGCTTTAGCGGCAGGAAACTGCCGCTAAAGCGACGATAAGGGGCTTGATAATATGCCCTTGTGAATGCCAAAAGAAGCCCAGGTTCTGGTGTGAAGGACATCAAACCTGGGCTTCTATTGGAATTCACAAGGGCATATAATCCAGCCCCTTATTGCCGCTTTAGCGGCAGTTTCCTGCAGCTAAAGCGTCGATAATGTTATCGCCATTCTTGATAATATGGCCCAAACTCTTTCCCTACTTTTGCTTATGTTGGAGTAAGAATAGTAAATGCAAGCCCTTCAAAGTTCAACACTTTACCTATTATTGCTCAGATTGGAGTGGTAATGTGTATCGATGAATAAAACTGGTCAGACTCCAATTCTTGGTTTAATCATTTATTTTCAGAGGAACACAGACAGCACATGGTGATACACGTCGACTGTTCCAGATCTCGCATCAACTGACAAGATCAGGAACTCTCGAATGGAACCCCAGTGGAGGCAATTTAAAATAGAGCACAACAGTATAGTAAATGTGACACCTTAAAGTTCAACACTAAGGTCCTGATTACGAGTTTGGCATTTAGAGGTCTGCCAGACTCACAGTGGTGCGGTTGTGGCAGGCCAGCCACAGGCGCACTGGTGGTCCGACCACTCCATTAAGAGTTGGGAAGTCAGACCGCCCTGAGACCGTCAACACTGCCAGGAAACCCCCCACCATTCCCTGGTGGTGTTGTGGCAGTCAGAGGACGCAAAATGCTTGGCAGGATCGCTGCCGTCCCACCAAGCATATTACGACTTTCCTCTCTGCCTGCAGTGTCATGGAGATTCTTACTCCATGTACAGGGAGGCAAAAAGGAAAGAAAAGGCGCCCATAACATGTGCTCCCCTGTGTGCATGCACACCAGTTCCTGCATCGCATGGACTTTCGAGTCCATGTCATGAAGGAATCTTGTTGTGCAGTCCCATTGCAGTGTCTTTTTCAAAGGCACTGCCGCACTTTGAAAGAGGCACCGCTTTGGGACTGCTATGCCACCTGCCCACCTGACCACTTTAAAGTTGTAATCTGGCAGGCGGAAGTGGTGTGCCGCCCGCCCCCGCACCACCAAAAGTCTCAATCCGGCCCTTAGCCTACTGTTGCTATGATTGAAGTGGGAACAGTACATCTGACCTCCCCCAAAGTCAACTATTTTCCCTACTTTTCCTAACATTTGAGTGGAAGAAGTGAATCTAACCCCTTCACACTGCAACACCTTACTTTTGTTTATGTTGTAATGGAAATAGTAAATATGACCTCTACAAGGTTCAATACTTTCCCTATTGTTGCTTAGTTTGGACTGGGAGTAGTAAATCTTCACTACCCATAAACCTAACACTCTCCTCACCTCTACTTAATGGGAATATTAAATCTGACTCCTGCAAAATCCAACACTTTCCCTGCTGTTCCTCAGAATGGAGTGGGGATAGTGTATATGGCCCTTCCAAAGTTCAACACCTTCCCTACCTTTGCTTACTTTGGAGTGGGAATAGTAAACCTGATCTCTTAGTCTCTCAAAAGTCCAACACTTCTCCTATTGTTAGTTGGGGTGGAGTGGGAGTAGAGAATTGTTTTTATGTAATTTGTAAAAATTGTTTTAATATATATTTTTTTATTTTAAAAGTTTGTTTAATAATATTCTTTTTTGCTGGACTTTAAAAAAAATCCTATTATTTTAATATCAGTTCTTATGTTTTCATATTTCAGTGTCTAGTATTTGCAATTATAATTGATTATTAATAGTAGTATTTCTCATTCTTTATGTTAAAAGAACACATGTTACGTGAACATTTTCTAAAAACTGTGATATTTCTAAAGGTAAAAAATCTTTTATAGGTGATCTTGGCTATAATAAATTGTAATATATTTACTTTTTTCTCAATATATTGTGGTTTTCTATATTTTTGTTGTTCATATTTTTTATTTTATCCAATGTTCGTAGATTCTGTGTCTCGAAAATATTTTTTGTGATATTTTTTGTCGCCAATATTTTTGTTGATGACATTTCATCTGACATCTGTTGTCACAACTTATCCACAATGTTTCAATATAATTTATGTTGATAAAATAACTGTAAATAAGGACTAGCTGTAATTGTATATACTATGGGTCTGATTTAGATCTTGGCGGAGGGGGATACTCCATCACGGATATCCAGCCCACTGTATTACAATCCCATTATATCCTATGGAGATCATAATATGGCAGACTGAATATCCATCCCGTTTGTGACAGACTATAACGTCTGCCAAATCTAAATCAGTCCCTAAAACTTTACACACTGTCTTTGAATTTTATCAGCATCTGAATGTAAAGATGCGTTACATAGGCAATGTATAGGGATCCAGCAAACTTTCTGTCTTCTTTGCAAATGCTGTCTAAGGATTGTGTGAAAGTTTGTTCAAATGCATAAATCTTATGTGTCAGATGCAATGCTCCTAAGATATACTGTGATTGGGAAGAAATGCCCCACTGTACTAACCTCCTGAAGAAGGGTCTGCTGTTGAAGCAGTAGACTATAACCCATTCACCTCTGAATATGGCTGCATCTCAAAAGATAATAGAACCACATACCAAGTCTGCACCCATGCTTCTCTATGAAAAGGCAATGAAGTCCTTCTTATTGAGTCCTAATGGAGGTAAGGAGGGAACAAATGCTCGATGGAAACAGTTGTTGTGTGGAGTCTAGGAGAGTGTTTGGTAATAATTACAGTTAAGGTCCAACACAGACATATTACCTTCTACCCATGAATGTTTGTCAAGATATATTATGACAGGTTCGGATATTGAGAGCCCAGTCCTTTAACATGCTCCCTTATGGACAACAAGTGAGTAGAACTCTTTTTTTTAAAACAAAGAATTTCTAATGACTTTGTTTCTCCCCTAGACACGGTGCTAGTATCATTGCTTTTGTTCAGTGCCCAACAACAAATGCTTTGCTGCCCTTTGAATCTGTCACTAAATTCTCTTTCCAAAAAAGTAACTTCAAATCATGTTTGTGATAGTTTTATAATCACTGCAGTAGATTTATTGTGTTTGCATTCTATTTTTATCATTACATTCCTATTTAAAACGTATTCTTTGCATCCTTTAATGAACTCTATTTTCTTAAATGTACTTTTGCTACATCATGTGAATTATCCCTAGGGAAGTATTGTTCCTTTCACCACGATATCATGTGTGAACAAATGATTCTTCACAAAAAATATTTTACCTTTTAGTAGTCATATTTTTAGGACTTTGGGGAAACCCAGTAAATGCTCCCACAGCTTACCAGTTAGGTTTGGTAGGTAAAGTTAGCAGTGCAATACAAAGCTGCATAAACAAGGATAGACCTTTCAGTAAAGTGTTCTGTATTGACAAAAGACAGAATAATTAACAGCGCAGAGGTCCCTGGCTGTCATCAGTGGCTATTCATCATAATGTTATTTCTTTGCTTTGTACAGAAACCTAAGCCTATTGAAAAAATATTCTAACTAAGCAGGCTACACGATGTCTAGGGGTGTCTGAGGTCACTCTCTTAAATGCTGGATAATTAAGCTAAATACTAACTACACTCCTCCTTTTATCATAGACCTTTTGTCTCGAATACACATGAAGTGCAGTGTTTGCATTAAGGTTTCTCACAGTGTCTACAGCCCAAGGTATAATGATGCTCATGAATCTCACAGGAGTATTCCTTCAGGAACAGGCAGGTGAGACTTGCTTTAATAATCAGTGAGTGAAGAAACGTGTGAAATGTAAATTGTGCTAATTCTGATCCTCATGCCAATTTATGGTATTCATTGATATCCAGCAGTGGCCCTCAGTTTCACTTTGATTACCAAAATGGTTAGAAATCTACAAAAAATGTAGGGTGGCATGCAATGATCCTCCTTAGCTAATGTGCATGTCTGTCAGCGGCGAAGGTGACCTGACATCCACACATAATGATAATAAGAGGCTTGGTTGCCTACAGATGGAGAAGTAGGCAGGAGAAAAGCTTTGATACGCTGAGCGGGGCAACAGAGCAACAACCTTTCTGTGCTGCATGCAGAGCTGCAAGTTGAACTTGGCTCTTAAGTAGCAGTCTGTTTTTTAAAAAACAGGAGAGACAGAATGTGAGAGTAAGAGTGCACCATTGTCATGTCTAAGAGCTCTCTGCAAGGACTTTTCAAGGGTGCAGCTCTAACCCACCATTCCTCCTTCCGAAACAACAAAGCAACATTTTTTTTAACAGAGGCAATCCAGGAATTGAAGCTTCCTCTGAACCAGTGGGCAAGTACAACCTCTACTCTCCCAAGGAGTTGGAAGCAGAGGTGGTGCTCTGCAGCAGTTCATTGGTATTCCTGGATCCTTGCTTTTAGCTTGTAGGTAGCTTGTAGGAGGAGAAGTGTGTGATAAATCATGTTCAATGAAGTTCTATAGCCTATAGCCTTTAACTCTCCATTAAAGAATAAGCATTACTCTTACCCTTTAGCCCCAAAACTAGTTTCTGGCTTACCGGGTCATTTGGTGTCTAACTCGACTGTAGGCTAAGACATTGTCTCAGACTGCTTAGCTGCATGAACCTTGTAGGGGTAGAAGGCATGCCCAGCAAGATTACCTTTGAACAGAACTGTTCTGAAATGCCACTTACGGTGATACCTGACCCAGCTGCTGATCCTTCTGCTAGTGCAGCTGCAGAATTTCCAGAATTCAGGAACTCCACATTCCACAGTGAACGCTGAGTTCCTGATAAAATCCGTCTCGTAGCAGAATTTAAGCTGGGTTTTTGCTAGTGATCGTGTGCACCGGTGAGATTTGCCAGCCGTGCGTGAGCACCAGAGAGACTTACCAGCCACCTGTAAGCACCAGCGAGATTTGCCGGCTTCCCGTGAGTGCCAACAAGACTTTTGGACTGCCCGCAAGTACTTGCAAGATTTGGCACCCACTGGCATCGCTTTAGGCTGTGCCTGGGTCATCCCCTGCATTTTTTGTGAAGACAGAAAGCATAGGAGAGCGCCAGTGAAAGCGGCTGAATCCGGCTGCATCCTCAAGCAGATTTTGTCCTCGACTGTTGTCCGTGCATGATTTTGAGCACTAAAATGTGCACTGCATTACTGAAGATCAAAGAAGTAGTGCAGATGGGTGTGTTGAGCAGCTCTGTCCACCCACAGAATTCCACGGATTCTTGCAGAGTTTTTTGGCCTTTTCTGCAGAATTCCACATAGCCAAAATCCACCCAGGCTTACTATTAAGTCTGCATTAAGAGGACAGGTCACTGCCTATTAAGTCAAAATAGCCAGAGAGAGCCAAAAAGAGAAAGAGAGAAAGGTGGTGATGCTGTGGCTTCAAGAGTGTGTTAACAGGTCATCTAGGGCTGTTTTTTTTTTACTTCATAAGCTAGCATACAAAAATTATGATCTGGCAAATCAAATATTATGCAGCATTGGAACAATTAAAAGAAAATATTGTAAATCAGAAATATTTTGAGGAGAATTAATATTGGCATGGTCCTACATGAATTAAGTTAAAAGGGTTGTTGATCCAGCAACTTTGCTGTCTGTGTTAGATTAAAGTTCCATTCAGAGGATCTTTTCAGATCATTATAAAACAATCAATTAGTCAGATGTAGTTACAAACTTAGGGCCTGATTACCAGTTTGGTGCCCTAGAGTGGTCCACCATGCCAGCGCCCTGCTCTAGGACCTCCAAACCTGTAGTCAGACGGGCTGCCAAATTAGGAGTTTTCTCCTGATCTGATGGGCAGTCCTTTGGTGTTCCCATGGCACTGCCTATTAAAAAGGCACCACAATGGGAATGCCAAAGCACATTTCTGCATGGCATACACTGTGTGGACGGGACTGCCACCACAGATTTGGCGGTCTGATGGACTGCTAAACTCGTAACCAGGCCCCTAGAGTTAATTACCGATGTTTTGGGCAAAATTACTATTCCAACGCTTTCAGCTACTCAACAATTAGATCTCATTAAACGTTTTCAAAGGAAGAAATAAAATCAGCTTTAGTGATGGGATACCATTGGAGCTATATTAAGCATGATCCCCAGAACTGCGGTATACTGTGGGTAAACTATTCAATTCAATACTTCTGGGGGAGAAAGTAGCATATTCTGTTTCAGAAGCTACAATGGTTAATATTCTGAAAGAAGCAAAATTAGCAGAAAACCCAAATTCCTACAATTTAATTAGTTCTTAAACCATGAACATAAGCTCTTCACAAAAATTCTTGCAAAGAAGTTGCATTTTTAATAGATCTATGTCAGCTAATACTCAGTTTGTTATCCAAGTTATCAATTGGAAATTGGCAAAAGTCTTGCAGTTGATGAATTGGGACACACTTTTTCATATTTTGGAGGCCCTTTTGTTATCAACTCTTAAAAATCTTTATATAGATGCTTCAGATTCAATAATAATGAATAGCCTCAATACTATTATTCTTATTTGTTGAACCCTTAGCAATCGTCATAGGGATATTTGTCCACCAGCTCCTGGCCCATAAAAACTGAAATTGTAGATGGATGATCTGATTGTATGTTTGAAGACAGAAAAATCCAATATTCAAAAGTTGTCAGACAAAGTTTACTTTGATTGATCAACTAGAAGAAAACAGAGACTCATTTATTTAATGCCTCTATTGATGATCTACCTGATGCGATTTGGTCCGGATATAACCTAATTTCTATCAAACGGTATCTGGGAATTCAAGACACGTCAAACTCTGTTGATTTATGTAGATTAAATTATACAGCAGCATTACTGAAAGTTCAACATTTGTGTATTAGTTGGATAGCACTGCCTCTGTCAGTTATCAATAGAGTAGCTCTGGTAAGGATGTCTATGCTGTAGGTGTTACTTTGTTTTATTTTCCACTGTTCCTATCAAGGTACCAAAGAAGTTGATTCACTGATCAGAACTTTCATCTGGAATAATCAACATCTGTGTTTGAAACTTTGTTACATACAACTAGACAAAGAGTATGGTGAGATAGCTTTGCTGCATACACAGCTTTACTATTATGCAGCTACTTTAAATCCTATAGTCAAGTTAAATAGTACTCTCTGTCCTCCATTTATAAAAACTGTTTGCTTAATGCAATGACTGATCAATTAGGGATTGAGTTATTGTGTTTTCTCAAACTGTTTATTTTTCCAAAAAGAGCTCATTATAAGCCAATATAAGAAACTCACTTTCAAAAGAATTAAATCTATAAAGAATCCCAGACTGCCATGACTGTTTGTCATTATGGGGTTATAGAGGATTTCATATGTTACTTTCCAATGAGGAGATCTTAAAATCGAAGAAATTGTGATTTCAAAACATTGTAGATTTTAAATAGAACTTCTTATGTAAAACTTGGAGACAGATTCTAAGTATTTCTGACACCCCTGTGGGTAAGGACTTTGGCTTAGTTTTCTGGTAGTTAACAATTCACTGAAACTCTATCCAGCTTCTTTTGAAGAAAAAGGTGTCAGCATTTTAAAGCTGCTCTTAAAACATAATCTTAGAGGCATTAGCTGCTAGTTTAGCCAATTAAAGGATAAATAGTATATTTCACTCTTAGAACATCTTTAAGACACAGCAGAGAAAGAAACTGGGCTGAGAGATACTTTAAATTAAAGAAGGGAATTATCTCAATACAGTTGTAAATTATTTAGGTTGGCTGCTCTTAGGAAGGTATTTTTACAAAATAATGAGTTTTAAGTATTGGGAGAAATAAATATCAGGAAGAATTATGGTGATGTAAACAAATCGTGATGCAGAAATATCGTAGTCAAAAATATAATTTTTAACTGTTATTAGGAATATCGTTGCTGCTAATATAAGTTTTCAATAAGATACTTGTAAAGGATAACTTTTCTTAATTATTTGAGTATGTTTTCGTTCATATATAATGTGTTACTATTAATGTATAATTGTTATTATTGTTTTAAATATAGTTTGTCATTTTAAGTGATTTTGGATTTTATTATTTATTTGCTAATGATAATGCATAGTGACATAGGGGATTGTTGGCTTTGTAGGGAGTAGTGTGGGAAGGTAACTAAGGGGGTCATTATCAGAGCAAGCGGATCGCCACCACTCGTATGGTGGGGTGATACGCCCGCCAATTCCCACCATCCGCCTACCATTTCCCCCCGCCATATTACGATGGCGGGGGGGACCCCGGCGAACGGAAAGACTGTCCGCCGGTTTTCCGCCGGTTTTCTGCCATTTTTCCGCTGGTAGGCAATCTGCCTGATTGCCCACCAATCCGAAAAGGCCAGCAATATGGCCTGCAGGCACCGCCATCCATATTAGAATGATGGCGGTGAATTACCTTTCCATGGCGGAGACTCCGCCATGGAAAGGCATGCGGTCTATTCTTTGGGGGCCCGTTGTGGGCCTCCAGGGTGTTCAGGGGGTGGGGGTGCACTCGAGAGGTAGCCCTACATTTGAATACACAAGGTGGCATTCACCTCGCGGTGCCTGTCACGTTGTGCATTCAAATGCACAACATTCATTTTTCACATTGCAGCGGGTGCTGCTTGCAGCATTGCCTGACGCAATGTTAAAAATGCGGGAACACCCGCCAGTGTGGCGGGCGCATCTTAATATCACTGGCGGAACCGCCGCAACAATGGCGGGTGGTCCCGTTTCCCGGTTCGGTGGCGGGTAGACAAAGTCTGCCCGCCATCGTAATAGGCCCCTAAGTATTAATGAATTGTTTTTAAATAATTATGTGATTCGTATTAATCATGTATATTATGCAATACCAATTTAATTTACTTATATTATAGGAGCGTGTTGCTACTTTTGTAAGGGTATTACAAAAATAATGAATTAACAATACATTTTTTGACTTATTATTACATTTTCAAATGATTATTAATTTTGTAAATTGTGTGATAATCATTTACTTTGGTTGAATTGTAGATGTGGGCTGCTGACTTTGTAGGGGTACATGGTGCGAAGTTAATTAAGTGATAATTAATTAACAATTAATTATTAATTTATTTATTGGCGTGATAATTAATAATACACATTATGCAATGCTGATTTACTTTCGTTAAAGTTTAGGTGTGGGTTACTAGGTTTGTAGGGGTATAGGGTGGTAAGTTAATTAAGCAGTCATTAAAATAATATTTATTAATGTATAATTACATATTTAATTGGCCAATAATTATGTTTATAATTTTATAGTTATATATTTTAGGTGGGTGATGTTTGGTTGGTAGTGATGTTGGGTGGGAAGTTAATTAAGTAATTATTAAGTAATTATTAATTGTTAATTAGTAATGTTATTTATTATGATTATGTTGATTGGGTTGGACTTATTTATGTTAGTTATAATTTAGGCTTCGGTTGCTAAGTTTGTGGGGTATAGGGTGGCAAGTTAATTAAGTAATAATTAAATAATTTAAATGAAAATTAATTATTACATTGTTTATTAATTTTGTCAATTGGTTAATTGGGTTTTAATTTTTTTAAATTGATATGTATATATTTTATGTTACATAATAATGTCTATATTAAGATGTTTATATTTTTTCAAAATTAATGATCATTTAAATATTTAATGTGTTTGAAGTGAAGTAGTTTATCCACTTTTGCTTAAATTGAAGTGAGAGTAGTAAATAAACTCCTCCAAAGCCTAATGCTTTCCCTACTGTTGCACAGACTGGTTTGGGAATAGTAAATGCTAACCCTCCGCAGTCCAACGCTTTCCCTACTATTGCATGACTGGAGGGGGAAAAGTAGATCTTATCCCTCCAAGTCCAACGCTGTCCCTACTGTTGCACAGCCTGGAATAGGAAAAGTAAATTTAACCCCACCGAAGTCCAATGCTTCACTGCTATTGCACAGACTGGAGTGGGAATAGTACACTTAATCCCTCCAAACTAGAATTCTTCCCTACTGTTGTACAGACTGGAGTGGCAAAAGTAAATATAACCCCCTAAATTATAATGCTTTCCCTACTCCTGCACTTGGAGTGAGAATTGTAAATCTTACCCATCTTCCCTACTGTTGTGCAGAGTGGAGTAGGAATAGTAAGTTTAACCTCTCTGAAGCCCAATGCTTTCCTTATTGTTGCACAGACTGGAGTGAGAATAGTAAATGTAACCCCTCTGAAGTCCTATGCTTTTCCTACTGTTGCAAAGACAGGAGTGGAAATAGTACACCATATGCATACCCATCCAAATTCCAAAGCTTTCCCTACTGTTGCACAGACTAGAGTGAGAATAGTAAATTTAACACCTCTGAAGCACAATACTTTCCCTACTGGTTAACCGTTTGGCGTGGGTATAATATATTTAACCCCTACGAAGTCCTGCACTTTCTCTACTGTTGCGTAAAATAGAGTGGGACTAATATATGCATTATTCCCAGACTCAAATACATTTATTAATATTGGTTAATATATGTATTAATATTATTACTTTACAATTTTAATTTTATAGTATCTATTTATATTTTTTTGTTTCTAAATGATTATAATATTTTTTGTAAATGTCTGTTTTCTATTTTATTTGTTTAGTGATTTATTGAACATATGTTTTCGAATTAAAATGCTAGTATTTTTTATGTTTCATGTAGTAAACAAATATATATACCTAAATCCAATTGGTCGCACACTGCTGACCTACCTGCGTGTTACCCCAAAGAACTGTGGTCCCTGTAGTCAGCGTCGGCGGATACACCTATGCTCGTGTCGTGAGTGCAAGTGTGAATAGCGTTAGCCATCCCTGGACACGTGTTTCGAGGTTGTTGCCTCTCGTCAGCAGGGAGTAGGAAAGAGTGCAGGGTTGCTGTGTAGGCTGCTAAAATCATTATCAGGTATGTACCTCTCGTAGCAACGCAGGTGCGTAACCTGAGCCCGTCGACTCCCCGGCTCAAAGAGCCACTAAATAACTAAATCCAATTGGTCGCACACTGCTGACCTACCTGCGTGTTACCCCAAAGAACTGTGGTCCCTGTAGTCAGCGTCGGCGGATACACCTATGCTCGTGTCGTGAGTGCAAGTGTGAATAGCGTTAGCCATCCCTGGACACGTGTTTCGAGGTTGTTGCCTCTCGTCAGCAGGGAGTAGGAAAGAGTGCAGGGTTGCTGTGTAGGCTGCTAAAATCATTATCAGGTATGTACCTCTCGTAGCAACGCAGGTGCGTAACCTGAGCCCGTCGACTCCCCGGCTCAAAGAGCCACTAAATAACTAAATCCAATTGGTCGCACACTGCTGACCTACCTGCGTGTTACCCCAAAGAACTGTGGTCCCTGTAGTCAGCGTCGGCGGATACACCTATGCTCGTGTCGTGAGTGCAAGTGTGAATAGCGTTAGCCATCCCTGGACACGTGTTTCGAGGTTGTTGCCTCTCGTCAGCAGGGAGTAGGAAAGAGTGCAGGGTTGCTGTGTAGGCTGCTAAAATCATTATCAGGTATGTACCTCTCGTAGCAACACAGGTGCGTAACCTGAGCCCGTCGACTCCCCGGCTCAAAGAGCCACTAAATAACTAAATCCAATTGGTCGCACACTGCTGACCTACCTGCGTGTTACCCCAAAGAACTGTGGTCCCTGTAGTCAGCGTCGGCGGATACACCTATGCTCGTGTCGTGAGTGCAAGTGTGAATAGCGTTAGCCATCCCTGGACACGTGTTTCGAGGTTGTTGCCTCTCGTCAGCAGGGAGTAGGAAAGAGTGCAGGGTTGCTGTGTAGGCTGCTAAAATCATTATCAGGTATGTACCTCTCGTAGCAACGCAGGTGCGTAACCTGAGCCCGTCGACTCCCCAGCTCAAAGAGCCACTAAATAACTAAATCCAATTGGTCGCACACTGCTGACCTACCTGCGTGTTACCCCAAAGAACTGTGGTCCCTGTAGTCAGCGTCGGCGGATACACCTATGCTCGTGTCGTGAGTGCAAGTGTGAATAGCGTTAGCCATCCCTGGACACGTGTTTCGAGGTTGTTGCCTCTCGTCAGCAGGGAGTAGGAAAGAGTGCAGGGTTGCTGTGTAGGCTGCTAAAATCATTATCAGGTATGTACCTCTCGTAGCAACGCAGGTGCGTAACCTGAGCCCGTCGACTCCCCGGCTCAAAGAGCCACTAAATAACTAAATCCAATTGGTCGCACACTGCTGACCTACCTGCGTGTTACCCCAAAGAACTGTGGTCCCTGTAGTCAGCGTCGGCGGATACACCTATGCTCGTGTCGTGAGTGCAAGTGTGAATAGCGTTAGCCATCCCTGGACACGTGTTTCGAGGTTGTTGCCTCTCGTCAGCAGGGAGTAGGAAAGAGTGCAGGGTTGCTGTGTAGGCTGCTAAAATCATTATCAGGTATGTACCTCTCGTAGCAACGCAGGTGCGTAACCTGAGCCCGTCGACTCCCCGGCTCAAAGAGCCACTAAATAACTAAATCCAATTGGTCGCACACTGCTGACCTACCTGCGTGTTACCCCAAAGAACTGTGGTCCCTGTAGTCAGCGTCGGCGGATACACCTATGCTCGTGTCGTGAGTGCAAGTGTGAATAGCGTTAGCCATCCCTGGACACGTGTTTCGAGGTTGTTGCCTCTCGTCAGCAGGGAGTAGGAAAGAGTGCAGGGTTGCTGTGTAGGCTGCTAAAATCATTATCAGGTATGTACCTCTCGTAGCAACGCAGGTGCGTAACCTGAGCCCGTCGACTCCCCGGCTCAAAGAGCCACTAAATAACTAAATCCAATTGGTCGCACACTGCTGACCTACCTGCGTGTTACCCCAGAGAACTGTGGTCCCTGTAGTCAGCGTCGGCGGATACACCTATGCTCGTGTCGTGAGTGCAAGTGTGAATAGCGTTAGCCATCCCTGGACACGTGTTTCGAGGTTGTTGCCTCTCGTCAGCAGGGAGTAGGAAAGAGTGCAGGGTTGCTGTGTAGGCTGCTAAAATCATTATCAGGTATGTACCTCTCGTAGCAACGCAGGTGCGTAACCTGAGCCCGTCGACTCCCCGGCTCAAAGAGCCACTAAATAACTAAATCCAATTGGTCGCACACTGCTGACCTACCTGCGTGTTACCCCAAAGAACTGTGGTCCCTGTAGTCAGCGTCGGCGGATACACCTATGCTCGTGTCGTGAGTGCAAGTGTGAATAGCGTTAGCCATCCCTGGACACGTGTTTCGAGGTTGTTGCCTCTCGTCAGCAGGGAGTAGGAAAGAGTGCAGGGTTGCTGTGTAGGCTGCTAAAATCATTATCAGGTATGTACCTCTCGTAGCAACGCAGGTGCGTAACCTGAGCCCGTCGACTCCCCGGCTCAAAGAGCCACTAAATAACTAAATCCAATTGGTCGCACACTGCTGACCTACCTGCGTGTTACCCCAAAGAACTGTGGTCCCTGTAGTCAGCGTCGGCGGATACACCTATGCTCGTGTCGTGAGTGCAAGTGTGAATAGCGTTAGCCATCCCTGGACACGTGTTTCGAGGTTGTTGCCTCTCGTCAGCAGGGAGTAGGAAAGAGTGCAGGGTTGCTGTGTAGGCTGCTAAAATCATTATCAGGTATGTACCTCTCGTAGCAACGCAGGTGCGTAACCTGAGCCCGTCGACTCCCCGGCTCAAAGAGCCACTAAATAACTAAATCCAATTGGTCGCACACTGCTGACCTACCTGCGTGTTACCCCAAAGAACTGTGGTCCCTGTAGTCAGCGTCGGCGGATACACCTATGCTCGTGTCGTGAGTGCAAGTGTGAATAGCGTTAGCCATCCCTGGACACGTGTTTCGAGGTTGTTGCCTCTCGTCAGCAGGGAGTAGGAAAGAGTGCAGGGTTGCTGTGTAGGCTGCTAAAATCATTATCAGGTATGTACCTCTCGTAGCAACACAGGTGCGTAACCTGAGCCCGTCGACTCCCCGGCTCAAAGAGCCACTAAATAACTAAATCCAATTGGTCGCACACTGCTGACCTACCTGCGTGTTACCCCAAAGAACTGTGGTCCCTGTAGTCAGCGTCGGCGGATACACCTATGCTCGTGTCGTGAGTGCAAGTGTGAATAGCGTTAGCCATCCCTGGACACGTGTTTCGAGGTTGTTGCCTCTCGTCAGCAGGGAGTAGGAAAGAGTGCAGGGTTGCTGTGTAGGCTGCTAAAATCATTATCAGGTATGTACCTCTCGTAGCAACGCAGGTGCGTAACCTGAGCCCGTCGACTCCCCAGCTCAAAGAGCCACTAAATAACTAAATCCAATTGGTCGCACACTGCTGACCTACCTGCGTGTTACCCCAAAGAACTGTGGTCCCTGTAGTCAGCGTCGGCGGATACACCTATGCTCGTGTCGTGAGTGCAAGTGTGAATAGCGTTAGCCATCCCTGGACACGTGTTTCGAGGTTGTTGCCTCTCGTCAGCAGGGAGTAGGAAAGAGTGCAGGGTTGCTGTGTAGGCTGCTAAAATCATTATCAGGTATGTACCTCTCGTAGCAACGCAGGTGCGTAACCTGAGCCCGTCGACTCCCCGGCTCAAAGAGCCACTAAATAACTAAATCCAATTGGTCGCACACTGCTGACCTACCTGCGTGTTACCCCAAAGAACTGTGGTCCCTGTAGTCAGCGTCGGCGGATACACCTATGCTCGTGTCGTGAGTGCAAGTGTGAATAGCGTTAGCCATCCCTGGACACGTGTTTCGAGGTTGTTGCCTCTCGTCAGCAGGGAGTAGGAAAGAGTGCAGGGTTGCTGTGTAGGCTGCTAAAATCATTATCAGGTATGTACCTCTCGTAGCAACGCAGGTGCGTAACCTGAGCCCGTCGACTCCCCGGCTCAAAGAGCCACTAAATAACTAAATCCAATTGGTCGCACACTGCTGACCTACCTGCGTGTTACCCCAAAGAACTGTGGTCCCTGTAGTCAGCGTCGGCGGATACACCTATGCTCGTGTCGTGAGTGCAAGTGTGAATAGCGTTAGCCATCCCTGGACACGTGTTTCGAGGTTGTTGCCTCTCGTCAGCAGGGAGTAGGAAAGAGTGCAGGGTTGCTGTGTAGGCTGCTAAAATCATTATCAGGTATGTACCTCTCGTAGCAACGCAGGTGCGTAACCTGAGCCCGTCGACTCCCCGGCTCAAAGAGCCACTAAATAACTAAATCCAATTGGTCGCACACTGCTGACCTACCTGCGTGTTACCCCAGAGAACTGTGGTCCCTGTAGTCAGCGTCGGCGGATACACCTATGCTCGTGTCGTGAGTGCAAGTGTGAATAGCGTTAGCCATCCCTGGACACGTGTTTCGAGGTTGTTGCCTCTCGTCAGCAGGGAGTAGGAAAGAGTGCAGGGTTGCTGTGTAGGCTGCTAAAATCATTATCAGGTATGTACCTCTCGTAGCAACGCAGGTGCGTAACCTGAGCCCGTCGACTCCCCGGCTCAAAGAGCCACTAAATAACTAAATCCAATTGGTCGCACACTGCTGACCTACCTGCGTGTTACCCCAAAGAACTGTGGTCCCTGTAGTCAGCGTCGGCGGATACACCTATGCTCGTGTCGTGAGTGCAAGTGTGAATAGCGTTAGCCATCCCTGGACACGTGTTTCGAGGTTGTTGCCTCTCGTCAGCAGGGAGTAGGAAAGAGTGCAGGGTTGCTGTGTAGGCTGCTAAAATCATTATCAGGTATGTACCTCTCGTAGCAACGCAGGTGCGTAACCTGAGCCCGTCGACTCCCCGGCTCAAAGAGCCACTAAATAACTAAATCCAATTGGTCGCACACTGCTGACCTACCTGCGTGTTACCCCAAAGAACTGTGGTCCCTGTAGTCAGCGTCGGCGGATACACCTATGCTCGTGTCGTGAGTGCAAGTGTGAATAGCGTTAGCCATCCCTGGACACGTGTTTCGAGGTTGTTGCCTCTCGTCAGCAGGGAGTAGGAAAGAGTGCAGGGTTGCTGTGTAGGCTGCTAAAATCATTATCAGGTATGTACCTCTCGTAGCAACGCAGGTGCGTAACCTGAGCCCGTCGACTCCCCGGCTCAAAGAGCCACTAAATAACTAAATCCAATTGGTCGCACACTGCTGACCTACCTGCGTGTTACCCCAAAGAACTGTGGTCCCTGTAGTCAGCGTCGGCGGATACACCTATGCTCGTGTCGTGAGTGCAAGTGTGAATAGCGTTAGCCATCCCTGGACACGTGTTTCGAGGTTGTTGCCTCTCGTCAGCAGGGAGTAGGAAAGAGTGCAGGGTTGCTGTGTAGGCTGCTAAAATCATTATCAGGTATGTACCTCTCGTAGCAACGCAGGTGCGTAACCTGAGCCCGTCGACTCCCCGGCTCAAAGAGCCACTAAATAACGAAATCCAATTGGTCGCACACTGCTGACCTACCTGCGTGTTACCCCAAAGAACTGTGGTCCCTGTAGTCAGCGTCGGCGGATACACCTATGGTCGTGTCGTGAGTGCAAGTGTGAATAGCGTTAGCCATCCCTGGACACGTGTTTCGAGGTTGTTGCCTCTCGTCAGCAGGGAGTAGGAAAGAGTGCAGGGTTGCTGTGTAGGCTGCTAAAATCATTATCAGGTATGTACCTCTCGTAGCAACGCAGGTGCGTAACCTGAGCCCGTCGACTCCCCGGCTCAAAGAGCCACTAAATAACTAAATCCAATTGGTCGCACACTGCTGACCTACCTGCGTGTTACCCCAAAGAACTGTGGTCCCTGTAGTCAGCGTCGGCGGATACACCTATGCTCGTGTCGTGAGTGCAAGTGTGAATAGCGTTAGCCGTCCCTGGACACGTGTTTCGAGGTTGTTGCCTCTCGTCAGCAGGGAGTAGGAAAGAGTGCAGGGTTGCTGTGTAGGCTGCTAAAATCATTATCAGGTATGTACCTCTCGTAGCAACGCAGGTGCGTAACCTGAGCCCGTCGACTCCCCGGCTCAAAGAGCCACTAAATAACTAAATCCAATTGGTCGCACACTGCTGACCTACCTGCGTGTTACCCCAAAGAACTGTGGTCCCTGTAGTCAGCGTCGGCGGATACACCTATGCTCGTGTCGTGAGTGCAAGTGTGAATAGCGTTAGCCATCCCTGGACACGTGTTTCGAGGTTGTTGCCTCTCATCAGCAGGGAGTAGGAAAGAGTGCAGGGTTGCTGTGTAGGCTGCTAAAATCATTATCAGGTATGTACCTCTCGTAGCAACGCAGGTGCGTAACCTGAGCCCGTCGACTCCCCGGCTCAAAGAGCCACTAAATAACTAAATCCAATTGGTCGCACACTGCTGACCTACCTGCGTGTTACCCCAAAGAACTGTGGTCCCTGTAGTCAGCGTCGGCGGATACACCTATGCTCGTGTCGTGAGTGCAAGTGTGAATAGCGTTAGCCATCCCTGGACACGTGTTTCGAGGTTGTTGCCTCTCGTCAGCAGGGAGTAGGAAAGAGTGCAGGGTTGCTGTGTAGGCTGCTAAAATCATTATCAGGTATGTACCTCTCGTAGCAACGCAGGTGCGTAACCTGAGCCCGTCGACTCCCCGGCTCAAAGAGCCACTAAATAACTAAATCCAATTGGTCGCACACTGCTGACCTACCTGCGTGTTACCCCAAAGAACTGTGGTCCCTGTAGTCAGCGTCGGCGGATACACCTATGCTCGTGTCGTGAGTGCAAGTGTGAATAGCGTTAGCCATCCCTGGACACGTGTTTCGAGGTTGTTGCCTCTCGTCAGCAGGGAGTAGGAAAGAGTGCAGGGTTGCTGTGTAGGCTGCTAAAATCATTATCAGGTATGTACCTCTCGTAGCAACGCAGGTGCGTAACCTGAGCCCGTCGACTCCCCGGCTCAAAGAGCCACTAAATAACTAAATCCAATTGGTCGCACACTGCTGACCTACCTGCGTGTTACCCCAAAGAACTGTGGTCCCTGTAGTCAGCGTCGGCGGATACACCTATGCTCGTGTCGTGAGTGCAAGTGTGAATAGCGTTAGCCATCCCTGGACACGTGTTTCGAGGTTGTTGCCTCTCGTCAGCAGGGAGTAGGAAAGAGTGCAGGGTTGCTGTGTAGGCTGCTAAAATCATTATCAGGTATGTACCTCTCGTAGCAACGCAGGTGCGTAACCTGAGCCCGTCGACTCCCCGGCTCAAAGAGCCACTAAATAACTAAATCCAATTGGTCGCACACTGCTGACCTACCTGCGTGTTACCCCAAAGAACTGTGGTCCCTGTAGTCAGCATCGGCGGATACACCTATGCTCGTGTCGTGAGTGCAAGTGTGAATAGCGTTAGCCATCCCTGGACACGTGTTTCGAGGTTGTTGCCTCTCGTCAGCAGGGAGTAGGAAAGAGTGCAGGGTTGCTGTGTAGGCTGCTAAAATCATTATCAGGTATGTACCTCTCGTAGCAACGCATGTGCGTAACCTGAGCCCGTCGACTCCCCGGCTCAAAGAGCCACTAAATAACTAAATCCAATTGGTCGCACACTGCTGACCTACCTGCGTGTTACCCCAAAGAACTGTGGTCCCTGTAGTCAGCGTCGGCGGATACACCTATGCTCGTGTCGTGAGTGCAAGTGTGAATAGCGTTAGCCATCCCTGGACACGTGTTTCGAGGTTGTTGCCTCTCGTCAGCAGGGAGTAGGAAAGAGTGCAGGGTTGCTGTGTAGGCTGCTAAAATCATTATCAGGTATGTACCTCTCGTAGCAACGCAGGTGCGTAACCTGAGCCCGTCGACTCCCCGGCTCAAAGAGCCACTAAATAACTAAATCCAATTGGTCGCACACTGCTGACCTACCTGCGTGTTACCCCAAAGAACTGTGGTCCCTGTAGTCAGCGTCGGCGGATACACCTATGCTCGTGTCATGAGTGCAAGTGTGAATAGCGTTAGCCATCCCTGGACACGTGTTTCGAGGTTGTTGCCTCTCGTCAGCAGGGAGTAGGAAAGAGTGCAGGGTTGCTGTGTAGGCTGCTAAAATCATTATCAGGTATGTACCTCTCGTAGCAACGCAGGTGCGTAACCTGAGCCCGTCGACTCCCCGGCTCAAAGAGCCACTAAATAACTAAATCCAATTGGTCGCACACTGCTGACCTACCTGCGTGTTACCCCAAAGAACTGTGGTCCCTGTAGTCAGCGTCGGCGGATACACCTATGCTCGTGTCGTGAGTGCAAGTGTGAATAGCGTTAGCCATCCCTGGACACGTGTTTCGAGGTTGTTGCCTCTCGTCAGCAGGGAGTAGGAAAGAGTGCAGGGTTGCTGTGTAGGCTGCTAAAATCATTATCAGGTATGTACCTCTCGTAGCAACGCAGGTGCGTAACCTGAGCCCGTCGACTCCCCGGCTCAAAGAGCCACTAAATAACTAAATCCAATTGGTCGCACACTGCTGACCTACCTGCGTGTTACCCCAAAGAACTGTGGTCCCTGTAGTCAGCGTCGGCGGATACACCTATGCTCGTGTCGTGAGTGCAAGTGTGAATAGCGTTAGCCATCCCTGGACACGTGTTTCGAGGTTGTTGCCTCTCGTCAGCAGGGAGTAGGAAAGAGTGCAGGGTTGCTGTGTAGGCTGCTAAAATCATTATCAGGTATGTACCTCTCGTAGCAACGCAGGTGCGTAACCTGAGCCCGTCGACTCCCCGGCTCAAAGAGCCACTAAATAACTAAATCCAATTGGTCGCACACTGCT